>NC_064896.1:9581245-10293745 GCF_929443795.1 Astur gentilis | reverse complement strand
AAATCCATGCCCTGAGCAGAGACACCTCTTGTCTGTCAGACCACTGAGGGGGCCACAGGTCATGTCTTGGATCCAGGGAGTCAACACTCCCACTCCCTCTCCTGAAAGAAGAGAGGATCAGTCTGATGTCCAAGAATTCCAGACTCTCGTACAAGGTATCAGAAATATCCTCTCCCTTTCTCATTCAGGGGGACGATCACAGCAAAATACTAAAAGCCTCAGATTTCTACAAGACAGAAAACTAAAGAAAGTTTTGAGCAGCCACAAGCCCTGAACTGCTCCTCCACAAAGCAGGATAGCACATGCAACTGAAGGACACATGTTCCCTGCATACCAGGCACAGCTTAGTGCAAGGAGCAATGAAAGCAAGGAACAGCATTTGATGCAAACTCGGAAGCAGATGCTGTCTGAGAGGTGCTTTTTTTCAACTTCTACAACTGTTCTGGGAAAGGTGAAATTACTAGAGGGGGGAATATTCCCCTCTGACAAAAGCTGTCACTGAGTCAGAAGCCCACAGCAGCAACACTGATGTAGGATTACAGAAAATGGGGGTGGGTGGGTGGGGATGGGTGTGTGTTAGGTATGCTTATGAGAGAGAGTGGAAAATTTCCTGACAGATGTTCTTAAAGAAAAAATTCCAAGTCTTCACAAAGTATGCTGCAGAAAATCCTTAGTTTTTAATCTAACCAACTCAAGACATCCATTTCATAAGAAAACATCACAATCCCACATATTCTAAGCATGTACTTTTTCCCCTTTACTTTTGAATATGTAACTATTGCAGCCATTATTCTAAATCAGCAGTTTCCCAAATCAACAAGTCACTAGAATTAGTTAAGCAACCTGCAGAACCAACATCAGAACTGAGAGCAAGTTTCTTCAGTCCAACACTCGTAGAGATTTTGGGTGATCCAAACTGAAGTATTAACCATCTATTAATTAAGCACCTCCAGCTCCTTAAAACCAACCAATAAATCTTCCTTCTCCCATCACAGGAATAACAGCCATTTTCTGTAGTGATATACAATGCCACTGCACTCAGCAAGTTCTACTCTGCTGCTTTAAAGCAAAAGCAGGAAGTTGGAACAGAAAGTTCCTAGGGAGAAAAGGCTGAGACACAGCAACTTGCAAGCTCATTCAGACTTCCTTCTCAAATAATTCCTTGCCCAAACAAGACAGACTTTCTTCCCTCCTCTCCACCCTGTGGCACAACCTCATTTTCTCTCTCTGCAGGTCTCCCCAAATACCTCGAGTGGCAGGATAGTATCACTCCCCTTCCTTGGAACCGGCAGTATATTCCACAGCAAAGAGCTAGCGGAGAACAAACACCGCCACTGTAAATAGAGTATCAGAGCAGCTCCAAGCTAGGAGGTGTGGTTTGCAATGCTCCCTACACATCTCATGCCCCTTCCAACATAGGCTAGTAGCCATCGGTTCAGAAAGTAGCACTATAAAACCTGCCATTAAGCTCCCAAGGTAAATTCCTTGTAATCCTGCCTCATGCACAGCTGTGAAGGAGAAGGGCTTGTTTCTGAGCTGCCTTAGGCAAGAGGGGAAGAAGTAGCAAGAAAGCAGATGATTCATGCTGAACTTACCTTCCCTGAGCAACAATAGCTGTGCTTGTAGGTAGCTCTCTGCCTACCTCCCATCCAATTTCAACAAGGGCAGGGCTGGAAACTACCCCTGTGAATCCTGCCTCAAGTTTAATTCCACTTTTACATAGCTGGCAACCTGTTTCACAGAAAGAAGCACCGAGAGCTTAGGAAAAAAAAAATAAAGGCAAAGAATAAGATGACAGTGCAAGGACCATCTTTCCAAAGCACCATAAAACACACCCCAGGGGTGGGGTGCACACCCCAGGACTTTCTCACTAAAGCAGCCAGAGATGCCACCCTCTATCCTGCCACTGACCAAAGCATCCCTCTATCCCACAGCACCACTAAAAGGAAGCAAAGCCACCCCTGCCCACTGACAGTTGGGAGATACTGATGGGGATTTGTTGCTCAATGGCAGCTCCAGGGCCTCCAGGCAGCATGAAGTTGCCCTCAGCAGTGTCAGCTCCCACTAGTTAAGCCTCAGGATTTCTTGGAAGGTGACAAAGAAAAAAAAATAGAGCATGTTGAGACCTTGGCAGGCTGGCTCTTCACCTGGTATGGTTTCGTCCCCTTTGCTCATCCGTGCCCCAAATGCCTTTGTGTCAGCCCTCAAGGATAATATTTGCTCAGCAAACAACCTTTGCCATGCAAGTCACAAGTGGGCAAGCCCAGCCTCTACAGAGAGCAAAAACCACTGTTCCACTGACAAGACTCCAAATGGTATCTGAACAGCAGAGACCTCATCAACCTCCCACCAGAGGAGTTCCAAACAGCCCCATCCTCCCAGCAGCAAGTGATGGGACATGAAGAAAGTGAAGGTAAAGGCAAGCCCTTCCCCATGTATTTTAAGATGGTTATTTCAAAACCCAGACTAAAAAATGGACATGAAGATTACTGCAAACCATCACATTTGTCATTAATACAGGTTTTACAGGGGCAGCGAGGTCCCCTGAGCCATCTGGGAGGGCTCTGTGCTGCCAGAGGGCAACTCTGCTCCTCTCAGACCAGGATGATCCATTCCTCACAGGCTCAGCTTTGCCTCAGCCCCAGGATCACACATCCTTTAGGGCAGGCTCTAGCAGTGTAGCTGAGGCAAAAAAACCCCAAACAAACCCACACTAAGTGAGGTACCTGCCTCAGAGCAGGAGAATTTACTCACCATTTTGTTTACTGTTGCTGCAGAGGTGATGCTTAACACTGAACCACGGTCTCAGCTGGGATGCTGCTAGAACAGCACAAAAAAGGGAGCAAACTGCTCCCTCGTAGCCTGTCCTGTCTCTAATCTCCTCCTGGGGTCCTTTATAAAGCTTCTCTTAGTATTGACCAGAACAAAAAAGCTTATCAAACACAAAAAAATAAATAGCATTTTGGAGCCACATTAATGAATCCTTAGTGTTACATGGATAAAGGTCAGGAAACACAGAAAGTTACAGTTCCCATAGTAATGCTAATTCAACCATACTGCACATCCTGTGCATTTAGTGGTACATGTTGAAAAGAAAAGGGCTTCATACACCGATGCCAAAAAGGTTTTTGATTTAGTAAAGACAGTTGAATACCACCCCCCACATGTGACATTTATTGTTCAGAGAAGTGGATTTTCAGATCAAATTGGATTAAGCCAATCTAAGCATCATTACAGCTCCCCATATCTAGGGCAATAGCAAGAGCTCTCAAGCATGGTTACAGACTGAACATTACTTGTCCAACCTGAATAGAGGAAAGGGATCCAGGCGTCAGAACGGGTTGAGTCACCAAATCACAGTCGGCGCCAATTCTGCACATGGATGCAGCAGGGAGGTGGTAAGGAGAGAGAGGAGAGAATAACCAACCAACCCCCACCCACCCATAACTAGTAAATGTTAATCCATTTCTATAAATGCTCATTTCTTTGACACTGACAGCTTGAAATATCCCCCTGCCTAGTACCCACCTCACAAGTCTGGAAACAGGTTGTGAATGAACTACAGCCATGCTGACCTCTCTCCAGCACAAATCTGTGTATTGCTCTGCTCTCTGAGCTCCTGAAGTCTTATCTTCTTGCTTTACATAAAGGCCACACCACTCTTCCCAGAAGGAACAGTTACAAGTGGTCCATTTGCATTTAGCAGCTTTGATTAAGCAACCAGATTTGCATGGGAAGCAAGACTCTTTTTGTGCCATAGGAAACGCATTAAATCAAAGGGGGGTTTGCATCTGTACTGGAGCAGAGGATTACTTCTCTGGCTATATGTCTGGGAGGAAGGAAAGGTAGAGCAGAGATCTTGCAAACTCCTTTAAGAGGCAAAGAGAGTAAAGAAGAGCAAAGGCAGCTCTCAAGCACAGGAGCAAAGCGTGCAATGGAAGAAACGTGTACATTTGTGAGGACATCCACTTGTGTCCTTTTTCCCTCCAATAAATCTGAATTCTATTCCTAGTTTCCGTGATCTCAGATGGAAGGGCACATTTCAGGACAACAGACATCTTTGAACTTCAAAAACCTTATAGCTGAAGAGACAGGCTCTGGTAGCACTGCTGCTGAAGAGGTCCTCAGCCCTGCTAGGCACCAGGGCACCCGCACAGCCCTGCTCAGAGGACACTGAGCTGATGGAGCTGCTCATGGAGCAACATCAACCCCAGAGTCCACAGCAGGACATAGGCATAGGGACACACAGCAGAAGTCCTTCTGCCCACAGGGTTACTGGATGGCTGTTCCTTCACTCACATCCCTCAGACCCTTGCTGTTACCATCCCTTGAGGTGCACCCACCTTCCCTTTTGGGCTCCAGCATCAATTCTCCACATTTTAAAGAGGCTTTGCAACCCTCCCCACAGCTGCAACGCCTGGCTGTTCCTCAGAGCTGCACAAATCCCAGCCAGCATCTAGCCACACCTGCCAAGGGTAACAGGGATTTGGTCACATTTTATCTTACCTAACTGATGATGACGCTGATCTTCCTTCTTGGGCAAAGCTCAGCAGCTCTGCACCTGCCAAGGAGGGGAGCTGGGCAGAAGCCAGGAGCTTCAGCCTGCAGCGATTCACACCAGAGCAGGATGGCTCTGCTGGCCTGCCTGTCCCACCCCACAAAAAAACGGGCATTTAGTCCACAAGCAAGAGTTATGGGGAAAATAAGGCTCAGCAATATTTATACATCTCATCTCACTTTCACCTGCTGCTAGCACAGGCATACAGCTCACCTTCCCTAGACATAGTACAGCCACACTAGTCCTTGCCAATACATAAGCCAGTCAATTTTATTTTACAGGGAGTCAGACCATTTGTCCGGAGAGAAGACTTCAACATCCATCATGCTGTCAACCTACAGGTCACCTACAGCTTAAATTCCCAGCTAGAGATGAGCTTGGTTTCTTCCTCTTCATTTTACAGAGGGGAAACTGAGGCAGGTAAAAGCACTACTCTTACTCAGAGATGTTTTGCTGAATGAGATGGAGAGGTATTCAGCTACTATGACAGTGAAGGCCACCTAGTTTTCCTGTATTATGTGTTAAATGTGCTATCCTGCACCTGCACCTCTCTCAAACTCCCACTACGCCCAGCCGAAGGCTTAGAGGTAGACTGCGGTCTGCTTCTAACCCTCCTTTTCCAGAGGCTGGACTCACCTAGCTATGCCTAGACATAGCTGCATTTTTTCCAAAAGGTTTGCTTTCCATAGCGTAAATGACTTATGTAGACATTCCGCAATTTTAACACCACAGCTACCAGTTCTACTACTCCAAAGGTCTGCAGATATCCTGCCTGTTAATTCTTTTGAAGAGCCTGAGATAGGAAGCAATAAACAGCTAGATACTGCTACCTTGATTGCACAGCTACAACAAACGGACTTGACATTTTTCAAGCTTTCACTGCATTAGCCTTCATCCAGCACATGTGCTCAAGGCTAATTCTTTCAGAAAGCTGTAGTAGAGGTCTTAAGAGCTCTCCCCTTATTCATACTCTCATCTCCTCTTCAAAAACACAGGTTGCCTCAGCCCATGACATATAATCTGCAGTAAACAGTGACATCTTTGCATCTGCTGGGATCTTACCAGCATCACAAACTCGGGCCAGCCCCATGCCCAGACAGCGCTGGACCACCACAGCAGATGTCAGGAGATTCATGGCTCCCAGTCACATTTTTACACGTCTCCTACCATCCTCAGAACAACACAAACCTTCCCACAGGGCTTTCAGGTGTATGTAATCCTCAAGCATCCTTCTGAACCAGGCAGTCCCTTCCACACAGATGGGGCCATTAACTAGTGCAGAGAAGTGATACAAAGTCTTGTACCAGCACAGAGATTAAACCTGCAGAAGCAGGGACAACAGCTCCTCTCCTTCAGATGACATCTCTACTAAATTAACTGCAATCAGACACTTCACTAGATAGAAAGCAGGGATGTTACAAGCCTCTTTGCTCTCAATCTCATTACTTGACAGATTTTCCTCCAGTTATGGCAACCAGATGAGAGCACTGTACCCTTCCAGGGCATTGTACCATACCTATTTCCTCCAAAACAAACCTATGATTAAAGCCACAGCCTCTAAGAGCACAAGAGAGTGTTTGTTCCTACTTTAGTGCTTTGTGACACATGGTTAAGAGAAAAACACCTGGTTAAAAAGTCCACAGGGCTTCCCAATCACGTATGTTACTCCAACCCAAATGATGCACAGGAAAACCCACCATGGCTCCAGACTTCATTTGAAAGTTCACAGTACCACTAATCTACGCACAACCTACAACAGCTATTAACCTGAGGTTTGGCATCGTTTTTTCCCAAAGCTCACAATATTTGTTATTCCACTTGAGGGCCCTAGGTCCTGCAGGCAAGTGTAATACCAAGATTCAAGCTTTCCTGGCAGCTTATACAGACACGCAGAAATCTCCAAGACAATCAGAAATCAGCATGCAAAAGCAAATTAAGAACCTCATTTAAAAAAAACAAAACAAAACAACACAACTTATGTCATCCCATGGCACCTTTTTTTTTTTTTTTTTTTTAAGCTCTGGCTCATGGTTTTTAAAAGCCTAGGGCTGGCAAGACTTTTGAACATATGGCCTGAGAAGAGCACATTGCGCACCTTGCCACAGCAGAAGCACACAGGGAATACTTAGTGGATCCACCCCAGTGCTCCTTGCACAGCTGCAGAGGTCAGGTTTGCTTAGCAAAATGTGCAGTTAGGCCCATGCATAGGGAAATCCTTCTCGGCATCAGCCAAGAAATTAAAGCTTTACGATGCAGGATGGGAAGAAGAGAACACTGCTAGAAAAATATTAAAAGGGGTAATCAGAACATTAACAGAATCTCCCTTTCAAGCTGCTGGGCTATCCATACCTCGAAGGTTACACAGTGACAAAGGACAGTTGCAGTTCTGCTCTTTTGATGCAACAACAAAAGGGATCATTCAAGATTCAGACGTTCAAAGTAAACCAAGTATTTCCACCTCAGACTTTATATGGGCAGCAATCAAAGGCATCTGGCAGGAACAGGAAAGATGCTGCTCTGCTCAGTGGAAGATGACACATTTGCTACAGCTGAAGTTTCTTGTCACTCTTTAAATCCGAGATAAGCTCCTGCAAGCAGGCGAGGAGAGGTGGGAGGATTTGGTCCCAGAGCAGCCTTATCAAATCAAAAAGATTTAGACAGCAAGTAACATATGGGCTATACAATGGAAACCAAACCTAGTTTATTGTACATAAGGATCAATATCTGCAAAGCTCTCTGACCATGAAGAACATTGTGCATGGAGCTGTGCCCATATGATTCATGTTACTGCCAACTGTCCTCATCCCATTAGTTTATTCTCTGAGGCTGCCTGGCAAAGTTACAAGTAACAGCAGACCCCCAGCACTATCTGCATGCTGCTAAAGACGGTCCTCCTTTGCAATACAATCTTCAGATCAGTAGATGGTAGGGTCTTGATTCATTAGATGCATCAGACTGGGGTGGGGGGAGAAATTTTCCTATTTGATGGACAAAACAGCCAAGCAGACTTTCCAGTCAGACAGTTTATTCTACCCAGCTTAGAGACCAAGAGAAAAGTGATGCTCTGGAGAATGAGAACAACATTGTTTACCCAGCAGGGTAACTTTGGAGAGATTTTATACCTTCTTATGAAGGATCCGAAAATTTTATGCCGCATGTCTCCGTGCGGCAGGATGCCCTGGCAAAGAGAGGATTCCAGCCTATTGCACTTTCTTAGAACCTCCTCTGGACCACCTGAATTGGCCAGTGAAAGGACAGACTAGACTGATTATCTGTTTGATCTAGAAAAGCCATTTCTGTAGCCCTCAGGAGATGTATATATATATATATTCATCTGTATACACCTGCTTATGTGATCCTCAGAAATAAATATAGCTCAAGAACATGAAAAATAAGATGCAATTGCCCCTGAACCTGTGTAAGGCAAGGCAAGAAGTTAGCAGTTTTCTGAGAGCCCCTTGACACACAACAGCCATCATCTCCATCAGAATAAGCAAGGACTCAACGGGTCACATCTAAAAAAGCAAGCTCTGTTTGGATTACCCTGCCTCCTCAGGATATTCCTGAGCACAGCCATCTCCCTGTGTCAGGCTGGCGATCACTGGCCTATTTTCCCCTTGGCTGTTTTCAGGAAGTCCTACAGGAAGGACCTGAGGTTCAACACACAAGTTCACTGAAGTGCATCCCATGCGCACGGGATGTTAAAGACGCTGCAGTCTTAGGAGAGAGAAAGCTCTGGTATTTTTTCCTTCCAAAGAGAAGGAGAGGCAGCACTAATGCAGCTGCCATAGGGACCTGTGGCATCTTCACTGTGCAGTGTCATCTGCACCTAGTTTGTGGCAAGAAAGAACATTCCCCGAACAGAGGATGCTAGAGAAAAAAAAAAAGATAAAAATAAAAGATCTCCATTCAGGTCCAGCACACAAGACCAAAGCCCCTGGACCTCACCTCAAAGGAGCCTGCAGACTTCAGAGCAACAGAGGAAGGGAGAAGGTGGACAGGATGGCAGCTCCCCAGCCCGGACCCAGCCAGGGCTGCACTCCCCATCCCGTGGCCACGGCCCAGCTACGCCTCGGGAGCGGCGTGTGGTAGAGAAGGTGGCTTTGCACAGGAACGTGGGTCCTCCGTAGCCGTTCTTCGCTGGCAAGGGACCACCGGCAGCTGAGGACGAAGCAGGTACGTTGCTCTGGACAGGCGAGGACCCCCGCAGCACACGGAGCCCCCCCAGTCCTCCGCTCCGCTCTCCCCACAGCCGCAGGGGAAGGACAGGGGAGGCCGACGAGGCCGGGGCCCTTCGCTGGGGCAGCCGCTCCCCAACACCTCGCCTGCCGAGTCCTCGCCGGCTCCCCGCCGCGGGCTCGGGCCCCTGAGGGGGTCCTGCCCGAGCGCCAACGGCCGTACAAAATGGCGGGGGGGGGGCAGCCGCCCCGGTGAGGGGACCCGTCCCCAACGAAAACGCGCCCGCAGCCCGCCCGCCCCGCTGCTGCCGCTGCCGCCACCCGTCCCTGGGAGCCCCTCAGGCCGCTTACCTGATCCGGCAAAAAGGGGGGGGGGGGGGGGGGGCGGGGAGCGGAGCGGGCACCTGCGGCCGCCCTGCCCGAGGGCGCGGGCGAGCGGAGCCGCCGTTACCGCTGGAGGCGGCCCCGACCCGGAAATGAGCGGGGCCGCGGGCGGGCGAGAGAAAACCCGCCGGGCGTCCGGGCCGGGGAGCCGGGCCGCCCCCCCCCCTCCCCCAAACATCCCCCGAAGGACGCGAAACAGGCAGGCTGGGGCTGCGCACCCGGCCCCGCTCGCAGCCGGTCCCCCGGCGAAGCCGCAGGCATCACCCGGCGCCGAGGCTGATTCGTGGAAGAAAAATCGGCCTCAGCCATTAACGGCACCGAGTTGGGACGGTTGGGTTTTTTTGCTGTCGTTAGGGGTCAAAAAGCAGTTTGCTTTATCAGCTGCATGCTACAATAGTAATCGCAGCACTTGTGCTCATGCTGTGATAGCACATAACAAAGTATCTTTCTACAGTTTACTGCTGCCAAAAGACTGGGGCGGGGGGCGGAAGCCCAAGCCCCGCAGCATCTGTCCGACACCTGCAGTGACAAACCTCAACCTAAGTGGTGTTATTTTCCCTGTCCCTGGGGGTCCCAGCTCCGCAGCCCTGCCGGCAATACCAGAGGAGCAAGGCACAGCTGGCTCCGCAGGCTTGCGCCCCAGACTCCAAGGGCTATCGGCTTCCATGTGCCCCAGCTGGAGATTACCAGGGCAGACCTCGGTACCTGACTGAAACAGACAGGTACACAGCAGCCAGCATCATCTATTTCACCAACTGTTAAACAGGCATGAGAGACAGGGGTCAGTTTCCCCAAGAGATGCACCCGAGTTGGAGAAGTTTCAAATTTTAGAACAACTTTTTCCTAACTCTTTCACAGGTGCCAAGCACCTGCAGTTCCCACAAGATGGTGCTTAATTCCTCTTGGAAACCACGGTCTACCCAAAAGCTCCAACAAAACAGAGGCTAGTAGTATTTGGGGCATTTTGGCTTGAGGAAGTCAGAACTGGGCCAAAATGCACCATTTTTCACCTCCAGGTCAATCAATACCCCCATTCATTGCATGCTGATGCATGTTTACCCTGAAAGGATTTTGAACAGGATAGGGCCCAGCAAAACAAACCCACATTGTAGAGTGCATTCAAAAAATATTTAATAAACCTTTAAGTGGAAAGGCAAGCAACCTAACGCAACCAGGTAAATATATTGAGAAAGTTTTTATTAGAAGGTATATTTCTGTTAAAATAAATAGTTACATTTTCTTCAGCAAAACATTAGAAAAAAAGAAACATGAGGAAAAAAAGCATTAACAATTTAATACTGAACTTTTAAAGTGACTGTGAACACTACTTAGTGACATTGCCATGTAAATATGTGAATTGCTGTAGGCTGTTGCTGGTCTAGTTGCTGCTCCAACATCAGCAATTTCCACAGGATCTCCACACACGTGTGTGCTTAAGGGTCTTCTCAAACCCAGTGACAGCAGTGGAGTCCCAGGACACGTTTAGCTCAAAGCACTGCTTTAGATGCTGTTTTCAAGAGCAAGAGAAAATCCCAGAAGAAAGAGGTATTTATTTCAAAGTTACATTTCTAAGCCTTCTGTTTGGAATTAGAGGTTTCCCCCCCCCGTGCAGGAGGACTGATGTGGATCCACACAGTGAGACGGATGCAGTTAGAGACTGTCCTAGCAAAGCTGCCTGCAGATTGCAAACAGAGTGACATCCCACCAGTAGGCAAGGGGAAGGAGGGAGAGGAAAGGGGAACAAGTACCACTACATTCAGAAAGGCAGACACTGCAGGGACATGGAGGGCAGGCAGGCCAGAACCCACCATAAAGGCACAGGGTATGTTTGGCACAAATGAACTGGCCGACGTGGCAGCCAGGTGAGGTGGTCCATTCTCTCATTGATTTAAGGGGAAGTCGGAAACAAAGCTTGAGAAAACTGTTGGGAAGGCCCTCTGACTTTGGCAACGCTCAGCCCTGCCACCCGCCACATCTAGCATGAGTTTAGCAGAAATGGGCCCCTAAGGGAAACACGCACAAGGAGTTTCAGGTATTTCTCCCACAACCACTTTGGTGAAAGTGAGAGCTCTTCTCTCAGAGAAGAGAGTGAATTACTAGATTCATTTTTTTAAATAGACAAAACCCCTAGAGAATATACAACAAGTACTAGGGACAACCCAGTGCTGGTAGACAGCAGATTCTCTTTTATTTTCTGAGTGTAGCAGGTACACATCCCTCCAAGAAGCCACAAGAAAACAATTCCTAGGTCCTATGTGGTCAGAAGTGAAGTATTTTCTCCTACCCCTTGAAAATCAGCTTGCAACAGTATTAACAGTAGGGCAGGCAGCAAACCAAACCCAACATAGCACACACAAATTGTGGCTTACAGAGCATGCCATAGATACAGACTACTGCACACAACATAAAACAACTCTACAGTGCTGTACAGGTTAGGGGCTGGTTAGATGCACAAGATGTTCACCACTACCCTTGTTAAAAGCAGCAGTAGTATCACAGGAAGGAGAAAAAAAAGTGGATTCCTGAATGCACAGACCCTTTATGTGAAACAGTGGAAACAGCAAGGGTTGGGACTCTTGCAGAGTTCAAGTGAGAGCAAGGACAGTTGGACATGAACTGCAAGATGAACTTTTGGTCCAGGAACCTGACCTCTCAACTACCATGTACTGGAGAGCAGACAGGCCCTGGCAACTACCCGCTGGGCTGCCCAGCCACACATTTTGCTGAAGAAGGGACTGACTGCTACAGATTATTACCTTGTTCCTATGAACTTGACAAGTGTAGATTAATCAGCAACTGCTGCCCAGAAGATAACGCATGCCATGAGGTACACATAGAACAAAGGCTTGAAGAACCCCAGTTAGCACTATCACAATAAATCCCTCCATATCCAATCCAGAGCCTATCACAAGGTTTCCAGGGATCTCAAAGTGGGGTCTAATCTAAATAAGGCAGCACTGCATAACAAAAAGCTGTTTTCAAAAGCAGCCACAGCCTTTTTTCTGCAGAGGGCAAGATGATCTTCCCTGCTTTCTTCATCCATTGCAGTGTGATAAATGAGCAGCGAGAACTTGAAGAAAATGCATGAAACTTCTCTTAAGGAAGAGAAGGGTAGTTTGAGGTGTTTTTTACAGATCTGCAGTTTCTTCATCAGAGCTTAAATCTATAAAGCCAACAAGCTATCACACAACAGCCATTGTATCACTTGGGGAATAAACACAGGCAAATAAAGGGTTAATACAGACTGGTGCTTTCCCAGTATCCCTTCATACCCTGCAAATTAGCATAGGGAAAAGAGGAGTTTCCTCCCTGAAGAGTTAGACCTTTATATTTAAAGCTAGGCTTTGGTCTGTGGTTACAGTTATAAGTGTACAAAAGCTTCTCTTTGAGAGGTTAATATAATAAACTAAACAGATGAGATGAAACTCAGGCCTTTTATCAGGCACAGAATTTAGCCTCTTGAAATGCATGGACCAGAACCAGCAAGCCTTCTGGATCAGAGCACTGGAAGACAGTAGCACCAGCCCAGTCAGTTCTGATGCAAAAGGAGAACAGAGGAGATGTAGGGGATAAGGGTGCCAAGCTGCAATTTCTTAGTGCACTCTGTTGCCAAGAGAATTTTGTTTCATAGTTTAGTGGTTTACATAATTACTCAGTGGTTTTACAGTCCAGGAAGAAGGGATAAAAACCACAGTTGCATCATTTTCTCCACCTATGTATTAACACAGACAAGGCAGAGTCAAAAGGGCTGCAGCTTCTAAGCACAAGATTTTCCTTATCTAGCTTTGCCCCTCAAAGATATTTTGCTTCTGGATGAAATGCCTTCACTTCTTGCCATTAAATACCTATATGTTCTTGCCAATTGCTCTGTATGCATTAGGGACAAGAGAGACCTATTTGGCAAACTAAGCAGCCGTGCATGTGCCACTGCCCCAAAGAAGATTGCCCAAAGCAGTGGAAGAAAAGAAATCCCACACCAAACCTGAAAAAACCCCACCTTTTCTCAACTTCAATTTTCATCAAATTCATCCTGCTTCCACTACCTGACAGTAACTTGTTGCTGGTTCATTTCAATTAGAGTTGTATCCATCTAGCAGTAAGCTTTTCCTGCAGGCTTTAGACAATCACAGGATTGACTTGTTTTATAATCCAATATTCCTATTCTGGTTTCAGAATCCTCCGATTTTTTCTCTTCCTGTAGTGATTTCCCTGTTCCCTAATTGCCTTAACTGTGTGAAGCTTAAGACTAAATCTGATTGCATTAAGCGCAGGCCTGCTTCATAAGCTCTGCAGGCCCTTGTGTTACATAGGTGATACTCTTAAGTCACAAGTTCGTATTTGCACTGGTGTCTCCCCCACAGTCAGTTAGCACCACAGCTGCCCAGTCTATTGCCTCCCAGCTTGCAACAGCCACCACAGGAAAGTCTTGATGCTTATCACAGTTTCCACCACAAACACTCAAACCCATGCCCAGTGCACAATTGTACTGGTAGGAAACACCACCCACCACCTCACCTACACTGCTCATGCAGATGCGATCAAGCAGATTCACTACATTCTCCAGCTACTAGTAGAACTTCTGGGGTTATTTACCCTTTCTAAATCAAAGGTGCAAAAGAGTCGATTATAAATCAGTATTCCATATGTAGGCTATGTAATCAGCTTCAGCAGCTGTCCTGCTCCCCAGCAAAGACAGCATATGTTTGCTTTGGCCAGTTGCATGCTGTTTGTGCTAGGAGAGGTGGAAGATGCCTCATGTAGCTAGACACGCTGCAGAAAGAGATACCAGGAGCTGGTTTTGTGTCACAGTGCAAGGACTTCAGCTTAAGTGCATGCAACTCCCACATGAAGCCATGTCTCACCCTGTGAAGAACAGAGACTTCATGCCTCTGCACAGCAAGTCACAACCAGACCACTGACAAGGCAGTACCTTACAAGGCACAGTCCTGCCCTGTTACAGACCCGCTAGCTCTGATCTTTTAAGGGACAAGACAAACGTAGCCAGTTCCACATGGGCTGCATGTGCACCACCACTCCTAACTTCACTTCCACTTCTGAGATTCCTGCTATTGCCAGCTGCAAAGCTGTACCTGTGAGCCACAACATGAGACAGGCAAGCTGTGAGGCTGGTATACCTACAAGCCTAAATCCTTCTCACTCCAAAGCCTCAACATCCAAAGTCTTTGAGCAAAAGACAGAGCCAAGCCCCAGTTTGGCAGAAGATCCCTTCTGTATCACCCACTTGGAATTTCCTTCAGTTGGACAGTCCCTTAAGGCACAAAGCCCAAGCCCTGTCAGAGGCAGCCACCTCCCTAGCACTTGCTGGGACACCCCACCACAAGCCACTCAAAATAACATGCCCTGCACAATCTCACCTTCCTACAAGCACTTCACATTGCTTCAGCTGCTAAGCTGATACCGAGATAGTCAGGCTGAGTTTTTCCAGGGCAACCCCACACTAATTCCATTCACAGCAACAGGAATGGGGCCTCAAATTCCATGTTTCCCTGGAAAAAAAATAATCTAAATTACTTCTCTAAATAGGTTTAATGACTTATTTAACACTCAGAGTTCAAGCTGCAGCAGTGCCAGGAGGACAAAAATAAAAAAGGGAGAGACCGTGACAACATGAATCAGGATAAATACATAACTTTTCTACATTTCTGCAGTCCCAGTGCAGTCTGCAGCAGGGCCAGCTCCAGCTTCCAGTGGGGATGCAGTTAAGGGACAGAGGAAAGGACATGGCTTCAGCAAAGAATGAATTCAAGAGGAGATTTGGAAGCCATGAGAAAAACTGGTTTGGCAAGAGGCTACTTCATCTTTCAGTAGCACAAAGAGCTAAGAGATATCAGATGATTTAAGGAAAAACAAGACTAATGCTCTAAAAAACAAAGGAAGCTAAAAGCTCTATGAACATGAGAGCATCATCTACATCCTGATTATTTGGTGGTAAAAAGCCAACAGCAATTCAAAGTGCATTATTTGGAAGAGCCCAGCTGGGTCAGCATCAGTCTGGACATGGGCAATGGGCCAGGCCTCAACACAAGTCTAGAGCAAGGTATCAGTCCATGTCTGTCTTTGAACACGGAGACCCCGTCCCTGGCCCAGTGGGCAACAAATGGCTACAGTCAATTCCACCAGTCTCCATCCCAGGGAAATCCCCTTTGCAGCATATTCAGGAGCACAGGGCAGCCCGCTGCTGAGACATGAGACTGGTCCTACCCTATATCTGCTCCCCTTCCCACCCACCCTTCCCCTCATAGCAGCAGGCTCAGAAGAGCGGCAGGCAGTCTTTCGCACAGTCTAGAGGTGGAAGCTTTATCTGAAACCCTTCCCGAGGGAAGAGGGAGGCCTGCATGTCCACATTGATGCAAAGTAAGCCCAGCATGAGCTGGCGCTGGTACTCCTCCCACTTCATCATGACATCAGAGAGGGAACGGTTGCTTCTCATCCACATAGGCAGTGCTTCACCACAGGCTGATGTGGAAGAAATGGGCAGGCTCTGGGACCCTCCAAGCTCCAGGTGATAATAAAGCCTGAAAGGCAAACACATGCAAAGAATCAGCACATGGGAAGACTTGAGCAGGTCACAAGACCAGAGCTCCAGAACCATAGAGCTATTTTGCTCTACCACTGACGGCATGACCTTAGTCATAAGTCTCTGTGTGTGCCTGTTTTCCCCCCTCACATTTCTTGATTATTCAGACCATGAGCTCTCATGGGTAAGAATCACCCCCTTGTACTAGGATCCAAATCACAGCTGGGACCTTCTGCCTACTACTGTAATACAGTTTCCTATCCTCATCCAAGCAATACAGTCTTGCCTCAGCCTCAAGCCATGGCCGACTGCAGGGAGTTCAGTTCAGAAGCCCAGGATGTACACAGACCCAAAGCACTCTGTCTCATTTGGAAACCCTCTGGTGTTTCCTGGCCACCCTAGTGCCTCCCCACCCTAAACCAGGCCTAGATCTCGAGGCAGAAAAGGTCACTTGAACATAAATACCTCTTGGAAGGAACTTTTAGGGGACCCTGGGCCAACAAATGCCAGACAGACAAGCACCTCTGTCTTCTACAGGGAAGATGCATGGAATAAGCTAGCATACTGTTTTAATTAGACCTACATCTTCTGCCCTATTGCTGTAGTAACAGCTTCATTACAGGGTCTGTCCTGTAATGGAAAGAAGGAAGGAGACCATGTGCTGAGCCTATCCAAGGAAGCCAAGAGACCATGGACCAGATTTGCATTTTAGGCTGGGCAGTAAATCCTTCTGGTCAATTTGTGCCTTACTTGCTCTGCTCCATTGGAGTAGAGTCTGTAGAAGTCAAAGGTGAAAGGGGAAATGGAGGGCTCCTCCAGAACAGCGCTGTGGAGGAAAGCAGCCATACCTGGCTGAAAGATGGCTGCCCAGTTTCTTCTTGGCTTTCTTCACAAGATAGTTGCAGATTTCAGTTATCTGCTCCCTCATCCATCTAATATCCTCAGGGATATCTGGGAGCCACTCCAGCAACCTGGGAAGAGATAGGTGACAACCATTAGTTGGGCCACACAAAGGATAGGATTAAAAGAATGCTAGTTTTACTTCCTATCAATGGTTACTCATTATTTTTGGTGACAAATGCATTAAAGGCCTTTTATACTACCATTCACAGAATTAAGGGGGAGAAGCTGTGAAGGTTGAGAACAGCCCAGGAACTTATCTTTACATTTTGTGTCTGCACTTTCCATACTTCTCATTCATTTTCAGATTTAGAAAGTGTCTTTCCCTAAGCCTTTCTATTACAAGCTATCTCCTTCCAGAAACTTTTCATAGAGTACTTCATACTAAGAACAAGTCTGACAGACCTGTCTTCCCAACCGTGTAAGTGTAGAGCGCGAAATGGCTGGGACTACTCTACCCCTCGCTCCAGAGGGAAACCACCTCTTGTGTGGTTTCTGCTTTCATCCCTGCACTCCCAGTTCAGAAGTCTCTCTCCAGGCTCCAAAATTTATCACCATTTTCTAGGGCGAGCTCCAGCACACAGCCATCTTTCTTCAAGCTGGAAGTACTGGCTGTAGCTAAATGACACAGGAAGGTAGAAAAAGTTCTGGGTTGGGTTTTGTGGTTTTTGGTTTTGGTGGGGTTTTTTGGTGTTTTTTTTTCATATATATGTTAAGTGGCAGGAACTCTTTCCCCAGGAACTCTGGTGATGCAGAGTTAGAGAAGATCCTACTCTCTGTCCATTCATCTGGGAAGAACACCACTGAGGGAACCAGCTGAAGGCCTACCTGACAGTGAAGGAAAATGCAGACTCCAGGGGCAGCATATAGGGGACCATCATTGCTGTGGCAACACGTATAGGCAGCATGTTGGTGATGCCAGTCAAGAAACTTCTTCTTTCAGCACAAGCCTCCAGAAGAGCTGAAGACAGAAGAGAATATGGCTGAATCCCCCCAATGGAACTATCCCTTCTTCCTTGCCATACCCCAGAAGTTACCCAGCCTGAGGTGTTCCCTCTCCACCTTCCACTTCTTAAGGAAGTCTTGCTCAGGGTAGAAATTCTCAGAGCACAGCTGAGAACAGCAGCTTTTAGCTTTATCAGACTCCGAAAGGAGTAAGCAACAAGATCCCCTACTCTCCTTACCATGCAGAACACTGTCAAATGAGTCAAAGTCTCCAAATTCAACCTCCACAGGGCAAGCCACAACTTTACCTAAGAGGCCGCAACTCCATCTAACCATCAGCGGGTGCAAGTTCAATCCATGGGTATGGCCAAGCCCAGCCACAAGCAATACCCACGCATCCCAGTAATCCTCTGAAGTGGACCAGGTAGCACAGGAAGATTGCCTGGGCTCTCTCCCTTTGGTTCATACCTTGGTTCAGTCTGGGAGGCAAGTGTTCAAAGATGTGCTCTTCAACAACAGCAAGGGCAGTATTGTCCTCTAGTTGGTCCTCATCTTTTGTTTCTTCCTCTTTCTTCTCTCCTGGGGGTGCTTCTATGGCAAGGAGAGGACGGGCAGGACTTGGACGATGAAGGAGACCTGAGAAGAAGTCATACCATAAGGATGATACAAACTAGCTGCTCTGCCTTGCCTGGCCTTTATAGTGTTAGTCCTCACTTCACCCTACCCCCCTCAGACAGACAGACATCATACCCAGTCTCTTTAGCTTACATCTATTGTAATGCATACCATAATGAGTTAGAAACCTTGCTGCTTTAAGATCATCCTCTCTTTCTCCACCAGAAATCCCAACCTTTCCCCTTTAAGTACAGCAGGTGCTGTTTGGAAGTGTTTTGTTGCTATAATCTACCAGTCACCAATCTTGCAGGCAAGACTTCCCTCCTGCAGCTTAATCCACAAACACAGCTGCATGACTGCTCTTATCCCAGTAAGGTATGCACCACAAAGCAAACAAATGTGCTTGATCTGCTGTAAATTGACACTAGATGGCATCAAACACACACTCAACCTGCTACAACGGTTGGAGGCAAGAAAGTTAAGGGGTTGCAGGTAGAAGAGAGTGAAACAGTAGCATCAAACTGCTAGGCACTGGGGGCTGCTGAGGGCGTGCCTGCACTCTGCACTGCTGCTACACATTAGACATACCCTAGCTGCACATAAAAAGGAGCAGGGTATCTGCAGGATATCCAAATGGCACTGGAGCCTAACAACTGTGTTGGTGTAGCACTGAGCACATGCAAAGCAGCTTCAACACTCAGTTGTGCCAAAACAACCACTCTGGTATCAGAGTGGTTAGAGTCCTTCTGCATTGCACTAGAAAGGTGTCCACTCCACCGAAGTGCTAAAATAGACTTATTAATGGAAATTCCATATTCTGATATCTGAGGCACAGCTCAAATCTGCCCATCTGCCTTTCATATGCACCATTGACTATCCTCAAAGCCAAGGCACCAAGCCTGGCACAGAAGAGGCAACTCAGTGCACCCTACAAACACTCAGTGCTTTACCGTTCTTCTTCAGGAAGTGTAGTGCATCCCGATAGCCCTGCTTGCACATATCCCGCAGCACCTGTGGGCAGAGGAAGACAAGAGCAAGTAATTTGGAGATTGTCTGGCTGAGCAGAGCAAACACCCAGCTCAATGCTGGCTTTCGAGGACTGACTCCTGAGCCATCCCAAGGACAAGTCTCATCCTTGCCAGCTCTTCCCAGGCTTTGAGCAGGAATGGGAGGTATAACATGAATACATTGGATATGGGAATCACAGTATAATTCAGATTGGAAGGGACACAACACCCGGAATCCTATGTAAGTACAGGCTTAGACTTGCAGCCACCTCATTTCCCCATCTAGAAGTGATGCTGCTGTGGGCAGCCTTCAGCAAGTCACTCTGACAAGCAGCCCACAATACGTCCCAGCAGATGCCATGAAGGGCCACTGTTTGCAGATAAAGCCAGCTAAGACTAGAGAGGCAGCAGAAAAAAAACTCTTCCAAATAGTTCAGCTCATGAACGCATGCTTATTATACCCAAATGCCAGGGCTATCTGAGGCCGTATTTGCTCAGAAGCAAAGTTGTTTGCAGTGCCACCGGCTTCATTGGCACTTTTTAGGAGACAGTCACTGGCTGCAGGCTGGCAGTTCCATCCTGACCTTAAAACACTGAAGAGCACATTAGTTCTGATGGCTGATACATCCTTGTTTACAAGTAAGCCTGACTTCCTGGCAAATGCTACTCTAGAGAGAGCAACAAGGGAATACTTTCCAAGCAACTGCTACCACCTAAATTCCAGATCTCCCAGTAGCAAAAGAAAACCAAGCCACCTATATAACCTTGTGCTGATGGTCAAGGTTTGCCACGTCACTGGCTTGATAATGTCAAGGTTAAAAGACAGACAAACAAAAGATACAAAACTTAAAGTGTCTGGAATCTTCTTCTGCTGAAGTGCACAGTGTAGCCAGTGCCTATCTACTGTCCCAAAGTTCTGGTGCTGTCAGGAAACTCACCTGCGGCTCCGGAGGAAACAGGGCCTTTGAGAGGCGGTAGAGGTTGCGAAGGTTGAACTGGATGCTTGTATTGGTGACTCTCAGCTCATGCATGTTTGTGGAACTGTCCCGTGGACAGATATCACTCTCTCCTGAGAACGGAGAGACTGTGATTGTGTTTTTCAGCTCATATCGTGGCAAGTTGTCAGAAATCCCTCCATCAACATATCTCTGAAATCAAAACAAATGAAGCACTCTTTATTCTCGTAACTGATCAAGCATCTTTTTTACTCTGTGTCCCTGTTCATGTTCATGCCAACAACTTCAGAAGAGAATGGCGTACATCCACCAGTACTGGAGGAGTCAAAAACAGTGATAGCACAGCTGTGTTGTCTACAATCCCCCTTTCTTCCTACAGTCAAGTGTGTTGGTCACAAATGTTCAATGAGAAAGGCATATTCACTTGTGTGACTGCTGACTTACATCTCCTATGGGGTTTAACTGCTGTCCAATTAAATTATGACATACCAACAACCACTTGCAGTGCAAATTAGCACTGATCTAAGTTATCACACTGTGACATTGTGCCATTTTTCACTTGTGTTTAAAATGAATAAGCTCAGACACAAGTCCCACTGGCAGAGGGTTTGCTACCTAAGAGTAAAACCAGCTGATTTGTTGCTATCAAGCAGCAAGCCCAAAACATGCATACACATTTGGAATCTACTTGCTGTGGTGTGGTAACAGAGCACAAGGGACTTGGGTTTTGCTCTTAACAGGCACCTTCTTATCAGAGAATGTTCTGTACCTACGTACCATAAACACATTTGCATTACCCTTGCTGGAAGGGCAACCCCAGTAGCATTTACTCAATTCAAAGTACTTGGAGTACCATAATTGCACAAGGAGCTGAGCAAGACAATCCCTATCCCAGGCCTTTGGCAGAGTAAGCAACATGCAGAAGATAAAAGGAAGGGGATGTTGGTCAAGCCAAAAGAGCAGGAAGTTTGAGACCTTTGCAGAGCAAATCAAGCTCTTGTGAACCTCAGTTACAGAAAAGTCCTGCTGATTTTGTGTCAGGTTTGATCCTGCCATGTGCTGCCTGGAATCCCTCCTTTTGGATGGGTTCAAATGCAAATCGTCATACAGGAGCTACACAGCCCCATAAGCAGCAGCTGTAACATCTTACAGCTCTCTGCTGGATGATGAGCTGAGCTGGCAGAGGCTGAACCCAGGCAGAGCATGGAAATGCTGATTGGAAGAGGAAATACTCCATTCTGTGTCATGCTTTGCCTTGTCTTATAGGCAGACTGACCACCAACATTGGTCTCTGCTGCACAATGCCTAGGAAAAGGCCAGCTGCTTTGCCTGGAGGGTGCTTGGCACTTTGTTCTCTCTTGTTCTGGATGGCAAACAGGCAGAGACCTCTTCAAGCAGCTTCTCTGAGTCTGGGAAACAGTTCATAGGCTCTTGGGCTGAAAGCAATCAAATCCAGCTATAGGAGTCCAGCTCCCATTGAGGCAACAGGGTCAGGGGGGACTGCACAACAGGTTTCTTGGGGTCAAACTAAACCTCAGGGCTACCTCTGTGTACAGCCTACAGGTTCAAGGGAGATGGCTTGTGATTACAGTTGTAGGCTACAGCAACACTATCTCATAGCACAGGGGATTTTATCCTTGTGTCAGGCCTTCTTCATCAAACAAAGTATCAAGACAGACATAGAGACTCCTGCACCACCTCGATTTGGGCAGTGAAGAAAGTGGAAGGATGGGATAGATTAAACTCAAGGAGAAGTATACCCTCTCGGAAACAGTAACACTCAGCTTGCTTAAAGGATGCTTTCTAGACAACAGAGGTGCCAAAAAAATCAATTAAACCCTCACCCCCTTTTAAAGTGGGCATCAGTTTTCCCTAAGCCAAAAGCAACCATAGCAAACTGTCATTGTCATCGTCTCCCCAAAGCTGCTCCACTGAAAGCCAGACTAGGCACAGCTAGAGCTGGAGACGTCTGGCTGACTCCCTCTGCAAGGATGAGAACATGACAGGCTGAGTGGGAAGAGGACAGAGCAAAGCAGGCAGGACCAGCTTTGTTTAAAGAAGATGGAGGTAAGTGTTTTGGCCACTTAAGTAAGACAACACTAGTTTTGTGGTAAGGATGCAAAAACATATGTTTTCCTGAGGGTGGCAGCATGAGTGCATGGATGCCATTAGAAAGGCTTAACTACAACAAGGCTGATAGGCAAAGCCTTCTCACTGCATGGTAATCTAGAAATACACATGCAGACCCTGCTCTCTGGTCCACCATTCCCCAAGCCAATGCCAATTACCGTTCCTTACTCAAGATCAGCTGTCACTTCTCTGGATTTGCCTGAAACTCCACCAACCCGAGCCTAACCACTCTTCCACCTCCTGCAAAGTCCCTAACAGCACAGAGACACAGGCTTCAGCCACCAGCTGCCTGCAGGCTTGAGCAGCAGCAGCTTTTGGGGATGGTTCATGGACTGGGGTAATTTCTGGGGTGCCCAGTTCCATTCCCGTGTTGTGTCCCCCCATGCACAGGGCCCCTCACTCACGTGAGCTGACAACTGGCTTTTTGACCCTTGTTAGGGGTTTATCTCACCCACGTGCTGCAGACAGTTCACAGCTAGAGCATGTGTTGACAGTATTATTGACCCTTCCATTTCTCAGTATTTGAGAATCCTTTTATTTTTTTTCCTCCTCCCACCCATCTTCATCATCCACTCCATGGGGCTACCAGAGCTCAGAGAAGTGAACACTGGAAAAAGATTAGGAGGAAGGCAGAATATGCATTTTACACCTTGCACACAGTCATATTGCCTTGAAAACTGGTCCTCACACCAGGCCTGTCAGTCTGTCCTGTGGCAAAAGGTCATCACAGGCATGCTAGGAGGCATGCAGTCCTGTTTCAAAACCTTTTCCTAGGCTCATATCCAACCTAATTTAACATCTCCTCTTGCCAGACCCCCCCTTCAGAGACACAAAGAGCCATGGTTTTCTAGGGAAGGGGTAGGAATTAATTTTGTCATCTCATATATTCCCTCCCCACCTTTCCCCATGAGAAATCTTGACATGAGAAGTCATCCCTCAAGTGTGCCAGGGCAGCTACACATTCCAGAAACCCTACATAGTACACAGTTTTGGAATTTTGAGATTTTGCCTCATCCACACTGACCTCAACTAGCCCCAAAGATGTGTCAGGCAAGAGCTACTGCTATGCTGCCACCAGCTGTGGGACCAAAACCCTGCCTGCAGTTGCTGAGCAAATGCCAAACAATTACTGATTCTGTCACTTCTCTGAAGGGCTGGACAATGGACATTTCTTCTAGGTCACTTCCCTGCCCAACATGCTTGCACAAGGCAAAACCAGCCAAGTTGTGTATTATGCAGGAGCAAAACTGACCTCACTTTTAGGACACAGGTAGCAGTGGAAGCAGATTTGATGCTGTGCTCTGACAGACTGAGGCATCTTGGTCAGGTCACTTATGGGAAACCAGGATACACATACATTAATAGCGGTTCTCCCTCTCCCTTTTGACTATTTAGTCTGCAAACAAACTGCCTTTTAACATGTGCATTAACCTGTGTAGCTCAAGGGGAGACCAAGCTCAACTGAGGCCCTTAAGCATGACTGCAATATTCACAGACACTCCAGGTCTGCACAGCTTTCACATGTTTTCATTTCTAACATGCAAACACAGAAGGGAGAAATTGCTCTGGACAGGATGTTAAAGAAAGCTCTAGCAGGCAGCAGAACATTATTCTCAGAGGAAGGACAGGAAGAACTCCATGGAAAAGAGGTCTGATATCAGCACCCCTAGTTAAAACCCTGCAGAAAGCATCAGGCACATGGGAGAGGGACTACACTCATGATTTCTATTCTGGACCCAAGTTCTCTCCACATACAGAGGGTTGGAGCCTCAGTGCTGGAGAATATTGTACTAAGCAGCCAGGAGAACCATTTGCCAAGTCAGCCAGCACTTGCCCAGATTGCTATATATTACTATCATGTTAAATCCTCTAGTCTTCGGGACTTTTATAGCCAACTGCAGGCAACAGTGGAAATAAGACATATCCACTGTTGGAAGTTGTTTATTTGGGAATTTCTTGTGCCTCTTCAGGCTAATTGCTGCCAGCAGACCAGCAAGAAGACTGCCAAAATTGAGTACCAGCATTTCTGCCTTCTTATTCATTAGTGCATTATTTAATGAAGGAACATCTTAAGAGTCTTACTTACCACTCCACGCAAGGTTGGAGGTATCAGCCCACAGTAGACAGGGATAAAGGTGCTGCAGACACAGGCCTGAGGAAGAAAGAGATCCAGAATGTAAGAAGAGATCAAAGCCCACTGAACCTACTACTCTTCTCGCAACACCACACTGGCATGCACTGACAATTATACTCTAGTACTAAGGATATCAGAGACAAAACAAAGCTGCATGCAGTTCCTGCATAGCCCTCTGCGGTAAGTTCCATTCACCTGGATCAGCTCCTCCTTGGAATTGAAGTCTGACAGTATCACATTTTCTCCATCAGAGACCCGTGTCAGGGAAATACCCAAACGACCCGCTGCAACCTCATGCCCATTCTCTGGCACAGTCTTGGACAGGCAGATCCGAATGATTTTCACCAAGTTGAAAGATGGGTGGAGTGGGCCCAAGAACCTCTTCCGGGCTTCTTTTGACACTCGAATAATGCTGGCACCAGCCTCACCTGCAATGAGAGAAAGAAAAACACACCTAGCAAAACCAGCCTTCTCCTTTACAAAATAAGGCATAGAAAAGCCTCATTCACAGCTTTACTCAAAGGTTTCTCCCCACTGGCTGATATATAACTCAAGATGAGAGGCTATTATGAGCAGTGTTACAGAAGTCACGGAAGTTTGCTGTCTTGGCCCTCATGCTCCCCCACTGCAAAGAGATACCCTCATCTTACATATGTTTTATAAAGTCAAGGAAGATCACAGGCATCTGGCTAAGGCCTCATACTTTTTCTTAACCCTGTTTCACTGGCCAGTGCAGGGCTGGTGAAAACACAGACTAACAAAGAAAACAAGGGAGATGCTTTAACCGCTTTGAGCTTATGGCTAAATCCACTTCAAAACATCTTCCACTAAAACTTTTCTAGTAAGCATCTTCTTCTTTCTGACATGAAAAAAAGTCATCTGCCTGCAAGCAAAAGTGCCAGTAAACAGGAATGTCAGTGCTTTCCAGCTAAGTGATCCCAGCTCTGCTGTGAATGTCAGCCACATCTCAGGTGAGCAAGACAGACACTACGCTCCATTAGGGAATTAGTGCCTCCTGCAGAGTCTTTGGTGTCCTGTCCCTTCCGTGTCCAATTCCACAGCACTAAACTAGGCCCTGATGGCAAGCACGACTCATGAAGGCATGTCTGCTTTACCCTTGCACACAGTGACCCAGCTGGGTTTGGAGGAGAGGAGACATCCCATCTGCGCAAAAGGGAAGGCATCTGCTAAGCCCATTATCTCACCGTCACTAGGAGCCAAATCTGGCAAGAACAGAGCTCTCCAGTGGGAAAGGGGGGATGGAAGAAAACAAAACAAAAACATCAACCCAAGCCAAAGCCTCGGTGCCCAGCATGCTGCCCTTTGCACACACTGCCTGCATCTCCTAGCCATGGTGAGATACAAAGTCAACAGTTCCTCTAAGTACCAGCCAATCACTGCACTCCCAGGGGCATCTGGAATATGCATGCAAGAAGAATGTGAGGGGAAGAATTAAAGAAACCAGAAGAAAAGAGACATGCTTTCACAAATTCAGATTTCTCTCCAATCAAACTGAAGTTCAGTTCCTGGAAAAAGATGAAAGACTATCACAGTTCAAGCCAACTGGAAATCCCTCCATTTGCTCTCCCACCCAGTCCTGCAACTGCAGAAAGGAGGCAGCAGAGTGAAAGAACCCAAGTTAGACCTGCGTTAACAAATATAATGAAGATAAGAGCAACAACACCCTCAATGCTATGTTGACACATCCCACTCTTTTGCAATACATGTGTGCCAGTGACATGTTTCCCATCAACACAGCCTGGGAATGCGAGTCTGTGCTTAGGAAACCCATCAACACCAGTAACTCAAGTACACACAGAACCAGACCCTTGGAACATGACCAGAGGCTCTGGGGTCAGGATTTTAGGCACTGTGAGGTAGCAACTTAGGAGAAAATCCAAGTTCCCCCCTCTGAAGCAATTTTTAGCACTATAATCCCAGTCTTTTGCTCTGTCCTAGAGCAATGTTTAGCAGTCTAATTCTGATCTCACTTACTCAATTAGCAGTAAGCCATTGAGCCCAGTCTGTTCCAGATAGCAGCCACATGGTTCAACATCCTTCCCAACAAGAAGGAAGTCAGCCTCACAGAAATTACATTTTATCAGCACCATGACATTAGCACTCATAGTGTTCCCTAAGACACTTTCACATCTGACCAGGGGAGGAAAGACACACAAAGAAATTTCAACAAAGCCAAAAACCATATGAATCCCAGCCCAGCACCTTGGCCACATGACCCCAGGAAACTCCACTGCACTAGTTGCTGGCTTAGCTGAAAAATACAGTAGCGGAGTGGGTATCGAGTTTGCAGCTCACCCTGTGTGCAAACACCATGGTGGGGGTGTGTGGATGTCACCCAAGAGACAGTGCTTAGAGAACGACGCTTTCAGACTTGGCAGCTCAGTGTGCAGAAAGATTTGACAGCAGTACTGAAAACAACTGCAATTAAATTGAGCTTGTGATTGAGCTAAAATGTGAGCTGGAAGGTTTTTTAAGAAAAACAAAATAGTGAAGTCCTAACTATGCCAAGAAACAGATCGCCTCAGCATTCGAGGGGAGAGTTCAGTTGCAGCTGCCTGCTCTATCACCATTTCACAGCCAAGACGACAAAGTAAGAATTATTGCTCATTAGTAATTTCATTCTTTGAATACTTTCTGGGTGTTTGTTGTTTTGGGGTTTTTTGTTTGGTTTTTTTAATACATGTGTGCATGCATACACACAGGAGCTTCTGAGATATTTCAATTTAAGGGCACGTGTGATTCTGTTGGACTTGCTGGCTGCCTTGTACCAAAGCTGAGCGCAGAACAGCTCTGTGGGAAGTAAGGGGCAAAGGGTGATATGCAGCACCACCAGCTTTCCTGGAAATAAGGCTAGCTGAGAGTTCAGCCAAAGAATTCAGGTTTACATAGCTAGTTCCATGACAGATGGCAAGTCCTCTTGGAAATACATTCGGGAGGAGAGAGAAGAGGCGAGATGTTTTAATTTTGTTACTACTAGAAGTGCTATTCCAGGAAAACCAGCTCAAATTCTGCTCACAGCCTGCCAGAGGGAGCAGCTGAATGAGAGGTGGTCAAGAGAGACTAGACCTACAGGGGTCAGCCAGAAGCTATCAATTATTACTAGGACTAGTCCAGTGCCAATTCCAGTCCGCAGAAAAGTTTCCCATGGTTTTTGATAGATCTGGCAATTCAGGACACGGGATCATGTGAAAAAGCTAAATTAAGTTCCTCTTCCCTTATTGAAGTATGTACCAAGAAGCAAAGACAATCCGTAATAGTTGGTATTGCTTTCTGGGAAATCATTTCATTCTTCTCCCACCAACTGCTTAATTCAACACTTCTCCCTATACAGATTTTCTAACTCAATATTCCTCTAAAAATTATATTAATATGTGGAATATTCCATTTTCATTAGAAAAGCCATATCCCCCTTCTTCCCTGCCCCCACCACTGCCCCAGTGGGTGGTGTTATACATGAACCCGAGTACTGCAGTGCCATCGTCCTTATCTGAATTTCAGTTGTGATGACGCAAAGGAGCATCAGACAGCTGTGTCCTGAAAACACCCCAACATGTCCCTTGCCAGACAAGGGAGACCAGCTGCTCCACCTCTGCTGGTTCATCCTGTGATCCTTCTGCAGTGGCTACAAGGGGCAAGTTACTGCTACCCATGGGAAAAGATCTGAAGGCAGCTGCTAGTTTGCATTTCATTTTTAAGCTATGTCAAGCCAGCTTCACATTAGCATACTGACATAGCAAGATCATTCCCTTAAAGAACTGGCTTTCACCCCCCCCCCAGTCATGCTCGACTCTAATATAACCCAGTATCTAAGTCTTTGCTGCCTTGCATCCCCTAAACTACCCTTCTCTAACCTGAAAAGCATTCAAGCAGCACATGATATTTATAACTGTATACAAACACCTCCAGCTACAGCAGCCTGCTGCTACTCTGCCTCTAGAAAAGGAGAAGAGCTGAAGATCAATAACCTAAAACTGATGTTAGCCAGGCTGCTTGGAAGACCCTTAAGCACAGCTAAGAGCTCTGAGATGAAACAGAAAGACTACTTCAAGCCTGTGCAGTGCATAAGGATGAGGACCATCGCAAAGGTTAAATACCCTATGGCAGGAGGGGTGATGAGTGGGGAAGAAGAGCCTCTTCAGACCTGCATCTTCAGCAGGAGGACTTTTGCACCAAGGGCACCATGACGCTCTCCTGTTGACGTTAGACCACACTGATATCCATTTGCCAGCCAGCAAAAGGACAGTTGACCCATAAAGTATTTCAAGTGGAAAAAAAAAAAGCCTAAGACAAACAAAAATAGGAGCAGAGCAGGCTGAAGAGGGAGGCAGGCATTCTGGACATTCCACCCAGCAGCTCCTGTGACTGCAGCTCACCCATGACACTGCAGCTCCCTCTGGAAGAGCTCCATATCAGCACAAAGATCACCCTCCATGCCAGGGACATTCCTGCTCCCTGGCTAGTGCAGCAGTAAACAGGATGCAAGCTTAAAAGAAAGGCTCTCCAACAGGGATGGAGGACAGACGATGGCACAGACAGTTGATGGATGTAGGGACAGCATCTCCTGTCCCTGCTGGTAGGAGGCATGGACAGAGAGGTCACACCCAGACTGCAGATGCCATACCTTACCTGGACTAATGGGGCAGGCTGGGAACTGTGCAGATCCTTGCTAAACCTGCTTCTCATTCAACACTGACAAAAACTCCAATGGACTCCTTCCTGCACATCAGCAACAGAGGAGGCACCACTCCTCTCCTCAGTCCCAACCTCCAGCTCCAGACTGGCCACACACACCAATACCAAAAGCTTTGAAAGGAAGCCAGCTAGCAGAAGGAAGTGCAGGTGCTTTTGACATTCCTCCAGCACCTTGAGAGTCCAATGCTTTTTTAGTTTGGGATGGCATGACCAAGCTATTTTGACTGCAAGATTTTCAGAACAGGAGCCAGCTCCTGTGTACCGTAACCAGGGACCTCATTCTGGAGCTGCTTAAATTCTGCTTCGCTATCTGTTCGAGCAATGTTTGTGTGATACTCAGTACAGATGCTCCCTGCAAGAGTCCCTCGCTATAATCAACACACTTTACTTTCAACTCAGATGGTTGCTGAGCATCACTGGAGTTCTCATGTCTTCCATTGGTAGATCCCAGTCCAGATCTGGATTTAGGAATAGGATGAGTCAGAAGGAATTTACTAGCATGATCTCCCTCAAGGTTAATTTAGCTTGGTTGCCTGTCCCTTGCTATTTCAGCTGTTGCTGTACCTCATCCATGGAAGAGCTAAAAGCCAGTCTCTAATGATGAGCATGGGTTTCAGGAGAGCTTTCCCATTTTCTTCCTGGGCACAAATCCCCAAGCTGGTGCAGCTCAGCACACACAGCTCCTGCACCTGCCTTTCTCTGAATATTGAGAGTAAGCAATGCACATGCTTTTCCTGCCTGGCCCTCCCCAGGAGATGATACAGTCCTAATTATAACAGTCCTGTCCACAGCCCAAAAACTTAAAGCTGTAAACAAGAGGCATGGAAAGAAAAGTTTGCAAGCTGACATCTAGAAAATAATTAACAGAGAACTTTACTGGGTGTTTCCTCACAGGTAGCCAGAAAGTGCCCGTTCGTTCATCCCAAGAAACAGTGCATAGCAACGTGCCAGTGACCCAAGGACAGCCCCAATTCTTGTACACAGTGACCTCAGTTTGTGAAAGACTCCACTGCTTGGCTGGACTTCCATTCCTCTTCCCACACTCACACTGAAGCAACCTGGTTTCCACTTGTTGTCCCAAGAGAGTGAGAACCAGACAGACCTTCAGCTGAACTAAGATGAACAAAGGCCGACTTGTCCTGAATAGGAACCTGACCCAAGATGTTCTCCGACTGCCTATCAGCGAAGCCGGATGGATGTCAAAGCGGGGCTCAAAGACAAATTCATGCCAGCAGGAAATAAAGTGAGAGTGAGGTCTTATGATCTGCCCTTATAAGACATTTTCAGGTAATAGGTGTACCCCACAGCTGATGACAGCTCTTTAATTTCAGTGTGAAATCCTGGACAGATGCCTAAAAGCACTGAGTGTGGAAAGGATGCCTATCCCTCACTTGCCAGGAGTTGTATAACTCTGACTATTTAACACAAAGAAAATCCACCCATTTTTAAACATTTGAGGCTAGGGGATGGCAGCTGGCAGTGGAGCCTTTAAAGGCAACAATTCTTTTCACATCTGCACGCATCTTCCTGTAAGCCAGTAATATTGAGAAATTCCATGTACCAGAACAAGCTGTTCTTCTGGGACTTCCCTAATTTTTGTTTTTCTGAGGTATATTTAATTTATATTTATTTTAAGGTTTCCACTCAATCCTTCTTTCCTACTATTTTGTCATCAGATAAGAAACAGCTCAGCTGACTGGGCTCCAGATAAGAGATACAGGAAGGAAGCTTTTCTTTTTCATTTTGGTGATACATAGGTAGCAAACAACTTGCCACACAACACACACCCACTCAGTCTGCAGACAGCCCTACTGCTCAACCAGCTGTTCCCTGTGGCAGGTAACCCTTCCCAAGAGGGGCCCTGTGCAGGGATTTAACCCCTAAGCTCAACAAGCAAATGATTTTGCAAAACAGATTTCTTAGAAAGCCTGGCCACAGGCTGTAAATAACAATCTTTCTCCCCCTTTGCTGAAAGATGAGGAGCACTGATACACACCATAATGGAGTAACTCCTAGGGATCCCTATCAGACTATGGTAAGCAACACCTATTCTGACCTTACAGGTGGGGCAGGTGGAAACACCAAGAGGAAAAGACAGCTTTTCAAGTAGGGCCAGCTCTCACAACCAGAGGCAAATGCTGAAGGAAGGGCTTAGCCCATAACACTTTCTGGCCCAGATTCTCAGTACTGAGCATTGCAAAGGCTAGACACAAACAGTGCCAAGACACAGCCTGCAGCAGGAGAGCATAATAAATCCAGATCACCTGCAACTGCTTCAGAGCCAAAAGCCTCCCTCTTATTAACATGTTTGTCCCAAAAATGTTTGCTCTTCTATTTCAAGTAAAATTTGGGAAAAAAGCAAAAAGCTGTTGGTCACTTCAGCTGTTTAAAAAAAGCCAAACCAAAAGGAGCCATTTTCCCCCTTTGAGCCAAGAGAGATGGTTATTTTGTGTGCTCTAGATACCAGTTAACAGATGAACCAGAACTATTGTCACGTCCTGGATATGGGGAGCTTAAGGAGGAGACCTGTTTTTAAGTTGCCCAAGTGTTTTTCCTCTTGCACAGAGCAGCTCCCCAGGCAGCCCACAGTGACTGTTGCCTGCCTGTCTGCCCATTGGTACCTACAGGGTAGGACCCTCATGCAAGCCAAAGCGCAGATGCACAATTCATGCCTCATCTCACCTAAGGCAGGTTGCTCTGCTTTGTACAGAAGCAAAAAGGCTTTTGGAGAACAGGCACACAAGCTGCCAGGCTTGATTACGTCTCTAACCTAAACCCTTGCACCAGACTCAATGTAGGGTTGGCACACCAGACCCTCACCAGGTGACTGATGTTCTCCAAGCTGAGGCCCACTTTGTTTCTGCGGCCAGGACAGGAATGTTTATTTTTGCAACAAAAAAAAAAATCAGAAAACAGCACAGCTGCTCCTGTGAATCAATCAATAGAAAGGCCAAGAGGCAGCTCAGTTCAGGCAGACAGCCAGGATCATCCTCTGTCACAACCACAACAGCAATCCCCAAAAGCCTCACCTTTCTCCACTGTAATTCCCTAATATGAGGCTTAATGCTGCATTTCTGTTCATTGCATTAGAGAGAAATTGAATGGTATAACAGCTCATGAAAAGGAAAAGTTGCACAGGAGCCCAGGCAAACTGCACTGAAAGCCATGTCCTGTCTTCATCCATCCACCAATCCCTGTCAACACTCTAGTGCAACCCAAACTGCATGGGGTGACAAGAAAAGGGGATTCACAGAGTAAGAGAAGGTGCAGCTCAAATCCCTGCTGCTCACTCTGATCCAGAGCGATGCTGGGTTTGGGGTAATTTTTTTTAAAAGCAAGTACTCAGCGAGAGAAAGCTAGCAGAGTGGATGAACAGACCAAAAAACATGTTGTAATAATGTGAAATTGCCTTTCTCCTTTGCCCTGCACAGAGGCAGAAATGGAACCACATCCAACTCCTGCTTTATTCATCCATGTGAAAACCACTAACACAAAAAGCCTCCAGTGGTTGTTATTCTGAACTGGTGCAGAAGGATCAAGTCTTACCCACATGCACAATGTTACACACACACTCCATACTTCTCAGAGTCAGTTTGCAGCATAGCACCACAAACCTAGAGAAAGAGTGCACTATTTTCACTTCACACGGGAGGTATCACTAGAGGCGAGATGCTTCGGAAAAAGAGAGATAGTGCTACAGGACAGTGGATACCTTTGCCAGGCACATGCACCACAGATCCACAAAGACAAAAAGTGGAGTGAGCAGTCATCATTTCTATTTCCAGAGCCTGAAGAAATAGCTGCCACTCCAGCATCCCCTTCAGCTTTATCACACACTAGCCTGTACCCTCAGTGGGCTCATGAACACCAAAGCAAGGCCCCCCCCACAGCTTTTGGTGGCTTTCAGTCAAACCCCTGCTGAATGCTCTTCTGCATGCTTGCAGGCAGCAATTGTTTTGTGTTCACCAGAGATGTTAGCAGAGGCAGGGCTAGCTCTGTCATGCAGAAAAGAGCAGCCAGTCTCCTTTCTCCACATCCTTTCCCACTGTACACTTGCATGGCTACTAAAGCCCTGGCACAGAATGAAAGGAATAGCCCTGAAGTCTTCCACTGGCCCTCAGCCTGCATCGTGCCCAGCTCCCTCATGCTTGCACAGCTAGCCAACTACTCAAATCCATGCCAAGCACCTCCCCATGCACCTGCAAGCATGCTGCTTGCTGTGCCTGCTTCGCCCTTCCATCTCACACAGACATGCTAGGCGTCACCTTACACCCCTGAACTCTTCCCCACTAGCCACGGCATAAGCAGAGCAGGCTCCAGCAAGGAAGTAAAAATGAGAAGCTTCATTTCAAAGTTGTCCTCAGAAGAGAGGCAGGGGCATTTGGCTCTAGAAGGAATCTCATTTTGATGAAGCAGCTTATGTGGGACGCAACTTCAGGCAGACCACAAGACAGTCTTCATCCCTTGAGAGCCATGACACAAGAATATCTGGAGACTGATGTTAACTTTCTTCCACGGACATCAACAGTGGTCCCTGAGCTACAACTCCCAGGCATGAAGATGACTGGGGTTCTGAAAACAACCACATGAGCAGGACAGGAGATACTCACAGAGGGTTGCACAGACCCCTGCAAGGGAAGAGCCTCTGCTCAACCCTTCCCACAAGGCTGAGCAGTGCACAAGCAAGGAGACCAGCAAGACAGATGTAGCAAAGTCCACCTGAAGCTCACACACACAGAATGAACTATGGCTAGTAGTTAAATGGTTAGTTTGTTCCCATAAAGGAGTTTCTACCAATTCCACTATGTAAGAACTCTGGGCTAGATAAATCAGTGTAACTCCCCGTGTGCTGATAGTCCACTCTGAAAAACAGGGCTCTAACTTTCTCCATGCATGACGTAACTATGGCAGCCTGAATCCACACCCTGCCTCCATGATACACTGGAATAACTTTTTTGCCAGACCCAGCCCTGAATCAGCAGCATTCAATGAAGCTGGCAAGAGCAGCTCTTGCTATTAACATATGTAAAGGGCTCCCTAATTCATTTACACCCTCAGATGCCGCCACCTCTCCTTCAGGATGCTACACTAGATAATCCACAGGAGTGGCAGCTCAGAGACACTGCCAGAGCCTCCAACGCTAAAATGGTACTCAATTCTTTAAACCCTAACCCAAAAGTCTTCCAAAACCAGTATCCATCCAAACAGACTGCAGTGTATGAAGAGGAAGAGAATGGTTCTTTCTCATAAGAAATCCTCCAAGCACAGTACAGCCAAAGCCTGGGAAACAGCTGCAGAAGGCACTTCATGAAGCTTGCCGATTCCAGAGGACTTTTCAGACAGAAGCCATCAATGTAGATTTGGTCTTTATCTGTACCAGAAAGCACCACAATTTCAGGTCTGGGCAAGTGCCAGAAGGCAGCACAAAGCCCTGGGTTCTAGTAAAACTAGCAGCTTCCACACCTGACGTATCCCAAGCACCAAGAACAAAGTGCATGCCATCCGTCCAGACTCATCGCCACTGGGATCACATGGAGCTTGGCTTGTTCTGAGCCTTTCAGCTGGGGAAAAGTCCCTTTCTCCAGAACACTGAAGGCAGCTCTCCCAGCCACACTGTACTGCAGATCAGCACAACCCCAGGGACAGGATCAGGCCTGTCACAAGCAGCTATTGTATTGCAAGCGCCAAACTCTCTCCTCTTTCTTCGGCCTTTGTAGCTACAACAGGCAGAGCTACAACAATCTCCAGCATCTTTTCTACACTCCCAGGCTCACCAATTCCTTCCCTTCTATGCGCTCCTTGGAAGGGATTTTCTACTGCCCCAGACCCTATCACTTCCAGGACACATTCTGCCTTTTCCCAAGGACATAGACTTATTTAGGGCCTTCTGCATGGAGTCGTTTCCTCTACCCCTCCTTTTCACCAGCTTACTCTCTCTGGTGCCTTACGCCTGCCTGACAAGAAAGATAGCCTAAGGCAAATACACATACATGGGCTCCCTCGACTCCCAGACTCTTGAAGGCACATCCTGACTTTCACCTCAAGTCCCAGGAACATTTAGCAGAAAGAAAGAGGCCAAGTATTAGAGCTGGGCATTGGAAGTGTAGAAGTGCAGAGGACTCAATGGGAAAGTGGTTGCCAGCTTGGAATTCAGCCAGCAGCAGGGTTTGCCTCATGGAGAGCAAGGTGGACAGGAGTCACCTGCTTACACTGCTCCTTGGAGGAGATTTCTGAGCTTTTGCAAAGGCCCTGGAATTAGGAGTCTTGTCCATTCCCAGCTCTGGAAAGGAATGCTGACCAAATTACCATTTCTCCAGCCCTCGCATGGTCCTCTTCAAGTACAGTACAAAGCAAGCACAGAGTTGAAAATCCTCTCCAGCCAAGCCAGTGAACATTTCATCCCTGCTTCATGGAGGGCATAGAGGGAAACTTGGAGAAACCCAGAGCGAGCAGGGAGGGGGCTAGCATCGGACTACAGTCATTCCCAAGCCCGCTGTGCTGGAAGGCAGCACGGCCCTCCGACAGACAAGAAACAAACACCATCAGCTACCAGACATGCAGGCAGAGCTGCTGTAACCACTACAGCAGCAGGAGTTTGGACCTGGAAGGAACCTGAGGAAGGTTTTTGATTTATCAGGACTAAACTCAACTTCCAAACATAATCTCATATTTTACAGGGAGGACTTGCAGGTGCCTTGAAGAGTTTTGGGAGATAAGAGGCAGAAAGAAGTGGAACAGCCTGGACATGCTACAAGTTCAAGAGAGATGCTGAAATTATGGGTCAGAAGAATGACCATGCAAAGACTGCTTGTGCTGTTGCCACTGAGACTGCACAGCTGTTGTGGCTGACAGAGAAAGGGTGGGCACTAAGCTGCTCTGCCTGCATGTCCGGTAGCTGTCTATGTCAGGTGGCAAAAGAATAAACACATGCATTGCTACAACTATGTTTTTTGCTAAAAGTGGCTACTTGGCTTCCCTTGCATTCATCCAACACGATGCCTGCAAGAGCACCTTTCCTCACAGGAACTTCCTTATTAGAGCCAGGCAGACAATAGGAACAAGCCCTCTCCCTCCCAGCAAAAGGTATTGCAGGGTGCTCTGGCTGCTTGGCTGCCAGCTCACTCATGCGGACACCAGAGTCTGCTGCCCTGTGACTGCTCATGGCACTCATCCAGGCACAGCAGCTTCTCCACCAGGCCAGTGAACATTCCCAACTATGTCAGCACAGAACATTCCCCTACCCACCTCTCCTTTCCACCAAAGGAAGAAGCAGCAGCTTTACCACTTCCAGGCAGTGCCAGGAGGTGCCCCATGAATTACATCCACATCTCCATGTATGTACGTAAGGGTGCCTCTCCTTCCATTGGCTGGGATGGGCCCGCTGAGCTCAACAACTTTTTCCCCAGCTAGGGCCTCTGCAGAAGATAAAAATGACAATCTCCTGTGCAAGGAGGGACTCAAGTTTTGAGAGGCCACAGATGCTATGAAGCTTTCCTTCAGGTACCTGGGGACATCTACAGATCTCTTCACACAGCCACACAAGACAGCATCATACATACTTGTCCTAGGATAAGCTTCATGATTCATGCTTTGGCCAGCATAAACTGGCATTGCTCTGAGGACTCCATAGAGACTAAGCTGATTTATTTCCCTCTCTCAATCTGGGATTTGGTCTTGGACTCCACACACACAGAAAAAATAATCTCTGTGACCAGCCCTTAAGTCTTTGCATGCACATAATCAAATTTCAGGAGCACAGCATTTAAGATGCTGCTATCGTTCTTTACCTCAATTTCAAAAGGTAAGAGAGGGTTTGGTTTGTTGTTTTTTTTTTTTTCCTCCTGCTACTCAATGGAAAAAGTCTATACAGTTCAGCAGCATATTTCCTGGTGGTCACATGGTGACAGCTGACAAGGAAACCTTAATGTCACATAACTGCTACTTCAACTCAGGTCAAGCCTGAGAGAGTCCTGGCTAAGATCCTAGTTAAAAATAAATAAATAAATAAATCCTGTAAACAACCCAAGAAGAGCTCTCCAACAAACACCCCAAACAATGCTACTCAATCTAGCAGGTATATGGCCTCCTCTGTATTCTTAGTACTAGAAGCATCCCCTCAGCTTGCTTTATCATTTTCTGCTGACATTGTCATGCTTTAGGAGAACAGCTAACTCCCACAAACAGGCGTTTGATAGCCAGCTTTGCTTCTGACAGCAGAGCCCACCTCTTCCCCCCAAAAAAGCAGCAATTTAGCAGTTCCAACCCACCCTCAGATGAAAGGTGTATAAAATAATACTCGCACAGACAAATGAAATGCTGTTGGTTAACTATGAGTCACAAGCACAGTCTGGGACCTTAGCATCAGCTCAAAAACAGTTTTTCAGCAATTACAGGTTCACATTCCATCATCCATCCAGGCTGCTACACTTCCAAAGCAGGCACCCCAAATCCCATATAGCTTACCAGAGTGAGATGATTCAAGGTCATTAACAAAAACATATCCCCTACTCTGTATTTAAGATTTAAGAATCCAACAGTAGCTGCATTTTAGCATTACTTGTGACTGAAAAAGGACAGTCTCATCATGTCACATAAGCCAGTTTTACTCATCCAGGCCAGTGACTTAAGGATTTATTCAGACAGGTAAGCATCCTCAGAGCTCCAGGCCTGGAATCTGTGAAAAGCTGAAGGATTTGAGGTACACATAAGGAGGAGACTGCAAAGCCAGCACAAAAGGCGTTGGCGTATGAAGGTGCTTTTCCTGGTGTGCTGGACTCCAACAGCCCCAAGAGAAGACACAGGCATGACAGAAGGCCATTTCCCAGGAAACCCTCAGGACAAAAAGTGATTCATGCTACAACACTGCAGTATGCACAATCAAGTAACTCATAAACATGTGAGACTTCACCCGATGCACCCTGATAGCCATACAGATTATTCTAGTGGAAAAATAGCAATGCTTTTTCATGCCAGTGAACAGAATAATCTCAAAGCTGGAGAGAGCACCTCAGATGCGGGACAATACCACTGGTTTAAAAAAATACCACTGGAGAATAAATCCAAAATCCCTGCACCTTAATGGCAAAGTGCTTAACAAGAGCTAGGTGAGGTCATATTAGACCATAAACACCTCCTGGCCTCTTTTTTATAAGGTCCTCTGCCTAGCTAATATGCATGCCCAGTGCTGTTTTATTTGGTATTCTCAAATGCACCTTTGAAGCCCACAGGGAGCTCTCAAGGCTGCATATCATTTGGTCAGGGCTTTCAGTTCAGTATTAGCCCATAGTGAAGCCTTACTGCTATATACAAATGACAACAGTGTAGTCTTAGTTCGGGGAGAAGGCAGGATCAGCTCAGAGGCAAGGTGAACAGGTGCAAAGGCCAGAAGGAAAAAGCTGAAAAGAAACCACTAAGTGGGATCTTACACTCTGAAGTCCAGGAAAATTCCTGTTCTCTCTGATCAGGGTCTCAAAGGATCAGAACCAAAGAAAAACCCCAAAGGAAGAGGTTTTTCCACTCCTCCCCAGGAAGTATTTATCTTTGCACAGTAGAGTCTCATTGAGGTCAGAGCCACGTACAGATGCTTGAAGGCACTAGCCTTATCTACACACAGCCAAATAAACAAGGGTTCTGCAAAATTCCACTCTGCTTGTCATCCACCAAGACACACTATTTAGCATTTCAATTTGATGGACAGGGCAACAGACAGTGCAGGGCAACAGTTGCCATAAGCTTCAAAGCCCATGGGCTATTACACTTGCTCTCAAAGAAACCAGCTGCATGACAAACACAGATACTTGGTATCCTACAACAGCCTGTACTAGGATGAACTGCCCTCCTAGTACAGGCTGCAGCTGTACCTTCTGCCACCGTCCCCTTCTTCCTTATGATTTCATTCTAAACCCTGGACCTCAGCCTGGAATCTGCACTGTCAGGAGAGTTTATGACAGGGACAAAGTGCAGCGATGCCATGCCCCAACCAAGCACCCCGTTTGCTTTTACTTCCAGAAGTCAGCTCTGTTGCCTTAGAGCTGCTCTCTACCCAAGATATATATGCCAGCCACACAAGCAGAGTCAAAAGAAAAGTATCCCAGAAAAGTCAAACTTCAGACAGAATTTAAAAACGCAAGATCCAAGCCTTGGCTGGCTTTAAAAAGCATGGTTTGCCCTCTTTCAGGAGGGAGGTGAATGCTGCCTAGAAGGTCACCCGTAACTCAGTTCTCTTTATCATGCCTCCCTTTGTACCTCATAGGGAACAGGAAAACCTATACTAATCCTGATTCACAGAAAGCTCTCTACCAGGCTGGGTAACTCTCTGAAGGCAATGCCTATCACACTGTGGATGCTCAGGACATATAAATAGCAACAACAAGGTAGACATGATAACAGACTTGCTCAGCACTATAATAGCATCTGAGCAAGGCAAAGGGTTTGGGCACTACCACCACCCTGTCTCATGTTCATGCCACACTTCCAAGTGGCACAGGGACCACCCAAGTCAGGGAACTAACTGGGTAGCCACTTCTTCCAACAGAAGCAACAGCAAGTAAAGCAACCAAATCCCTGGCAGCTATCAGCAAATGGATCCCTGCAGGAAGAGGGATTATAGAAGGCCTTTTCCCTTGTCCATGATAAAAGCTGGCACCATGGCATGACTACAGCCTTTGAGATCCCAGGCTGGGGTTTGAACAACTGTTAAGAGCTTCCAATCAAGCTCCAGAAGACGGTTACACTTCATTGGGCATTTCTGTAAACAAAATGCTAAGGAGGGAGAAACTTCAGATGAAACTACACAGAAAAAGCTAACTTTTGCTACCTGAAGGCTACATCTCAAAACTCTACCTCTCCCCAAAAAACAGGGAGTGCCATGGAAAGACACCTGTGATCAAGGTGAGAGGAGTTCAAGCAGTAAACAGCTCCGGTTTCACTTGGCTCTAGGAGAGGCTTGTAATTCTCTGAGACTAAACAGATATACCCGATTCTCTCACACCACATTCCCCTTTCAAGTTTAAGATACTTTTTTGCATTTTTTTTTTCCTTAAAATAAAAGCTTCCAAGTACAGACTCTAGCATGTGTTTGTTTACTTCCCCCCCCATAAGCAAAATGGCTAAACATCAAAACAGAAAAAAAAACCAGGAAGCACCACACACCATTCTCTTCAGTTGTTTCCCAGACATACCCTAAGCAGGGACAGACTACCTTGTGTGCCTGCTTCACAGATTAACTTTTTAAGGTTTCTTCTGTAACTTGAAAACAGAGATAATATCTAGCTAAACTGGTGATGTAGCTCTTGCAGAAGGCAGTAAAATTTCCCAGTGCCCTACACCCCAAGGAATAACCCTCTTCCAGAAATAAAGACGCTAAGAAAGAATAAAGAGAGATTTCCTAGTTACTCAGAGTTCAACTCTAATCCGTACACTCAACACCCTGCCTGACGTCTCCATCTCCAGCCGCTTCGCCTCCCATTTGTAGCCACTAAGAGCTGGCACCCACAGGGCGAGAGGTCAGCTCCTCTCCTCACCAACAGCCCCACATTCAAGCAAGCCAAACCCAAGAACCGAACCTCAAGACCACTTCACTACGGTGGGGGATCAAAACCAGGACTTAATGCCTTCCTGACGTGGGGCAGCGGTCCCCTCTGCGGGGCACAGCGGCACCCACTCACCCACCCTCCATCCCACGGGAGCCAGGTGCCCATTTTGGACGTGTTCTTCACGGCCTGACGCGGCCGAGGTGCCTCCGACACCCTCTCGGACGCCACCCACGAGGAACCGGGTGTGAATACTGAGGTAAAGGCCTTAAAAACAAAGCGCCGCACGCAGTTGGGAAGGAAGAGGAGGGCGGAGCGCTATTTCCACCACCATTCCCCCCGCTGCTGTTGTAATTCAAAAGAATTCCTCACAACGAAGGCAAGACTCGAAGGAGCGCTCGGCTCTGGCAGCCGGCTGGCCTCGCTGTGACAGCGCCGGCACCTCAGGCCGGCCCCGGGCCGCCCGCGGGCGCCGAGGGCTCCTCGCCCGCCCCGCGCTTACCGAGGCAGGCGCCGCTGACGAGGGCGGTGGCGGTGAGCGCCCCGGCTGAGGCGCCGTAGACCTTCCTGGCGTTGGCGACGAGGAACGGGGCATGTTCCTGCAGGCAGCTGGCTACCCCGACGTGGTAGACACCCAGGAAGCCGCAGCCGGCGAAGGAGATATTCCAGGTGGAGTCTGGGGGGAACATGGCTTCCGCGCCCCGCTGAACGCAGGGGTTGGGGGGGGGGGGAGGGAAAGAAGGGGAAGCCGCGGGGCTCCTCTCACATCACACCGCCCCGGAGCGGGCGGGACGGAGGAAGAGAGCCGCGAGTCGCTGCTGCGGAAGGACGCAGTCACTAGCACGGCGAGGTTTGCTGCTGGGTTGCTGCTGGCAGCCGCCGAGCTTATATGAGGCGGCCCCGGCCCTGCCCTCGGCCGGCGGAGGGGCCGCGCTGAGGGGCGGTGGCATCGCCCCTCCGCCGGCCGAGGGCGGGAAGCTCCCGGCCCCGCCTTCCAACCCTTCCTCCGGTGACCCCCTCCCCCCCCCAAGCCCAGGGAGGCCGGGCCCCGTGGGCATTGCGGTTATTCGCCGCCCGTTGAAGCACAGCAGTCGTACCCCCGCCTCCTCCCTTCAGCGGCAGAGGCTAAGTCGGTTCCTTCGAGGAGCGAGGGGGAAAGGAGAGGATTACAGCTCCTCACAAGCACCCCAAGCCTTGCCGTGTACCGGGGCAGCAGCCTGTCTTCCCCCACAAAACATGCTCGCTCTTGAAGGCCTCTGCTCCCAAGTTCTTGGCGTTTCCTCCAGATAGAGTCCTTTGTTTTTCAGGAGAGGGGCAAAAAACGTGAGAGGAAGGGAAAAGCTTTCTCCTTTCATAAAAAGCTGGGGAGCCAGAGGGAGGCAAGGCTCAGCAGAGGCATAGTGCAAGAACAGAGAGAAAGGCAACCCCTGTCTCTTAACAGCTTTCTCTGCCTCTAAACTCACCAAAATAGACCTGGTTGCTTACCTTTGCTACCCTTCTCTTAACAGTTTTCTCTACATGCCTCTAAGCTCACCAAAATGATTACCTTTGGTCAGGGCAACCACAATTTTCAGTAGTCCTTCTGCAGAAGCTCTGGGGACAGGCAAGCCCACAGCATATCAACTCACCACAGAGCAGCACTGGGTGAGAGGCCAGTGCTATTAGATCAAAATAGATTTCAGAAGCTGGAAAGATCTGCTTGTCATAAACAATACAGACTATTCATTCAAACAGTTAGATAAGTGTGAAAGTTTACAGGGACATCAAAAGCATAGCAAGAGAAGCAGCTGCTCAACTCGAAGCAAGATGAGCAGGAGGGAGGTTTGGGGGATACAAAACAAAAAGCTTAAGTAGTTTTTTAATAGACTCAACACGGGGCAAAAGCACTTTCTACCAAACTTTAAAAAAAAAGGCTTAATTCTTCTTGGCATAAATCTATTTGCATTAGTTTTCTTATAACTGGTCAGAATTTTCTCATTTGGGACCTTGTTATACCTGTCCTTAACAGCTCTCAAACTAAGCAGAACTAGGCCTTCCTCCCTACAGGAATTTCACCAGTTACATTAGTGGCAGTCATCCAAGTAGCCCCTCTCCTGTTCCTTCCACTCCAAATGTCCTTTCATAGGATACATGGGAGGCTGGTACCCTCCCCACAGAGGGGGGCTGTCCAGGTTGTTAAGAACAGCTCTCTACTGCCTCACAGACGGCTGACTGAAGCAACCAAACTCAGCAAGTAACCCTTATATAAATCAAATATTTGAGCTCAAGTTAGGCCTCATACTCCAGCCCCTACAGAGTGCTTTTTCATTAAACATTTGCACTTTCCTTCCATCAGACAGGCAGGAGTCAAGCCTTATCTTTCTTCCATGTCCTACCCTGGAGCCCACCACCTCATCTAGCTGCCAGGAACTGCCCTTGATACATACTAGCACCATCCTGGAGCACCTGAAGAACTAACCCCAGTTAATCTCAAATCCTCTGTTTATGCCCTATACCCACCCTTCTTTCCCTTCCTCTTTACCTCTACTTGCTTTTGTAATTTCCTTCCTCCCTTAAGTTTGATGTGATTACGTAACCCTTGTCAGCCCTCATCTCCTTCACCTGAAGAGGTGAGCATTGGCACATCTGAGCCTTGACCCTCTTAATGGCCCTTGACACCAAGACAATCAATCATAGTGCTTTCACCCCATGCTTCTGGTGATACAGAAAGGTATTTCCATATAGCCAAACACAAAGAAAGCATTTGTCTCTTGCGTTTTCTAGACCAAGGATCGTACTGCAGAAGAACTAGTCAATGGGCTGTGACTTTAGCGGAAATCTGTGGCAAAACTGAATACTGAACCTTGTTTGCAGATACCTCCCTAACACTTGTAACCACAAGAACAGCTTCGTTCTCCAGCCAATGCTACTTCCTCTTTTTTCAGCATTTCACAAACTTTAAGGTTCCTACTATGTCTGGAAAATAGAAACAACAATGCTGTGACAATGCCGGGGTTAGTTTCACTTGATTTCTCAACAGCAAGGTCATCCTGAGTTGTTTATATCACTCTGCCTTGACCCTCAAAGTTACATGTTTGAGGAAGTTAATGCTGCCCTGTTGAAACAGGTTAATGAAATATACCATGTGAACAGTAATCTCTTGCAGAATGCCGCCTGGGTACTGGCACTAACAGGCTGGCAAACAACTGGGTTTTTCTCAAAAATAAATTATCCCCCCAAACTAATCTTTTTCTTCTCAATAAGAAAGCACTGCCATAATTCTGCAATTGCTCATAATCCTGCAGTAAACCAGGTCAGCAAGATTTACATGGCAGCTTTTCATGTGTATCAAAGTCCTATCAGAATACCGCAAGTTCATTTGTGCCCTTGCATGTTGTGATGCCACTGAGACAGCTTCTCATGCAATCTCCCTTTGTTGCATTTGTTTTCCAGTCTAATGAATGGTGAGCAGTTAGTACATATGAGATAATAACATACAAGCAAACAACCTCTGTTTGTTTTTTCAGGTAAGACCTTGGTTGTTGATGGCCAATGGGAGTTAATTTTAAAGGGAAGCTGAGCAGCAGCCTGTTACACTGTTGTCTTTAGCATGTTACCCTAGTATTGTGGCCTGTAGTCATCAAGACTGGGGCACAGGTCATGAAGCCCAACAGGAGTGCCATTAACATCACTGCAAAGCCTGACTGTGATGTCTTTTTCTTATCTGTGATGTTTGCGTATATCGGATAATTCTTTGTCAAAGACTTGAGACTTGCTTCATAGGAGCATCTCCTTAGGCAATGGAGCAGTCCCCTCGTCCTGCTCTCTTGGGACTGAATTTTCCTTCTAGGAAAGCTACTAGAGATGTCTCTGCCCCACGTAAGTAAAACCTACTGAGTACAAGCGTGTAGCAGCTTGCAAAACTGGGCCTTAGTAGTAAGAGTGAAACCAGTTAATTTGACAGCAGCCCCAAGGGACCCATTGCTTATTACTTTCCAGTAGTGCCCAGGACATTCTCCCTGCTTTCCAAGTAGCAAAGATGTCATTCTCCCTGCCCCATGGTGTATGTAAGGAATGATTTTCAGTCAGAGCTGATTTGAGATGGCACAGCATTCCCTAGTGAGGAAAGCTTATGTGTTTCAATGTCAAGCCTATGACTAAATCACTCTGCCCTACCGTCAATTTAGTAACGATCAGTTACCAGTATAATCTCCAAGCACAAGGCTATCCTTTCCTTTCCCTTCAATGCCTTTGAGCCTTTCTTTATGAAAGGAAAAATCTGTTCTAGCTAAAATTGATTCTGCAAGGGGACAGACTAGGCCACCACTCCAAGTGTTTGTAGGCGCTAGTTTTCTCTGAGAGCATCATGGAATGCAACACATCCACCCCACTGCTATCCTTGCCATTGGAAATCATTGCCCAGTCTGAAAAGGCATCAGTGACACCTGAAAATTCGGAACAGCGTCCACAGAGCAGGAGCAGGGATCCCAACTCCTTCATAGCTAAAGCTCATTGAGATCAGCAGAACAGAGTGGTGAGCTCCATCCAGAACACCAAACAAGTCTGCAATAGTCTTCCAGGGACATCGCTGCTCATATACAAAGCCACCAGGTGACAACTGTTTCATAAATAGGTACAGGGGAAGAAAGCTTAAAATGGTTTGATTTTGCATTTGGAAGAAACGTTCACAATGCAGAGGTTTTAGCAAATTCTGTAAAATGTGTGTGAAATCTTGGAGTAGACCTGCCCACTGACCTTCACAAGGAATACCTACACAGGGTGGTTATGTAGAATACATTGGCTCCCTGTGGCAGCGTAACAAATGCTGTATTTTCAGTGCTTTCTCCAAGAGCTGGCCCCAAAAGTTTCTTCTCTAAACAGTTTACCAAAGGAGCTGTCCTCTTTCACAAAGCAGATTGAGCAACAGTTTTCATCAAAATGATGCACTTTCAGGAAGGAATTTATAGGTGACAGGAGGACACCCAACACAGGACCAGGTCCATAACTCAAGATTTAACAGGTCATGGCAGAAGACAGAGATAAATAAGGGGAAGAAAATAGTAGTCCTCCCCTCACAGCAGCCAACAGCTGGCACCATGGGTTTCAGTCTCATTCCACAGGCCTGGGCACAGCAAAACTCATGGAATAAATAGCTCAGTGCACAAATTCCTTTGTGCATGGAAAAACCCTGCTGAGTGGTATGACAGGGCAGTTCCTTCCTATGTAAACACTGACTTGGCTCTTGCAGCAGCCAAGCAAGGCAATATTGCAGGGTGGCAGGAGTTACCTCTCAGTAAAACCACATCCAAGAATCACTCTTTTTTCAGTGATCTGAAATGGAGAAATCAGCAAGGAAAGAAACACAGGTATACCTGCACCCCTTCCAGTGCCCAACCACAGCCATTACAAGTCTTGACAGAGAACTAGAGTGAACATGAGCGGTTTTCATTACTACCACAAAGATCACCATGCTAGGACTTAAGAGACCAAGTAGATGAAAGGTATTGGCACTGTTAACCTCCCATAACTTTCTTGCAGCAGGCACAGAAGGGCAGCAAGGGTTAGTTGCTCAAATCAGTCATTTTGAGGTCCAAGGATCCAACTTTCAACGGCTCACTCCCTTGGCTGCTGTGAAGTAATGGGTGTTTTCTCTTAGTACACCACAGGGAGATAAGTTTTTCCTACTTGGATTTCACCCTTCTCTTCTCTCAGAAGTACTTTCCATGCCTTGTCCAGTGACGCATAACCAACATAGCTGTATCAGCTAGCACTTCCCCTCCCCCCTCCCCCAGATAACTATGTTAGAAACGCTTCACAATATAGACTGCTCCAGGACACCTCTTTTTGACACTGCCTGTGGAGACTTGGCACGGGAAGATCATCACATGTGCTACTTGTACTCCACCTACTTATGGTGACAGCCAGGACTACTGTAGACGTCAGGGTAAGCTGCCTTCCAGAACCACCTCCTGGCAGAAGACACTTTATAAAAAGCAAAATTTACTGTCCTCCCAAGTTGATGTGTTCTTCTGGGCACACCAGAGATCAGTTTCAGTTCTCCAAAACAACCGTTCTCCTCATAAAATAGTTTCTTTTTGTTCAGATCAAGGTGATTCACATCCTATTGGTTCAGATAACCCCAGAACAGCCATTCAATATGAAAAGCACCTTTGCATGATCTCAGTGTCCCATGAAGAACAGGATGCAGTCTTTTTTTTGTTACAGATTCTATGTTAAGCATACAGATGTAACATGAAATCCAAGCATAGTCAAGCATTTTATTGGTGTTGTCCCTAGATCTTGGAAATCTGACACAGCAGTGAAATCAGTGCTTTTAGATATTTACAAAAACTAATTGCTGTAACTAGCTCTGAAATGACAATGTTTCTGGACTAATTCAGACCTGCTGTCCATTCAATTTCACATGTTTTGGAATTGATTAAACAGATCCTGAAAAATAAAGTCCTTTCATTGCTGAATAGATGGGACTCTTTCCTGAGTAACTGGGATGGCAAAATAGTATGGAGAAGGTGAACTTAACATCAGGTAGATTCAGCTTCTACATACTGTTTAAGAAACAGCAGTGTCAAAACAAGCATCCAGGTTCACATAGCTTAGCCATTTCCTAATTCCTTTAAGAGAGTTCAGTCCCACGACTTGTCAAAATTCACATACCAGTTTCAGAGATAAAAATCAAAGCTTTCTCCAAGCTATTTTAAGAACAGCTGTCTGAATCCAACAGCACTTGCATGGTTATAATAATAAACTCAAAAAACATTTAAAACAAAGAATTTTAATTTCTCTATAACAAATAATTAATCAAATAGGCCGAATCCCATGTCATCGTCAGATTCTTCAGACTCCTCCTTCTTCTCTTCTTTCTTCTCCTCAGCTGAAGGAAAAAAAAAAAGACCAAGCCAATGGTCAGTATTTACATTTTCTGTACCACAGATCTTCAAGATACATGTTTTGGTGTTCACATCTTCCGTATTATTGGTATTTCAGCCTCCATGGTTCATCTCATTCCCTTTCAATAGCCAAATACAAACACCAAGGAGACACAGACACTGCTATTGAAGGGAAATGATTTACACAGTGAAGTCTGTCTGACTCTTCGTTCTAAGCCAGACCAATCTTAAGGTGGATAAAGAACAAATGTTTTTGATTGCCCAAAGGAAAAGTAACCATTCAGTTTACACTTCAATCACATAGTGAACTGCCAAAGTAGAGAAGCCTTGAAATTTGGACTCAATTCTTAAGATTTTAATAGAGAAAAACAGAGCTGCCCTGTAACAATGCCCCTCCACCCATACTTACCGGCAGCAGGGGCAGCAGCTGCAGCAGGAGCGGCAGAGCCCCCTCCAGCAGAGACAGCCACAGGTCCCCCAGCCGGCATGCTGGCCAGTTTTCCATTACCTGAGTGGGACAGAAAAGTATTTAAATGCTCATGGCAGGCACAGAGCTAAGATGAAAAGGAAGAGAAATGAGAGTGCAGAAAAAAACAGATACTATGTTTCATGGACTGAGCCTGTCACTATTAGCTGAAAGGTAACAAGAGGCTGCACCCATGACAAGAAAGTATAAACTCTTTTGTGAAAAAAACTCAGAGTTTAAGATTCACAAAGACTTATCCTGAGAACACTGACAGCACATTACTATTAAGTTTTCTTCTGTACACAGTCCCCTATTTCTTTTTTTCCAAAACTCTCATATAAAAATAGTGGTAAATACATCCAATTTTACACATACAGAAACCCCCTATGTTTCCTGAATACAGCACAATAGCCCAGAAATTTATAATTTCAATATACCTCAAAAATAACATATAGGCAGCAGTGGCTTCCCCCCTCCCCACCCTGCCTTTTTTTTTTTTTTTAATGGTATAAAGAACTGTGAGGGCATGCCTGGATCACAGTTACAGGAAAAGGGGGGGGGGGGGGGGGGGAAGATGTATTTATGGCAAAGAGTACAGCATTTTAAACAAATTCTCCAGCACCCTGTGAACCCTATTGCATCTCCTTTGAGATTAGCAAACTGACTTCTGATTTATGGTCATCTTTGGAGAGCTAGCTAGTTCTCTGCCATCTGCTTTTCACATACTAAGGCTCCCATGGCATTCAGAGGTCACGTACACAGTATGTTTGCCTGTGTTCCAATTTCTGGGAATCTGTTTCTAAATAATTCCATTTTACTTCAAGCTCTGATAAACTAGCCAAGTAAACAAACATGTTTCATATGCATGTCAGTATGTTCTAGGAAACAATTTATTTAAAGAAAAAGTATTACAGAAAGAGATAGCGTGTGTTGTAAGCACATGCATAATGGCTCCCTTCGGTCTTCAGACTACATGGATAGAAATGTCCCGTTACTGCTCATAACAGCATGGCCAGGCAAAGTCCTGGCAACCTTTAAGCAAATGTATGCCTAAAAGTTCCCTTGTGCCTACACACTTGCAAAAAAAATAGAAATTAATTAATCAGAAACTTTTTTGCGCTACCTCAGCTCTGCTTTATTTCAGCCCTATGGCCCAGTCAGTTAAAGTTCCAGCTTTGGTAAGAGGCAGCAGGTAAGAGCACAAGCTTCTACAGAAGTCAGCACTCAGAGTCCTATCTGAGAGAAAAGGAAATGCCAGACTCAAGGAGCTCTAGAAGAGATGTGTATTGGAGGGGCTTCTATTAATGGCAGAGGGTGTAACTGTACCTTTAATGTGAATTGACACTTATTTACATTTAACAGTCTGTTCTTCCCATTTACCCACTTGTATGCACCAGTTGTGTAAAACACAAAGAAAAAAATCTCCCAGAGAACTTGGAGGACAGCTAATTCTTTCTCCAATCAACATGTCCAGAAAACTACATCATGAGCAGACTACCAGTAAGCTCATACATGCTTTTCTGGTTTAATGTGGTCCACAAGCGAAACCCAGCAGGTACTGGCACTGACCTGCAGGGAATTAGAATGGACCCGGATTTCAGTCATTTCAGCCAAGATCCAGCATGGAAGTCCTCAACTGCAAAGCTAAACTGATGAATAAATCAGGGAATTGGCTGCAGTTCTACACTCTCAGGTCTAAGTTACCAAAGTAGTAGAGGCAATTATCTGCGACACTCAGAGACTGTACCTACCCTGAGCAATGACATCCTCGATGTTTTTTCCATTCAGCTCACTAATAACCTGTGTAAATTAAGTTTAGAATGTTAATAGTTTCAAAACTCCATGAGTATAAGCTACATTTAAACAAGTACTGAATAATCATTATGTGCAATACCTCCATCCGGCTGCTTATACAGCCCCAACATTCCTTATTTGTCAGTGGAAGGAATAGGACATTGAAATGAAAACTTCAGCTAAGTCTTTTATACTTTTCTGTGAAAGCTTTTTCATTAAATCTATTACAATAAATTCATAATAAATCCAAGGAACTTGCAGAAAGAAGGATGCACAGATGTTGTGGAGCCAATTAGGAAGCCCCACTAATGGTCTGTTAGTCACTGAGGGACTGTTAACCTATCTCGTTCAATCCCCACCGGGAGGCTCTGAAGCACTGGGCCCTAGACCAAAAACCACAGGGTCCTGTTCCTAGCATTACCAAATGTTACAGCCAAGCTCGCCATCGTATCCTTGCACTGGAACAGAGAGTCCCAACTTCAATTTTACTACCATTGTTGTATAACCCGGGATGAGGAAAGAAAAACACAAAACCAAAAATTGCCAAAGCAAGCAAGCATTTAAAAAAAAAAAAAGCTACAGACCTTACTGATGAGCCTCTGCTACCAGGAGTCAGTGTGCTGAACACTGCTGAGTTGCCAAAGCCAAAAGACTTTAACCAAGAGCTTTTCAACAGGCACCTCCTGCTTACACAGAGCATGCCATCTGTGACATGCTGTGCCTGTGTGCTTGCTTCATCCAGAAGGAAGGTGATTTTAAGACTTCACTAGATTTACACTGGCCTAATATACAGCCAATGCAAACAGAAAAGGATTAATTAATCATGACCAAAACAAATTCCAGAGAAGCTTTCTGGATATTGGAAGATCAGAGAAAACAACTGATTTATGAAGGCATTAAAGAAATGTAAACAAGCTAAAGCTGAAAGACCTGGCATTTAAACAGGAGCACCACAAGTTCAAACCAACATCCCAAACCATAATAAGGATGCTGTCAGCTCAGCCAGCCCATCATTTGGTTGGGCCTGTGGTAAAACTGTCTCCAGCTGCAAAAGCAACTTACTTTTTCCACCACTTCTCTGGAAACACTTCGCATACAGGTATGGGGCAGGTGATAAGACCATTTTTTAGTTGGTTTGGGGTTTTTTTGTTGGGTTTTTTTAATGGCCATTTAAGTCCACAAGGCTGAAAGTCTATTATATCACAAGAAACATTCTAATTAGGATACTCTCTTCCTAAAAAGCTTTTTTTCAACACAACCATTTCAGCATTAATTTCCAAAATTAAACATTAATTGCAAACTATACCTTATGTCAGAACAGAACTTATTTTCAACACATACTTATCCGCTGCCACCATCCCACCGAAAATTATTAGACTGAACAGTCAGAAGTCAGCAACAACTGACACAGATCTTTGCAGAGGACAGGCGTTCAATAAGAAAGCCAGACTTCTACAAAACCATTGTAAAAATAGTTCTGACTGGTTAAGCAGCATTTTAGAAATCACACGTGTAATGATCAGCGAACACCTGAACAAACTAAGACTAGATCAACAGCAAGGCAACCAGAGAAACACTGAAGCCAAGGAAACGGCTCCCGTGTCTGCCGCTGACTGGGACACGACCACCCGGAATTAAGAGGCAACGCCACCTTGTTCATGCGTTCATCGTCCGTCTCGATGCCGACGCTGTCGAGGATCTTCTTCAAGTCCTTTGACGTGGGAGACTCGTTGCCACCCAGGACCGCTAGAAGGTAAGCTGCGACGTAACGCATCCTGCAAAACGAGACAACGGGGTCTTCAGTGCCGGTCGTCCCGTTCCGCGTCCGGAGCAGGTTCATCCCCTCGCTGGGGGAAGCAAGCCTCGCCCTCCCGGCCACAATTGCTTTCCTCGAAATTTAAACGTAAACCCACGCCACACCAAGCCGGGTACCGGTCTCCTGCCGGCACGGGACCCCGCACAAGGCAGCCCGTTAAACGCCGCAAAGCCGCGCCGGCTCCCGCCCCGCGCCGGCCGCCGCGGCTCTGCGGCTGCCCCAAGGCCCGAGCAGCCGGCCCGGCCTAACGCTGACGGCACTGCACGCCTCTCCGAAGGCAAGCGGCACCGCGGCCTCCCGAACGCCTCTTCACCCCGTCCCGGCCGGCATCCCCGCGGCGCTCGCCTACGCCTGTCCCGTCCCTCCGCGGGCCCTGCCCCAGGCGCGGGCCGGCAGAGCACATGGCCGCCATCCCCCCCCCCCCCCCCCCCCCCAAATGGTCTCGCCCAAGTCTCGCTGGCGGCCGCGGGCTGGAACGGGTGGGCCGGGAGCGACCGTTCCCGCAGGGAATGGGGGGGGAACGGGACCGCCGCGCGCTTACTTGGGAGGAGGAGGAGGCGGCGGCGGGGGAGACGGGCCTGGAACGTGCGCTCGCGACGGCAGCCCGGCGGCGAAAGGGAAGGGGTGGTGCCTCGGCAACGCCTTCTTCCCGTCACCCCTCAACAACGCGCGCTGCCATTGGGCCAGGTCGGCAGGGAGCGGGCAGCCCAATGGGGAGCCGCGGGCTTTGCCGCCACCTCCTCCTCACCGGCAGTGGCCCATGCGCAGAGTGGGCATGTCCGGCGCGTCGCGGGAGGGGCTGGTGGGGGGATCCGCCTCAGCAACTAATTTTCTGTCTTCGGTTTGTTTTTTTTCCCCCGCCAGATTGTGGCACCCGCGCGGACCGGGCGACGCCAGCCGCCCTGCCCTGCCCTGCCCGCGTCTGCGCGGCCGTGGCCTCCCGGGAAGCGCAGGCCCCTCCGCTGAGGAGAAGCTCTCCGCTGGAGGGAGCGGGCCGCCTGCCCTCTTGTTCCAGGGAGGTCGGGAGTTAGTAGTCCTGCTGTAAGGTCTTGCCGCGAGATTACGAGAGTTACCGCCTGTGCTTGGGTTGCTTGATTTCTTGCCGGATTAGGGAAATGAATAAAGGTGGAAAGTTAATATTGTGGCAAAATACACTGGACCCAAATAAACCAGAATCGCTGCAGCAGCAGGGCTGTGAGGAGGCTTTGCCTGACCCTGGCTTGTCACCCTGGAGGCTCCCTAGAAACTCCCTGTGCAGGTGAGAGCACTCTCCACTTCTCTGGTAACTCTGGTGCTGTCAGAGAACAACCAGGCTCCCAGTTTTGTAATTGAGGAAGTGCTTCAGAGAAGTTAGTGCTTACTCTCTGTGGGAAGAGAGATTTCCCTCATGGTGCTGTGCAGCTTGTGTTCAGCTTTGAGCACAGGGCACTTCTCCCAGGGCATTTATGTGGCAGCAGTGCCCTGCCATGGTATCAAGGCACCAGCTGGAAACTCGCCGTTACAGAAAAACCCGGCTTTGCCCCTCTGAGCGAAATGGAGAGCAGCATAAATGCTGTGGGGCCTCACCAGGACACAGGGTTAGACCAAATGGCATCCCTCGCTGCCAGACAGCTAGTGGAAGGCAGGTGCCCTCCTGGAGTGCGCAGGGCAGCAAAGGCCCAGCAGTGGCAGAGCCCCATGGCTCTGGGCAGACCGAGGACTGACTCTGCAGCACCCAGCCCTGTGCCCTTCCAGGCTTGCAGCCCCCACTCCTGCTACATTTCTACCCCTGAATTTGAAGCGAATGAGCACAACACCAGGAGCTGGCCATGCCTTCTGTTCCCTGCAGCCTGAGCTCACGTTTGAGGCCAGGGGAGCTGCACCAGGACCAGCTGGGGTGCCGAGGCTGTGGCGTTGTTAGGAAACCCTAATTTTGTGACATTTGCTTGACAGCAGGATGCCTGGGCCTGGTTCCTCAGAGCCGCCTGCTGCATCTGGCACCTCCTCCTGCTCGTCCCGCCCCGGCAGCCAGCTCGCCTGCAAACTTTGCAGGAAGTGCCTGAGCTGAGCCAAGCTGTGCTGGGCTGGGCTGAGCTGAACCAAACCGACCACAGCCGGGCTTTCGGGACCCAGGTTTTGTCTGCCAGGGACTGGGTACGGAGGGGGTGAGACAAGCGTGGCCGTGCTCAGCGGGGCACCGTGCATGTGGCCTGGCTGTTCGGCCATAGGTCCTGCAGGGGATGGTCCTCGTGGGCTGCGCCTCAGCTTGGGGGTCCTGTGGGGTGTAGGGTAATGGGGGCCTGGGGCTGCAGGAGCTGGCGGCAGGGCAGGTGAGGACAGTCCGGCGCGAGTGTGTGTGTGTGTATGTGCACGTGTGTGTGCCTGTGCACAAGGGTGCCTGCCCGTGTCCTCTACGCAGGCCTGAGGCTGCATTTGTGGTCTCCGAGCCTCTCCAGCCTGGCCAGTTCAGAGCTGCCCTCTGGTTGCTTCATCATCAATAGCTTTACAAAGCTATAACAGATGGTCTTTTTGCTTATGCGTATCTGTAAGAGAGCTGTGTATATGTTGTGTACAGCTTTTTACTGAAGCAGCAGTTTCCATTTACCTTTTCTTCCTGTCCTTATGTGTCCGTAAGGTTTCTGCTCTTTCAGGGAGCCGGGTGTGGTGCCTCCCCGCAGACTGTGCCTTGGGAACATCAGTGCTGCCACGTCCCACAGGTTAACAGTAAAAAGCACTGCTCCTCAGGGTGTTGCAGGGGCATTAGCTTGCTTCTGCTGGCCTCGGACATTTAAGCCATTACAAGTTTTTTGTGGTTCTGTGTCACTCACTCAAAAGAAACTTCTATTCACCTATTTGATCCATGGCAGGGTTTAAAAAGAACTCTTGATGTTCACACCATAAGCTAATTTAATTGCCAGGCTCAGGAGGAGTTGCAAAAGATAAAGGAAGTGGAAAGAGCAGGAAATGGGCAACTTGGAAGAATGAGACTACTGGTATGAAAACAAACGTGGTGCCTCTGCTCATCTTTGCACTACCAGTGTGCTATGATGATAGTGGCTGATTTTGCAAGTCCTAGGTGGATGAAGGCTTCTTCAAGCTAAGAAGGCAGAGGAATAAGTAATTTGTTCAAATTTCATACCTCTGCTCCTTTAGGTTTAAATCCTTCTTAGCATGCACTATGTGATCTGCTTTTCCCCTTTCTCTTTATCCGTGGAGGGTGCTGTGAGGGGAGGAAACAAGGACTAGCTAGTAACTAGCCAGCCATGGTTTCATGCCCGGTTTGCTGTTTTAAAGCATCCCTGTGGAGGCAAATCTGGAAGACCCCCAGTTCCACTGTGCAGTCCAGTGCTCCTGTGCCATGGACATGCCTTTTCTAACCCCCTCCCTGGCCCTGCCATGTTTGCTCTGCTGCCCTTTGCCCATTTTCATCTATGCTCACTTTTATCCCGTTGGCACCTGGTTTCACAACCAGGTTTGATGAGGACCCATCGCAGCCTGCAAGCAGCCTCTGAGCTCTGCTCCTGGCTCAGCTCTCCCTGCTCTGGTTTTCTCCTCCACTTTGTAAAGCTTCCTGCTAAGGCACTTTGAAATCTGCATAAGGCATAGGCATTTACACTTATAACTTTTATAGTTAATATTGCTATTTATTCTGATGGTGGGTAATTGCTTCATTCCCTGGCAAGATGTTGGCAGAGAAAACTCAGAGGTTTTCCCTAGGAGGAGAAGCCTCCATGGCATCTGTCACCCTGCATTTCTGCGCTTTCTGCCCACAAAGCTCTCAGTAACACACGTTATCCCTCCTGCCCTCTTGCTGTGATTATAAACCATCCACTCTGGGCTGGGACAGGAGGCCTTAATCGTTCACTTGTGTTCTCTTTTAGAGCCATCTTTCCTCCTCCTCCTAATCCCAGCTGCCTCGTGGTGCTGCTGGTGCCTGCCTGCCTGGCAAGTCAGAGCATGTCCAGACCCCGTCAACAAGACGCAGAAGATGGCAGAGCTGCTGGGGCTTGGGGACAAGTGCGGGGAGGGGACTTCGGGGGCTCCTGTGCTCGCTGGCTCCTGCCTTGCAGACAACAGGCTGAACCTGGATGTTTATCCTGACGGCTGCCGCCGGTTCCTCCAGCTGTTTGAGGGACGACGGGGAGAGGTGGTCCAGGTGGAGTTCCTCCGACTCAGCAGCAACGATCGCCTCCTTGGCACCACGCTGGGCATCCTTCCTCATCTGAAGCACCTGAAATCCCTGGTGCTCAAAGGTAAATTCCTGGGCCTGTCACCATCCAACTTTTCTAGGCTCAGGTCTTTTTTTTATCCTTCTATCCACACCTGTAAGACAAACTGCCCTTGGAATTGTTTTGTTCTAGTGCCCTTTACTACAGCTTTGGTTCTTAGCCTTGCTCAGAGCTGCATGCAGATTTCAGCAAGATACAGCTTCTAGACTCTTCCTTCCTTCCTTTGTTTCCTCAACCACCTAGGGACAGGTTTTTGAAGTCTGGTTCGGTTGATGCTGCAACATTTTCTTTAGCCATCCTCAAGAAGAAGAGCATTTTTTGCACAGCTATGCGAGGACAGGGGTTTTGGAAGGTGTTGGATTTTTGGTAAATGTTCAGCCCCGCTTTCATTTTTTGGGGTATAATGACCTGGCTTTGCTGCATTTCCATCTGAATCAATCCTAGCTTAATCCTTGCTTAGCATCACTGAGCGTAGGTTTAGCAGAGTTCAAGACAGACCAGAAGAGGCTGCTCAACATTTTGTCACAAGTATGACCCAGGGTGTGCATGTAATTTGGCAAGCTGTAGTAACTGTTAGACCTATAAATATTAGATCATTCTTTGACTTTCTTATCTCTTTATTGTAGGAGGATCTCAGTACAAATGGTATAATTTCTGTATCAGACTGAATCACTTGCTCTTTGGGAGATGGAATTTTAAAAAGAAATGAGAGAAAAAGGGGGAGTTTGTGCCCAGAATTCAGGGTTCTAGCTGAAAACTGAAAAGATTGAGGTTTGTTTCTGTATCTGCCACAGATTTCCCATGTGAATAATTTAATTTGTCTTTTTCCCCTTTAGCAATGTGACGATAATGGCAGTACCTTTTATCAGGCTTGTTTTATGAGATGTAAACACAACCTAAGCATCCTGAAATGCTGTAAAATAGTTTGCTAAGATTTTCTTACGTACAAGGTGCCATGTGTCTGTTGGTTTGATTGTTTTTATTTTTTGCCATTATGCAGTATAAAAAATCTTTGGCATCTGCTGCTGTATGTGTATACAAATAGACAACAGTGGAGGGAGAGTAGGAAACTATGAAGAAATGGAGAGTTTTGGAATTTTCCTTTTGTTTGCCTAACTTATTTTCAGTGGGTGCAGCCCTTCTCCAGTTTAAGTGTCATAAGCTGGGGTGGGGGACTTTTATCATTCCCTCTCTGTGCTGTCTGGCCTATACAACACTGAATTACCTGCTTTTTTCCCCACATTTTCACTGCTTTCCTCATGTCTGCTCTCCAGTCTTGCAAGGGAAGATCTCAGTCCTCAGGGCTGTTCGCCCCTCAACAGCATGGGCAAAGCCTGGAGGGTGAGGAATGTCTCCTTAGTCCATAATGTGTTGTGCATTGGCCACTGGTGCTGGTGGGGAAGAGGTGGGGAGGGAGAGTGGGAGGCTTGGAGGGGTATGGGCCACCCTGCTGAAGGGTGGTAGATGTGTGGAGTGGTCTGGCTCTTTATAAGCTTCAACTCCAGATGTGTTTAGCAGAGCTCTACTGGTTGACTGTGGCACCTCTTGGTTTCATAACAGATCTTCACCATTATACCCCTTTCACTGATCAGGAAACTGAGGCAAGGAACAGAAACCCCACTTCTCTATGACTACTTTGTAATCAGTGCTGCTTATTGTGATCAGTAACACCCCATCTTCTGGGTCTCTGTGCTAAGGAGTCTCACGTGAGGCTGGTGAGGTATCCCTGTAGCATATTGACCTCTTCCTCCACTTCCCTCCATACCCAGGTGGCCATGCCAGGGATGAGTTTGGTTCATGTCAGTATGGCTCCCTAACAAGCTTGCCACCAGATGTTGGGAACCTGAGGTGTCTCACCCACTTGGATATCAGCTTCAACAGCCTCTCCACCTTGCCCAGCTGCATCCTGCACCTCCCCAGCCTCCGCATGCTCTTGGTGAGCCACAACAGCTTGGTGGCACTCCCTGAGGACTTTGGCTCTCTGAGCAAGCTGACTTTCTTCTCTGCTATGAAAAATCAGCTGAAGGACTTACCTCAGAGCATTGGAGAGCTGGCAGTGCTGCAGGACCTGGATCTCTCAGAAAATGCTTTGGAATTCCTCCCAGAAGAAGTTGGGAATCTGCGCAACTGCACAGAGCTGGATCTCTCTGGCAATCGCTTATCGAGCATCCCAGACTCCTTAGGTAAGTATTTTCTAGGGGAAAAGAAGGACGAGGGGTTGCCGAGCTTTTGGTGTAGTCTAGGACCCCTGAGGCCCTTGGTCTCTGTCCCCAGAGTTATTAGCACAAACCATCTGTTACATTAGAGCCAAATGGAAGGGATATCCAGAAGAAACGTGCTTGGTTCAGTCAGTCTCTTTGAGCATTAACGACTCTCTGGATCACGTTTTCTGCTTCTGTGGATCAGCAAGACTGCTAAGATTTCAATACAATTTACAATAGCTGAGGATCTTGCCTGGCTGGTTTTGGGTAGCACCCAGGACTGGAAACAGAAGAGCTGGGGTTTAATAGGATGCAAATCTGGCCTTGAAATCGCACTGTCCAGTGTGGACCAGTCCATGGAACCAGGCTCTGACTTCTGCTGCCCAGCTTCCTGGCTCTTGGGTCCTGTATTACTTTGTGCCCAGGGTTGTCATTAATGCTGTTACAGAAGCATCTTACATCTGTAGTCATAGCTGGGTGCTGAAAAGCAGAGGACAGAGGAGGCTGCATTGCCTCTCAGCTAATTCCCTGGACCCCTTTATTTTGTGAGCTAAAGAGATATTGGGCTCTTGTGCTTTTGCCTTATCATGTGTGTATATACACAAGATGAAGAGAGTGGCAGGGGTGTTAGAACTGATGTGCAATGCAATTAACAGCATGGTTGGGGGGTCACTTCTTGTTCTAACCTGCAGCCAATTTGAAGTCTCTGCGGCGGCTGCATCTCCACAGCAATCTCCTGGTGACAGTCCCTGCCTCACTTGCCAGCCTGCCCAACTTGTCCAGACTTGATCTGCAGAACAATTGCCTCCGTACTGTCCCTCCTGAGATCCAGACCTCGCCATTCGTGCGCCTCCAAGGCAATCCCTTAGGAGAAACTGAGCCATCCCCGAAGGCTGGTAATTGCAAGGCTTCTGTTCCTGTGGGTTCTGCCCAGCTGCTCCCTCACTCAGCCCAGCATGGTGTGGATGGGTTTGGATTAGAGAAGACAAACAGGGGGGGAATCAGATCAGTATTTATTTGTCTGGAATAATTATTACATTGTAAAGATACAGACAGTACTAGTTCTGTTTTTATGAGCCCATGGCCCATCCGAAGGGCTTAGTGGTCCCTGGAATTGGCCTTGTTGGGAAAGGTTTTACAGTGTAAGTGAAAATGGGATTCACAGGAAACGGATCAGGAGAGGCCACTAAAAGGGGTCCAGCCTTTTTAGCAGAGGTGAGCACCAGTACTTGGGCTTGCTTCATGGCCCTAAGGCTGTGGTGGCTTATACTAGAAGCACAGAGAGCAATAAGAGGTCATTCTGCGGTGCAGTTACATCCTGCTTTCCTGTGGTTCCCAGGCTGCAGAGGAGCAGCTCTTTGTCCAAAATGAAGGTGATGAATGAGCAGGAATCTGAGCAGGGTTTCCCAATGGTGCTAACATTCAGAAGAGCAAGAGCTGATTCCCAGGGGTGGCCCCAGTCAATGAAATATGGCCCTGAGAGCTGCAAGGTTGGTAGATTGAAATATTTTCTCAGTCCCCCTGCCTCTGAGTTTTCCTGAGGGACAGTCAGCATTTCCAGTGTGTTTTGGGAGCCCTAGGCCTCTTCCCATCCTCCTACTGCTGCTTGATCTGAAGCCTGCTGCAGTGTGAGAAGGGTTCTGTTAGCAACTTCTATGAGATTAGGATTAAGCCAAAACCAAAATGCGAGTTCAGCCTTTCTTGTCTATCCTGGTTTAAGTAACCTCTGTCTCCTCCTGCTACCCAAATCTTCTTATTGCTGCAGATGAACCCAGTGCTGGAGGGCTACGAAGACTCTTCCTTGCATCAGGAGAGGACAGGTAAGCCTCTGTTATTAAGAGTTTATATTACAGTGGTGTAACAAGGTCCCAGACAAGATTGGTGCATGGTGGGTATTGCACGTGTGTATAAGAGCTTATGGCCTCAGTAGGCCAGTCAAACACAAGGTAGGAGATTCTACTGTTGATTTTTGGAGGGCCGAAGTCATTGCATGGTGTCACACATTCATGCATTTCTTCTGGAAGCTTTACTGTCACCTCTGAAGGCTGCAAAGTGGTCCTGGCCTGTGGCATCCATTTCTACTTTCCACCGGGGACTGCCTCTGACCCTCTGCGGATCTACTTCCGAACCCTCGCTCCGGATCCTCAGTGGGTAAAGCTGAGACACCATGATGTCCTGCTAAGTACAGTCCTGGAGCTGCAGCCTCATGGAGTCAAATTCCAACAGGTGAGGACAAATCCAGGCCACCTCCTGATCAATGTGCCTCTGTGGTAGCTCAGCAGAGTCTTCTGAGAGAGTGTTGGGAGTTTTGAGACAGCTACCCCCATCACTGCTGCTTTTAAGTAGTTGCAGAACTGCCTTTCAAAGAAGCCCCACTGCAAAGACTCAGAAAGGACACGGGCAGCTTCTCTGGCACTGTGTTGGTTTGGCTCCTTTGCCTTCCCCACTGCTCCTGCTTGAACTGAGCTATAACCTTCCTCACTCACAACCCTCCTCCTGTGCCAGAGGATAAGTACTGTTCCAGCATTTGGCCTTAGCCTGCAAGGAGAATGGTTCACATCCTTCCCTAAAAGTCCAACTGTGTGGTTTTCGTTCAGGCTGGTGAGTACTTACACCACCAGCCCCATCATGGCTGACAGCAACTCGCTGCAAAAGTTACTTTGCCCTTTCTGCTCACAAACTGCTGAACTTTTCCTGCCGTTAGATTATATAGCAGACCTGACATCTCCTGTCACCTCCCTGGAGGCTGCAGAACAGAGCAGGTTCCTATCTCCTCCTCCACTCCCTACATACAAGCTGTGCTTCGCCCTCTCCCTTCTTGTCTGCACAGGAAGCCACAGAGCAGAGCTAGGCTTGGTTTTGTCCTTTCTATTGGTGTCTCACAGGAATCCTTTTTTGCCAGGAGGTGCAGATCTGGCTGCCATATGCCTCCCCTCAAACCCTTCACCAGCGTGAGGTGGTAGTTCGGACCTTCAGTGGGCAGAGCTGGAGTGATCTGAGAACAAGAGTGGAGCAGAAGAGAAAATCAAAGGTAAGCAGATCAGAATGACCAGTGACACACGTTGTTCCTGGTCCCCTCTTTGGTTTTGCCCAGCCAAAAGTGAGCCCGTTTGAAAGATCTCATGAGCTGTGTTTTGACCAGCTGCTATAAAATGTAGTGGATTTCAGCTCCAGGTTTCCTCTCTCATGGAGGTGTGTCTCCTGAAGTTGATGAGTTGCAACCTGCCATGCTTCATCCCTGTTCTAGTACTTTCATCTGCTCAGCTGTTACTGGCATTTATTTGTCTGCCTTTATTGTATTATGTTATATGCCTGTATGTGTTCTCTTTTTCCCTGTCTTCTGTTACAGAAGCATGTGGCTCACTGTAGTGTCCTTCACTTCTCTTGGTTCCTTGTTGTGTCTCGACTTGTGCAAAATGAATGCAAAGTGCCAACAGAGGGGACATTGCTCTTCTCCAGTGTGGATCCAAACATCAAAGTGACCTTTCCTCCTGGAGTCACTGAAGAGACTCGCAGTGTCAAGCTGCAGGTACTCATGCTTTAAAAAACAAGCTTTGGTAAGCCCTACTGCAGCTGTTGTCCCATGCCAAGTAGGGGAACTGAAGGTGAGATGTCCACCCTAGGATAATTTGCGTCTGACAGGGATTCTTCATGGGCTGACCCATCTCAGATCACCTTCCGCCTTAGTTTCCCTGCCTGCAAAATGGGCTGTGCTCCAAGCTGCCCTGTGTGGGAAAGGGATCTCCTTGCAGATCTGCCAGCGCTCCCTCTGGCAGATCAACAGGTGGCTGCTGTGAAGGGAATACAAGGAGATCTTGCCTCTTGTTCCCTTGCAAAACATACTGAGCCTGGCAGAACAGCTCAGTGAGTGAGATTGGGGAGGATTATTTATGTGGATCTAATTCTAAGGCCACCCCACTAAAATTAATTGTTCTGTAGAGTTGCTAGATAGTGCTAAATGCTATTGTAACCAGCTTGCCAGGTTGACACCAGTATTAGAGCAGACTTCAGACAAAGTTCACTGTGCTTCCATTTCTCACTGGGCCCTGACTCAGGAGCAGCATTTGCCTGCTGGGTGCTGAGGGAACCTAGTGAGTGATGCAGGAATTTGGGTGCCTGGCTGCTCCGCTCACCATGCTGTCTTCCATGCCCAGGTGCTGCCAGTCTCTGCAGAAGAGATAGAGGAAATCACGGCCGATGCAGGGTGCAGAGCCAGTCCCCTGCTCTGCCTCTCCCAGGACTCCCTGGTGGATTTTCTCAGGCCAGTGAGAATTCAGCTGCCCCTCCCGCCTGGGGTCACAGGTCAGTTTATTCCCAAAATTGGCAAAGAGAAGCACTGTATGTGGAAAACCACGAATGGCAAGCTGGGAATTTTGTGTGCCTCTCCTGTTAATAATAAAGCTTGCTGCTTTTCCTGGAGGAACAGCAAGGTATGTCTGCTGAGTGAGTGGTGGTGCAGGGTGGTGTGAGCTGAAGGTAGTTCAGGTCCAGCAGACCAGTGCTGGGCTTCACAGTCCAGCAGCACAAGCTGGGAGAATGGCCTTGGCAAATGGATTTCTCTGCCGAACTGCACGTGTATTTAGACTGCTGGGTTTGGTATGACAGGTTGGAGAGGCACTCCTGCTAACTGAGGAGATGCTTTGTAAAAAGGCTTTGATTCATGATTAGGAATAGCTTGAAGCAGGTAATGAAGATGCTGCCTCCAGGGGTCTGCCTTCTCTATTCCTTGCTCACGAATCAGGTGGTGAGCCACTGCAGTTCAAAGTGTACAATCATACAGTAAGCCATCTCCCACTCTGAATACTGCTATAAACAGCCTCAGCCTTGCCAGGGATTCCTCTATTTGCATGCTGAGTACCCCGTGTCTCCTAATTCCTATTTTCTTTGACCTTTCCTGGCTTTCTTGTGAAGAAGTAAAATCTTTTTGGGTGTGGCTTAGCCTTCATTGTAACACTACCTGGTATTTGTATGTCTGAAGTGCATCAGGATTGAAAAGTCTGTGGGATGTATGTTTAGAAAGAGATAGAACTTAATTAATAACTCTAGATACTGGTAATGTGAATTGTCTAATGAAGCTGTTTGTGGGAATCAGCACACTATAAGTTTAGGTCTGCATATTCTGCCAGAATAACCTGGAAGCATTGGGGTAGCCTCATTCTTTTATTGCTGCTCTTTGACCAAAGTTCAATCCTGGATGCTGAAGAGAAGGCCATGAGCCTTAATTTGGTGCTTTTGAAAAGTGAATCTTTCAAAACTGTGGCTGGGTTTGTAAAGCCATGAATAAAGGCTTCTGCTGGATATAGCATCTCTTGATCGTTGTTGTCTTTAGGGCTAAATTTAGATCGGTCAAGGCTGCATCTTCTCCATGGTGACCTGGAGGGCCAAACCTGGGATGACATTACCAGTCAGGTAGTGCTGGAATTCACCCATCTTTATGCAGTGTTTGAAGTCACCCACTTCTCCTGGTAAGTGCAGGATTAGTCCTGAGGAAAAGATGGGATGTTCCTCTGCCTTGCTTTTCCCACACTCTGACCAAGGGGTCATGCCATTAACCGTACCTATTCCCTTTTCACTTTGCAAGTCAGGCCCAGCTTAGCACTTTGTCTCTACCCATTATTTTTAACAGTCTTGTGGGTGTGATGCTGGCTTCTCTTCCTAGGCAGGATCCCTCCTTTTTCTTAATTCCTTGTCTGCCAGGTACTGGCTGTGGTACACCACCAAGACGTACATTGGAGGCATTGCCAAGAAAGTCTATGAGCGGCTGCGTATGTACCAGGTGAACTTCATTGCTCTGCAGAGGAAGAAGGACCCCGAGCAAGTCCTGCTACAGTGTGTCCCCAAGCACAAGGTCTGATCTGGGTTGCATTGCCTTGCTCCTGAGCTTCCTGGGCCTCCCTTTGTAGGATGTAAGGGCAGCAGTGCACCAAATGGTCCTGTTCACTGCCTCAGGGTCATGGCTGGGGTATGCTGTCACCACACTGTGTTGGTAGTGTGACACCAGCTCACTGGGAGCTGGGGGAAGAAGGAAAAATTCTATGCAGCAGTGGATGCCATGCAGTGATTTCCCGTCCTGTGAACCCTGAGGACTGGGCTGCTAAAATCAGCTGAGCCACAGTAACTGGCCATGTGTGTGCTGTTCGCGTCCAGTGAACATGAGGCAAAACATGTTGGCTTAAATTTCAGTCAAAGCTATTAAATTTAACATGTCACTTGTATGCTGTGGGCTAGTAGTGTGGGCAGAAGCACTGCTTTGGTTTCAGCTGGAGTGGTTAGAAATGGTAGTCTTCCCAAAGTTCCTTGCTGTTTAGAGTTCAAGCAGTGGAACAGAACATATGACCCCTCCTTAATCTGTTTCAGTGCAACAAGAGGTTAGTTTATGCTATTAGTTTGAGCTAACCTGGCTGACTTTGTATGGAAGGAGATGGGAAGCACTCATGCCTTCTCTTCTGCTGCCTCTGCTCTAGGGATATCAGCCCTCAGCCGTGTTGCTTCAGATGATAGCAAAGTAAGTGTGCATCTGTGTTTATAGAGCGCATACCTTGACAGACGGTGCAGCTCAGTGAGATGAGGGTTATTTTATCAGACTGCCAGAACTGGGCTGTGTATCCAACTCTCTGCATAATCCTCTGGTCTGGTTGCTCCTTTTTTTTGTTGTTTTTTTTCTCCTGTATTGAAATGACCTGTGGGCATAAACATCTGTAAGGATTCCTTATATCTTGGGTTCTGGGATAAAATTGTTTCCAGAGGAGGCAGCAATGGCACTCACAGAGAGATCGGGGTTTGGGGGTGTCTGTATTCCTGCCAGGGATGGTCATGGGGTGAGACAGAAGGTTTATTGTTACAATAGAAAGAAGAATAGACACCTCGGCTCTAGGCTGACTCTTGCACTGCCTCTGAGACCCCAGGTCTGACAGTGTGATCACAGGCTGCAAAGCCAAAATGAGCTTTCTGGTGTCCTCACCTGTGTGCTATTGTAGGCTTTTTGCAGAGAAAATGTCTTTTAATGGCATACTGTGAGGGGGATAAGGTAGGAAGTAGATCCCTCCCTGTCTTTGAAGGTTATTGACCTGTTAAAATGATAGAAACATTGCTGAAAATGCTTTTTTTAATGAAAGCTTTGGGATGGCCTGTCTTTGTTAGTCCACATAGGCTTTTCTGCTTTTTACTTGAAAAGAGAAATAGGGAGGCCACAAAACTCAGAGCACCACTTCCTTGTCTGTAGTGAATGTACCTGAGATAGGAGGGGGTGGGTGTTTGTTCATTTGTTTACATCCTTTCTGTGTAAAATGGACTTCCCTTATTGAAGGTGAGTGAGAGGAACATCATGGGTGTAGGAACATGGGTCGCAGGACAGATGTGCTTCAGACCAAACACGGGGTCCTGTGTTGTCATCCTTGTCAGGTTGACCCAGTGCTGAAGAAGCTGCAGGACCGCTATCGAGGACCTGAACCATCTGACATGGTGGAGATGTTTGAGGGAGAGCAATTTTTTGCAACTTTTGAGCGAGGCATCTGCATTGATATGGGTATGGTAGTACTGGACTTCTTTCTGCTCCTACCTCTTGTGCTTCTCTATCCCTAGGCATGTTTCTGCTGAGGGCTGCACTCCTCCATGGCATGCCTCTCTGTCTCCAGCTCACCCACAACTCACAGCAGCCAACCCATGGACATTGAACTTGGCACATTCTCTGGTCACGCAACGTTTCTGTCTACTTTTCCCTATGAAAGTGCTGTTTGCAGGCTTTCATTTCCTCTCATGCTTTTGTAGCCTGCAGAGGGCAATAGCCAAGTGTGTTTATTTTATGACTGATCTGGTTCTGCAGCCAGCAATGCCCTTTTCCTGGCATCTTAGATACCACACCGAAATGTTTTATGCCCCAATGTGTCTGGACCTGTTACAGCTGCAAACTGAGCCATTTTCTGCAAAATCTGAACATACAGCTCAGTTTTATTGGTGTAAATTAAGCACAACAATATGAAGAATAATAAAGGGCACTGGTCATTCAGTGGAGTTCATGAGGCCAGAGTCTGTCCCTCTGTCCTGATTTAGGCTGGACTCTAACTTAATTTCTAGATAATTAAATATATGAATGTTGTGCCTGATCATATTTTTTCCCTTTAGCTCTATTCTTATTTCTGCACCCACTGCAGAAATGGTGAAGAGATAGATGACCTATTTTTGTGCATTACAGGATGCTATTGCAGCTGATTGTACCTTCCAAGGGGTAGAATGGACCAAGAATGGGAGGCAAGTGCCAAGGATGGACTTGACTCCATCTGAATGTCTTGGCCTGCCTTGGCTTCCATTCTTGAACTTCATCTCCACCTTGTGGCCATACTCCTTTTTCACCTGGAGGACATGCTTTCTCCACAGCCAGTGTTTTGTGTATCACCCAGTGAGGAAGTGGGGATTACAATTCTTTCAGGCATGAGTAGAAGGAGTAGATAGTAGCTAGATAGTAGTATGGAGGCTGCTAGTGGATGATGGGCTGTAAGCCATGCTTGGAAGGCTGCACGCTTTTCTGCACAAGTTGAGTGTTTGCTGCTTCTCTGCACAGATCGCCCCGACTGTGTGGATGGACGTCTCTTGTTTATTTTTTACTCCCACTTGAAGAACATGAAGGAAATCTACGTGACCTCCCCTGTAGACAGGAAAGGCCAAGCTGTAAAAGGCCAGGTGAGCAACCAGTTATACTGACTTTTTGTTTCCTCCTTCATCATCATCATCACTTTTACAGTGCTCCTCACAATAATCTCTGAGCGCCGGGCATGACTCTTTACCTTCCCTCTTTTCCTTGGCTTTGCATTTCACTGAGTAAACCCTGAATAAACAAGAACACTAGTCTGGAAGGATCACTGATCACTTAGCTCTCTGACTTACATTACTGCCATTAACTCTTGGGGTGTTGGCAGTAAGTCCAGCCTTTATGGCAGAACCTAAGTGCTTCTCCCAAGTTGCACTTAATTGGGAGGCCATATTTATGGACTGAGGATAGGTGAGAAATGCTAAATTCATTCTTTCCCAGACAGAAAAGACATGGTGCAAACAGGCTTGGCCACTGTGCTTGAATCTGAGCCTCAGTGCATGCTTTCTGTTTGCAAAGGTCTCTTTCTACCGAGGGGCAGTTCCCGAGAGCATCCCTGAAGATGCCAGCAGGAGGAGGAAAGGACCAGACTCCCTCTGGCTCGCTACTCTGCCCATCAAACTGCCTGTGAGTTGTTTTGTCTACTACAGAAAAATTAATCTAGATGGGGTAAGAGCACAGCCTTTCCTGCTCAGCTAATTTTGTCTTCCTCCATGAAAACAGATGCAATGAATGACTGCAGCAAATGGCTGCCCAACCATGTCATGATGGAGATTTCCTACTCACCATGAGCTAGCTCTTCTGAAAAGAAAAGCACGATAGATTGCCTGTCAAGCACAGGCTTGTTGAATGGGTGATCAGAGAGAGTGGATCCTTTGAATGAATGAGGGATGTAGGACAGGAGGAAGCTTGCTGTAATTAAGGGAAGTGTCTGTTTTGTTTATAAATTTCTTAGTCACACAGCTCAGGCAGCAGGAAAAAAGAAAGGTCTAGGATGAGGTAGTTAGGCTGGGTTTGAATACAGGCGTTGAGTATAAGTATTCTGGTGTGAGCCACTGGCCTTTAAAGGCTTGGCTGTATGTTACAGTGAGAAATGCAACTTTTGCTTTCGGAATTTAATTGATTTTTGAGAAGCTTAAAACAATAAATACCTCTGTAGGCTGAATGCTTCTCTTGAGATCATGTGCCATGATTTCACATCCCTTTCTGGAACATGCAACCTCAACTACAAATCTAGATTAAGTGCTCTCTTACCAGTGAGGTAAATATGCTTTGAGGAGATGGTTCATTGAAAAATGCTCTGTAAAGACAAGAAAGGAAATTTCCAGTGTGAGCTATGACTGTGAACACTATGATTTGATATTCTTCAGAGGCAGTGAGCGTTGCTGGTCATTGCCACTGTGAGTGCTCCTTGCTTCTTACAGCCTGACTCTTCAGCCCCAAGATTTTCCTTCCTCCCCAGCAGGAGGAAGGAAGTTTCAGTGTAGAGACTGAATGGCCAGACACTGTCCTCTACAAAAACAATTTGTTTAGCACGTTCTCTTTCTCTCTTCTCTGTGACCCAGCGATTGAAACCCCGCTGGGCTGAGAACCCTGGTCACCTGAATGGCTTCTCCTTCCCTCCCTTGAACCTGGGCAACGCAGAGACTGGCTACCTGACACAGGCAAACTTGCTGAGCATTGCCAGGCGCATGGGAGCTGACTGGCAGACCATCGGCCTGAACCTGGGCTTGACCTATCAGCAGATTGAGCGCATAGGATACAATAACAGGTAAGATAGGACACAGTGATCAACAGTGATGCGTTATATCTATCTATCTATCTGCAGTGTGTAAGAGTATAAATTAATGTTTAGCTGGTTAAAAGTTTTCCCACTGAAATTGTTTCACTGGATTAAAGGTGGGTTGACTAATGGTTCTTCTCAAAACCTTACCTTCTTTTATGGAAAACTGATTATTTTCTCTTGCTGTTACAAAACAAAGCTTTAAGTTTGAAAAACAAAATTGGGAAATAACAAACCTGATGAGCTTTGTAGTTCAGATGAGTCACATTCCTGTTTTGTTCTGTGATCTGGATTCCTGGCCAGACTCCATCTCTGACAATGAGCAGTGGTTTATGACATTAATTGTGAATATCATCTTTATTCAAAAAGAGCTTGTGGCACGTCATGGGATATGCAGTCTGACCAAAAAGCCAGTGCAGTAGGAAAGAATGAGACTTGTTATGATCAAAGTACTGTTCCTGTGGGGAAATTACATTCAAAAGCAGAATGCTTTAATTTGATATTTTCATTAGGAAAAAATTTTCTAGAGAGATTTTAGTGCGGGAACTGCAACTCCTGCATGATGGGTGGGGAAAAGGCAGGCCCACTGAGTGCTTTGTGTGTCTAGATGGCTTCTCTGGGGCTCCAGTCATGGGCTAGGACTCAGGTAAGGCCTCTTTGGGTTGCCAGTCAGGAGAGTGTGTTGGTTACTTCCGTGCTTCCCCCTTTCTTCAGAGAGGACCTTGATAAGCAGATCCTGGACATGCTTTTCTCATGGGCTCAGCAAAACTCAGAGGATCCTGACTGTGTGAACAAGTTGATTACAGCCATGAAAGAGAGCGGCCGCCAGGACATTGCTGATGAGGTTGAAACCATCATTGAGCTGGGACGGCAGAAATACAGGGAGTCCATCCGCCGGGTGGGCTTGGAGCAGGAGAGCAGCACTGAGGACTCTGCAATAGCTATGATGTAGCACCTAGCAGAAAGAATTGGGTTTCATATGGGTTCCCTCTGTGTACCCGGAGTGACAATGTCTTGGGACTGCTCCCACCTCAAGGGCCAGTGTCTTCCCAAGGAGCTGGGCATTGATTTACCTGTGAGCAGACTACTGAGCTCTCTTGGATCTATACTCACATGCCACTCCTGCCAATCCCAGGCAGTTTAGAGTGTATTTATGAGCCTTTTCTGTACTTCCATTTCTTGACCTTGAGCTTTAGCTTTCAGAAACATGGAGAAATTCAGAGACTGAAGTGTCTGTCAGTTGAGTAGTGGGTAAAGTAGCCTTTAATGAATTAATACTCATATTATGTATATTTATTTATAACTTATTCCTGAAACTGTGTTCTGCTGGAAACACTGGGTGTGAGCATTTGGGTCTGTCTGTGCTCCAGTGCTTGATGGGAAAGCGGAGGTGCACTCGTGTTATGAAGGCCTATGGTACGGGGGGGACTGTGTGTTTTGCTCACATGAAAATGTGAACTGTATTCCCCATGAAAATGTTTTCTGTTTTCTGCCAAATCTCTTCCAGTTCCCTCAAGCCCAAAACAAAACCTAAGTATTGCTGGGGAAAAGAGAAGAAATTAATTTCTAGCAAAATTGCTGTTGTTTTTTGGTTTTGCTCCAAAAGCTATTTTGGAACAAATAAAATTTCACATTGTCCTTAGGCTGCTGCACCTGCCAGGCTTTTTAGATGACACCTACGTGCTGCTGGTCTTTGACAGAGTTCCAGTTTTATTTTACAAATAAGTAAAAATCCATAACCTTGCTGTTCTGGGAGAGACCCTAATTTGAAAGTAAAATTTCCCTTGCAGTTTCAAAGGGATATTCCTCACATCCTCCCAGTGAAATATGCCTGCGCAGTAGTGAAGGTGTGACCCCTCATGAAGTTTGGTGAAAAGCATGTATTAAATTTGCATTTAAAAAACTGGTCTGACCAGCTGTGAAATAGGCATTTGTGGGATTGGCGTGAAGTGTGCTGAGCTAATCTCCCAGTTTTGCAGGCTGAACATCATGTATAAGGCTGGAAGTGTTTATTGCTTTTTAACTGCTCAGCCATTGAGTACTGAGGTGCCCTTCTCTTCCTGTTCCCCATCTCATAAAGGGCCTCAATCCACTAGTGACAGTGGGAAATTTCATGCAAGCTTTTTGAAAGACTACTGTCATCTACGTAATTCAATTCTTTCAAGATAGGTTTGGATTCAGCATAACTCTCTAAGCAATATTTAAAGGGCTATTCTCAGTCTGAAAAATGAAAGTCTGTATAAAAATGCCAGGTTGCAACACCCAAAGTCAACCTGCAGCCACAGGTCTGAGAAATCCTGGTGTCTTCTTCCCCCCATGAAGAATCATCAGTGGTTTCCCTGATGCTGTGTTTCAGACCTGCCATCAGTACTATTCAGAGAGGCATAAAATCGTTCTGCTTTTTTTTTTTTTTTTTTTTTTTAAGGACAGTCTAACATCTCAGGCCATGGAGTGATTAGCGTCTGGTCCAGAGCACTGGACAAGGACTTGCAGACTTGAGTTGTCACCTTGGGCCTAGGGACTTCCTCAGCTCTGATTTCTTAGGCCATGGTGCCCCTCAGGTCTCATGTTGTGTTCAAGTCAGCAGTTCTCTTTTGAGTGTACGTTTTCTCTGGTAGTCTGTGTCATATGTTCTCATCTGTAATTCTGATGTATGCCAACAAGGTATTTGTTCTTTCCTCCAGTTTTGGAGAGATGCATTTGGGCATATTGCTCTCACTGGGAATAAAATAAGAACTGTTTCACAGCATGGTCTGCTAATCCATAAATGCCTCGAGGTATTAGACAGAGCCAGGTCCCTTTAAACTTGCTGGCAGAAAGACATGGGTGAGCTTGGCTGTGCTGCACAGAAATGGGAGAAGAGCTCTTGTTTGGGTACCGCTGCCTGCAAAGAGCAGGACAGACTGCAGCTGAGTTAGTGGTACCCGTGTAGCTTGGCTTGGCTGCAGTGGGGCTAAGCCGGGAAACACAACATTTGGGGCATGGGTTTGACTAGCTGAGCATATGACTAGGGTCTAGGAAGCAACAAGGCTAATCTAGAGGGGACAGTGTGTAGGTTTAGCCTGGCCTCCAGTGAAAGTGCAGGAGGCTTTTGGCTAGGCAAAGCTATGCTAAGGACGTCTACAGGTACCATAAGGTAGCATCCACAGCTACAGCGGGATGAAGCTAGGCTGCATGTAGCTTTCCGTTTGTGATGGCCAGGCAACAGCTGAGTTAGGCAATGCCAAAATAAGGGGTGGGTAGGCTGGACTCTATGGAGGGCTCATCCAGGCATCAGCAGAGCTACAGCTCTTCCAGACAACAGATAGATCAGGCTAGGAGAGAGGGAGGTTAGTGCTAGGTGTTTAGGTTACTCTAGGTATGGGCTACAACCAGGCTAAGCGGTAGGAGGTACCCTAGACAGTATTATCAGTAGAACAGCTCTTCAGGATTTGGGCCAGTAACTTAAGGAAAGTAAAGTAACTACCCCAGACAAGTATTGTTATCTCCAGTCTTTAACTGCTGAGTGGCAGCTGCTGGGCTGGGCTGCCTTGCTGGCACCTGGTTTTCTCCTTGCAATGACACTGAAGCAAGCACCCCACTGAGGATACGGAGGTGCTAGCAGGAAATCAGAGCAACCGACTGATTGTTCTTTCCTTCAGCTGACTTGGCAGCAAATATTTAAGCTGGATGAGAGTCAACAGAAAGCACGTTATTTTCAGGTGTGTTATCTTTATCAATAATCTCTTCGAGCCACAGTAACTCCTTTAGAAGCCTGTAGCTGCTATGGCCAGGAAACACTGATTACAGCTGCAGTAGATGGTTGAAGCAGCAAAGAAAAACCAACATGGCATTCATCTTTTGAATCAAAAGATTGCTTTCCTTTCTGGCTTCTTTCATGAATTCATCACATACTGGAGTAGTCCCTTTCCAGCTATCTGGCTTTTCCTGGTGCCTATTAGGCACCTTACAGTGTCCTACTGATGATGTGGAAGATTTTGTGGTTTTTACTGTGCACAATCTTGATGTGTCCAAAATTCCCCCAAATAAATTTCAACCAGGAAAAGCCTGCTTACAAAAAAATTCAAAATTAAAGGGAAATTGTTTGGGAGCAGGAACGTTTTTTCTCTTCCTTTTGTGACTGTAACTTCTGTACCTCTTTAACTCTCATAATTAAACCCTTTTCTACATCACAAACTTGCAGATCTCCAACAGAATGACCAAGTGGTCCTGGGAGGTGAGCAGTGTGTTTCCCACATACCATCCTCCACTTCCAGGTTCTGCTAACCACGCTGGTCCTCTAGCTGCTAGGAGACAAATTCAGGCAAGATGCTTCCAGCCCCTTAATAAAAGAAATTACTGAGAAATGAAAGCCTGGGCAAAGCTGAAATCAGTTTATTAATTCTATAAAAAACACAAGGCACAGCCTGACTATATCCTGCAGGGGGTTAAACTGTTTACATGGCCCGGGCAGTAAAATGCTGTATAATTCCCAGTAAAAGACCTGAAGGGAATAGGAAGGTGGGAGGGAGTCCACAGGAGCTGTGCTCAGTTTGTCTGCTGTGGCCAGACAACAATATCGTAAAATTCAGCACATCCATAGGATTGCTCTGATCAGGGAAAGGACATACCTGTGGTATGTTGAGGACTGGATGGTTCAGCCATGAACCTACTGAACTTGATAGAAAACTGAGGGAGTATTAGACGATACCCTGCCAATTGATAAGATTTCCTGCTGTTTGGTATCCTACAGTGTCCATACTCGACAGTGTCATGCTGCTGTTGCTTTTAAAAGGGAAGGGAAATCTGATGGTCCTTAAATTCACTGTTTTCCTCCAAAAGGAGGATCACAGTAAGTTAAGAGCCTTTAAAGCCAAGAGTAGCTTTCCCTGGGAAGGGTGGAGGGCTGGTTTTCAGACAGTGGTGCATCAGAGCCCCAGCCCAGGGCTGCCTTGAAGTGAGTCCACCATGCTTATCAGTTATATGTTGTTAAAATGAAGAAAACAGCCTTTGCTACAACTAAGCATGTGTCCATTTCCTGAACACTGCAGAAATGAACTGTATGTTCTTAAAGCACTGTTTTCTGTAAATCTGTGTGTCTTGAAAATCCACAGGAAGAGTTTGATGCTTGTTCAAGTTCTCAGCCACCTTGAAGGAACTTGGTGACTGGGAAAGGTAGAAACCAGGTAGGCACCATGACAATGGAGAATTTAGCCTATACCCTGCCTGCCTTGCAGTAGGTCTGTAGGTTGAACCCATGCAGAGGTTGCTTTGGGAGGCTGGGGCTAAGATCCTTCTGCTTGGTTTGCTCATTGAACACTCGTGCAGTTCTCGTCTTTTCCAGACAGGAGATATAGTGGATCTGGAAAATGTACAAGGGGCAAGAAGGATGCTCAGAGACGAGTACTACAGAGTATTTTGAATTCTTTTTACAGGAGAGTATTACATCTGGGAAAGGATGAAGACTGTGAATAGATGATTGCCATCCACTGTTTGTCAACTAGGTGGCACCAAATTAAATAATCCAACATCACCTGCAAATAAGCAAAAGGAGGTACTTTTTTCCTCACTGTGCATTGTTCTAACGCTGACTCATTGCTGTGAGATGTTTGAGGCCAAAATGTAAATGCTGTGTTCAGAAAGTAATTGGTTAAATTGGTGAGAAAAAGATCCTCTAAAAAGCAAACGAATATGGAAAGGTGAATGCATTCCCACATGGAAGGAGTGAGAGATTGGGGCTGCCTTTCTCAGGCAGGAGATGAATAAAACAGCAGCAACAGAGTATGTGGAGAAACAAAGCAGGCAGAGGAGGCAGATCAGATATCTCTACTTGCTTTCTCTAGAAAGGCAAGATGGTTGCAAGTCTTGCTTCTGCTTCTGCTGAAGCTGCCCTATGGATAAGGGGAGATCATGCTTGCATGCACTGGAGCTGGCTCTTGCCTGGACGCCTTGGAACCATGTGGCCGAGCTTTGCTCCTGGATTGAGCATTTCAGTGGTGACCCATATCAACCCAGGCAGCACTGCCCAAAGGAAGAGATGGGATTTCCACCCTGGACATGTTAAGCTTGAAAACCTCCGCTCCGCCTTGTTTTCACTGCATCTCAGCAGAGAGCTGCAGCTGGAGGTATCTCCGGACATCTCCTGGCTGGGGACACAAAGTCCCACGCACTGGGTCATTGTTCCCATGCGCTGGGTCACCAGGTGGAGCCACATCTTGGGGCAGGCCCTGTGTGGCCATCAGATGCTGGGTCGCAGGAGGCCACCAGAGAATATAAATTGGTCACAGGGGATATGGGACAGCCTCACATGTCACAAAGAAGTTGGGCAGGTCTGATTTAGCTAATGGGATATGAGAGACTGAGGGATGCTGTCTGCAGACATTTAGTGAGTTTAGCGAGTGACTTGGGAAAACCGCAAGCTAATATTCCTCATCTTTTAGTTGCTCAAGCTGCTGTAAGTTTCCAGGCTTTCACCACCCTGTCAGCCCTCTGCTTGAACCAGCAAAGGTAAACCTTGGTATTTCTAACAAAAACACAAATAGCTTGAGAAATTTTTTGAGTTTTCTTCCTTCCTAATGCAGAAAACCTTTTTCCTGATTAAAAAAAGGTACGAGGGTGCTGCAGGTCCACCTTTGGGACAGCTCCAAGGCAGCACCAAGAGCTCAAAGCTTTGGGTATGAACAGGAGGTGGCAGTACACAGTGATCTGAGTAACCCCAGATGTGTCCCAGCCAGGAGGGCTCTGCCAGGTCTCTGCCATGGGCCAGACCTGGTCTTCTGGAGGTATTTAGCATCACCAGGTTTAGAAACAGCAAATCTACATGTCCAGGAGAGAGTGGGGCTCAGGCAGGGGGTGGCTGCAGCCCCTATGGAGATACCCATCTCTCCCCACTGTGTGAAGAAGGGACCTGGCTGATGAACCTGGGTAGCTAGGCTTCTAATTATGCTTTGTGGGACTGATGAAGAGAAGCTTTACATTACAGTGAGAATTAGGACAGGAGAGGTGGCTGAGGGAGGTGGTAACAGGATAGCTGGGTGAGGACGTGAGCCTAGGTATGAATCTTCACCTTGCTGCTTCTTCAGCCCAGTCCTCAGAGGATTTCACTCCCTCTGGAAGCAGCAGTGGCTCGGGACAAATGTTTTCAGTTTTCTTCCCTCCAGCTTGGAGAAAAAGGAAATCCTTGTGGTTCTTAACTTCTCCCCAAGGCCAGAGCTGAGAATAAACAGAGGTTGTGATGCTGGTTGTAGCTGCTCCCTCCCAAGACGGCAGGTTTGACTCCTGGGGCTTGGCACATCCTTCATGCACTGCAGGAGCATCAGGCTGAGTGACAATCCCAGCGAGGCTTGCATCCTGCTGCACTGAGGAGCAAGAAAACACAGTGTCTCCCCCCTCAAAAATCCCTTACCACAGATGATTTGGTCACAGCCTGGGCAGGGAAAAAAAGATCCTGCTGCTTAAACAGGCTATTTGGTGACAACTGCTATACATCAATGATGGCTGGAGGGCAGAGGCAGTCACAAATGGACCCATCAGCTTTTTGGTGTCCCAAAACAACATGTCCCTGAAGGAGCTGGTGAGGCAGCGAGCCTGGAAAGCCATGGTTTTCCCTGCAGGTCAGGCCATTTCATTTTCATCCATAGCAGGATAGCAGTGTCCTCGGTGTCCACTTCACCCTCCAGCTTGGCAGCACGGAGCCATCTCACATTTCTGCCCCTGAGAAACAGCAAAGCAGGTTAATGCAGCTGCAGATTTCCCTTGGTTGTTTGCTGGTGCTGGAAGGGCAGATGAACGAGCTGTGGACAGTGGGGAACAACATAAAATCCCAGAGCAAATGGCACCATTTGGGATTGCTTGGCCACACACCCCAGGGAAGGAGAGTGATGCTCTCTATCCTGCAATGCCCCATAAATCTGACACCACATCTGCATGGGGGCAGATGCAGATAGTGGGATGCTGTCGGGCAATTTCTCCCTGGGATGAGGGGGTAAGCCCTGCCGAAAGGCTCCTGTGGCAATAGGCAGCTCCAGTTGTGGGCTCCCCGCCAGCAGCTGTGCCCGGAGTGGGATCTGGAGGCTGATCTCGCAGCCAAGACAGCACCATTCATCGGCACTCAATAAACAAAAGTGCCTTGCTGTTTTATCTGGGAGATAAGCATTCATGGCATGAGATTGCTTTCCCTTGCACTCTCTGCTGAGTGTGGGCACCTGCGTCAGCTGCCAAAGGAGCCAGGGCACTGCTGTGGTGGGACATGCTGCAGACAGGCGTGCAGGAACGGGGGCTGCTGGGTGTCAGGCAGCCCTGAGGCTGAAGCCCCATGGGTGCTAGGCATGGCAAGATGCTGGTGTGTACTGGAGGTTGCCAGTGCTGTGGGTTGTGTTTTGCAAGCCAGCTCATGAGACACATTACCTGTTAGCACTCCAGGGTCAACACTGCGCTCTAAAAGTCACTTACAAAGGGAAGAAAATTCTACTGTTATGCCTTTTTGGCTCCTTGATGATCAATGATGGAAGCCTCAAAGCTTTTTCTTTGGGTTTTTTTTTTTTTTTTTCAGAGATTACATTGCCGAGCCTTGATTTCCCTGCTTTTGCTGGAGAAAAGCGGCAGGAGAGTTAGCTGGTGGGAATTGAGGAACACTTGTGTGCCTTAAGCATCAGGGACTTTCCTCCCACTATTTGTTAGGCATTTAAATCAAGCAGCTACTAAGATGTCTGCAACCTTCTTCCAAGGAGTGATGGCCAGAGGGGACAGACAGACCATGTGTGCTGGTTCACCTGCATGGTCTTGCAGCCTTGAGCTCTTGGGGACAACAGACCCAGGCTTGGGGTAGAGCTGTCCCCTTCCCACACCCCCTTCACTCTTCAGCTGCATCCACATCCCCTCTCACTTCTGTAATGTCAAGTTGTCTGCACAGAAAATGAAACCAGACCTGCTGGGTCAATGGTTTCTGGGTGATTCCTGGCATCCAAGCTGACTGCCAGCTGTGGATCTGTTCCACATTTGTTCCCTTTATTCATACCATTTGGCTGTACTCTCAGCAGTTGGATGCTGGATGCCTCCCCTATCACCTCTGTGCTGTTACCTTTGGCAACGCATCCTGTGGTCCCAATGGAGAACAAGATCAGGCTCGGCTGAGATTAATTTTTCCAGAAAACAACATTGACCAGTGCTAATTATATGTTACTGCCTCTTCAATCTTTATCAATTAAATCATCTACCAGTGCTCTGATAATCACGTCCAGGATGGCCACCGGGCCAAGGGAGTAGTGACCAAACTTGTCCGATTTGGCTTTTTTAAGCATTGGTTTAATACCCACACTCATAAGGCACTTGGGGATTTCACAGTGCTCCACAATTTATTAAAACAGAAAGCAATACAAATGGGGAAGGAAACTGAAAAACGCGACCTTGTGAAAGCTTTTCTTTGCCAGCAGACTGAACTTGACCTGTGTGCTTGGCAGGGCTAAACCAGCCAATGGCCTCTCTGGCAGCTGGGCTGAAAGCAGTGCCGGATTTTGAGACTCATGTAGGGGCAGCTTTATGACAAACTGAGCACAAACCTGGTGTAACGATCCCATAGGTACCATGATGATGATGATGTTGCCTTGTACAGGAGGTCCTAAGCTCTGCTGTTCACCTCGTATCAAACACAGATATTGCTGCTTTTGAAACTCCACTTTGTACCAAACGCTTTTAAATCTCTCTTGTGTCTGTCAGAAGAAAAAATTTGTGTCTGAGAGCAGCGGAAACCTTGACAACCTGGCACTCGCTGAATGTGAACTTTCTTCCTCTGCTTTTTTTATCCCCTCTCTTAAAGGCTGCCGGAAGAAATGGGTCCTTTGCGCTATGCAGGTTACAAACAGCAGTTGTTTTTATGCAGCAGAACCAAAAATAAAAATGAGTGATTGCAGTCCTCTTAAAACTCAACGTAAAGCTGGATGGCATTAACCTCTTCTTTGCCAGGGGATGGTACTGTCCTACCAGCACATCTACGGGATGGCACTTTATGATAAATGGTAAAATCTATCCCCCTCAATCCACACTGAGTTCAGTTCAGCTTTTGTCCGAGCTGGTACAGCGCAGTGAAACCTACCAAAGCCTTTGCAAAACAGGGCAGAGCGGGGACCCACCACCACCAAGGAAGGGGGTGGGAAGGAGTTATGCCGCTGGTGAGTGGGAAGGGGTGACCACAGCTCCCCCCAGCTCTGTTGCCCCGTTCCCCGAACTAGGGAAGCCCTGTGTCAGAGTCCACCAGCGCCTTCCCAAGGACGTGGTGGAGACAAGGCTGTGGGGTTGGATAGACTATGCCAGTGGCTCCCTGCCCACAGCACTTGCATTTTGCTCCTGTGATGATCCCCATCCAGTACACACCAAAAAAATGGCCGTGACGCACCAGTCTCCTTCCTCGGTCAGGCACCACCTTTCTGGAGTGAGCTTTGTCACCTCCTGTGCTGTATCTTCTTGTGCTTTGCCCAGCCCAGGTTGAAAAGTGCACGAGCTGCTCCCTTTTTCACCTACATCCAACTCATCAGCACTGGCTTCCGATGCTTCACCGACCTCTGGTTTACATCTTCTTCTCACCTTGGGTTGCAGGTCCCTGGCTGTGATAACAAGCTCCAGGTGTGTGCACAACTGATGTTTCTGGGCTGTTCATCATGACTCCATACAGTTGTCGCTTCTCCCATGTACACAGTCTCCTCATTAGCTTGACACACTCCACCACCCTTGTAGTCGCTCTTCTCTGATCATCTCCAACTCATTGCACCAGCTGTGTGTTTGTGCTCCGCTGGCTCCCGTGAGCCTTCGGTGCAGAGCTGGTAACCCCATGCTCGCTGCGTCTGTCATAGCGTGGTGGTGCCCAGTGCTGGTGAGCCATGAGGGATGCTCTTACATCGTACTGCTCTTACAGACGCGCTCCCTGGAGATCTTTTCCTCTTCACTCGGTGGTGTCATGCCTGTGGCTGCCATCCCAAGGAGGCACAGAGATCTGGCTGGCTACCGCTGTCCTCCTCGCCTTCTTGCTTAGTTTCCAAAGCCCACTGAAACGGTCTCCGCGGATGTTCTCATGCGAGGACTCGGCCCCGTTACGCTCCTGAAACCGTGAGGGAGCCTATTAAACCTGAAGGTGATGCCCGCCTGTGGCCCAGAGGCTCTCCAGCGGAGCAGCAGGCGGCACAGCACGGTGACCCAACCGCCCACAACTGGCTTGGTCCTTATTTTGAAGGGAACGACAGATTTATTATTCCCCCTCCACCCCCCCAATCTTCACTCGTCCCGCCGTTCCACCCACCCTTGTGCCGCTCCGCCGGCTGCCTGCAAGATGGCTGACGGGCGGGGTGAGGGAGCGCGCACCGCGCCCTGCGGCGGGGCGAGGGCTGTTTGCTGTCGGAGGGGAGGGCAGAGACACCCCCGCTCCCCCGCCGCGGCTCTCGACGCCGGGGCACGCTGCGCCCCAGGGAGGGCCAGGCCGGGGGAGGCCGCGGCGAAGGCCCGGCCGCCCCGGCCCGCGTTGCCACGGCGACGCGGCGGCCGCCCCGGCGGGGAGGGCCCGGCGCCGGCGGCGGGCTTTCCTGCGCCGGGCGCGGCCAGCGGGGGCAGAGCTGAGCCGGGCCGGGCCGCGCCGCGCCGAGGAGCTCCGCACCCCGTGCCGCACCGGCCTCCGGCCCCGGCGGGAATCCCGCCGCCGCCCCCGCCCCGGACCGGTAAGTGCGAGCGCGGCCCCTCCGCGGCCCTCGGGAGGCGCCGCCGGGGGTCCCGGCACCCCTCCGGCCGCCGCCGGGCTGCGGCTCGCCTTCCCCGGCCTGGCCCCTGCTGCACCGGCCCCTTCGTCTCTCGCCCCGGCCCCTCGCTTCAGGGGTGTGCCGGGCCCCCTTCCCGCACCTCTGGTCCCTGGGGGGCCGGCCCCTCACCCGGGGGGCTGCGGGCTGCCCTGGCCCCCCCCTCCTCTCCCCGGGGGGTGTAAGCCCTCCCGGCCCCCTCGCCTGCTCCCCTCACCCTGGGATGTGCCGGTCCCCCCGGCCGGCCACTCCCCTCATCCCGGGGGGTGGGGGTCCCTCTGCCCGAATTTGGGGCCGGGGGCGCAGGTGCCCGTGTGTCAGAGCCGAGCCCGGGGGGGATCGCCCCGTGGCCCCGCGTTGCTGGGCTCGCCCTTGCCGGGCGTTGGGGGCTGTAGCGGTGTCACCCTTCCTCTCCCCGCCCTCGCCGGGGAAATCGTGGGTGACACGTGTGCGGTTTCAGCCGTGTCCTTCAGTGCCCCTGAGCTGCTGCTTTTTATATCAAAAGCGACTTGCATGTTTCTCCGGGACTCCTGACTGCTGGGGTGATCTGTAGGATCGTAGCCTCTGGCCGCCCCGGTCGCGGGGCAGCGTCCTGCATCCCTTCCAGGCTCTACTAAGCCAGATCTGGGCCTCTCTGAGGTAGGTCAAGGTTATTGTGCTCTTTCTCCCGTGGATGGGGAACATGCTGATGTGGATAGGCTGTGGCATCTCCTCAAGGTCACCCTGGGAACTGGACCCCAAGCATCCTCTCCTCTCTTGCTGCGCTCTCCGGAGCTGCCAGGCTCCTGCTGGGCAAGGGCGCAGTGGTAGAAATCGGATTTTCCAGTGCCTCAGGCCTCTCTCCTGCAGGGCTTCTCAGCTTTTAGTTTCTACTCCTTGCCAGGCTGTCAGTAACAAACGTCAGAGCAGGATCCCAGCTATATTTCTTTGGCCTAATATGTTTTAGGTATTAGGTGTTTACAGTTAAAGACTCGGTGTTTTTACCGTAGCACGTTCATCTCCGAGAGTCTCGCTGCTGTTAGGGCTCTCGTGGCGTGGCTGCTGCTGTTAAGACTGTATCTGCAGTGATTTTGATCACTGCAAGTCACTGTGGCTTTGCCTGTCAAAAACTCACTTCTTGGCAATGGCAAGCAAAAGGCAATCGGACTGGAGTGGTACTCGGCTGATAATGATATATAGCGTGGGGCTTGGATGGCGGTTGTCTGCTTGTCCTTGGCTTGTGTTTTGCTTTCCAGGCAAATAAAGGTATAGACGAGGTCTAATAGGAGGGGTTACTGTAACCTCTTCACCAGAAAATAAATTCCCTTTGAATGTCTTGCCTGTAGAATTTTTAACTGTGCGCTACTACTGCTTCTCATTCTTCACATGGGTACAATTTTTCTCCTGGTGCTGTGCCCTTAGGCTCATTCGTTCACTGAGTGCCCGTCATAGTACGGAGCGTTACGTTTTGAGGGCGATGGTGATTGGTGGCAGAGATGGATGGCCGAGTTGGAACAGGGAGCAAATCTGTGTCGTAAATTGGAGCCCGGCACTGCTCTGAAGGGAAGTCTGCAGTCTTGGTTGATGCCCAGCAATCTTGTTAATGTCTTACTAAGATGCCAGGGCCCTAGAAGATCCTCCTGATGCCATTTTAAGAAGAGGTAGTGTGCTGTATTAAGTTACTAGGAGGTAGAAATCACTGACAGCCTGTCAGCACCATTTGCTCCCCTTTTCCTGCCAAGATTTAAATTAGTGTGCAAGATGAGGGAAGTATGTACCTGGCTGGCCAAGGTGATAGCAGCACGTACACATGGAATTAGTCCCCCTGCTCGCTTGCGCATCGCACTTTTTGTTGTAGGTCTCTAGCAGGGCAAAGTTGTGATGGAAAGAAGGGACCGAGACACAGTGGCTGGGGTTTGGTGTCCCTCAAAGCCTGGGAGCCATGAGGATTTGAAGCTGTGCCCTGATGAGGATATTATAGTGAGGAAAGTCTCGCTTAGGAGCTGTAAGCATTTCATGTGCCTATACAGCTGTTCTTGCGTAACTGTTGTCACGCTGAGAATTGTAAAACAGCAAGAGGGAGAGATTTTCTGGAGTAGGACAGCAGCGTTTTTAGGTGGGAAAACGTTGTGCTGTGTTTAGCTAGAGTTTAACAAGTCTATATCCAGCATCCCTGACCGGCGGCCCAGTTTTGCAGATTCCCCTAAGAACAGCTTTTCCATGAGGGGTAAAGCCCAATCTAGGGAACACCCTCATTGCAGTATAGGGGATGACCATGCAATGCTGTGAAAATAGTAAATTATCCCTGGCACTCTGGGTTCTATCTAAATAATCTGCAGCCAGGAGGCTTGAACAGGAGTGACTAATGAGTTGCTCCTTCTCCCTTAGCAAGGAGCACCTAGGTGTGGTGTAGGGCTGCATGGTCTCCATCTCTGGTCCTCCAAAGGGCTGGACTTTGGGTTTGCTGCTGGGCTGGGGGTTACTTGTTTTACAGGTGCTGGCAAACATCTGGATTTTCTTTTGCCCCACTGTGGAAATAAAATGCTCTTGGGGGGTAATCGCCAAATTCACAGTGGCTGCTGGAAGGTGGTATGTCCTTGTGAAATTTGGGAGGTGAAAGGCTTGTGTGGCGAGAAGAGAAGTTTAGCAGCGTTGAACATCGCTGCGGAGGGACTCGTGTTCCTTGGTGCTGTCTCGCAGCACATCTGCCTTGTTCCGGTGCGATGCTTTCTATTGTCATTTGATCCCTGGGCTCACTTTGGGGCAAGGAACTGCAAACGTTTTGCACTGCCAACTTTCCAGTGCCAGCAAGATGCCCTGTGCAGGGTGTATCTCTTAATAGGCTGTTTCTATCTGCCTGAGATCATATTGTGCTGCCAGAATGACATAAAAGAGCTTTGAACTAGGCCCCAAGGGGGAAGGAAAAGGGGTGGAAAAAAGCAAAATATTTCTGTTCCATTGTTAGGAGATCCTGCGCTGGGGAGATGATGTGTAACCAAATCAGGTTTGCAATGGCTGGGACGAATGAGCTTCCTTGTGATCCTAAGTGCTGCAGTTCATGTGTATTATGGTAGGATGCTCATGTCCTGTGAAAGGAGTTTCTGCAGTTACCCCTTTTCTAGGCTCTTTCAGAACAGAGAGGCATTTCTCCTAAGCCTGCCTTGTTCCTGGCTGTCCTTTTTCAGAGTGGTTTTTTTCCTCTGTTGTCTTTTATTTGTTTGTTTGTTTTGTTTTTCCCCAGAGTGAAGTTTCAGCAGAGCTACTGGGAGGTCAGTGGTGTCCCAGAGCTGTGCACTTTGGCCCTTGACTGCAGTAAGTTGCTCTGGCAGAGGCAGTGGAGCAAATTTGGTTTGCACCAGCTGAGGTTGGGCCATCATGTCAGAGCCCTCGAGCTACAGGAAGAGCCTGGGCACACAGCCTCTTTAGCCTGTCACTTACAAGTTTGTTAACGTCCTGTTAGGCTTCCGGTTGGACACGCTTATCTCCCAGCTGCCTCTGCTCCTCTGTTTAAATCTGCAATACTGTGTATGGACAAGTAAGTGCCTGCTCTGCTCCTTCAACAGCAGCAGTGCAGGATGGGGAAGGATCTGTCCTATCACAGCATCCTGCCTTCTGCTACTGCAGTTACGTAAGGACTGGTTATTATTCCTTTTACATCTCTGTATGCGTTCACCTAAATCCTTAACTGTGTTTTCAGGAAATGCAAAAGCCTGCTTTGATGCCCATGTTTGCTCATTCGGGCTTTCTTAGAGTACCCAAATGTCTGCACTACCAGAAGGTTAGGAGAGTTGGAATTACCAGTTACTTACCATGGCAAATAAGCTATGTACGGATGCTGCCTATGCAAGCCAGTGCATTGTTTTTATTTTTTATTCTTGAGTGTATCATACACGCTGCATATGTTTCATTGTGCATTTCTCATAAATGGCTGCATGGACTCTAACCTTGCTGGAGCCAGTTGCCTTGTCTATCCGCAGTGAGACAGCGGGACATGACTGCAAGCACCTCTTCTTCTCTGCTGCTGAAGAGGTGCCTGAGGTCTAGCAGGACAGTGTGTTTTGGCTTTCCTGGCGCCATGATTTGATGAAGCCTTCCTCCTTCTGCAAGGCTGAGTCGTCTGGCCTGTGCCTGATTGGAGCAGGGACTGTCTTTTGGCCATATCCAGCTAACAGCACAGCGGCTTGCTAGAGCTCATGCTGTGTTGCTCCAGCTAATCCTAAATAGCAGATAAATAATTTTTTCCTGTCCTCTTCTGTTTGCCTTCCAGTGCAAAGGTAGCAGGAAGGAGGTGGTAGATTGAGCTGTCCAATGCAAAACTGGGTGTTGCTTTAACCTTGCAGTATTGATTGCTGGGTAGTTTCAGTTGTTGTGAAGATAAAGTAACGCGGTACAAAAGCTTTAGAAAACAAGGCAAAACCTCAGACAGACCCAGTGAAAAGACGTTGTCACTCTGGGTGGTTTGGATTTTGGATTTCTGTCTGGCAGTTTTCTCTTGCACATCTGCAAATATAAAAGCTTTGAATACTTGCTGTCTTGGGTGGGCTGCCCACATGGAGATTATTTGCTTGGGGAAGGGAAAGGCACCCGGGCAGCAATGCTTGTTCTGTGTCAGGAGAAATGTGATGGGATACCCTTTATTTAATTTGTCTCTGTTGATCTTGATTTAATGCATCCTGTGGTGAGCTGCTCACAGGAATGCAGTCTTAGTTTATTTTGTTAAACCTTTTCACAACCAGTTCTTGTTCTTGTTTCGGTGGTGCTGTTGTGGGTGGGTGGCTATGCCTTGTCAAACCTCCCTGTGCCTTGCTCCTTCCTTTGGTGCTGATACTGGAGTGTGGCTTATCAGGAGAGCTGTCTGGATTTTTTTTTTTTTTTTCTTTCCTGGGTCTGCAGCATTTATCCAGAGGCCAGGAGGAGAGGGGTTGATTTTGATTCAGCTGACTTTCCCACAGTGGCATGAATTTGAGCAGCTGGGGATGACCGAAGTCCCATAAAAGGCTGCCTGTGCCCCACCTGAAGTTTGGCTCCATGGTTGAGGCTCATGCTCTCGATTTAAAGGCTGTCCCAAATATGAGGAGCTTCGTGGACAAAGTGGGGAGAGGGAAGGAGAAGGAAAACTTCCCCTCTTATAGAGGACAGCGGTGCTGCTGTACTGAATGACTAACTGTCTTGGAGGAGGCCTTTGGGAAGAGAGGAGGTGTGTGCTTTTCTTTTTTAATTAGAGCACAAAGATGTGGGACTTCCAGCAAGTCATTTTAGTAGGAGAGAGATGCTGTGTGGGTGAGCTCTTAGTTTGGATCAAGCCAGAAGCCAGTCCAGTAGCCGTGATTCTTTGTTTCTGAACTCAACCAGAGCTCCCAGTGAATCCTTTTTGCTCTGTCAAGGGGCTGTGCTGTGTGATGTGAAAGCTCCTAGCCAGGGCAAGCACTGGCTTTGTGTGGATAAACGCATGGAAGGAGGCGGTAGCAAGTGGTATGCTTAGTCTGGACCAGCACATCTGCCATTCCTGTTGCTTGTCCTTGTCACTGTGGTGTCTGACCCCTTACTGCCTTTAATGGGTGTGCTGCCTGCACGCCTCAGCAGAGGAGACAAGGGCAGTTCCCTGTTGCCTGCTGGGTAGGGTGGGATGGAAACACGTTCTCCAAGGCCACGTGCAGACTGGGAGCTTGTTTGGTGCCCTGTTCAGTGCGGTGCTCTTTGCTCTGTGATAGTTAGGGATTTATGAAAAAAGAAAAAAGAAGGAAGGATGTTTCATCGACAGGATATGTCAGGGGCTAACTGTGAATTTGGGTACTGCTTTCTCCTTTGCCACAGATTCAGCGCATGACCTTGGATAAGCAGTAAAATGTCTGTCTCTGACTCTGTCCCCTACAATCAAATAAGGATGGCAGCACTTCTAGGGTTTCGGCACTTGTACGCAATAGCAATGGCAGCTGTTGCAGAAGGTATGATCTGATGTAGTAAATGGTCTCTCCTTCTGGGCGCTTCATTTTCCTTTTATGTTTTGTGTTGGCTTTCTCAGGGATGGGAGTAGCTTCCTTTTCCATGTCCTGGGTAAGCTGAGCTTTTCTCCGTAAGGCAACGGGCGCACTTGTTGGTTCATCTCATCCTTTGGGAGAAGAAGGCTATTTTCTGAGGGTAGTAGTTCTGTTAAAGGACATAAAGCTCATTGTGTTGGCCTGACCCCCTTCCCCTGAACTGTCCCATTTGCTTTGTTAGCAGCTAAATGTGTGCATGACCTGAGCAGCTGTTGTCTTTTTGATGCCCCCCCCTCCCCCCCTTTTTTATTTCCCAGAAACTTAAAATGAAGATTCATTGGTGCCCCACTCTGGTTCTTCAAACGTAGCGGAGAGCTTGAAGGAAATAGCTTGGATACTGAAGTGATAAGCGCTAGAGAAATGCCAGACGCTATATAAACATCTAAACTCAGCCCCCGGCCCTTCCTGAAAGAGGGATGATTTGCAGAAATACTTCAACAGATGGTCTGAATTTGGCTTTGGAAAGGGGAGAAGAAATGTCAGGCTGCTGCTGAGCTGTGTGTGGGCGCGTGCCCGAGTGCACCGTGCGATGTGCTGCCTGCCAGCATGCTCCTGGGGAGGCTGAGCAGGCTGCTCTGGCACCCTCTACGTGCTCGGAAGGCATCGGCACACCGCTGACTCAGTCTCTGCAGCTCTGCCGGATCCCTGGCATGGAGCAAGCTCCTGCTTCCCCTGTGGTGAGGTTCGGCTGTGGCCGCTTGCTGGGCCGTTCTGGTGGAGGTGAGGCATGGCCAGTTTGCAGAGGCACGGGGTCAGCTCATGGGAGAGAGGCTGCAGAGCTGCCGTGCAGCTTGTGAGACGTTGCTCAGCATGCGGGTGAGACTGTGGGAAGGCCGCGGCATGATCTGACACCGGGTTGTCTCTCACGCTGGTGTGGTTACCTGGACCTGTGCCAGTGCTAATTGAGGTGGTCTGGAGCTGGAAGCAAACAGATCAGCCGTGGCAAAGGGCATGTGGTGTTTGGACACACCTCTGCATATACGCAAGCTGACAAACTTGCTGGTAGCCTGAAAGGATGTGGAATGGGAGGGGGTTTACATGTCATGGTCAGGGAACCTGATGAACCCTGGCAGAACTGGCTGCTGTGGCCAACTTCCCCTCTCCCCTGATGAGCTTACTGCTCTTGCAGGGGAAGGAGAACATGGTTTCCCCAGCTGGTACCAGACCTGGGGTCCTGACACCAACCGTGGCAGCAGCAGAGTGCTGCACTACCTCTTGTGTGGGCTCTGCTGTGGGGCAGGCAGGTTCCCAGGTCAGTAGCCACAGCTGGCTCTGATGGGGATTGCGGATTGGAGCCCAGAAGTCCTTGTCCAAGGACCTCTGGAGCAGAGCGTTGTGTCTGGTTCCTGCATGGCCAAACCACTGTTAGTCTCCCAATGCAATGTGCCTTTTACACTGCTCGTTGGCATGACGGTTCGTTGTGTCTAATGTTATTTGCCATTCCTGCCATGCACTCTTTGGCAAGACAGTGTTGGCTGGTAGTTGGAGCAGGGCTGCGAGGTGTGCTTCAGGGATGAATTTATTATTTTTTTTTTTAAACTTTCTGGAAAGAGGTCTAATTCTTAGGCAATGCAAGATGAATTGCTTTACAGAGGATGCTTAACGCATCAGATAAATTCTTGTGTATACATCTGGCCGGTAGCAGTATTGCGCTGCGCATGCTGAGTAGCCAGGTAAGACATTTAATGTCCAGAGAATGACTTTCCAAGTTCGACTTATTTCACTTCTTTCCTCTCGCTCCTTTTCCTTCCTTGTGTTACCCATCTCCTTCTGCTGTGTTTAGGTGAGCAGGACTGCATGTGTTTTCATTTGCCTGTAGCCTCCTAAATATATTGTCTTCCCGCTGGGAACACCTTACCTGCCTTGCAGCTTGCTGATTCAGTGCTCTGGATGAGCAGGGAGTGGGTGGATGGATTATCCCACAGACTCGCAAGTGTTGCAGTCCCCTTGACAATTCCTCTGCTTGTCACAGAGCATGTACAAGTTTCCCTGGAGGAACTGCTAACCTCTTTAGGAGCAACATGACCCCTGTGGGGCCGCTGATGTACGATTAGCAAGGAACCATTTTGCTGTGATCTGGACAGCTTTGGCGTAAGCAAACAGCAGAGGTGGGAGAAGAGAAATGCTGTTTGTGATGCAGGAGCAGAGCAGGTACGTTCATGTACCCCCACAGCAAAGGGACTGGCAGCAGCAGTCGTGTATCACCATCCCTGTGGCTGAGAGGCAAGGAATATTGATGAACATGACATTTAACTGGCATTTCTTCTAGCATACTGGGAGCATTCATCAGACTCTGCCTTCAGCAGTGGGAAGTAATGAGATAAGCTTCCTTCCTCAGAAAGGTCTCTACCTGCTGTTGCAAAGTGTTTGGGAGGCTGGGAGGTGTCTTTTTGTTATCCTGTCTACTCTCCATGTCTGGTCTTTTGTACAAAAGGCACCTGAAATACAGTCTTGGCTCTAGCGAGCAGCTGAGCTTGCAGCCTGTACACCAGTGTTTGCATGCTTACATGATGGCTACTGCTCAATGCTTCTGTCACCTTGCCTTACACGGAGCCCAGCTCCTAACTCCAGAGGGTGACACAGGAGGGTTTACGTCCTTTTTCACTCTGGGGTCCTGTTTCATTAACCTACAGTGTTTTAGTATTGGCACCCACATTGGGGGCTGGCTCTCTCGGGCCACTGTGGCTTTGCTACAGGGGCAGGGTGTGGGGTTTGCTGGACACATTGCTGTTCCAGCCAGGCTCATGCAGTCCCCCTTTGGGACTCTGAGTGACAGCTATCAGTTGACGTATAGCCCCACAGGGCTCTGGGTTTCTAGGTCTTTTAAATAATTTCGTTCAGGACCCAGAAGCCCTTATCTCCCAGGCTCCCCTGCAGGTAATCTTGTTCTATTTTACTGTTGTTTATTGGGTGTTTGGTTTTTCTTCCATGTGCCCACAGCAGTCAGGCTGCAGGCTGCTGCTGAGAGGGGCAACCCTGCTTCTCACTCCTGCCTCTGTCTTTTTGTGCTGGCCCAAGTATATGTGTGTTCACAGCTATGCATTGACCTGGGAGTAGGCCTGGTCTGAAATGAGTTCCTCCAGTAGCTGGGGGAAGGAAGAGCTCCCTCCATTTTGGCAGTAGCCTGAAGTTATGCTGGACTAGTGGTTGAGTAACCACAGCCTCTGCTGGAAAAGAGAATCATGTGGCTTAAGAGACATGCACTTTCCAGGGGCTAAAAATCCCTAGTATGGTTTCCTTCATGAAAATATTTGCATCTTCTCTGGCAACCCACTGTCAAGACTGCATTGAGCCTGTACCAGTGCCTCTTTGTGCAGGACAAACTGCATTGTACTACCCTTCCGCAGCCCTGGGTCTCACCTGGTGCCTGATTGTATATTCTCTCTTTGAGGAGGAGAGTCAGCATCATGTCTTTAAAATACCCTGCAATTCACAGGGCATAGTCCTTGCTGCCAGAGAAAGGTGGTTGCTTTTCAGGCCTCCTGGGGATGGCCCTGTGTACCGCCAGATGCACACGGTATTGGAAGAAGTGGGAACAGAGGGTAGAAAACCCCACGCCTTTTCTTTGCTCTGGCACAGTCCCCTAGTGTTCACAGGAACAAGCACATGCTTCAGAAAGTGCTCGGTGAGCACGTGTCCTTGGCGACGCAAAGAAGTATGACCGACTTCCTTTCTTCTTCCTCTCCCTCCCTTGCATGCCCAGAGATGGTGGCAGTGCCTAGCAGACACCCTCAGCATGAGCACAGCTGTTGCTGAGGAAGGCTCCTTGCCAGGGGTGGCAGAGGTGAGGGATCTGGTTACCCTTGGGCTGGAGAGACGGGAGGCTCCTCTCTGAGCATATCTGAACCTTGCTGGGATTGTGTGTCTCTCTTTCCTGCTGTCTTTCTCCCTGCCGCAGTCTGTCCCTTCCCCTTCCCGTTTCTGAAGGCTCTGTTCCTGTTTTGACATGGGAGGTGCACACAGTCCTGCCCGCCTGCCTCCATTGCCAGGTTAGGTTTAGGGAGCCGGTTGGGATTGCCTAACTTGGTTGAGCTCACCCTGCAGCTTCCGTGTGCTGCCTGTCCAGCCGAGCTGTCCCTGCCTGACTTTGGAGGACACAGGTCTGCGTGAGAAGCGGTGCGTGGCAGGATGCTGGGTGACTTGCAGCCCCTGGTGCTGCTGCGTGGCTGGAGACTGCCGGTGCCATGTGGTCTCTGTGGGAAAGGGGCTGCCTGCAGGGTCCCAGGCTCATGGTCCCAATGCAGTGGTGTGTCATCCTGAGGCTTGTGATGTGCTCTGGGCCACGGAGGTTGGAAGGGACAAGCCAGCTGGCCCTTTGGAGAGGAGATCCCCTGTCTATCGTTGCACCAAGGGCTGGGTGAACGAGCAAGGCTTCTTGCATGTTAACGAGGCAGCTGGGCTGAGCAAGCTGTAGGGTGCAAGCCACAGCGCTCCTCTGCTTCTCCTTTGAAAGCCATGTCAAGGCAAGTACTTTCTGCTCTCTAACAGCTATTATGAAAGAGCCTGGGTTTGCTGTGCCCTTCTTTCCCTTTGGCCTCAGGGCACGCTGGGCTTGTTTGAATTAATGTAATTAGCACATGCCTTATTAGCTCACTAAGGCACAAAGAACTCATGTATATTTGTAGCCAGGTTAAGCAGCCCCTATTAATTTAATAACCGTGTCCTCCTCAGTGCATGGCAACAGTTAATCGCTGGTGGTGACTCAGGATCAGCCAGCATGGAGGGAATTTGGGCAAGGTGTATATGTGTGCGGTTCTCTTTTATTGTGTTGTATTTTTATTAATGAGCAGAGCTGTGAAGGGAATTAGCAGCAAGCGCAGCAGACGGAAGGAAGCTTTCAGTGCTGGTTTGCTAAACAGCCAGCCCTGGATATTTTCTATGCTCTACGCTGTCTGTAGAAAAGGATCTATAGAATGAATTGGCATGATGTGACACAGGCTGGGAGGCAGAAATATACAGAAATAAACTTCAGCAACCCATGCTTGAACTCTGCTCCAAACAGGTTATGAACTAGGTACTGATAGTAGTTTTGCTTCATTGTCTACCCTGTTTCCCCTCAGTGGATCCTGGGGCAGAGGAAGTGGCTGGTGTATTCTAGCGCTTGCTCATAACTGAGACTGCGAAAGGGCAAGCTTTCCGTGAAAGGACAAAAAATAGTTGCAAGCCGTTTGATTCTCTGCAGTACTATGGTCCTCAGTTCCTTTTTCTGGCCTGGATTTTGCCACACACAGAGCTTAGCATCTTGTGGGATGCTGCCAAGATGCTTGCCACCAGGTTTTTTGTTGGTTTGTTTTTGGTTTTGTTTGGTTTTTTTCCCCCCAGAAGATGCAGGTCATGGGGATGAATGCCAGTTTGTGCTCCACCACCCTGGATTGATGCAGCCTGCGAATCCAGGATGGTGGCGTGTGTTTCTGTTCCTGTAGTCCTGCGTGCGGGATAGTAAGGTCCTGTACTGCTTCTAAAACTAGTGAGATAAGCGTTTTAGGGGCTCTTTTCAGCCAAGATCACTACACATGCAGAGGAGGCTTCCTGCATTTCTTCTCTTCTTCTCCTTCCTATAGTAATCACAGGTCAAGCTCTTTGCGGTGACATGAGCTGGAAGGAGGAGCAGGAAGAGTGGTACTAGAAAGCAGGTGATGTGCTCGTACAGTTTTGGTCAGGTTTTCTGCAATTAGCTGTTGGGTGAGATGCAGGTATCCTGCCTGGTCCCCCTCCCTCTTTTTACTTTTCTTATTTGCTATTTCTCCCCCTGCCCAAGTAAGCTTGGGCTGTCAAGGCCAGAACTGTTCCTGGTCATCATGAGCTTGTTCAGGAGCATCATTGAGAAGATGAGGCTGTTACAGGCAGACAGGCAAGGAAACCCCATGAAATTGGACAGAAGTGTGTATGTGCTTGTAATAATGTGCCCTTTCACTGCAGCTGGTGGGGGACCAAGTCCCCAGGCTCCAGCTGAGATGATGAGCTCTTCTGGATTGCATCTGCTGAGGACCTGGCCCTCCTGGGAGGCACAGTAGGAAAATGAAAGTGTCTGTGAGATCTCCATGGAGTTTCAGGGCATGCACACGAATCCTTCTGCAGCAGGTTGGAGCAGATAAATTTATTTCTTCTTCCTTAGAGCCTGTTCCTGGGACAGCTCAATGCTTGGATGAAGGTAGTGTGAGTGGTTAGTGGGGTGAGGAGCTGCCATAGTATATGTTGTACTGGTGGTATGGAAGGACCCGTGTGCAGCTCCTAACAGGTGCATTGCAGGGGAAAAAAAAAAAAAAAGAAAAGGAAAAAGTCTGAAGGAGCAGAAATGGTTGCTGAGGTACCTCGGATGCTGGCTGCAGGTGGTGATTTCTTTCCTCTTTTTTTTTTTTTTTTTTTCCTTTTCTCTGTTTCAGGGGCAGGAAGGGACAGTGCATGGCTTAGTGGGTAGGAGGCTTTCTGTGCAGGATCAGAGCAGCCCACTGGCTCAGAGCTGTGGGCCACTTGGCACACATCAAGACGGGAGTATTTTCCAGGCCAGCTTTTTTAGCCAGTGAGGATTTTTGTTCCCTTCTCTCTTCTCTGTTCGCTGCTTTGGATGAGTTTGGAGAAGGAAGGACCAGCCTTGACATAGCAGAGTTTAACCCAACAGCTTCATTGGTCTTCCCTTGCGCTGTGCTGTGGGAGCAGCCATGTGTCAGGGCCAGCTCAGCAGGCGTCTTGCTGGCTGCTGGGCTGGAAGGGATGGAGCTTAATTTGTAACCCTGGAGTAGCTGAAGTTGGGGCTATTTCTGGTGTGTGACTTGTTCAACATCTACCTGAAGGAACACAAGGCAGGGGAAACAAACTTAGATTTGTGAGTTGTTTCTTCTCAAAAGAAGAAGGGTTTATATTCCCCCCCTGCCCCCCTGCCTTTCAAAGAGAAAAAGCCTTTTCTAGGGCTGCATGCAGCGTTGTGAGAAAAACTGTGCTTGTGTTGTGACATGAAGGTGGTGGTCATCCATAAGTCAGTCCTTGACACAGCTGCAGCCAAGCTCTCTGACCTGTGGGCCATCGTCGGGGTCCTGGAGGCCTTGGCATTGCATCACGTCCATCCTGAGCACCCCATGCTAGCCCCAAGGCAGGACCACCTGGGGCACAGCACTGACCTGCACTGGCAGTCCTTCTCCTCTGCAGCCTTGGGTTTGGCCACAGCGAGCCGGCACCGTCCCAGGAGGATGCACTTCAAGGCATCTAATAGGAACAGCTCTGTGGGTGTTTGGGTGTTGCTTTGAGGAGGTACTGCTGCAATTTGGCCCAAAAAGGTGCTTATTCCTCCCAGCAGGACTGCTGGCACCCCTTTTCTTTCATAGGAGATGGGTCTGCTGAAAGCCAGGAGCCCTGGTTTTGTTGCTCATGTGGAATGAATGGTCCCTTTCACGCCCCAGGACCTCAGCTCAGCGCTCTGCCTTATTCCTACCCAGTGAGCTAGAATCCAACCCTCTCTTTCCCTTGGGCTTCTTGGTTGTTTTTTTTTTTTTAATTACTGCTTTGTAATGGTGATTATTTTAAATTGGAAGGGAGGAACCTTTTTTCTAGTCTGCCAGTCTCTTGGCAGAGCACCCGAGTGAGGGATTTGCACCATTTAGTTTCTCAGTGGTAAGTCCTTCTGGATCAAAGGCTTGGTCTGTCTGTCACCGTCAGTTAGCTCTGCCTTTTCTGGACCACCACAGATTATTGAAGAGGAAATGCTATATGTAAGTTCCAAGTTCGTTTGTTTTCCCAGCTCTGTCTCCCATCTGCCAGACTCCCAGCTTCTCAGCGAAGCTGTCCTCTTTGTCCAGCTAATGCTGCCTGTCTCTGAACCTGTAATTTCATAAAAACTGGTATGGAGAACTGATCTGGAGGAAGGTGGGTTTAAAAATAGTTGGAATCACACCAGTTTGATGTGTGACTACATGATTTCTCAAGTGGCACTTGGAAAGGGGCATCACTGGCAATAAGCACCCATTTATGTCATCCAAAGATGTCCAAGCTGCAAACTTGCTTGTACACCAGCACGATCATATGTGGGCAATTTTACTATCTGTCAGTTAGCTTGTGATTCCACTGTTGGCTCTTCAGCTGCAAAATACCATAGGCCATTATAAATTTAATTTAAATAATAATTTTCTCTAGAAGTTGCCACATATATATAGTTCATTGTGTTTGTGTATGGATTAGTTGTTCTGTAGCTACTTTTTACAGATCCCTTTGAATTGGTGCAGGGACTTGCAGGTCTCTACAGACCAAAGGCGGGAGCCCACCACTGTTTTCAAGCAGAACGCCGGGCCTGAATTTCTGCTATGGCCATGCTCCAACCTCGTATCACCACATCACTGAAGATTTTATGATAAGAGATGCAAGGGGTTTTGGCCCTCTGGCTCCTACACCTCTTAGTCCATGTTTCTGTAGAAGCCATGGAGAGCCAAGACTGAGTTTGCCTTTGAGCATGAGTAGTTGTCCATAATTCAGAGGCATGTTACTTGTGTTCTAAGTGTTCAGAGGAATGAGAGGGGAGCAGGGCTGTCGCATGCTTGATGCAGCATTTGTGCAGAGCACAGGAGCCAGGTCTCTTGAGAGTCATCTACTAGACCCAACTGCCTTTTTCAGAACTCGGAGAAGAGGCAGGTTGAGATCAGGAGAGCACCAACAGCTCCCATGGGTTTCCTTTGCTCCCCTCCGTCTTGCCAGGGGTGCTGTGAGCACTTTTAGACCTGTTATCTCTTTCTCCTGTGAGGGAAGGCACTGCAGTTACTGCCTGGTGAGAATGTTTTAATGTATTGCCCTCCTATGGAGTAGGACTCTGCTATGTGTTCTCAGTGAGATGACTGCAAGCTCATTTGTCCTGCTGAAACTTTCCCTCTTGTTCCTTCAGCTTGGCAGCCCCAATGTCTTGGACAGCAAGATTTGCCCTGGGTGAGTCATCTCTCCTTCTAACGGCTGTCCTCACTCATCCCGTCTTGCAGTTCAGCTGCAAAACCTCCAGGACAGGGACTGTCCTTGACTGAAGGTCTGTGCAGCCCCTAAAATAACAGGTCCCAGATCTGCACTGGGGCCTCTTGGTGTGCTGCAGTGCTGATACCCAAGCCCAGTTTCAGGACGAGCGTCAACTTTCTGGCTCTCAATCCAGGGCAGTTTCCCACAACATGCAAAGTCAAAGGGCATATCTGGCGTTTGTTCCAGATTGGCACAGGCCTGCTTCTTGAGTCTTTCCACCTGACTTGAATGCAGATGGCTTGGCATTGAGCAGTTGCCTTTTGCAAACCTTTCTGCCCAGCTGAAGTGGGACGTGCTCTGGTAACTGGAGTGTGATCTGGTGCTAGGACTTATGAACTGGACCCTGTTTCCTGAGGTGTCCTGGAGTAGAGCTGAGGGGTAGGAGACTCATCGGGAAGAGAGATCATGTTGATGTGAGGAGAGGCCTCCATGGGACTCCCCCTGTTAAGCAACAGGGCAAATGGCTTCTGTACTATTCTCAGCAAGTTGCTGGTTATTTGGCCTGGAGAAGCTCTGCAGGTCAGGAAGGCACTTCTCTTGCTGCTCACAGTGCCTTTTGGAGGCCTTTCTCCAAGCCTTAGATCTCACAGAGGTGATGGAAGATGCTTGTTGTCTTGACTTATTGCTTAAGGTTTCTCAGCAAAGCAGGCAAAGTCGCATGATGCTGTACTGGGAGTGGGGGGCCAGCCTGTTGCTTCTAGCAGGATGGAGAGCCCAGAGGGGAGAAAAACTGGGTGTGTTTTTCCTACTCCTTCTGCCCAGAGGCAGGAGGATTCCCACCTCCTTCCCTGCTCTTTTGCCCCCTTCCTTTCCAGTAATACCTGCTGCTCCACTCACTCCGATCCTTGCTTTGGACTTGGCAGCCAGGTAGGCTTTTCCCAGTGTGGCTGAGGCCAAGCAGATAGAGGGACTGTTGCTAGGTGCAGTAAAGTGTCTGTCTGATGGCTTTGGGAACTCTTTTGCTTTGCATCAAGGTGGTCCTGCTGACTGAGGCCAGCAGGCAAATCGGGTTGGGGAGGAAAGAGAGAGCTGCCTCCAGCACATGGTGGGACTTTTGTCCATGAGATGGGAGGGCTGGTTGGACCAGCTCAAAAGCAGCTCTTGAGTGCTGAGCCCTCTCCCTCCTTGGAGAGTGGTGGAGGTGGCTGCATTTCCAAGGCCAGTCTCTGCTGCCTCTGTTTTGTCTTCTTGACTGCTGTTGTGTGAAGATAAATGAGGTCTCTGAATTTCCTGTAATCTCAAATAAATCCTGGGGGAGAGGATAGTTGCAATACTGTTCATGCAGTACCAGAATACAGGACATTCCTGTAGTCCCAGGGGCTTGCAGGATTGTCCCCTGTAACACTTCCACCATGGCCCTGCTGTGGCTCCTGTCCTGTCAGAACATTATGGGTAACTACACTGCTCCGAATGGGTAAAGGATGTGGTAGGCAAGTGCCTCTAATAAGATATTGGACTATTTTTGTTCATGGCTCTTTTTTTCCTAAGCTGGACTGTTGTCCTGGGGGCAGGGTGTTCCTCAGACTGCCCGTTGTGGTTGGAAATCCTGTCTGAAGGTAAAGGGCAAGTCAGCGACGGAGCTGGAATGAGACCTCAGGAGCCTTTGCTGCTAATCAGGAGTTTTGGTCCTCTTTTTCCCCTTTTGCGGGCATCCAGGTAAATCTGTACTGCCACTACCTGTCTTTGGAAAGCCAAACGTCTCTGTAACATGCTCTCAGCCTGGGGACCGTCCTGCACCGCCAGGGAACTTGCCTATTTCTTTGTGACATGAAGGAGATGTTTTGAGGCGTTCTATCATCACAAGGTCTCGCAGCATGGAGAAGTTAAGGCTCCCCAGACTGAGCCCAGTTTGCAAGGAGCATGGAGGCCAGATATGGGGGCAAAGTTTGCCTGCTGTTTTGCAAGGGTGCCAGCCTGACTGTTTTCACTGTGAATGTGCTCTGGCATTTTTGGCTGTAGATGAGAGAGTGCTGGGGGACACCTATCTCAAGCAGCCAGCAGGAGGGAAGCTGCACAAGGCAGAGGTAAGTTTTGGAGGACAGAAAGGACTGCAGGAGCTGTGGGCTCTTGTGGGAGGCTGTCGGGAAAGAAGAGTGAGCGCTCTGTGTACTGGGGCTCAGCCTCCCTGCTCTCTTGCAAGCTGAGTGGGCGCTGTGCCACTGAGCCTGTCCCCATGGGGGTGGGAGCAAGCCTACAGTGCAGGCAGGTGGCATGGCACCTCCCCGCTGGGACTTTGGCCTTTTTTCACCTGAGGCAAGGGGGGGACCTGCCCTGGGCTTGGCGCTTTTAAAGCCCAGTGTCGTACGGGGACAGTTGGCCGCTGACCGTGAGGCAGGTGAGTTTGCGTCTGCAGCCCCGGGGTTTCTGCCTGGTGGCAGAATGGTACAAAGGGTCCACGCTGTCCCACTGCACAGCTGGGGAGGTGACAGTCTGTGACAGTGGGGGAGCGTCCACCAGCGTGTTTGAGAGCTGCTTTGTTTTACTGAGGACTAATGCCGTGCCTGGAGCTGCAAGGAAATTCATGGCAGTCCCTGCTTTTGAGGGCCTAAGGGCAAGCGAGCAGCAGAGATGAAACTGCTGCTGATTGCCTCCATCCCCTCTATCCTGAAATGTCCTGAGCAGGCAAGGGCCAAGTCAACAGCTTCTCCCCAGGTGAGATTTCCTGGTGCCAGCTCCCTTGTGTGCTTTGTGCCTGGCACACATCTAGAAAGCAGCTTCTCTCCAGAAATATTTGCAGTTCAGTTTGCACTCCTTAAACCTTATTGTTGTGATGGCAGCTTTGCTTCAGTCGTTAGCAAAACTTTGCAAGGTGTCCATACATTCAAATGCGTTTGTGCTGTGAAAGAAAGCAGTGTGCTGATCCCAGAGGGTTTCTCTTCTCCCAGCAGGTACTAGTTGCTGATGGCTTCCCCCGCTGCCTCCCCCTTCCTCCTTCTCTGACTGTGAGCCATCGCATGGCTGTGTCCTCTCAACTGGTGCAGCTTCTGAGCCCCGCTTCTTGATGTTGGCTTCTCTGGCTGGGACGCTGTTTGTCTGCTCTCAAGACAAATGGAAATGTGTGGAAGGGAGTCCTGTCTTCCCCTTCTGCCATTTATTTTCAGGTCAAGGTTGTAGTCTGAATGTTTGCTTTCAGTGACAGGTCCAGCATTTGCTGGCCTCCAGTTCCCTCATCCCTGTCTGACCGCTCTACACAAATGTTTGTGCTGGCACAAAAGCAGGCATGGGAACACATGTTTAGGTGTAGGGAGAGGATAGGATTGCTTCCTTCGGCCGCAGTGACAGCTGACGTTGGCTAAAGGTCTTCTGTCAAAACGGCAGCCTGCGTGCACTCAGATAAATCGGCATGTCCAATGGTCTGTGCCTGAGGGCTGGTGGAGGGCAGAAGCAAAGAGTTAGCCTTTGGGGTGGTGCTGCTGGCAGGACTGGGGGAGCTGGTGGACTGGGAGCCTGTAGCTGACTTGGAGGATGCCAGTGGTGGCTCTGGCAGCCTGGCAGAGGGAGAGCAGGACAAGAAGGAGGGTGCTGAGCTGTGGGGACCCCCAGGGTCAGACTGTGGGCAGAGCAGTGGCAGCTGGAGGTAGAGGTGGCAAACCACAGCCATAGGGCATTGCAGTGGCAGTAAATGCGTTGAGTGTGGTCAAAGAGGTGTGGGTAAGCTTAATCTGTTTCTTCTCCCATGATGTCTCAGCTTGTGGAGATGTTGGATGCCTGTATCTCCATCCAAGCTTGCTGGTGGCATACATGGCATGGGATGAGACCATGTGCCCGCTTTCCATGCCCCAGGCTGGGCAGTGATTCTCTGGTAAGCACTTTTCCTTCAGGTGGTCAGGCAAGAACTGAAGGTTAATAGTCCAGTGCCGTGTCCCAGGCTGACCAGGAGTGCAGCAGGTTTGCAGTGTGCAAAGGTTGGCCATCCTGGAGAAAACCTTACCATCTGTGTCGCGTAGGTGGATGAGCGTGTGTGGTGTGTGGCAAGGCAGGGGAGCAAAATAGCACCATTTTGCCAGTGGCTGAGGCTGTGAGGACCAGATACATCCAAAGCTGGTTAGGTTTGCGTTGTGGTACCCCCAATCTGGCTGCTCTTGTTGCACTCTGGAGCTGGATTTTGGAAGCTGGGAAAAGGAAGAGGCTGGGTTGAGGAGGCTCCTGGGCTATCTATGTGTGGCAGTGTGAGCTTCGGGCCATTTGTACCACTTCTCTGCCTAGCACGGAGGCGATTCCCCGTGCTGTGGTGTGTGCGTTGCTCTGAAACTAATTCGCTTGATCATTTTAATAAATGTAGAAGGGACGTCCTGGTGTGTGAGTAATGGGGCATTAATCCATGCCTAGCTGTGTTAACAGCACTCTAGGAAGGAATTAACGCCACATAATTCATTGCCCATTCAACTCTCGCTCTCTTAGTTATGGGATGTTTGATTTAGGAACTCCCTTCTGTGAAAGCTGCTCAGCCTCTTCAGCTTTGAGGTGGGTCTCTGGCAGCTCTCATTTCCCCTGCCCATCTGCTACCAGTTTCCTCCCAGCTCCTATGCTCCTCGTGCCATGCAGGTTCCCAGTTCCAGCACTGCCATTATCCACCTGGCTGTGAAGTTTAACCATACAAAGACTTTCTGAGGCATCAGCACCTTTTTGGTGCTGCTGGCTTGTCTGCTGCCCCAATGCAGGTGCTGATGGGAGGTTTCCTGAGAAGATGCAAGCCCTGCTCTCTGACCCTACTCCCATAGGAAGCCCTGGAGCTACACCCCTGCTTGGGTGCAGAAGCTTTGCTAGTCTGCTTTTGTTTGCATTTTTTGGCTCCTGAGAGCACTGTGTTCCTGGGGAGATATACTTATGTCTTTACTTAATCTCTTTCCTTTCTAGGTTAAATATATAATGTTGTTCTAGATTTGTTTTTTTTAATATCCTGTAAAATTACCAGCATTTTCCTCCCAGCCTGTGTTTTTCCTCCTCAGGATGCAGGACTGCAGCTATTTTCCTGCCCTGGCAGGATCTGAGATCCGGCTCTCCCCAGGAACTCCCTGGCCAGGGCGCTGGAGGCTTGATCATTCACCATCTTTTAAGGGACTCGGGGGGTTCTGTAGATTACAGCAAAGTGCTCAGAGGGAGTTTGCAGTGACTTTGGGTTTGTTTTGCAAATGGTCATTTGCTGGAGCTCTGTTTAAACAAACAGAGCTCAAATAAGCTTTCCACTTCAGTGCATTAAAATCTCTTAATGCATTAAAATCCCCTGGCCATGGACATTCAGGCCTCTGTTGTGCCAGGTGCTGTATAAACAGTTATCAAGTGCTGGTGTCTGCTATAAAATGATCACAACGTTCTCTTCCCCTTGCTTGTCTGCGAGTTGAATAGCTTTTGTTAGGGGAGATGATACTAGTCCTGGCATTTGCTGGCCCTATGGCCAGCACCAAGGAAGCCTGTAACTCTGCCTGGTTTTAAACTCAGGAAGATTGGTTTTACCCCTTCCTGCTGTACAGTTGCAGCAGGAGCATCTGTTCCTTGGTAGGAAGCAGCAGCAGTTTTCCAGCTGGGTCAGACAGCTGGGGAGGGCTTTGCAGTTACTGGGCAGGTGGAGAGCTGAAGCCAAAAGTCAAAAGAAAAAAAGGAGCAGAGAGCTAAACCCAGCTGTCCCAAGTTCCTCTCAGTGCAGTAGCATCTTCTCCCACCCCCATCACGCTACTTGTTTCAGCAGGTATGAAGCAGCCCTGTGATACGTCTGTGTGTCCATCAGTCTCTCACTCTTTTGGCTACCTGACAGTGGTGAACATTAGCCTTGCTGTCTTCTCTTGCCTTGCCCTTTGTGATGGGTGCCTGGCCTCCTGGATGCCTCTCTGCAGGGAAGACTGCAGCAGGGGCAACAAAGGGGGGAGTTTGCCAGACCTTGGAGTGGAGTGTCAGGACCACTCGGTGCATGTATTTTGGCAGAGCTGCTACCTCAATAAACAGAAATATCCTATTGAGGGTAGAGACATTATCAAGTGAGTTTTCATGGTTCATTGCTTATTTATGCCAGGTTTACAGGTTTTCAGCAACTGGTCTTCCTATATTTTTATATTTTGGTCTTGTTCTTGTTAAATTGATAGAGAATTAGATTAATCTGAAACAAACTACTCTTGTGGATGTGCATATGAAAGCACATGCAGCTAAAGGTGTAAGCGATTTTTACTCGGAAAGTGCAGACTTAGCTTATCTGGAGATTTTTAAGGTCTGCTTCCACAGATTAGTTGAGATCAGGTAAACTGTCTGAAGAGGGGTCATGGAAGGGATAGAAGGTGTAATACTGTAGTGTAGTGGGTGAGGTTCATGTGCAGTGTTTTGGAGATGAGCCCCTTTCCTTAGCGAACTCTGTGTGCTGGTCTCATGGCTTTGCCTGAATGTGGGACTCCAGAAAAAGCAGCTTTAATCTCATGTTGTCCAAGCATGGGACTGTGCAAGTGCTTTCAGGCTGCCCTGTCCTTGGCATTTAATGTGACAGGGAGAGGAGCAGGTCAGTGCTGAACTGCATGTAGCCTCACCCGCTCTCCTTCCTGTATCTGTTTGCACCATCAGCAGCTTTTTACACTTTCAGGGACCTTTTATTCTCTGGAATGCCTCTGGCCCTCAGGTTGTATCTCCAGAGCAGAAATGTCAGCCTGAAAGCCACCTTGTTGGATGTGAGATTCTGTGTGGTTTAGGAAATCTGCAATTAAGGGGCAAATTTCATTCCAGAGGCAAAGGGCAAAGATATCTCCTCTGCTTCTGGCTCGCCACCCATGTGGCAGCTGGAAGGGCAGAGGGAGGATAGTGGCTGAGTGCTGCTGAGATGCCTGATGGAAGCGTGGGGCACCTGATTCCCAGGTTGGAAGTGAGGAGGAGACAAGGACACTTCCAGAAAGCTGAAGGTTGTGGCCACTTCTGAAATTTTCTCCAGAGTCCAGATTTCTTTGTGTACTGACTTCTACCAGCTCTCGTTAAACAGGAGCAATTAGGAGTCTTAGAGAGAACCATTTCCCGCAGACTTGGAGCTTTAGTGCTGTGCCAGTAGACACTGAGCTCAAAAGAGTGGTCCAAAGGGCAAAGTCACATCAGTAGCTTGGGGAGGGAGAGGCACTACTTAAAAGGCAATGTTGGCACAAGATGGAGCATGGGCTGTCTGTTTGGGCTGGGAAATAGAGGAAGGATTGTAACCACTGGAGGAGCAGGTTTTTGAAGACTGTCCTTTAGAAAACAGCATGTTGGAGGGAAGTCTTGAACGGGTCTCGCGATGGCACGTGATTGTCTTGGGGTGGCTGGGTGGACCTGCAGAGAGTTGGAGGTCCACATGGTGCTGTGTGAAACGCTCCCCGGAGTTCCAGAGAGCTGTGATGGGTACAGCTGTCCCAGACGTTGGGCAGAGCTCGTGCACTGCCTGGCTGCTGCGATTCCTCACATGCTGCTGGAGCCTGATGACACTGGCAGCTCTTCCCTCCATACGTGCTTGTATATTTATATATACACACACATTTATAAGGCTCCCTCTGGAGCTCAGTCTCCTCTCTGAGGTGACCAGGTGCTCCCTTAAGTCACTTGTTCCTCAGCTGGCCTCACCCTGCAGTCTGCCCAGTAGGACCTGAGCTTCAGGAAGAGTGTGTGTCAACTTTGTCTCCTTGGTGTCTTTCTCTCCTTTCCCAGGAAGCAACTAAAGTGAAAAAGAAGTGACTGAAAAAGAAATTAAGGAACGATTTGGAGGAACAGATTCATTTCTTAACAAGATCAAGTTTGAATTAAATGGCTGATAAACAGATCAGGTAACTTTTTAAAAAATTTTTGAGTTGTTGGTTGTGCTTTAGACTTTTCTTTTAAAGTCTTTCAAACTTAATCCCTTTTGTGATACAGGAGGTTGGAAGAAATCACCTGATCATCTCTTCTGGCCTTAAACAGTTCTGATTCCATCTCTGCTCCTTTCTTACCTGCTTTTTTTCAACCTTCTCTTATTTTCTGTCTTTGCCATGTTGTCACATCTCTGCTTTCTTCAGTTCTTTTTTCTTGCTGTCTTTTTCTTTCTGCCCCATGCTTTTTACCCTGCATGAGTCTGTTCCTTTTTGCTTCCTCTTTCAAAGGTCAGCTTGACCAGCTGACTTCAGCTTGCTGCCATCAAGGGAGCAAAGCGAGGGGATGCAGTGCTTGAAATTACAAAGTCCACATAGATGGAGCCTTGTGCCCTTCTTCTAAAGCCAGTCAATGCTTGAGTGATTGCAGGAACATGAAGTACCAACAATAATCAGTGACACTTAAGTGCACAGCAGGAACTTAAGAGCGTTGGTCCTGGCATATACAAAGGCTGGATTTGAGTCCTTTCTGGAAATGAATTGGGATGCGGTTTTTGGAAAGATGCAGTAATAACCATAGCTTCCTAAGAGCTGTGTCAGCTGGATCTGCACAGTCCTGCACATGGGTTTAACTTTCTGCTGCTTATGAAGTTGCCCCAGATAAATGACTCCTACGTGGTGTGGGATTCCTGTGGGTTTTTCTGTGGTCCTCTTCTAACATCTAGTTTTGCAGGTTACCAGCTCAGGACAGGAGGGGTCAGTGGGTGAATGAAACCTGGTGACAGAGGGCTAGGACTTGGCAATGCCTGAATGCTACAGGCAAGAGGGCTGCCCCTTCTTAGCGTTTGCCATGATTAGGGTATCTTTCTGCATGCCTGCCTTCTGCAAATGAAAACAGTCCTGAGCTGCACTGATAACAAGACAGCATTGTGGAGTGTTTATGTGCCTAGATTTGCCTATCATCAGTTACCCAATTTGGAGAGCACTTGGCACTCTTCTTTTACACCCATGAAGGGCATGCTGAGATTCACCTCCATGGAGCCTGACGGGTATATGTGATAGCCTCAGCAGAGCAAAAGGACCAGATGTCCGTGGCAATGTGAAGCTTGGTATTTTCAAGGAAGGGAAGATGTGTCCTCCCAAGATCTCCCCCAGTCCCTCCAATGTGCTTCTGGCAGCGTGAACAGGAGCTTGCTGGCTACAGGGACTAGTTAAAAGGGCTGAGGAGGAGCACTAGGAGAACTGGGATGCCATTCTATCCCTTCTCATGTTAAACTGAGCAAATGGCTTTATCTGTATGCTAGCCTGTGTTGTCCCTATTTCACTAAGCCCTGTGCACCTAGGTAGTGAGAGGCAGTAGCTGTGCAGAAGCTAAATAGGACAGAGAGACCAGGCACAGTGGATTCTCATCCCATGAGACAGCAGAGAGCACCGAGGTGAAAAGTGGGATGTCTTAGCCCCAAGGAAAAAAGCTTTTGTCTCAGGTGCAGTGCCCTCTGTCGCAGGTTCTTCTCTGTGCCCCAAATCCCTCACGTCTCCCGCTTAGGTCATCTCTTCCGTCTGTGCGACCAGAAGTCTGCAGTGGTCACAGGCAGCCAAACCAAGGAGATCTGTTTAAGCTTGGAGGATCTACCGAACCATCTTCGCTTGCAGCGTGCATTTGTCATCCCTTAGCAAAATAAGATTGTTACCAAAAATCTAAAATCCACAGCAGTGGTTTGCTGCACAGCAAGATCAAGGACATTGCATTTCTGCAGCAGTGGACATGGAACTTGATCTCAGTGTCTTGCCAGATACTGCCATGTAATCTGTCTGCACTAGTCTCCCTCTGCAGTGCACATGGGGGAACCTGGGTGGTTGGATTCAGGTGTGATGGGGGTGTTGAGCAAGGGTTTCTCACCCACAGAGTGAGAGGCTCTCTGCAGCCCATGTTGTCCAAATTTTTGGCTTGTGCAGGCACATCAGACTATTCCCCTTTATTGCTGGGGTCTGTGCTGAAATTAGGGAATCTTTTGCACTCAGGGTGCCAACAGGCAAGATATTTGCCACGTGTCTGTGTCTGTCTCCACCTGATATAAACCCTGTGATGATTTCACTATTGGAACAGGTTGAGAGAGGCAAGTGTTTGCCTGCCCTGGGTGTTTCAGGGACCCTTAGAGAAGTGATGACAGTGCTGAGGCTGGAAAGGGGAACTGGTTGTGCCTTGGAGTCTGTGACCTGCTAGCAGTGACTTCAGAGCTGAATGTGGGTGGAGGCTGATGTGATCCTGCCTTGAAACACCCTCCTTCCCAGTGGTGCCTCCATCTTGACATGCTTTTATCTGGTCTCTAAACTCCTCTTTCAGTGTGAGTATGGGTTAAATAAGGAGAGCACCATGATGTGAAGCTTACTGTTTGGAATTTTCCCATGTCCTGAGTGCAAGTTGAGCGTAGGAGTTTGCAGGCAAATCTGTTCCCTTCTCAGGCTGCGGTGCAAAGATCCCCGAGGCAACCGAGTCTTGAGCTGGTGAGATCTTGCAGTCTTGGCCCTGCACTGAGTTCATGCACTGATTTGGGCCTGCCTTCCTAATGTGCTGTGCTTGTTTTAATCTCAGTCTTGTTTGGGGATGTGGGCTGAGCTCAGGTCTGTCTGTCTGCCCGTCCTCGGCACGTCTTCTTCCAGCAGTGCCAGCCCTGGGGCTGCATGTGTGTGTTGTATTGGTGTGGGTATTGAGAAGGAAGGAGTTTCGTCTGCAGGAGAGCAGAGGCTGAAAGGAGTTTCCTGGAGTGTCAAGGTCATGCTTAGTACTTGTGGGCAAAGACTTTTATTTTTTTTTTCCACCTCTCTTGTCTGCTTTCTCCAGGGAGACCTCAAGTTGAAACCCTGAGTCTCCATATCCTGCCTTTTCCTTGAGCCTGGAGCTGAGAGGCAGCTCTTTCAGCATGGCCACTTACTGATCCTCTCTGCAGTTGCCCCTTGATGCAGAGTGCTCTGCAATGCCGCTGGGGGAGAACGTGTTTGCAGAGCTTCACCCCAGCATGCCATGACCAGCCTCACCGCTGCTGCTTCCACTGGGTAATGCAGCCTGTGCCCCCATCCAGAGCATCATGTCACTGTCGTGAAAGTCAGCATGTCCGTTCCCGCTGTGGGAGGACTCAGCCTCACCGGCTCACCCAGCTGCAATCTAGGACTGCTGTCAGCCATCAGTTTAATATCTGACACATCCTATGTTCAGGGAGCTATATCCTGTGCTTTATTGGAGGGAGCTGACTCAAACAGGCTTCCTTTGTCTCTGTGTGTAGTGGTTTATTGAGCATATAAGTGCTGGACATTTTTCGTAATTGAATTTGCTGGGAACCCATGTTTGGTTAATCTGGCTTTCACTCAGTGCCACGTGCAAGAATTCCCTGTAGGAGCACAAAGGCAAACAGAGAAAGCCCTGTGTTTTGGAAGCACACGCAGCCAGCCAGGTTTTGATTTCCCTGAGAGGTATGAGCTCATGTCTCTGCATCGCGGCCGTGCAGGCTGCCAGTCAGGTGGTTTCGCCAGACTATTGGTTTGTGTGTGTTCTCCTCGCTCCGGGCAGTGGGTCTGGAAATAGTTTCCTGGAGCTGCAGCCGTCTGCTCCTTGGCTGCCAGCTGGGCGCTTCTGCTGGGCTCATTCCCACATGATGGTAGCAGCTGATGTGTCACGAACCTCTCATTAGATGTGTATCTGATTGTGGTGCTGAGAAGCATTTGCCAGTAAACCTACTGGCTTGGATGCCATCAGGCCCTAACTGAAGTCAATCCGTGTGGTAGATGGTCCAGCACTCTGTCTTTTCTCCTCTAGGGACAACAGAAACCCTTGGGTCCTGGGGAACAGGGGTTTTCCTTGCTCTTAGTGATCTGTGGCTTAGCTGTTTGGCTCCACTCCGCTCATCAGTGGTTTGTCCTGATGCTATGTGCTGCTTTCCCTCCTCCCCTCTATGTATGGCAAGGGCCACGCTTTGCCTTGAGGCAGAGCTCCCTTCATGCTGGAGGGGGGACAGCCTTGTTGCACAGTGATGTGTTAACTCTGGACATGCAAAAGAGCTTTATTCTTTCCTCTTTCCCTCCCCTGACGTTATGCCAGTGCTAAGACATCTGTTTTTCTGCATCTCGTCCCCTTACAGTTTACCTGCCAAGCTGATCAATGGAGGGATAGCTGGGCTGATTGGGGTCACCTGTGTATTTCCCATTGACCTGGCAAAAACTCGCCTGCAGAACCAGCAGAATGGCCAGCGGATGTACACCAGCATGTGAGTACCACCTGCACAGGCAGAATTCCCCGGGACTTTTGGTGGGGAGTCCTTCCACTTTGTTACCTCTTTCAGGTGTGTTCAGCATTTCTAAGAACTGGGCTGTCCCCAGGAAAGCAGGGGGACAATCTTGAACCAAGCTGTGCTTGAGCAGATAAAGCAAATAGAGCAGCTATTCAAGCTGCTGAGCCCAGCAGGCAAGATCTCTGCAGAGGACACTTTGTTTTGCATGCCTTGCTTGGGAGCAGTGTGTTCACTGTTATCAGGGCTCAGGACCAAAACACAAAGAGCCCTGTTTGGTTCTCTGCTGGACCACAGTCAGGTGCATGGGGGAATTTCTGCCTCTATTCTCTTTCCATGTCTCTCATATTGGAGGTGCTTCCTTTGCCGTGTCAGTTGTAAAAAGAGGAAGCAGTCATCTACTCCCAGTCTAGAGCAATGCATGCAGACCTTTTGAAGGGTCACAGGTTGACACATGCTGTAGTTACCCCAGCAGTCCTATGTCAAAAAAAATTACGTGCTGTAGAAAAAGAAGGCGTGAATATATATCCAGCCCACCAAATTCACCTGGGATTTGTGTAGGATGCTTAGGGCTGTGTATCTGCTGGGAGAATGTGCACCACACTCAGCCCAAGATGCTTTATCCTAGGAACTAGAGTCAGGCCTTAGTTTTCCAAAAGTACTGGTGTCATTGAGGGGGTAGAAGGGACTGGGACTGATGATGTGTGTCCTGTCCTCCTGCCACCTTGTTCAGAAGTAGTGTTATCTGCTCCCTGCTCCTCCACACCAATACGTTCCTCTTTCCTGCACAGGAGAATTTGAGACAGAGTGGGAATAGGGAGGAAATGCTTTGTATGTTGATGGTTTTAGTTTCTGGGCCTCCTTGCTCTAGCTGACGACACGTAATTATGCATGAGCTCTGGCATGCCGTGGCAGACTGGTGCTTCCCCTGACAGTTACAGTGCTCTCTGCTCCCTGCGTTGTTTGTGTGCCCTGGCAGGACATGGCCTCCCATCTTGCCTTGCCTCTCCTTTTTGTTGTGTCTTGCTCCTGCCACTGCTGCAATTTGCTTCTCCTCCCTGAGTGTCGTTTCTCCCCCAACCTGATAGGTGACAGCAACAGGAGTTTGGGCAGGGTGGAGGATTTGTAGGCTCCCCTTGGGAGTGTGTGCCAGGATGCCTCACCTCTGGAGAGGGGGCTCAGTAGGAGAGAGGCTTTTAACCTCCAGCAGTCGAGTGCAGATCTGCTCCGTAGCCAGGAGTTGTTGTGGGATGAGGCGCCTTTGAGGAATACACAGGCTTTACCCTGTATATTTGAGCTGGGTCCTCCTAAGAGTCTATGACAAAGCTTGGATGTGAATGAGTAATGCTGGAGGTGTTCTCTGGCATTGGCAGCAGCTGTGAGGATAAGTGAAAGGGTCTTTGGGGGCTGAGGGGCCAGCAGGGACAAGGAAATAATGGGGATAACACATCGTCTAGACAACTTCAGGCCATCCTGTGTCCTACCTAAGCAAGCAAGGGAAAGGCACTAAGAGGATGCTGTTACCATGCATGGAGCATGTCTTTGAGAGACACCCTTACATAAGCTAGGGATTTGGGAGGGCTTGTGTGAGCTCCCCAGTTACAGGGTCTTATTTTTGGGAAATACTGTATGCCCATCAATACCAGATCTCAAAGGTGTCTGCTGAACACCCAGGAAGGCAGCAAGTTCATATAAAATTTTGGCTGTCATGCCTTGCTTCTGCTCAGCTTAAGAGACCTTTGGCATCAGGGGAGCCTTTCCTTTGAAAGAGACAAAGACACTTGGGAGCAGCCCTGAGGGCAGGAGAGAGCTGGGCTTTTGGGCTGCACTGCCCCAGGTATGTCCTGTATAATTTTAGTTGGCTGTTGGCTCCCTTTTTCCAGGGAGAGGAAAGAGCTGGGCATGGCCTTGGCTCCATCTCACTCTGCTGCAGCTTGAGGGGCTGGGAGTGACGTGCAAGCCTTACATGGTGAGGTAGCAGGGCTGCCTGAGCATGGTGGGGAGCAGCTCTTCCTGCTTCCCTCTCTGCTGTGGCTTGTTCAGAGCAGCACCGCGGGCTCGGGAAAAATGCCTTGCCTCCAGCGTTGTGGTGGAAGAGCTTGCTGCGGGGATAGAAGAAAGGTGCTCCAAGATGTCTGGGGCTTACAAATTGGGGGGCTCCTCCCAAGAACAAGATGGGTGCATGCAAGCTGCAGGAGCTGGGACAGGGTGCATGAAAGATGGGGTCCCAAAGGATGCAGGGTGTCCCAGCAGAGAGGGGAAACTCATTGCCATGACTGGCAGCATGCAGAATGGGCTCTTCACAAATAACGTGGGGTACCCTAGAGCAGTCTTGACCCAAGCAGGGCCATAAAGCCCTCGAGGGAACTCTGTATTTCCTTCTCTCGCACCTCAGCACTACTACAGAGCGGAGATTGAAGTTTACTCCTTGTGTTGCCAAATCTCTTAGAATTGTATTATTGTTTTCATAAGGTACACTTCCCTTATTACTACTTAAAAGAGCCTTTTGTTCCTTAATTACGTATGGATGCACACCTCTCCCTTCCCCTGTGACCATAGGAGGTACCCGTCCCTTCCCAAAGACAGCAAACCAACTTTCAGCCAGTGCCTGGGCTTCACACAGCCATGGTCCAGAGAGGGAAACTCTGCCAGGGGATCTGTGCTGCCTTCCTGAACTGTGCCTCTGGGTTTGTTAGGTGTGTGCAGCTGTGCCTTCGAAAGGCTTTGAGCCATTCTGGCGCTCTGCACAGTTCTCCTGTTTGCAGTAAATGTAGTCGAAACGAAGGCAGTGACAGTTTTCCCCTTGGAGCAGACCTCTGCGGCACCCTGCCACACTCTCCTGGGGGTGAGAGCCTGAGAGCTCGCTGCCTGCTGTGGGACCTGAGGTATTAAAAGTAACTGCTTTAATCTGCGTGGGAGGTCACAGATGACTGAGAGTTCAGGTCATCTAGTGTTTGTGTGCCTTGTGTCGAATTTCACCGAGTAAGTCAAGCAAGTCAGCATTGGGGGTTTTGGCCCCCCTCATTTCCCTTCCAGAGCTGATTTAAAAACATACGCATGGGATCTGCTTGTTAGAGCATCTCATGCTTGTTTGCCACAGGGGACCCTGGATAAACAGCCCTTGCAGTGACACTTTTCCCTTTTGTGTTTCTAGAAAGCAGACAGCACGTGCAGGGTGAGCCGCAGGTTTCAAAGCCCCTGTGAATTAGGGGCTGAAATTGGGACTCAGGCCTGAACAATGGCACATTCAGCAACTGACAGGGTTCCCTTCTCGGCTTAGGGTTTTGCTGACAGATTGTAAATGAAAACCATTCCAAGAGATTTGTGTTGTTTTTCTCTGCTCTCACCCACCTTTGAGCTCCTGTGGCTTATCTCTCTGTTTTGTTTGCAGGTCTGACTGCCTCATTAAAACAATTCGGTCGGAAGGCTACTTTGGCATGTACAGAGGTAAGTAAAGCTGAGTCGGGCATGGTGTAGCTTTTGCGTTGGAAGCACTGGTGTGTAAGTTGGAGGAAAAGCCCACATTCACTGGCTTATAAAGCAATAACCTAGCAATATCCTAAGATGTTGAAAGGTGCAGCTCTTTCTGAAAATAAACTCCTCCATGCCAGGTGTCTGCTCAGCTCTCCACCATTGAGGGCTTGAGTCTTGCCTGTAGCTGTTTTGGTGTTAAACCTTACCATTTATTGAAGTTCATCTTCACTAGCAGTTTAAGTGAAGCTGCTGGACTTTGTTTCAGGACTGCATGTGTGTGTTTCCCAGCTCGGGCACAGTAACTTTTGTCAGTAGCAAACCTCTTAAGTGTCTGACTTTGTGGTTGATGATTGAATTTATGTCAAAGCCCACCACCAACACGGTCGGGCCTGCTATCCCATCTAGTTCGTAGCTTGTCTCCAAAACCAGCTGTCTCTCAAGCATGCCCGAGTGCTTTGTTTTAAGTGTTAAGACAATCTGCAATTAAAAAAATATTTAAAAATAACCTACCCCCAGAAAAAACTCCTTTGGGTGGTAAGAAAATCAGAGGTTGGCTCATGGTGGAGCTTCGGCTATTTAGCTGCTCTGTGCTAACCTGCTAGAAATCTCCTGGCTCCTTGGCTTAGGCTGTTTGTTGCAGCAGTGAGTTCCTCGGTTGACATTATACCTTTCTATACCTTTCAAAATCCTTGAAAGTTTTTAAAGATTTTGAGGAGAGAGGAACAGCAGGCCAAATTCTGACTTTACTTGTAGCAGAGGAAAATGTGGAATACCTTCTTGGCTTTCAGCACAGGCTGAAACTGGCTTAGTCGACACTGAATTCTGATTATTTTATATACTGGCATTCAATTGCCTGAATATGCAGTTTTTATCTCTGAGGTGTTCAGATAGCATTCTTTGTGGCACTCATTCACTGATAAAGGCTGATTAAAGTACTACTTTGATTAGGTGAGTCCTTGCTCTTTGTTTTTTCAAGCGGGAGTCCAGAGGTGCTGGCACCTTGCTGTTGGCAGCAGCAGTGTCTCTTGCCACTTCTGCCATAGCTCCTGTGGAAACACAGACACTGCTGCCTGGGAGCAGTCGCTGGCTGATGAGGCAGTGTCTCTTGCCCAACTTGCTGGTGGGTGTTTTGGGGGAGTGGGGTGGATGCTGGGGATGGATTGGCTGCTTCATGCCAGCTTTTCTGGGAGCAGGCAACAAGACAAATAATCCCGAGGAATCCTGGCAAACTGCATCTTCGATGCTAGTGGTGACATGTTACCCCTTGGTTTTTCTGGGAAGCGGGCTGCTTCTGTGTTCCTAGCCAGGAATGGAGCCTGCATTTACTTTGGCTGTAAATATGCAGTGGCAGGCTGCTTGCTGGGGAGCAGAAGGAAGAAGCTGTTCCTGGAAGCTTACAGGAGAGACTGTAGGACCCATCAGGGATTTTGGGAGAGACAGCTTAGTCCTGTAAGGTGTAAGGTCATGGAAGGGACGTGCATCTCCAGGCCACTTTTCACTCCCAAGCAGAAATCTCAAAGGGTGCAGAGGGTTTTGCATAGCTCTTGCTTTTCCCACCCATAATGAGTCTCATAAGCTTGGTCCATGTCCCACTAACTTTGTACACCCTATGTTCAAGGAGCTGATAGTGGCTTGAATTTACTTGTCACTTCTGACTATTAAATGCGGGGCTGGGTTTGGAGAGGGCTTTTGTGAATAGCTCCAGCTCCTTCCAGAAATTCATAGATATTTCAGCATGGCCAGGGTACAAAGGTGAGTCCTCCAAGTACAGCAATCCTGGTCTCTGTGCCTCAGTTCTGTGAGCTGACATTAGCAGCCCTTCCCTCCCTCTTGGGGGGAGGATGGGTGGGTAAAATACATCCAAGATTCGTGAAGAATGTGAGTACTTTTGTGGGAAGAAGGTAAAGAGACAGCTCAGCCTTGCTGATGGGAAGATGGAAATCAGATGGTGGGATTGGTTCCTGCTCCCTCCATCTGTCCCAGTTCCCCAGCAGAAGTTGCTATATGACTCACAAGCTCTTATTTTCAGCCTTTAAGATGCAATTGGGAGGATTATATGTTAATGTGCTAAAGTGGCAGCTGCTGTGCCCCATGGAGGAGTCACAAGTGTGTCAGTTGTCCCTGCTGGGCACTTGGCCTCAGTTGGAGGACAGAAAGGGTCTGCTTGGGTGCAGCCATTCCCACTCTGTGACTTCATGTCTCCTTTGTCTGTGAATCAAAGCTCCTCAGTGTGGACAGGAAAGAGGCTCAAGCTCGTAGGATGCTTTTCTGCAAATTCTCTCTTAAGTGGTGTGTGTGGGCAGACAGCCCTTGTTCTGTAAGAGTAGCCCATAGTGAATTGTGTGATATATAAGGCAATCCCAACATTTCTCTCAAGTTCTTCCCAAAAAGTTACAGGGATTCTTGGGTTTGTTTGGAGGAGGAAGAAGAGGAGGGTTTTTTTTCTCATGTTTTTTCTGTAATGTCTAGGTAGCAGCAGTGCCTCAAAGCTGTATGGTGCTGTCTAGCCCTGTCTGTGCTCAAGGTATGACGGTGTACTGCCTTCAGAAATGAATGAATCCATGGTGCCCGTGGGCTCCTGGACCATGTGGACACCGGTGGAAGGGGACATAGGAGAGGTGCTCTCTCTGCTCCCTGCTACAGTCCATCCAGAAGCCACCTATAGATCCCGGCACATGTCCTGAAAAGTCCCACTGTTGTTTGGAGACCAGCTGCTTAGCGTAGCTGGCAGGAGCCAAAGGAAAGCCTGAGGAAATCAGGCTGCGGGAGTGCCCTTTGCTGTTGATGAGGTTTGGAGAATAGCTGCAGTTTAGCTACAGTAGTGTGGCAGCCTTCCCTGGCCTCTGCTAATGATACCTCCCACGCGCACCAGTGCCACACTGGGGATGACTCAATCCCCGGTTATGTAGGTTGCTGGTGGTATATAAGGGCTTCTATGAGAAATGTATTTTGATAACAAAACCCAAGGCTTGGTTAGAAGACAGCAGTTATGAGTTCAGTGGGCAAACAACTGCTTTTGCCTCTACTTGATTTGTTCTTTGTAGTGCTTCTGTGCTTCTTTTCAAAATACTTTCTATTTTTTAATGATTGCAATTTATTTTTGCATTCTGTTTGTCATTGCTTCTGGTATACGTAGTGTTGCCTATAGGCCAAGGTTAACTTTAATTAGGGAAATAGACTCATTGGCATAGCAAGAATTGAAGAGCTATGAGATTTTGTAAAAAGGTAGAAAACGACTTGGAAAGCATACAGCCAGCAGCTGAAGTATCTAATTTCTCCTCCTCCAGTGAATTGAAGCTGTTAGGGATTACTGAGGACAGGGATTATCCATTCTCTGCTAAGCAGCTTTACTGAAAATACCAAAGATGTAGGAGAAAATGCAGGTTCATTAGCTTTTCTCTGTATATTGTGTGTTTTTACCTTCTGTTTTATTTGCAGTTGAAGGAAAAATTGCTGTGAAAGCCTCTTGGCTCCTGGAGGAGGTCAGCATGTAGTAGCATACTTCTTGCTAATGTTTCTTGCTTGATGGTTTGGAGTTTGTTTTCTTTCTTTCAATGAACCCTTTGAACTGGTGTTAGAGTAGCGGTTTATTCTTTTTTCTTTCTCTCCTTGTTTTTCCAAGGAAATGGTTATTCATGCTGCATGTCAGTAATGTACAGGTGTTTTACTTTCTAGCCATTAGGAGAGGGGTTGAAGTTGTCTTCAACTTGGCATCTGAGGAAACACGTCCTGGGTAGCCACTTCCACTTAAAAATCAGGCTGTATGGATTTGCTTTGTAGATCCTGATATGATTGGCATTAAAAGGTGGAGGTAGAGTGTGAGGATCATGTCTGTGTGGCTTTTCATCACGTGCAAGAGCCATGGCAGGGGGACGTGATGTGTAGGAAGCACATCACACTGAACCAGTGCAATCACTGGTACACTTAAAAGTTTGCAAAAACCCAGGAGTGTGGGAAGGCTGCCCTGCTCCCAGGCTAGTTAATTTGGCTTCTGTAGAAGACGATGGCATTTGTTGGATGTCATGGCCAGTGTGGAACGAATGCATTGGCTTAGCTTGCTATGAGGCAGTGTTACTCTATTTTCTGCAAAATCTGAACATGGCAGTTGGAAGGGGGGAAAATGTGTTGGGCTGCCCAGCCCTGCCCAGCAAAGGCTGTCTGTTTTCTTGCTGCAATTTCCTGCATGATAGAAATGTGTCCTCTGAGCAGAGGATGTGGAGCCAAGGATTCTCATGTCCTGGTCCCAGTTGTACTGGTCCCAGAAGTCCTAGATGCAACTTTGCTTTCTAATCTGAGGGAAGTCCCCCTAAACCTATGTCTTTCCGTGTCTAATTTAGGAGTTCTTTAATAGTTTGGGGAGGGAGGGGAGTCCATCCTGAAGAACAGAGGATTGAGTTGCCTTTCTTTAGGTGTGTTGAGCCCTAATAGCTCCTGTCAACTGGTGTTCAAACCTCCTGAAAATGAACCCTGCCAGGTCTTCAGAGCCTAGTGGGAGCACAGGCTTTTCTGTCTGCTTCACTTTGGAAAACAGAGCTTTGGGACAAGTTGTTTAAATCTCTACAGCAAGCATAAATGCAAAAGGTATACCCTAGTATTTGTGTTTGTCCTTGCAAAGGTATTTATAGGCCTTTAACAAGTCTCAAGTGAAGCTCTTCCAGAGGGCTTGGAGCTCAGCATGCTTCAGTGCAGGCAGGGAGAGCTTGCGGTCATCCACCGGAGGACTTCTTGAGCCATAAGATTTAAAGGGAGGGGAATATTCTGGAGCATTAATCTGATGGTGCAAAACCCAGTACGCTCAGAAGAAACTGGCCCTCCCCTCACCCCATTTTCCCCAGGGCAGCTTGAAAGCTGCCTCCCAGCTGCTGTGTTGTACTAATGCTGGTGTCCATGGCCCGCAGCAGCCGGCCAGGCCATGCAGACCTTTCATTGTACAGGCACAATACAGGGATTTGCTGTTTGTTGCTCCTGACAAAAGGCCACTCCAGTGGGTGCTGGGGAGCCAATCCTTGTTTACACCCCAGGTCCCCCAGCAAGCCTTGCCACGGTGCTTGGAGGGGAATTTCTGCATGCTGCAGCTTGTGGTGGACAAAAAGCCGCTTCAACGGTGGCTGTTCTGAGGGTGACACCCAGTGGTGATAGACAAGGGAAGCCACTTAACTCCAAGGGTTGCTCTAGAGCTGGCTGACTTCTGTGCAGATGAGCCAGTTGCTTTCAACCAACCTCCAGGTCTTTCTATGGCTCTGCCTTTTCTGGGCTGCCTGATAAGCGAGCTGCTCTGCTTTTGGTGATGGTGGGGCAGGGACACTAGCAAGAAGGTGGGGCAGGGGGCTTTTGCTTCTCAGTATCACAAAGTATTTGCAAAGGAGTTGGGTCTGGTTATTAATCCAACTCGTACTCCTTTGCTGAAGGTCTGATCTGCATCCTTCTGGATTTGTAGGAATGCATCCTTGGATGAGAGAAGAGGATGCATGTATGCATGGTGGGAAGTGGTAGTAAAGCTAAAGAAATTACAAAAAACATATTGCAAATGGAGTAGAAACACTTCAGGGGATGTTTTCAAAAGCCTAAGGTGTTGGGAGGCAGAAATCCTATTAATTTCCAGTGGTGTTTCACGTTTCTAAACCCTTTTGATGCATTGAGAGGTCTCCTTCATCAGTCCTTGGTTTTGAGCAGGAGTTACAATGCATTCCTGAAAGATCCAGTTAATGGTTCCTTTATTCTCATTCTCCAATGGCTTTTTCCTCTTTTCCTTGCTCAGGGGCTGCAGTGAACCTGACGCTAGTGACCCCAGAAAAGGCTATAAAACTGGCAGCCAATGACTTCTTCCGGCATCACCTCTCCAAAGATGGGTGAGTAAGAGGTGCAGACATTTTGCATTCAACTTTAACAACACCAGCTCTTGGGACAAGACTGGTGAGACGTCAGGACAAAGGTGGAATGGGGTGTTGTGATGACTGAAATAGGAGTTGACCTTGAACAGCTCAGCGGGTGATTACATTTGGGCTAAGGATGTAATGTCTAAAATGGGAAGTGAAAAGCACTCCACTGGATGACTGCTTTTTGTTCAAGGTTCTAAAAATAGTCTCAGATCTAATCCAAGGTTAGCAGATCCAGAATTTATAGGCAGAATATTTGAGAGGAACCCAATGGCACTGATCACTGCTCAAACAGCTGCTGGGAGGACCCTTGTCCTCAGCATCCTATTGGATGCTGTTATGCTCTTTCTGGCTTGAACAGATGGCAAGTCAAGTTCTCTAGACCCCAAACTTAGCATCCCTCTTGTCCTTGTGTAGCTTGAAAATAGTTTTAGAGAGGTGGTGAGTCTGAATTGATAAAGGGCACTTGCAGTGTTGCCCAGCAGCTGACCTCCAAATAAATGCTGAAGGAATAAAATTACCTGTTCAACTTGCAAGTGGGGGTTGGTTCATGTGAATTAAATGTGAGTAAAAGATGCTAGCTAAGCAGTTGAGACAGGCTGGACCCTGAATATTTAATGCTGTTTTCACCAAGATATTTCCCTTGCAATTTGGAGAACACCTGTGTCTCCCTTCAGACTGAGACCTTTCTCCAGAGACAGCCAGTGAAGGGCACTGTCTTCAGTCCTCAGTGACAGTAGTTAGAAAACACCCTGCTTGGGATATGATTCTGATTATTCCCATCAGCACTGATGGGGTGGAGCCTCACTGAAGATGCAAAGCTCTGCCATAATTACTTGGTTTAATGACTTCCTATAATGTACCACGTCAGTATTGGCTGCTGCAGATCAGTGGCTCAACAACTTCCATGGAGATTGTGGACTGACACAGGTTGAGGATCTCGTGTTTTCATGTACCTAATTTTTTTGTTCTGGAGTCTTCTTTTGAAGTAGCAGCTAACATACGTCTGTGTGACTCATCGGCTAGCAGCTGTTTGTGATTTTCTGTCTCTTCAAATAATGTCTCTTCTGTGCTCTGCTCAGACAGTGGGAGGTAATGATGTCCTCATTGCTCCTCACTTCTACCAAGCAGTGGGTCTGATCCCTGCAGGAGATGACACGGTGGGCCCTGGCATACTGCAGTAGACAGGAGCACAGCTAGCTCTTTGCCAGCATCTACAAAGCGAGGTCTTAGCAGGTTGTACAGGGAAGACAAAAGAGTGCCAAGCTGCCATACCTTGTACCACCAGTGAGAGAGTGGTCCATGGAAGAAGTCAGATCAGCATTGCAACATATGGTGTTCTGTGAGAGCAATCACTGGTGTGATGTTTCAGCCATTAAAACATGACATGTCTGTCAGTACCATGTCCTGCACCATGAGAGGTAAAGACTTCCTCATGGGAAAAATATGTGTGTCTGCCTCTCAGTGCTGAGGCAGGCTTTGAGCAGGTGTTTGGGTAAGTGGAATGCAGCTGTTTTCACAAGCAGCTGAGGTTTTTACCCAGACCTCTTCTAGTTTGACTTCTGGGTTCCTGACTGATCCACACATAACATAGATGATGTGCTGTGCTTGATTCAGAATAAAAGAGCTAGAGAGTTTTTCCAAGAGTAAGACACCATGTTATCCTAAAACATATGTGCTGATGGGATTGGCACTACAGTGACCTAGAGGAGAAGCATGATGCCACTCACGTAGTGGGGAGCCTTTGTGTTTCGACATGAAACATTCTTAACTCCTTTAGAGAAAAGAAAGCTTGGGCCACAGTTAGGTGACAAGAGCTAGGCAGCACATGGAGTCGGGGCCACTAATCTCAATTCAACCACCATGGCTTGGATGAATGAAATCTGGTCAGCTCTGCTCGTGACGATAGCCAGCATGAGCTGGACAGAGAGGCAGAACCTTGATACTGCTGTGATAGATGGTTTAAGGCGTTTCTAACTAGAAATGTCACTCCAAGATGCGATGGGAAAGAAAAGGCCTTGCAGGCTGTCTGTGGGTGGTAGACTATGAACCTGAGATCTAGCTGGAAGGTCTGGTGCATGCTGTGACCTTACTTGGGGAGCAGGGGGTGATGGAAAAGGCCATGACCTTACCAGTGAGGATAAGCACCCTTAGAAACTGCAGGGCAGCTGCTTATCATGGGATCCTTGTCCTCCATGCTAGGGAAATCCCAGGCCTGGGGGTGGATTATGTAACCTGCCAGAGGCATTGTGCCTAGCTGTGCTGCAGTGATTGCATGTTACCTTGCCTTTGGCAGGTCACAGGATCTTTTCCCACTTGTAGCACGTGTAGCAAATAGGAGTGATGGCAAGGACCCGTTTCAGTGAATCATGAAGCTGTGTGTCCCCCAAGGGTTTGCCTTGCTCTTGCTCCCTCTTGCTGAGCTGTTGGCAGTCTGCAGGTTTCTCCCTTAAGATGCTTCTGTCCCCTTCTCCCCAGCTGTCTTTGTAAGACAGGGCGGGATTAGCAGTGCTGGAATCCAAATACCTCTCCTACCCAGGGCAAAACAGGGTACGTACCTACTAGCATATAGCAAGGCTGGGCCACCTATTCACAACTCCAGTCAAAGCCTAGCTATGAACAGCAAAATAGCCTGGAATTAGAAACGTGAAAATTCAAGCTGCCTGGCATATCGATGTGATTTCATTTCTAGATATGTAATTGCAACAGTCAGGGTGTTATATGGTCTAAAGCACAGCTGTGGGAGTTAGGCTCAGTGTAAGGCTAGGGCCTGTTTTTTCATGGTGAGCCACCAAGATCTTGGTTCAGCTCCACCAACATCCTTTTTGCACAAGCCAGACTGTCTGCTATACATTCATAGTATGCTGTGCTCTTAGGCCAGCATCCCAAAGGATGCTCTCGTGCTTTTCTGACTCAGAGCTGCAGAAGTCTTCTAGACCTGTTTGACATTGAATGCCTTTGTTGCTAAGCTTCTAGCACTTGTCTTGCTTGAAATGTGTTGCATGAATTGGAGATCCTTGTCTGATAAAATGTGCATGTTCTGTCAGTATTTGCTGATTAAAATATGCTAAGTGTGTCCTCTATGTGCAAGTGGAAGAAGCGTGTGTGGACCAGAGAGAGTGTGGCAAACCCAGCATGACCCAAAATAGCTTCAAGTTACACAACTACTTTTAGTGTGCATTAATATATATATTTTTTAATCCTTTGAAAAAACTTACTGTTGAAATGAACTTGCTTTTAAACTGCTAGGAAAAAAGGTGGCATAAAGCTTGTTTTTGAAAGGCCAGACTGAAAACACCACCTGTGGCGTAGGAAGCTCCTGGCTGCAAATTGCTGGAAGAGTATTTCGAGGATGTATCACTGCAGGTTTGTGCTAGACTCCCTTTTCCCTGGCCATACTCTTGGATGCTGCTGGAGGTGGAGTATTGGGGCAGCAAGACCTCATGTGGGACCTTGTGCCCTTGTTGGTGCACCCATCTCCCTGAGGCTGGAGATGTCTTTTCCTGCAGCCCTCTCCACCCTGGGGCTAGCTCAGCAGGGCACTCCTGCCCATACAATGCTTTTCCTCTCCTTTTGGTGCAGGAAGGATGTGTGCTCACAGGATAGCAGGACTTGATTTTTGCTTCTTTGACTGTTTCTATTTTGCTGTTGAGACTGTTATGACAGCCTATTGCTACAGCTTCTTGTTTCACGAGGGAACAAAACTGTGGTGGTCCTCCCAGGCTGTCCTGGTCATTTAGGAATAAGGGAGGCCTGCGTGAGTTATGTGAGTGCTGGAAATCCCCTTGCTATGCCATGGAGGAAAGGAAGAAAACCAAGATACCGGAAAACCTCAAGGGCACCCCATGACCTTGATTGAGAACGGCAATAGGGTCAAACATTGTCCTGTGATGATTTTGGCCTGAGGGCCTTTGCAGTTCCCAGGGGAAGTAGAAGAGGTGACCCACGGAAGAGTCTTCAGGCAGGTCCTTGTTATTGTGGCACTCTCTGCTGGCTGGACCACATGGCTGGGGAAGGCAGGACACGAGAGAAGGGAAACTTCCAACCTTCAGGCTGCTGGAAACAGATGGGATTATTTTTTTTTCTCTGGATTTCTGAAGCTGGATGTGTTGAGAGACCCATAATCTCACAGCTGCCGTTAAAATAGCTTCATTGTCCAGAGCAGAGGATGTGAGGGAGGAGTCACTAGGGCTAAGTGAAGCACTTGGGTATGAAGCTAAGAAAGCAATTTAACTTGGTAGTACACCAGCATGCATTTAAAGTACATTGTTGATTTTTGGGTGCTCAGTGAGTGAGGCCTCTTTGATAGATGTAGAGTATTGCCTACTTTTTATGTCCTCTGTGAATCTGGGTGTTAAACACTTCATTAAAAACCAGTCCCTTTAAAGTGTCCAAGGTTTCATGTTTATCTGCAGAGCGTTGAGTGCCAGACAGCTGTGGTGTTTGGCATGTGTTTGCCAGGTTTTGTTGTTCATTTTTCAGTTCTTAGTTAAATAGTCTGCCTGGCTGCGATAAAAAGTGTCTCATGGCTTCTTATAAAAGTGATTTCTTGCTCATAAAAACTTGCCAGTGTCCCTAGATGAGTTTCCTGCTGCTCTTCTCCAAGGTGTGTTATTCCCTTACGTCTTCTGTCCTCTTTAATCTTGACCTTTGTTTTGTTTGCTGTTCTGGAGCAGAGGCTGGTAATCTGCTGATTTAGCAGCTCGGAATCCTAGGAAGACCAGCACGATTGTGTTAATTGTGTCTTTGCTGATGCCAGCAAGTTTTCTTCCTTTCTGCTTTCCCCTGCCTTGTAGCTTTGCTCAGAGAAAAGAAATAGCTAACTGTAATCCTGAGACAAGCAAGGCACTTTTCCTTCTCTCCCATGCAGGTGGGGAGACTGGAGCTTGTTCTCCATTGCCTTCCCAGCTGATATGTCTCCCCAGGGCTCCTTGCTTCATCTGCTTCTCTTTCAGGCTGTCCTAAAATACTCGGATCATCTTTTCTGCAGCATCTGATTAAGAAGCCATTGCACAGCCTGGTTGATCCTTGAGCTGCAAAATGCTCATAGACAGGCTGTAAAGTGAGGCTTTTGATTTAGAAAGGAGGGATTCTGCTAGTCCTGGTGCTGAGCTGCTGTGTCACCTTGTACACACCATGCTTTTGTCTTTCTCTGGGCTGGAACCCTTGTGGGCCAAGGCAGCCTCTCCTGTAGTTACCCACTGGATGTCTAAACACTTCTTTAATGCAGATAAGCCTCATCCAACCCACTGGGACTTGTAAGTGGGGGAATCCAGCCCTTCCGCTAGAGAAAGAGCCAGTTAAGAGCTGATAATCTCACTGTGCCTATTCAGGGATAGCTATTATTTAGTTCACAGAGGCTCAGGGAATTACAGTGGGTTGAGGTTGTAGAAATCAAAGGTCAGCCAGCAAGTAAATGCACTTTCAACTGTTAATCTAGAGGGAGCTAGAGATGGGCTGTTTAATCACAGAATACACCCATGAGAGGAGTATTGCCTTTGTCTCCATTCCAGGTGCATGTCTTGGGACAAAACATGGGTTGTGTCTGTGTTCAACATGCCCAGACACGTTGCCCTGTTCATTGTTCACTTCCACAGACGTTCATATTGGAACAAAACGCTTGGGATCTCCTGCCAGGGCAAACCTGATATAATGGGTGCAGGCAAAGTCACCTTCCTCTTGACTTAGTCCAAACGCGCAACACAGAGCTCCTGCAGCCAGAGGTAGGTTGTACCATACAACCTACAGAGTAACGTCTGCCAGAGCAACATTTAATCTGGTGGCGTTCCTTTGAGGTGGATCTGTCCACCTGCTTTGCTTTGCTTGTCTGAGGTATTTCTGAGCTGGCATCAGAAGTGAGAGGGAGCCTGTGATATGAAATTTCTTGCTTTTACATTTCCCAGCATCATAGCTCCAGCTTTTCTGAAGTGTGGTTGCAATCTTCCCTTTTGGAAGATCAGGGGTTGGGGTTAAAGGGACTGACTGGCAGTTTGTGTGTATGTCCCTGCGTGGCTGTGGCAGACAGGTTGCCCTCCCTTTGAAGGACAACTCCTGTGTGTTGGTCCTCTAATCCATATCAAAGACCCACTATTTAGATTGTTTGAAAGCAGCTGACTTTCTCTGGTTTGAAACTCTCAGGGAGCTTTTGACAATCCGTTGGGTTGTCAGAACAGAGGCAGAGGTTATTTTATGAGTGAGGAAGATGATGTCCAAGCTGGGGACAGTAGCCTCTTGGATAGCAAACAGAAACATATAGCTTTGTATGGATGCTTCCTTAGGTCAAAGATTCCCTGTCTTTGGAAATCTAGTCATCCTTACGCCAGAATGGCTGGTTTTGGTCCCTGCCTAAGCACAGTCAACTCCTACATGGTCAAGATTTTTCAGAACCTTGAAAAAAATCTTACTCTGCTTCTATGTGACATCGATATACCAATGCTTTCAGAGATCCTAACTTTGGACTGGCATGTTGCCCTTGAAAAGCCCTCCATAAACTTCTCATTCCTGCTTTTTGACTTTCTTATTTTTCAGTTCTAGTTTGAAACTCTAATTTAGATGGAGCATGAGTCTTCTCCCCTTCCCATTTGACGTTGTTGATTTGTCACTAATTAATTGCATGTCAGTTAAAGTGGAATGACTGATTTCTGCCAGTGCAGAATTTGGGGCTATTGTATATATGTTATATTTAACACCCTCTTGCTGTGATAAAAGATGGTTTCTGCATTTGTAGGACCAGATCCTTGCTGGTGTTGCAGCTTTTGAAATTATTTGAGGTGTGCCAATTTTTAAACCACTGAGGATAATGCCTGTGGTGCCTTGAATATTTAAACTCCTTTGTCATCTAGAGATGAATGGTTTTCAAACTCCTTTTACGTGCAGACTGGTGAGGTTTTGCAAAGGGAGTTTGACCCCTCTATGGCAAATTTTAAACCTCCTGATAAAAGATTTGCTTATCTTAGGCTATTTTTTTCTTGGACTGCCCCCGGTTCCCAGGATATGCAAACCAAAAGCTGAAAGCCCTTGTTCTAGATGCTTTTGATGTACCTGTTTAAAATCTCTAAAATACACCCATGCACATAAATCCTTCACTGGGTCACACTGGCATAGCTCCATGGAGTTCAGTCAAGCCAGGCCGGCTTTTGTTGCCTGGGATAATGGTCCACAAACGAACATGTAGGGCAAGTCTTAATGATCTTTTGAACTGGGTATCAAAGCAGTTGCCCTGGATGAAAGCCAGGAGACAAGTACTCCAGGGATGCTCCAGGGCTCTTGCTAAAGTGTGAGATGCTCTGCTGTGCCATAGAGAGGGACTGGCAGCCAGCTCCTTTGGGTGGTTTGCTTCCTCCCACAGCTGGGCTAGGGATTGTACAGCCTTGCTGCTGGCTGTATCGAGCCGCACAGAGACTGGTGCCCAAGGCTTCAGGCCGCCCAAGAGGCACAAGTTGGCTGCCTCCAGGTGTCACTGCCAAGGGGGACCTCTGGATTTGCACACCCTCATACCTGCGTACCTCCTGGAAAGCTTGCTGCACATACTTAAGCGCCTGTGTGGGTAACTCCATGGGAGGGACTGTTCTTCGCAGCTTCTCATCTGTGGGGGAATTGGGAAAGGGGAGACTGTGAAATGTTCCTCCCTCCAGCCTCACAGGAGAGCTCTATATTTAGTTGCTGGTAATCTCTGTTGCGGCTCTGTGCCTCTAATCCCCTGCTCTGATATCCTCCCTGGGGAAGATGAGGGGTGGAGAAAACAGCCCAGCTGACATGGTGGGCCAGCAGGATTACAGCGCATCTCCCCTCCCTTTCCTTTAGGGTTGGCATTGAAACTTCTTTGCTGGCCTGCAGTGCCACAGCTGTGCTGTATGTGCTTGCGTATGAAACCCCCAGCAAGGGAGCGTGGCTTGTTTTTGCAAGGGAATAGGGTGTATCATTGTGGGACTGCTTTTGCCATGGTGTGGGGACTTGCCTTGAGTAGGTTAAGATGAGGTATTGCTGCAGGAGTGGGGCTGGGGGGAGTAAAAATAGTACTTGCATTTAAAACAGAAAAAAAAGAGGAGGCTGTTTCCCTCTGGCTGTGTGATTTATAGTTGCCCTTCTCCCCCCCCCCCCCCCCCCCCCCCCCCAATTTAGATAAGAGCAGATCAGAGGCACTTATTTTTTTTAATCCAGTCAGTGTTTTCTGGTGCCAAGGGGTGAGATTTTTACAGGGCAAAAAAACTCATCAGTTTCTGAAAACTGAGGCTTTCTGAGCATTTGCATCCTGAGTATGTGATTTTCATCTTAGCTAAGCTGTTTCATTGCTTTGTGATAGAGGGAGCTGTGAAATGCTGCATTTTGTTAGTCAAGAACATATCACTGATAATCCCTGTTCTTCTGTGCAGAAGATGCACAAAGCTGCAGTGCTGCAGATCCATCCCATCCCTTGTCCCTCAGGCAGGACCAGTTTAGTGCAAAGGCTAATTTTTCAGGTTTGGAAAGGCTGGTGAGGTAAAGAAGCTCCTAACCAGGGGGAACAGGGGGACTGCCTCCCTGACTCTCATCTTTGCTGTTTATTTTGTTTTGTGGGAGAACTCCAAAGCAGCAACTTGAATATTTTCCCCCCTTGCTCCTTGCCCTGTGGTCTCTGTTTGTTTGTTTGTGGGGATGTTGACAGTGTTTAAAGAACTAGGCTGGCAGATGGAAAGCTGCTTATCCCCCTTAATGCTCGGGTCCTCTGCTGCCCTCTGAAGCGATACCCTTTCTGAAAGCTGTGCCCTGACCAGGGGCAACGCCAGGCTGGAAGAGAGCTGCAGCTCTCTATCTGGGGATGTAGAGGGTCGTGTGCTCCCATCTCGGTCTGTTCTGGCCGGCCTTGCAGCATTTCCTGAATATTCTGTTTCTGGGCCCAAAATGGGTCTTTTCCTCCAGATCAGGTGATGCCAGCAGAAATGCCAAGCCTGGGCTATGCTGAACTGTCAAGCCAAGCAGGTTCCCCTGTCCCTGGGGGCTGCCTCTCCTGTAACCCCCAGGGTCAGAGGTGTGCCCTGAGCCCCTGCACCCAGCTGCCCCAGTGTTACTCCAGGTCACATCCTCCGACTGACTCTTTCTCTCTTTTCTTCGGGCAGGAAAAAGCTGACACTGCTGCGGGAGATGCTGGCGGGCTGCGGCGCGGGTACCTGCCAGGTGATTGTCACCACTCCCATGGAGATGCTTAAAATCCAGCTGCAGGATGCAGGGCGAATTGGTATGTGGGCTTCTCTTCCCTGTGCACTGAGCAGGCAGTGGGGAAAGAGCTGGGACTGGGCTGTCAAGGCAGAGGGAGAAGGAATGAGCAGAGAAAACTCTTCTCCTTCCCCTTGTTCTCTCAAGTCAGAGGTATCTCAGGCTGTAGCAGAAGTTTCTCCTCCTCTTCCTAGGTCACTTACCCCCACCCTTTGCTCACCTGGCTTTGCAGAGGCTCTTGCAGTTAAAAAGGTGATGATTTTTATTTTTTTTTCTTGAAGCAATATGCTTGGCAAGTGAAACAGCAAATGCTGCTGATGGATGGAGAGAGACAGGAGAGATAACAGGGTGGTCAGCTTGTGAACGATTAAAACTTGTTAGTTACTAGGTACCCAGGAAGGGATTAGCATCCTCCAGTGCTTTTCCTGTGGTCCTTCCTCTATCACTCTGTTTTCTGATTATTCTCTCTCCTCTACTCCCCTGTAGCACCTCCCTAACAGCTTCCCAAGGGAGTGTGTCCTTTCCAAATGACTTGTCTCCCCTCTTACTCTCTCTTTTTTTCTTCCTGACAAAAGCAGCAGTTGTCTTGTCTGAAACAGTAAATAAAATTTCTCCTGGCACACTGGATTTGGAACAGGTTTGGGGTCAGGCTTTTGGGGCTGTTGGCAGGAGCTGGCAGGTAGAGGCAGGAGGGGGTACGAGCCTTTTGGCTGAAACACTGGGGCATTTCTGGTGAGAATGGGGACCAGAGTCTGGCATGGAGACTCTGGGGGGAAAGAGCTGTTTGCTATCGCCTTAATCTGTTCCAGAGGTCAGCCCAGGGTATGGCCTCGTTCCTCAGGAGCCCTGCATGACACCATTAGATACCATGTTTGTGGTCCTTCCTGGAAAACAGGCCAATTTATCCTTTAATCTCTCCTTTGATGTGGCATTCCTGAAAAATCACATATTTAATTTTTTTTTCCTCTTTTCGCCATTTTTAATGCAGACCTTATCCTCTTTGTGCATATTATTTTAAAATGTTTGAAGGAATTAAGCCATGATTTGAGGGTTCAGAAGAGGTTTTTGCTGCTGTGAACAGCCTGTTCTCTGTGTGGCAAGAGACCTGTGGTGTGCCCATGGCAGTCTAAGGATTGTCAACAGGTTGATGTGCTCTCCATCTTGTGGCCAAAGGGCAGAAATGCATGAGTTTGAAAAGGATGGGAGAAACCAGGTTGCTTTTATAAATGTGGCTGAGGAACTCCCCAGGTTAGTGATTGCTTTCAAGGGAAGGAAGCAAAGAACAGAACTGTTGAACCTCTCTCATTTGTGAATATCTTTAGTTTGTCCTAGCTGGGGCTCAGGGATGTAGCTGGAAGCAGGTACTGTCATCTGCCTGCTCACAGCAGCTCCTTTTCTCTGCACCACGGAGGTTGTGCATGACAGGCTGCTCCTGCTTTGGTAAAACCAGTCGGTAGGAGAGTGCAGCAGACAGCGTTGTAGTATGGCAGCAGCCAGCTCCAAGACTGGGACAAGCTGGGTTGTCTCAGGCTGAAGGAGATAGGCAGACTGGGAGCAAAAGCTTGCAGGGCACCTGGCTGGCCTTAGTCTGCATGTTTTGGTGCACCTGGAGGTCTGGCTCTTCCTCCTTGTCCCATGGCACCGGGCAGAAAGAGACTGCTGTTGAGCATCTTGCAGACCAGTGCTCTCTCCGCTTCTCCCCAGCGGCACAGAAGAAGCTGATGGCAGCGCAGGCCCAGCTGTCCTCTTCCTCTGCGGTGGGGTCGGCCGAGCCAGCGGTGGAAAGGCGCACCACAGCAACACAGATAACAAGGGAGCTGCTGCGGAGCAAAGGCATTGCGGGACTCTACAAGGGCCTGGGAGCCACACTGCTAAGGTAGGATGGCGTGGGCTCAAGCACAGGGCACTGGTGTTCCCAGTCTTGAACCTAAACCACCAGCCATCCAGGGAACAAGCCTGCAAAGGAGGTGTTGGCTTCAGGGGGTGTGGGTTTGTTTTGGCTTGGTTTTCATGCACAGTTTTTGTGCATTAAAGAAGGGAAGGTCAGGGCAGCAAAGGAGGCTGCCTTTTTGTTCCTGGAAGATTTAATTCTGCTGCTTTCTGTGGAAGGTTTTTGTCTCCCCCATGGTCCATATTTTAACACTGTAGAGAAGTCCTTGTGAGCTAGCAAAGCAAAACCATCAGCCTGAGTCTCCAGCATGTGAAACGGTTTCTGGCCCATGGAGCGTGTTGGATGCAGGGACCAGTGCCCACCCTGACACTCTTTACGTGGGCTTTCCCAGAGTGACTCTCCTCTAGCGTTAGCAAAGGCAGAGCTAAAGCAACACCCAGTGGGATGAGGGGCAGGGTGTGAACCTCTTGTAATTAGCAAAAATGGACAAAACAATTGACCTCTGCATGTGCTGGGGTCTTTGGTTTGAGTGTTGGAAAATCAAGGGGAGGCCATTGACTCTGCAGGGCTGCATGCCTCCTGTGGGCCTGTTGTCCTTTGTGGAGTCAGTTTTGTCCCTGCTGAGTTTTGGCTCCTGTCCGCATTGCAGATCACAGAGCTGGGATGTCTGTGTTGCACTTGTGGCTGTGCTGCCAACATGATGCTCGCAGCCCTTCTTAGTTTGATGCTTAGTTTGTTGGTGTCCTGCTCTGACTTTGCTCATCCTCGTTCTTCTTTCTTCCCCTTCCTCCCTCCCCACCGCAGGGATGTCCCGTTCTCCATTGTGTACTTCCCACTGTTTGCAAACCTGAACAAGCTGGGCCAGAAAGACCCCAATGTCAAGGCTCCGTTCTACGTATCATTCCTCTCCGGATGTGTGGCTGGCAGTACAGCTGCGGTGGCTGTCAATCCTTGCGATGGTGAGTCCTGAGTAGCCTGTGCTGGTGGCCTGGTGCCAAGTGACAGGAGTCAGAGGCCCACGAGTGAGCTGGGTGAGGAGGAGGGTGACTGTGCCAGCCTCTTCGCAGCATGAGCGTGCAGGGAGGTGTACTGTAGGAGGGGAGCTCTGCTGTCTGAGCTGCCTCAGCTCAGATGATGTTTGCTTCAGCTGAGCTCTGCCTTTGGCCACAGCTTACAGAAAGTTTTGCAGTGCTTGCTAGGTAGGTCAGGAAGAGGGTGTCATTCATTTCAGTCATTCTTCGCAGGAATGGCTGCGAACATGCTCCTGAAAAGGCACGTTTCTGTGGAGTGATAGTGTGCAGACCATTTACGTGCATATGGTCATGGACAACCAGGGGAAGCCTCAGATCTGTGTGGGGCCTTTTCTCCTGCTCCACAGCATCTGCCTTAAATACCACCTCAGTTTCTCTGCTGTGAAAAACACCAGAAAGCAACTCCTCCCTCTCCAACATTGCAGACTCTCCAAGTTGTGAAGAAGTGTAAGAGCAGCTTCGTATGTTTTAGATACTTCTTCCAGAAGGAGCTGAGTATTTGAAAATCACTTCCCACTTTGCAGAAAGATATCTGAATTTGGAAGCGTTTAAAGCTTAAGTCAGCCTTGGAAACCTTGGTCACAGTGAGGGGAGGGGGTTGGCATTTGGGTGGCTGTGTTTTTTCTTTTATCCATTTGTAAAGGAATGGGTTTGTTTTTCCCTGTTTTCGTAGAATGATAGAATTGTTTAGGTTGGAAAAGACCTTTAAGATCGAGTCCAACCGTCAACCCTGCCCACTAAACCTGCCTTCTCTACGCGCTTTTGAATACTTCCAGGGATGGTGACTCAATCGCTTTCCTGAGCAGCCTGTTCCAATGTCTGACAACCCTCTCAGTAAAAAAATTTTTCCTAATATCCAACCTAAACCTCCCCTACTGCAACTTGAGGCCATTTCCTCTCATCCTCTCTCCAGCCACCTGACAGAAGAGACTGACACCCACCTCACTACAGCCTCCTTTCAGGTAGTTGTAGAGAGTGATAAGGTCTCCCCTCAGCCTCCTTTTCTCCAGGGTAAACAACCCCAGTTCCTTCAGCTGCTCCTCACAGGACTTGTTCTCTAGACCCTTCACCAGCTTCGTCGCCCTTCTCTGGACACGCTCCAGCACCTCAATGTCTTTCCTGTAGTGAGGGGCCCAAAACTGAACACAGTATTCGAGGTACGGCCTCACTAGTGCCGAGTATAGGAGGATGATCCCTTCCCTACTCCTGCTGGCCACACTATTTCTGATACAAGCCAGGATGCCGTTGGCCTTCTTGGCCACCCGGGCACACTGCTGGCTCATATTCAGCCGGATGTCAACCAGCACCCCCAGGTCCTTTTCTGCCGGGCAGTTTTCCAGCCACTCTTCTCCAAGCCTATAGCATTGCATGGGGTTGTTGTGACCGAAGTGCAGGACCCAGCACTTGGCCTTGTTGAACCTCATATAGTCTTGCTGATAAATATATGAAAATGGTCTGTGCTCTTGGTGATCTCATTTTGACTGTGTTTCAAAGATATTACTGTCAGGATGGCTCTTGCCTGCTGAAGAGCATGCTGCATTCCTAGTGCTCACCACTGTCTCTTTTCTCTCTTTCTCTCCAGTGATCAAAACGCGGCTGCAGTCCTTGCAGAGAGGTGTGAATGAGGACACCTACTCAGGAATCCTGGACTGCACCAAGTAAGACTCCTCGTGAAGCAGGCCACCACATCAGATATACGGCATCTGCTGCTGCCCTCTGCCAGGCAGTCAGTGCAGCTTCTAGACCCAACTAGCAGCTTCTCTGTTTCAGGTTCCTGCTGAACCTGTGCTTTTGTCTATCTATCTATACGGATAGGTATATAGATATATGACCAGATTTATATACTTTTCATATATATAGGTACATAAAAAGGAACTTCTTCCTATTTTGAGTAAGGTAAATATAGCATTTATATTCAAATGCTTTTGTCCAAACCCCAACAGTCATAACACTTAAGATTTTATTTCTGCTAAGGGAGGCAATGCTCTCATTGTCTCTCCCAAGGCCCTGCTGTCTGGAAATCCTACAGCATTAAGTCTCGTATCCCTCCTGGGACCACTCTGAACAGCAGCTGCAGAAACACTGTCTGAGTAGGCTGTCCCCAGTCGCACTCTTCTCTGACCCTTTGCTAAACTGTGGTCTGGCTGCTTCAAAACATGAAGGGAGTCTTGTGTATTGCTTGTGTATTGCTGTTGTAGCCAGAGTCGCTTGCCGTCTGGCTGTGTCCCACACTGAGGGTGGAGCTGGCCCCACCTTTTGAATGGGGGGACACCTCTTGATGCAAGCATGGAGTTGTCTTAGCTTGACATCCAGACCCAGACTTCTGCTCCTGGCCATTCGTAGGGATGGGGCATGTTCCTGCCTGGCTATTCGGAGAGCACATGGGGGATGGTGGACGATCTGCCGTGGAGGCAGTGCCAGGTGACAGCGCTTGCCTGAGTTTAGTCTCTGGAGGGAGGCTGAAAGCCCGAGCCTGGCCAGAGGCTCTCCTGGCGAGGTGGAGGGGTGGAATTGACACTTACCTGTCTGTGCTGTTTCTCCCCAGGAAGATCTGGCAGAAGGAAGGGCCTATGGCCTTCCTGAAAGGGGCGTACTGCCGAGCCCTGGTCATTGCTCCTCTCTTTGGCATCGCACAAGTTGTCTACTTCATCGGCATCGCGGAGTTCCTGCTGGACATGCTCCCCAAGCACCGAGCCTAGCCCCGGCACGCCTGTGTGTGCCCTCCCGCCCTCTGCAGCGCTGAATTCATCTCCATGTTCATCATCCATGTCAACTGATGTCAGAGCAACAGCACAAAGAGTTCGCGCAGGGATGCCGAGGGGATGTGGTTTCCAGACAAGCAAACACAGGCAGGGGGAGAGTCCCTTTTCTGTCTCGGTCTGGAACCTGCCCCCTCCTGCTCCTTCCACGGACAATACCCAATTATGCATATCTTTTTTCTTTTTTTTTCCCCTTTCCTTTTTTTTTTTTTTTTTAAATTGTCATTCTTAAGGACACTGGTAAGCACAGACTGGGCTTGCAGACGCAGAAGTCTCCTCCCAGCCTTGGGGAGGAAGAGGAATGGGAAGGAGATAACCTTGAAGCCTCATCCACCCCAGTCCCCCTTTTTCTTCCTGGAGTTGCCAGCTAGCTGAGGAGGAGCTGGAGGGGCAGCTGTGTCCCCTCAGCCCCTCCTTGGCTCTGCTGGCCCCAGGTCAAGAGCAGGCACTGTGCAAAGAGGGCTAATCTCATCGCCGCTGGAGGCATGGCGGGTGGGATGCTGGATCTGGCAAGTTTCTTGGCCTGGAAACCTTCACCCCTCCCTTGGCCTGGAAACCTTCACCCCTCCCGTCTCCCTTTCTCAAAAACAAGTTGGACTTAGATGACTTCTTGGAGGTCACAGGAAGGGAAAGGGGTTCACTACTATTGATTTTGTAATAGTTTTTATTTTAAAGCAAAGGGATGTCCCTCCTAACTAGGTGTCACAGGCACAGCCGGGTGAGGTGCAGAGATGAGATGTCTGCTCTGTAGGGAACATGTCTGTGGGATCACATGAATGTCTGAAGGTGCTTCCCTGCTTGGGTACAGGCAGGGGAGGGAGAGGAACTTGGGATCAAGTTATTTTTGTTCAGGGGGTTTTTTTGTTTGTTTGTTTGTTTTTTTAATGCAGGGGTTGTGGGGAGGGAAAACCAAACAACAGAAACCACTTACATTCCTTCAGCCTGCCCACCCTTGGGGTGATAAAGCAGTGGCCGCAGGTGTAGATTAGCTGATTAATTTTATTTTTCTAGCCTGGCCCCAGGTGTGCGAAAGGAGGTGCCTGCTCCGCTTCTGCGGTGCCCAACCTTGGGGAGCCGTGCTAGAAATGCTGCGCCTGTGTGCTCACCTTGCAAGGCGAAAACACAAGGTCTGGTTGTGTTTTGGTGTTTGACTTGGGTGTGTTTGGAGCCGGCCAGTGTTGAAGAGGCAGCGGGTTCCCACACCCCGAGCAAGGAGGTGTTTGCATGTACATGATTATGGGGTCAGGTCCTCTGGACCACAAAAACTCGTCATCGCACTTGCTTCTGGGGTGGTGATCGTTGTTGGGTGGCAGAGGGCAAATCCACACCTACAACCTGTGCTCTCAAAGGGACACTGCCCCAACTAACATCACTTGTCAGAGGACTTCCTCATTCAGTACTCTCTTGGGCTGGGTAATTAATTTTAGTTTAAATGATCTTAAGTGTGAGATCTACTGACCCAGCGTGATCTTCTCCATTATTTATTCCATTAGGTGCAATTCACCCAACTTTGGTGTTTAAATTAAACTGGTCGAATTAACTTTTCATTCCTTCTTCTTTTCGCTTTATTCTCCACACGCTTGCTTGGTGTTTGTGTTTCAAATGTATATTTAAATTAATTAAAAAAAAATCCCTGTTTTTAATGTTTAAAAGAAAATCACCTCTGTTTCAACGTTCTTGGGTTAGTTTTTTGCAAAACCTGTATGTTGGGGGTCTTCTTCCTTGATGCGTCCTTTTTCTCTTCAAAAAAGTTGTTCTGTGGCTGAGTTGTTACGTGTCACTTTGCACATGTGAATAATTTTCTTTATTTTTCTTAATGACTTATCCATGTATCTGGGAAGGAATCTGTGCGAAGATGGTGATAGATGTCTGTGCTTTGTGTAGTGCTGTGATGCTGCTCTTGCTCTGGATTTCCCTTGGGTGGATTAAAAGAGAGATTTTTTTCTTTTTTTTTTTTTTTTGTAAGGTGCCCTGTTCGTTGCTGCTTTGTGATTTACAAGGAGGGTCCCCAAAAGAAACCTTGCTGATAAAAGTAGTGGGGTTTCTGCTTGCCCTTCTGCCTGCAAGGATTGCCCCCTGAAGCTGGGGGACTGGCGGCTGCAGGGGGTGCGTGGGGTGCAGGTTTGTATTGTGGGGTTGTGTTTGGAGGAAAATTTGGTGCAGTGAAGGGCTGAGGTTCAGGGAGAGGTCTCCTTGTCATTTTGGATGCTTCAAAAAACCTTGTTGTAAAACTGACTCTTCCTCCTGGAATCTCCAGCTCTTCTTCCACCACATTGGAGCTGGTGACCTGAATGGGGCTGATTTTTAGCTGCTTGGGCATGTCCCTGAGTCAGGAGGATCTGAGGAGGTGGCAGGAGATAGTGACTGTGGCCCCGCAGGAGCCCCCCAGGCAGGCAGGGTGCCACTGGCCAAAAAAAGAAGAGTTTAAAATGGGAGAATTCCCATCAACTTAATCCCTGATTAACAGAAACCTCTAAGCAGTGATTGCACTATTGAGGAATAAAAGTAAATAAATACACTCAAGAGACCCACACCTCTGCTTCCCTCCCTGGGGATGTCACTTGTCCCCAGGGCACAGGACAACAGCCAGCGTGGGGTCAACTCCTCATGTGTCCTACCTCGTCCCTCAGTCATAGGGTCCTCTGCTGACCCCAGGCTCTTCTCTGTCGTACCTTGTCCCACGTGTTAGTCCCGTCCCTTGCCCCTGCCCTGACTACGGCTCTTGTGGCTCCAGTTTGTTTGGGGTTTGTGGTGTTTACTGCCCTTAAATACATTTTGGTGGAGGTGCTGTATGTCCCTGCCACGGGTTCCAGCAGGTGGGTTGGATTTGGCTGGTGGAATTTCCTGGAACGCAAAGAGGAAATTTCCTAAAGCCCTGGGGGAAAATTCTTACAAAGCAAAAGGGAAATTTCCTGGAAACCAGTAGGGGAGTTTCTGGAAAGCAAAGAGAAACCATCCTAGAAAGCTACAGTAAAATATCCTGGAAAATGAAGGGGACATTTACTGCAAGACACTGTAGGAATTTCCTTGAGAGCACTAGGGGGAAATATTCTGGAAAGCTGTAGAAAGCAATGGGGGAACTTCCTAGAAGGCCATAGGGTGGATAACCTAGAAATCAAAGGAGGAAAGTTCCTAGAAAGCAAAGAGGAAATGTCCTCAAATACCAGCAAAAAGCTGATATTTGAGGAAATTTTTTTAAAAAAGCTTTTTTGCTGAAAAGCAAAAGTGACATTACTTAAGAAAGTAACAGTGATATTTCCTAGAAGGGAAACTGCTCAGAAAGCAAAGGAGGAATTGCTGGAAATCAAAAGGGAAATTTCCTGGACAGGAAGAATGAGATTTCTTAGGGGCATAATTTTGTACTTCCCAGGGAGCAACAGTCATGGGGAAAGTTCCTGGAAAGCAATAGAAGTCCTCTAAGCAGAGAGAAGATTCCTAGAAAGCAATGGAGGACTCTAGAAATTTCCCAGGAAGCAATGGGAGGGAAATAGCCTGCAAAGGGACAGAGAAATTTCCTCGAAAGCAGTAGGGTGATTTCTTAGGAAGGAAGGGGGAAATTTCTTAGAAAACAAAGGGCAATGTCTGGGAAAACCATGCAGGAGTTCCTAGTAAGCAGTAGGGAGAAGTTCCTGGAGAGAAGGGGAAATTTCCTCAAAAGTAGGAAATGTAGAGGGGAAGAGGGCAAAATCCCGTGCTTCAGCCCTGACAGCCACCACTCTTGTCCTTGGGTAATAAACTTGTAAAACTCCTGCAAATCTTGGAGTGGTTTGGTTTGTTTTACCACTCCCCACAGAGCTTAAAGGAGCTCAAGGAAGAGCAACGCAGATGAGCGCATGCTTGGGCCGGGTGTGACCTTCCTAATATCATGGTTATTTGCTAATTTTCCTCTAATTTAATGCAAAAATCTACATAACCTGCACCACAATGGTCCGAAGCCTAGGCTGACCATTTTCTATCACGGCCAGCTGTGCCTGGGACCCGTGTTACTGGAAACCAGCTGTAGCCCCAGCCTGGCCCTGCTTCCCATTTCGGGGGGGGGGGGGGGGGGATGGGCTGCCGCTGTGCACCGGCCACTGGGACCTGGCTCCCACCTCTGCCCGCTCCCCCTCTCCCTTTTGGGGCCTGGCATGGCTGGTGGGGACCCCCACAGGGTTCATCCCTTTGCAAGGGCGATGCTGGCCCTGAAATGCACGCATGGGGCTGATGCACGACCCCAGGGTTGATTTTCCTCCTCCTTTTTTTCCCCTTTTTTTTTTTTTTTTTTTTTTTTATGAAACTGCTGTGCCACCATGCCGGCCAGCAGCATGCCCATTTAGCATCCCAAGCGGTCCCCCGATTTCATCGCGGCAGCCGCAAGGCACAAAAACTGCCTCCCAGCAGTTCCCGGCCCCATTCCTGCCGCGGCCAAGGTCGATGGGGTGCTCTGCCACCCGCCTCTGCGGGCGTTGGACCTGAGGAGCCGAGAGTGGGCACGGTGCCGGGAGCAGTGCCAGGCCTGCAGGAGCACCCCGCCTTTACGGGAAAAGGGAGAGCCGGGAAAACCGGCTCCCGGAGGCGGGGAGCGAGGCCAGCGCCCACTGCCCTCCTGGGTTTTGCTTTTATTTTTTTCATCTTGTCATAGCACGTCCTTGGTGTGGAAACCAAGGCAGCTAGAAGGAAGAAGGATTAAGACAAATATAAGAGATAAACAAGGCAGGCGCGGGAGTTTCCAGCCCCGAGGCCGAGCCCCGCGTGCCTGGCCTGTGCCACCGGTGCACCCCGGAAAGCCCCGGCAGTGGCGGCGGCGGGTGCAGCTGCTTTCGGGCCCAGCCCGAGCGTTTCGGGGTGCCCCGGCCGCCCCCCTGCCCCTTTGCTCATCTGCGGTGCTTAATTTCGGGGTGCGGCTGTCCCGCACCAGCACTTTTGGGGGCCACAACAGCCCACGGGGAGCAGCGCCAGCGTGGGGTCACAGGCGTTTTGCGCCCCCGCCCCAGACGGGGGGGCCTGATCCTGCCCGTTGCCCACCGAGGTCTGCGTCCCACGCCGGTGCAGGGCAAGGTGGAAGCCTCGGTTATTATTAATTAGTGTTAATTTGGGGAGGGGGGTGCGCAGGGCTCCGCGGCCAGCATTTCCCCCCCCCGGGGGGAGGGTGCACCAGGCTGGGGCCAGAGCATCCCCCTCCTCCGCCCCCGCGGGTGCATCCCCGGGGACCGGTGCGTGGGACACCCCGCCCCCCACCCCCCTCCGCGGCGGGGGGCGGCCCCCGGCGACGCTTTCATTTTCGGAAGTGTCACGTGGTTTCCAGGAAAGCGGGAGCGGGTGGCGGGGCCGAATAAAAGGGCCGGGAGGTGACCCCCCCCCCCGCCCCGGCACGGGCTCTGCGGGACCGGGCGGCACCATGGCAGCGCTGCAGAGCGAGGGGTAAGCACCCCCCCCACCCCCCCCACCCCCTCCGCGGCCCTCCCCGGCCCTCCCCGGGTCGCCGACCCCGGGTGTGTCGTGTCCCCGTCCCGGCCGCCCCCGGTGACGGCCCCGCGCTCGCAGGGAGGCCCAGAAGCTGCGGTTCGGGCCCTGGCTGGTGAGCGCCGTCAGCAGCGGGAGCTACCAGGGGCTGCGCTGGACAGACCCGGCCCGCAGCAAATTCCGCGTCCCCTGGAAGCACAACGCCAGGAAGGACGTCACCAGCGGCGACCTGGAGGTCTTCAAGGTGGGGGGGGGGGGGGGGGGGCGGGGGTGACCGGGGGGAGCTTCGCATCTTCGGGGAGGGGGGGGCTGGAGGGGACGCGCAGCAGCCTCGGGGTCTTTGTCACGGTGGGTGGGATGGGGGCGACCAGGAGCGAGCTCGAGGTATTCCGGGTGGGTGGGATGTGGGAACTGGGGACGGGGGGGGAGAGCAGGCATCCCTGAAACCTCCACACTCGTGGAGCCAGGGTCCCCACGCTCACCCCTGTCGCCCCCCCCAACCCTCCTAGGCCTGGGCGAAGGCGAGTGGGCGGTATGAGGGGTGCCCCGAGGACCCAGCCAAGTGGAAGACCAACTTCCGCTGCGCCCTGAGGAGCACCCGCATGTTCAGGTTGGTGGACGACCACTCCACGAGTGGTGACGACCCGCACAAGGTTTTTGCCATCACCCCAGGTGAGCCTGGCCCCAGGGGGGGCTGTGTCGGGGGTAGGAGCAGGGTGGGCGATCTCAGGGCACCCCACTCACGCCGCTCTCCTTCTAGACGCCCTCTGGCGTGGCGAGGCGGGAGATTTCGGCAGCCCCGACCCTGCGGTGGACCAGCAGCCGCTGCACCAGCAGCCACAGGTAACAGGGTGGGCATGGTGGCCTGAGGGAGAACCCGCTGCTGCCACTCGGGCATTGCACCCCAATGTCCTTGGGGGGGCTCCTGAGCTGGAGCCCAGCACCTGGCTGAAATGTGGGGCAGGGGAAGGCTGGGCCCCCCCATCCACGGTAGTAAGACCCCATCCCGCTTCCCTTAAAAGCTGGAGCTTAATCCCCAAGACGTGGCCCCAGAAATCGCTCCCCCAGGTAGGTGCTGGTTCCCCAATTTTTTGGGGGACCCCCCCCCCCACCCCCCACCCCCAGTAGGCTCAGCTGCAGCTGTTTTTGGGGTTGTGAGACCTCCCACCTGCTGTGCCCCCTGTCAGGCAGCACTGACCCTGCACAGCCCCCGATGCTGGATGACCTGGAGGCCCTGCAGTGGGTGCTGAAGCTGTGCGACATCTCCCCCCGTGACCTTGACCACCCGACCCCATCGTGGGAGACTGCAGGTGAGACCGACCCCGCTCGTGGGGTGCAGGGTGGGGAGTGACCCCATGGGTGGGTGACCCTGGCCCCTTCCCACCGGTGATTTCTCTGCAGGGGATGCTCCTCACCAGGACACCCTGCTCCAGCCTCACCCAGACCCCAACCAAAACAACTGCCTCCCCCCGCCGCCATTTCAGCAATGGGTGCCTGCAGTGGAGCAGCCCCCCTTGGGCGCCTACAGCCCCACAGACCCCATGTTGCTGGAGGAGCCAGGTGGGTGCTGTGGGGCAGGGTCCAGGTCTGCACATGGGACCACCATAATGGGGCGGGAAGAGGACGGGGTGCTGCCACACGTACCCCATGCTGAAGCAACCCCTCCCACCCTGCTGCACCCCCAAATCACGATGCTGATGCTGCCCGTCTCCTGCCGCAGGGGCCATGCCGCTGCCGTGCCACCCACCAGACATCACGGTTCCTGGGCTGTCCCCAGGGGAGGCGATGCTCTTCGCCCCCACCACTAGCCCTGCGCCACTGCCACCGCCACCGCAGGATAACACAGGTGAGGGTTATTAAATATTAATAGCTACAAATAATTATTATAATTATTAATAATAAATACTATAGTGTAATTATTAATAGTTATTAATGCCCAGGGAGACATTTTGGGGCGGGGACCATTTGGGTTTGGGGGGACGCAGCTGCTGATCACTGCCTGGTACAGGTGGCATCATCCCCATCCTGGACATCAGCATCTACTACCGGGGGAAGCTCTTCCACCAGGAGGAGGTGGGGGGCAGCCAGTGCCTGCTGGCGTACCAGTCGTCTGACCCAGCGGTGGTCCTGCGCCCCGGGCACCTGGTGCACTTCCCCAGCCCCGCAGAGCTGGCTGACAGTAAGCAGCGGCGTTTCACCGAGGAGCTGCTGGGCAACGCAGGGCTGCAGCTGGAGCAACGTGCCTGCAAGCTCTTTGCCACCCGCCTGAAGAAGTGCAAGGTCTTCTGGGCGCTGTCTCAGCAGCTCGAGGGCGTCGGGGACCCCCCACGCAACCTGCTCTGCCGGGACCAGGAAACCCCCATCTTTGACTTCAATGAGTTTTGCACAGGTGGGCAGGGGCATCCCCCCCATCCTCGTTTTGGAGCTTGTGAGAGCCAGCTCCAGGATGTCACAAGCATCTGAAACCTCCCAGCCCCTCTGTGTCGTCTGGGCTCACCCCAAAACTGAGCCCTGTCTCCTCGTGCAGAGCTGAGGGACTTCCGCAATGGCCAAAGGCAGCGGTCCCCTGACTTCACCATCTACCTCTGCTTTGGGCAGTCCTTCTCCAAGGCCAGGCCCAAGGAGTCCAAGCTCATCCTGGTCAAGGTACAGGGGCCAACACCCACCTCTGCTGCCCAGGGAGGGGGAGACTCCTGGGGGCCAGGGGAGACGGGGGTCTGGGTGCCCAAGGAGGGGGACTCTGGAGGTCTGTGGGAGATGGGGCTCTGGGTGCCTGAGGAGGGGGACCTTCCGGGGCTGGGGGAGATGAGGGTTCCTTGGGGTCTGGGGGTGGGGACTCTCAGGGTCTGGGTGACATGGGGGTCTGAGTAGCTGGGGGGGGGCTGACCCTCAGGGTCTGGGGGAGAGGGGGGGTCTGGGTGCCTGAGGAGGTGGGCCCTCAGGGGCTGGGGGAGATGGGAGACTGTGCCCAGGGAAGGGAAGCCTTGGGGAACAAGGGAAATGGGGGGGGGGCTGGTGCCTGGGAAGGGGGCTGAGCAGGATGGGGTGGGAGGCAGCTGCCCAGGGATGGGGACCCTTAGGGGCTGGGGGAGCTATAGGGTGCCCCGCACACCTCCTTCCTCTGCTCCAGGAGGACAGGGCCATGCAGGGCATTGCAGCCACATCAGGCAGCTGCCCCTAACCCTGCCCATAACCCTGACGGTTTGCTCCCGCAGCTGGTGCCCAAGTTCTGCGAGTACTGGTATGAGCAGGTGCTGCGGGAGGGAGCCTCCTCTCTCGACAGCGGCACCGTCAGCTTGCAGCTCTCCGACTCCTTCAGCCTCTTCGAGCTCATTGAGCAGTGCAACATGCAGATAGACTGACTCCCACCCACCCCGCTCCCCGTGGACCCCCGGGACAGGCACCTGCCGGCAGGGGACCACTGGGTATCGGAGGCCGTGCAAACCGGCATCCCCCCAGGAATGCTGTGGTGGAATGCCTATGGTGGGGATCTTTCGTCCTCCGCTCCCCCCCCCAGCAAGGACAGCTTCACTAGCTGGTCCTGGAGCTGACACGTTGTGTTTGTGGAGTGTGGTCATTTACAGATTTATTTTCTTAAGTTTTGTAAGTTTAAATATATATATATGTATGGAAAGGTGCTTCCTGCTTGCTGATGTTGCCTGGACATCTGCCCACACTCAGTCTGAGACTTTCACCCCCCCACCATCCCCCAACACCATGGGGGTCCGTGGCCAGCCTTGTCCCAGCAAAGCCCCTGCTGGCAGTGGGCTCGTAGCGGGGCGCTTGTCAGCACCTTCTCCCCGTTAACATTTGTGTAAATGAGGTGACTTCCCCCGCATGCAGGCATGTATTTATTGATGCATTTATTTCCATGCACTGAGGCTGCAAACATGATTTGCGAGCAAAGCGTGTTGAGGACAGCTTGGCTTTGGCTAAAGAAAAATAATTCTTCGGCGAGCACCTCCGCGCTGGCCCAGGGTTACTCACTTGAGATGTTCTGGAAAAATAAGGCAGTAACTACAACAGGAAGCACCCGGAGCTCAGCTCCGAGGTGCAGAGGTGGTGGTATCTCAGGGAGGAGCGTGGTAACCAGAGCACTGCCTGAAGATAGGGTGTCCCCTCCCCAGGCTGGAAGCAGGAGCACCCCCTCATTTCAGGAGCAAGAGGAGAGGATGAGCCTGGCCATCAATGTTGGACCCAGAGCAAGGGGAGGTGGCAGCCTCCTTACCTGCCGATTGACGTGGATGCTGCTGGGCCCAAAGGTGGTGGTCCCATAGCTTGTCACGTAATAGTGAGCAGAGGGCTGCAGCGGGGGCTCCTCCAGCTGCCTGGGCACTGTGGGGATGGGGGGACACCGTCAGCACCTCAGTTCCATGAACCCCTCAAGCCCTCCTCCCCCCCGAGCACTGCTGTGGCGCAAAACTAGGACCATTCAGCTCACCTTTGGGCAGGAGCAGCTCTGCGCCAAAGCGGTGCCCGCAAGTCCCACAGGTTTTAACGTCTTCCTTTGTCCTGCGGAGGAAAAAGCCCCAAGAAGAAGGAGCAGCAGCTGCCCTCAGCGCTTCCCATGGAAGACAATGCCAAGGCAATGGAAGAGGCTCCCTCTTTCGACCCCGACATGAGGTCCTGCCATCAGTGGGATGGCTGCTGCCTTCCCAGGTGCCTGAGCACCTTCAGCTCTTCATGAAACGGGGATGTGGGCACCTGTCCAGAGTGGACATTATGTGCCTGAGCCCCAGACTCTTGACTTTTTCACCTTTTTTTTTCCACACTTGAATTTCCCACACAAGTAAATGCTACCACCACATGGGGGATGGGCTACTACAGTCAGGAGAAGGGCAATGTAGTGCCCAGTGAGTTTTGCAACTGATTTCACATGGCTTTTGGAAGCTGACCAGCCCCACCAGCATTGCCGTACCAACCACCCAGCTCCAGCCCTCAGCTTGGAGCAGCACAGCACATACGTACATGGCATTTGTGCCATCCATGTCTGGCCAGATGAGCTCCGCAGGACAACCAGCCGTTCGGCAGGGAGTCTTCACGCACATGTGGAGCCCTGGCCACTCCTCAGCGAGCTTCTGGATGATGAAGACAACTGCCATAAGGAAGTCCCAGGCAAACTGGAAACCTTCCAGGCAAAAGGAGAACATCTTGCTTACTCACAGCCACCCAACTGTGGCAGCTCAGGAGATGCTGTGGTGATGCACGCATCGTTTCCAGCCTGCTGGACCACAGCCAGAATGGCTTGACCAGTTCCATTTCTCAAGTTAACCAAGGCCCACCAGCCTTCAAAGGGAATTGAAAGGTATGTTGGAAGCGCTTCCCAACTCACATGGCCCTTTTGTTTATCACTTGGAGACCCAGCCTGAGACCATACTCTGCTGGGACTTTATGGGGAAGGATGACCCGTTTGCTCCATGAGAATACTGAAAACTTGACTTTCCACTTTCATGTGACACCTTGAGAGGAATCCTGACCAGGTTGCATGGAGAAAGGGAAAATCTTTAATTGAACTGCTAGTGGACCCTGGCCAGAGTAGGACACGTGGCAGAGGCTTCTGGGATGCTCTGCCCAGAGGAGTGGAGGTGGCAGTTAAAGAGAGACATGTGGTTGGGAGTCATGAAATAAGAATCCTTACCTGTCCTGCCTGCTGGCTTTCTGCATCGGAGCTCCAGGTAGCTGTAGGCCCTCTGGTTATTCTCTTTGATCAGCAGAGGTTTGCCATTGCATATGAGCAGGCAGGTTGCCTTGGCCACCCAGTGTGTGGAGTAGAAGGAACAAGCTTTCACCAGGAACCTGCAAGGAGATTGTCCACTGCTTTCGCCACTCTCCTCCCTGCTTATCTCTGACACTGGGAGGAAGTGTGGCAGCAGGTGGACTTGAAAAGTATGAACCCAATTTCAGCAGAAACAGAGGCAGACATCAAATGAGGACCCTGCCCTACTGAAAGCTCAAGCAGCAGGAGCAGCCTCTTAAGCCAAGAGCTGCTTCCAGAGTTGGCCATCTATCCTGATTTTGGCTGGGATAGAGTTAATTTTTTTCCTAGTAGCTGGTATAGTACTGTGTTTTGGATTTAGGATGAGAATAATGTTGATAACAGATGGATGTTTTCAGTTGGTGCTGAGCAGTGCTTGCACAGAGTCAAGGACTTCTCAGCATCTCGCCCCACCCCACCAGCGAGCAGGCTGGGGGGGGGCCCCAGCTGGGACAGCTGACCCCAACTGACCAAAGGGATATTCCAGACCATATGCCATCGTGCTCAGGATATAAACTGGGGAAAGCTGGCCAGGAGGCTGCTGCTTGGGAACGGGCTGGGATCAGTTGGTTGGTGGTGAGCAATTGTATTTCATTTGCATCACATGTTTTTCTTTGGTTTTATTTCTCTCTTTTTTTGTTATTTTCCTTTTCATTACAACATTACTATTATTATTACAATATTTCAATTATTAAACTGTTCTTATCTCAACCCATGAGTTTTCTTACTTTTACCCTTCTGATTCTCTCCCCATCCCACCCGGGGCAGGAGTGAGTGAGTGGCTGTGTGGTACTCAGATGCTGGCTGGGGTTAAGTCATGACACCATCAGATAAAGCTCTGGACACAAATCAAGAACCCCACAAGGCCAGGAGACCTTCCAGAAACTGGAACGGTCCCAGCACCTGTAAAAACTGGACCATCCTCAGGTGGGACTGGGAGACCTCTGACTGCCTGGATGGGCACAGAGTAGCCAAAAACCACCCCAGATGAAAGGTGAAGCAGAAGGAGCATGGTCCTTGCTCACATCCAGGTAATGAACATCAAAATGGTTCATCCAGGGCTCCACATGTCTGTGGCAGAGCCGAGAAGCCACCCTGGTCTCCTGAGTCATAGCCTCATGCCCCAGCTGATATGGTCTCGACAGCCAAGGGCTTGCTGTCAGTCATACTGGTGCTGCGTCGAGCAAACCCTGAACTGCACAGCCTCATTGAGGGCTGGAGACCACTGCTTACCTCTGGAAGAAACCCTCAGGTATTTCGGGTGAGAAGTAGGCACGGATGTGGAGGTCCTCAGGGTGATCTCCTCCCCACACCTCAGAGACCTCTTCGGTCTGGTTCAGATAGGTTGGGAACAAGTACCAGGACTCGCCTTGGCCCTGCGTTGTCTCCCATGGCTTCCCGGGCACAAACTCACTGGCCTGTGGGTTGAGTGCTTTGGTGTGCCTCACTTCCAGGCAGAGCTCAAAGTGCTCCAGGAGGCTGAAGAGCTTCCCTCTCCTGCTGGGGGGCCTATGTCCCATGATTTCCTCAAAGATGTCCCGCATCCCTTCTGAACAGAGCTGGTGCTTCACCAAGGCACGCACAGCCCTGTGGCACAGCATTGCCTTTGACTTGAAAGTCCACACCCAGTTGGACCTGTCTCTGATGGTAGCATGTTCCCCAATCAGCGTGTCCAGAGAGATGCTCTCGAGCTGGTGGACTAGGCGGTACCTCACAAGGAGCTGAGTGGGAAGAGAAGGCGAGAAGAGGCGGCAATGAGAGGAACCCAGCAAAGCTGCAGAGCTCGGGACCTGCAGAGAATACAGTCCTGATCCCCACGCTCACCTTGAACATAGTTATTAGGAAGGTAGGCTGGAGAAAAACAGTGCTTTCCAGGTGCTCTATTTCCTCGTACCACACGACAAGCCCAACGCGGTGGAGGTACCGCAAGATGTCCTGGAGAAGCTCTCTGCCCAGGTTAGCCAGGTGCTCACACTGGGAGAGTTTGCTGAGCAGGTACTGGAGGTCCATCATGCCTAGAGGGAGATGCAGGAGCTCAGCACACATCTCTTGGACACCAGTGTTCCAAGGCAGATGCTTTAGAGAGCCAGCAAACACCAGCAGCACCCAATGTCACCCATGCCATCCCTCAGGAAGCAGCTGGGACCAGCACGATGCTTGGTGGCTGTGGTCCAAAATGCTTTGCCCATCCTCAGCTGTCCCACTGCCTGCTCCCATGGTCTTGCCTTGCCTCAGCAGTGCCAACAGCCTGCCAGGACCTCAACAGAGCAGCTGATAAATGAGGCTAATACTGCGGTTTTTTTCATTGTTTGAGAGAGCAGATTTGTTTCCAGCCAGAAAACCTCAGATTGTCATTTAGTCATGCAGTGAGACAGGCAACAGTACCTGGCTTATCTCCACAAAAGAAAAGCATTTGCTCCTCATCCTCTAATCCTACAGTGGCCAGGGGAGCCAGAGATAACACCCTTGGTGCTGGTGGTGTTCCTACCTGCTTTAGGTAGTGAAGCAAGGAGCTGGGGCTGCCTGCTAGTCCTGCTAAGTCACAGGAGACACGGAGAAGGGGCTAGGGAGTGGTAGGGGCCATTAAATAAAGTCAGCAGGATGTAGGTTTGGAAACCACACAGAAGCATTAAAACTGTGGAGCTCCTTCCTGCAAGATTTTTTAATTGCTTATATAGAGCAAAGAGGAGAAAGAACAATGTTACCGGAAAGAAAGAAACCAGACAACATGGCCAGCTCCAGGTACCTCCAGCCACAGGTTGGTAGATGCTGGCAGAGCCTCCTGCTGAAGACACGCTGGGCCTTTTCCTATGCTTTTCCCTAGGTACCTGCCTTGGAGGCAGATGCTCATAATGACAGAACTGGGTAGTAGCAATTAATGCTCCAGCAATAACACTGCAAGGTCTTCAGCAGCGACCCCACCACCATGTGAATGGGGCCAGAAGGTGCAGGAAACACTGGAGAGCCCGTCCCAGCCGTAGGACAGCAGGTCGTCCCAGGAAGGTGTGGTGGGGGTCGTGGACCACTCACCGTGGTCTGCCAACTCCTCGCCCTGTGCGATATCTACAATGGCAGCTTCCACCTGCCTATAGACGGGCGGCAGCACTCGGACAACCTCAGGGAAGAGCTCCTCATTCTTCACATGCTCCAGAATAGTGGCCTCAAGCTTTTTGATATCACGGTGATCTGTGCAGTTGACAGCAACTAAGTTTAAGATCTGGAAGAAAGAAAGCACACACCTGCCAAAAGCACATCCAGAGGAGTCTTTTAGCCTGCAAGGTAAAGGAGGGACCTAATGCCAAAGAGGTCACCAAGGATGGGACGTGCCGCTGGCTCAGCTTCAGAGGGCTCTTCCTTCACACCTTTGCTTTGCAGCAGTTCCCAGAAAATCACCTGGGGATGGTAAATGCTCCTTTCCCCCCCGCCCCTCCCCCTCCCCCCCGCTCCTCACCAAGCACTTGCCACAAGCCACAGGAGGAGATGCTCACCACCGAGCAGGGAGAAGGATGCAGCAGGTCACAGCCAAGGGTTACTACATCCACCCTAGCCCTGGGTAGTGGCTGCAGTAGCAGCCTGATGCATTAGCACCAGGTCACCATCACCAGTAGCATGCCGGGCTGCCAGAGACAACAGGGTGACCACAGACAGCAAAGAACCATGACTATCTCAGGCCTACTGTTAATGTGCAGCTCTCCATCTCCTTCAGCCTCTCCCACTGGTCCACGTAAAACTCAGGCTCCTCACTGCCCTCCAGATTGTCGATGAAGTGAGCGAGGTTGCTTTTTCTCTCCATCAGCATGGCTGCGATCTTGGCCATGATGTCACACCTCTTCTCCTCCACCTCCTCCTCCTGGCAGCAGTCCACGTGGGTTCCCACGGGAAGCACCACCGAGTTTGGGACTCGCATGGACAGGTTGTTGATCCAGAAACCGACGAGCTCCTTAAAAGTCTTGTCGTTAGTTTGGTACCTGGGAAGGGAGAGAAAGAAAATCCCAAATTCACATCTAACCTGCCGGCTCTACAGCCAGCTTCCACCAGCACAGGCCTGACCATGTACCTTATGCTGTCCCAGGGGCTAACTGGAGAAGAGCTCAGATGTCCTAATCTGTCTTGGGCCATATCCAAGCTCATTCGTAAGTTTCCCATCCTTAAGCTAAGCCAGTTAAAGCTATGGGGTGTAGCAAAGTCTGTCCCTGCTATGGATGGGAGCATCCCTCTGTACCACAAAGCCCAAACCTGATGCTCCCTCCATGTTCAGGGAGCACCACAAGATATAGGAGAGCTCGTAGATGTATTGCCAAGGCAGAAAGTAAAGTAACATAAGGAGTTAATGCTCATCTAACCCCTCAAAACAGAGGACTTGCTAAGGTGATCACAGATCTAGTGGCTTAATTAAAAGAGTGATCTGCAAAAAGGGGGAGAAGGAGAGCTGGCTACTCCTGCAGTGAGAAGACCAGGCAACAAGGTCCAATGGAAATGGTGTGAACCCATGCAGGGGAAAGCTTGCCCAGCCCCTTTTTTCTTCTCGCACGCCACTTTGAATCCAAACCAGCTCAGCATTTACATGTGGAGATTGATGACAAGGATGACAAGTGCCTGTGGGGTGATGAACACATGATGAGTCATGTAGTATTCCAGCTGGCCAGCAAAGTCCCAGAAGAGAAACGTGAAGTCCTCGATCCGGAACTCGCTGATCTCTATCCCAACCGTTCGCTCTTCCATGGGCACCAGTTTGGTTTGCCCTTGCTTCAGGCTTTTGCAGATGGTGGACTTTCCCGCCAGCGAGGCCCCCAGGAACATGGTCTTGACCCTCTTGTCCTCCTGCCCCAAACTGTGTTGAAGCTGGTTGAAGTAATTCCGGATCTGCTGGATGCCACCAGCGCACACTTCACTAGGTGGCTCCCGGAGGGGGTTCCCATTGGCCTTGAACATTTTCAGGGATTGCCCCTGGAAGAGCTCCCTGGGGAGCTGGCGAAGGGCATTATTCTGCACATGGAGCTCCTGCAAGTGTGCCAGCTGCAGGACAGGCTGGGGGAAGGTCCGGAACAGGTTGTTGGAGATGTTGAGGTACTGGAGGCTGCCTTGACATGCCGTCAGGTCCTTGGGGAGGGCACCAAGACGGTTGTTGTTCAGCCTCAAGTGTTTAAGCCTGGGGAGGTGGGAGAAAACCCCCTCTGGGATGACCCGGATTTGGTTCTGATTCAGCTCAAGCTTCTCTAAACAGACCAGGCTCTGGATTTCAGTGGGAAAGTCCACAATCTCGTTCTTGGACAGTATTAGCCTCTTCAGGTTGCAAAGCTTAGAAATGCCGGTGATGCTCCTGAGCTTGTTCCTGTCGAGGTCAAGGCTCTCCAGCCCGGGGTTGCTCAGGACTGCCGGTGGCAGCACGCGCAGCCTCTGGGTAGAGAGAGTCACTTCACGCAAACCATCCTCCTGCTCCTGACCTGCACACGTGGGACAGGGGAGGTGGTTAAGAGAGAGACTTTCACCCTTTGGGTTGCAGAACATTCTGTCTCTTGAGCTCTGCACGACTTTGGGATCATTTTGGTCAGCAAGGAAAAGCAGAGGCAAGGCATAGGCGCTGGTCCTATGTCCTCTCAAGAGAGGAACCAAAGCTGAGGCACAAGGATCTCGGCTGGGCCTGAAGACCCAGGAAGAAACGGTGGCCACCAGATGTTGGCCAGTAGCCCAAGCATCACGTTAACAGCTTTGCTCTCATTAAAGCACTGCAAGATCTCCAGCCACAGATGCATCTACCCCAAAACTGGCAGGTTTCTAATCCCAGCAGCAGGCTGGCGGGGCAGAGCCAACGTCAGTGGGAGAGCTGCTTTCCAAATAACTCGCCCAGTCCACCCTCAGCTCTCAACCACAGCTAGGGAGATGTGTTGAGGCCAGGGCTAGTGACTTCAGACACTTCCTCTCTCACATCCTCCCCCTGCTCCAGATGCACGCTACAATTCCCTGCAGAGATGCTCCCAGCCCCGGGAGACCGGGGGAATAACGCAGGGACAGTAGGGTCCCCCACAGGACAGGGCGCATGAGAAGGGACTCTGTGACGGCCAAAAACATCCCCAAAAGGAAGGCATTTAGAGCAGAGAAGGTTGCAGGCGAGAAGAGTGCCAGGGGATGTGGGATGGGGATCACACAATACTACAACAAAACATGGTCAGATTTGCTTTCCTCTCCATTTTTTCACTTCCTCACCAGATGACACCAAGCACGGCATCCCCTTGCGCAAGGCACCCTGCTCAGGACCGACTCATCGTCAGTTCTCAGCATCACCACCTAAACCTGCGACGTGCAACAAGCCCAGCAGGAAAGCAAGCTTTCACGCCCTCCCAAACGCCCGACCCCTTCCCTGGCACCATCAGAGAGACAAGCCAAGGGCTCCCACCACTGCTCTGAACCAGAGCAGCAAGGAGCCAGGGCGGATACTCACAGGCTCTGGGCTGGGTCATGGCCCTGCAGCGTGGCACCGTCTGGATCCTCCCAGTCACTCGGCTTCTTTCATTTCCTCCTATTTTTTTCGCTCCCCGCCCCCCCGTGCTCTGCCCACCCTCTCTTTCTCCATCCATCCTCAGAGCAGCTCCCAACAACTCAAGCACTGCTGGCCAGATACCAGGGCCAAGCATGTGTCCCGAGAACAGCTCTGGAGGTTACCAACAACAGTGGTGGCAGAGCAGCGCCCGAGTCAACTTTTTACAGCAGTGTCCCTGCCTTTGCTAAAGAAACTTTTAGTGTTACCACTGTTGCAGAAAAGGGAAAGGACACTCACAAGAAGTTATGCTATCACCAAACTACTACATGTGTTGAATAAAAAAGATTTCTTCTGTTAAACAGGTGGCAGCAGCTGATCTAAGAGGGTCAAAAAGAAGGGGAATGGGGAGGAAAGGGGGAATAAAGGGGGGAAAGGGGGAAAAAAGGGAAGAGTGCAAGTAGCATACACAGTATACTACAAAAACATGCCAGAAGAGCCATTTTTAGGTGTTTCTTATTGCCTCTCCTCAGGGGCAGCTTACAATTTGATGGATTTATTTTTAACAGTAGACAGAAAGAAAGAATCACTATTCTTGTTCACATAACTTCAGGGAAAAGCATGTGCAGAAGGTATAGTTTTCAGCTTCATTACTCTTCCAGGGAATGGCAGGTCCAGAGGTAACTGAAATTTAACAATCCTTACAGTACATGCATTCCTAATATATCTTGCAACAGGCTGTTATCTTCACTGCTAATTCAAGGATAACACTAACCAAGAATTTAAAGCAGCGAGGCAGGCTGAAGAACAAAACAGATTGACATTGTCTTCTTGGGCAGCAGTGTAGTCGCTTCTATTATTTGGTCAAGCTTTGTTTTTCACACTATCTACCCTTTTTCACTCATGCAGGCAGGTTATTCCAGAATTGTTCCTCCGATTAGCCCAGAGGGTTGTGGTGAGTGGGGTGAAATCCAGTCGGCAGCGGGTCACAAGTGGTGTTCCCCAGGGCTCAGTGTTGGGCCCTGTTCTGTTTAATATCTTTATCAACGATCTGGATGAAGGGATCAAGTGCACCCTCAGCAAGTTTGCAGATGACACCAAGTTGGGAGGAGGGTTGATCTGCTTGAGGGTAGGGAGGCTCTACAGAGGGATCTGGACAGGCTGGATCGATGGCTGAAACCAACTGTATGAGGTTCAACAAGGCCAAGTGCCAGGTCCTGCACTTGGGTCACAGCAACCCCATGCAACGCTACAGGCTTGGGGAAGAGTGGCTGGAAAGCTGCCCAGCAGAAAAAGACCTGGGGGTGCTGGTTGACATCCGGCTGAATACGAGCCAGCAGTGTGTCCAAGAAAGCACCTGGCCTGTATCAGAAATAGTGTGGCCAGCCAGAGCAGGGCAGTGATGAGGCCACACCTTGAGTCCTGTGTTCAGTTTTGGGCCCCTCACTACAGGAAAGACTTTGAGGTGCTGGAGTGTGTTCACAGAAGGGCAACCAAGTTGGTGAGGGGCACAAGTCTTATGAGGAGCGGCTGAGGGAACTGGGGGTGTTTAGCCTGGAGAAAAGGAGGCTAAGGGGAGACTTTATCGCTCTCTACAACTACCTGAAAGGAGGTTGTACTGAGGTGGGTGTCAGTCTCTTCTGTCAGGTGGCTGGAGATAGGACGAGTGGAAATGGCCTCAAGCTGCGGCAGGGGAAGTTTAGATCAGATATCAGGAAAAATTTCATTACTGAGAGCGTTGTCAGACATTGGAATAGGCTGCCCAGGGAAGTGCTTGAGTCACCATCCCTGGAGATACTCAAAAAGCGCTTAGACAAGGCACTTCAGGACATGGGTTAGTAGGCATGGTTGATAGCTGGACTCAATGATCTTGAAGGTCTTTTCCAACCTAAATGATTCTATGATACATCCAAAGGTGTCCAGTTTCCAGCCTAAGTTTACTCCCACCTAGATCACATTCTCTCGTTCTTGTGACAACAGTGCCATAAAAGTTTCTGAACTTTGTCAAGATATCTATCAGCAGTCTTTGTATTTACAACCATCTGCAAGGTATATATTCTAGCTACAAGTTTAGCTTTAAAACTAAAGCTTCTCTTCCAGCTGTTCTTTTGCAGTCTTAGTGAGCTTTGTTCCAAAAATCTTCAACTGAAGCCCAAAGCTACCAACCCCTTGTACTCCATTCAGGTTGTGCTTTCATACAGGAAGCAAACAGAGCCAAGGAAGATCCACTCCAAAATGCTCATCCATAAACACTTCCGTAGGGTGGTGAATGATGGGCATGAAGCATCTTGCCAGTCCAGACAGTACTGGTATATGGACTTGTTTTGTTTAAATTAAAAAAAGTCCCCACATCAGCTACTTGGAACCACAGCCAAAATTATCGTATGCAGACAAAAATCTTATGATCAAAATCAGAGTTCACTGAAAAGTTAGGAATGCCAGCAAGAAATCAAAGATCTGGCTATTTGTGAGTCTTCCCATGCTCAGAAGGAGAGAAAGAAAAAAACCCCACCAACAACAAAAAAGGAGCTGCAGTTACTTGCTTTATAAAACTCATCCCAGAACGCCTAACTATTTTCTCTTTGAAGACAGGCGGCAAGACTGTCCTCGAAGAGGGCAGTTTCCAAGTGCACTCTAAGTGGTTAGGAAAGCCCTCATGCAAGACATCTTCCTGCCATCTGGTCCAACAAGCCACATACATTCAGTTCCCACTAAAGGGAAAGCCAGTTTATAAGTTGTAACTTACTGGTTTTCTCTTCAGCTTCCCTGTTAAATGTCTTCTCCCTAACATGGTTAGATAGGGAATGATGGTTTTTGTCAGGTTCAAGGGTGCTGAATATATTTGTAAGTGACTGTATTTCAGATGATTACTTAAAAGATCAGCTGCTCTGCAGTACATGCAGAAAAGGAATGCTTTTAAAGAAAGCAAGAAGTCAGTACATGTGCTGGACTTCTTTGCTTCTTGATATGAAAACCAGTCCTCCTACAGAGGAGAAGGAACAATTACTTATGCAACTTCAATCCTCTTCTAGAAACACAGTATTCCTTATGCCAGGAGCCAAGTGTGCAGGTTTATATAGAACAGCCAGGGCAAGAGGTAGCTGTAAGACAAACAAATGACACCCACTATAGGACTAAAACCATTCAAAATAACTTTATAAATTCTGTCACATTTCTGCTTTGTACATCAGTTCAACCTTATCCCTCCAGCTTGTTACTGAAAATCACAATGCTTGCTTTTTGTTTCGTTTTCTCCTGAAAGGCAGACACAAAACCAGCCATCAGTGCATTATTTACAGAAGTGCAACACAGTCTCCCACCCCGAAATGAAACTTTTCACTAACAAGATACTTCCAACAGAACGTAAATAAACACCACAGTTTGAGCAGTGTTTCTGAAGTCAGTTTATAAAGGTTAGCTCATTTCTGCAATCCCCAAATGACAGAGCAAGTAAAGCTTCGCTCACCATTGAACGGGCTAAAAATACATTTCAAGTATTAAATCAGAAGTTTCTAAAGACAATCTGTATTTCGATAAATAAACACAAGGGAAACAGTATACAGCTCTCAATATACTGCATATGAAAAGTGGTGTCTAGTTTCAAACTTTTAGCAAGACAGGTGCACAGCCCAAAAATGTGATCAAAGTAACCCTGAAAACTGTAGCAATCCGGGAGTCCCAAACATTAATCTCTTCCGTGTTTCCCCTCGAATTACTCTGCTGGTCTGAGGCTTTTGATTGTTTAGTTCTACATCTGTAGGTAATCCAAAAAACCCCTAAGTTCATTCCCATATGGAAACAATTCAAAAGAAGGTTCCGCAGATAAGTCCTATTATAATCTCGCTTCTCTGCGCTTTATTTTCAACGAGACTTCAATAGAGATGCAACTGCAGATCTATTATTCCCTCTGGCATAGCGTTCACAGCCAGAATAAGTTCAGTCCAAGTCATGCTGGCTGCAGCTTCCTCTCAGTTTTCCACTTCACGTGTATCTTCCCCATCAGATTTCTTATGTTTCCTCATATGTTTGTATTTTTCCACATATGCCTTCACCAGATTAGCTACCTTCATCGGGTTGATCTCTCCACTTTTGCTGTGGCAGATCTACAAGAGATTAGAAAAGGCATTCGGTCAATTAACAGTATTACAGCAGTTCAGGCAGGCAACAGACAAATGATAGCGAAGACCTAAGCTTCCCAGGGGAATGGATTCCTGCACAGGCCCTCCAGTCTCATAGCAGGATACAAAAACCAGAAAACTCAATGAGGGTAAGAGTAGTATTTTACTTTAAGCATTCCAGAAATGGCCCAGGGCTTATCTACTGAGCACTAACTGAATGCAAAAACATCTCTGAATGCAGAATTATTTGGTTTTACTACAGGTTTTTCTGTTCAGCCAGTTTTACACAATACATGGTAACCAAGGAAGTGTTGATTTCCCATTCTTCTGATGATTTTGAGGAAGCAATGTTCAGATTAAAAGAATCTGGCAGTTTTGAGGGCCCATTTTGAGATATGGGAGGAAGAGAATGGACTCTACAAAGAACTTTTTCAGTGTTCAGAGAAGAGTTCACAGTGACTTTAGCAGCAACTAGTGTTGCTCAGCTCTCCCACAAACCACACTTGACGTTCATATGGGTCACAGAGAAGATGTGAAATTGCAGCCATTTTCTCACTAATTTTGATTTATGACAGAATTTCTCAGCGATTCCAAGAACGCAGAGCAGGGACAGAATACAGTTCTCTCAGGTATCATTTAGCTGCCTTGACCACAAGAGCATTACTTGCTCTCACAAAATTTACCTGCTGATCAGGTCTTTTTTAGCCACGATCTGGTCAGCAATAAGGTTTGAGACAAAAGTCAACATCAGACAAATTGCAAGGCCCTCTTCCACAGTTCAGGGACACCAGAGACGCTCAAGGAATTAACGCACAAAGTATTTTCTCACTTTATCAGAAACAGCATGACAATTCTGGACGAAGTTCTTAATGAGAGAGATTTGACCATTCTCACCCAAGGCACATACCATGTAACATTTCAGCTCAGACAGCGTAAGCTTAGCAATGTTCTGGACCACTGAAAACACCACCTTCTAAAACGAACAGTCTGACAGCTCTCATCAATGGCACCACTCAGTCCTGCTTAAAGCAAATACTGCTTCACCACAAGACTGCAGAGTATGAGTCAGAGTCCAAAGATCTGCTACTTGGTTACAGCATGTAATTGCTGAAACTGACAAGCGCAATCCACAGTACTGCCACTTATTTAATGATCTGCAGAGCTCCTCTTCTCCATTTCACTGCCACCTTACCTTTTGCACTGCTTTTCGAAGAATGTTCTTGTACTCCTCCTTTGTAATCTCCCTCTTCTGGTAAAAAGGTTTAATAGCAAGTTTCACTTCTTCCACAGCCCTTTCCTGCATGTGAAGCTTCTTCATGTACTGCACAACAAGGAAAAGTTCATTACCTTGGCTACCTTGGGAATAGTTTCTGAATCTATTTTCTTAGAAATACTCCAGCAATGAAAATACTCATTCCACAATTTCAACGACCCAAGCAAGAGCTAGCCTCAAAGTGATTTCCTTTACGGTAAATTGCAGTCTTGAAACAAATACCAGTTTGTGCTACGAGGAACCCTTGTTTTAAAGTGATTTCCTTTACGGTAAATTGCAGTCTTGAAACAAATACCAGTTTGTGCTACGAGGAACCCTTGTTTTATGTAACATTTATTCTATGTCTTAGATAATGTGTTTTAAGCAAGTGACTACAATGTCCACTTATTAATTTTGGTCTCCTCCTTCCCTTCCAACAGCTCTGAAGTAAACATACATCCATCAAAAGGCATCAGATTCTAAAAGCAGCAAGTCATAGCTGTGAATATAAAGCTTCAGGTAGCTCTAAAGGCATTCTGAAAATTGCAGAGTTGCCTATAAATTAAGGATTACAGACAATATCAGAACACATTCTATCAAAACAAGTTCATAAAAACTGCTTCTCATAAATGGAAGTTCAGTGGGAAAAGTATCTTACTGTTTCATTTTGTGGTAGAAAGTAAAATAATTGGTGAAGAAGTTCCTGTTCTTGCATTTAACATCCACTATGCTTAGAGCAGATGGTCTATACAGCAAACCCAAAACTCAGCAGCAAGGGACTAGCATTGCAAAATCTCCGAAGTATTTTATTATCTCTGCATTTTCAGTGCTGATAAGCAGCAAGATATGGTTCTACCTCTCTATAGGACTGTTATGAGAAATGACATTAATTTCAAAGCTGGAGGGGAAAGGAGAAAACCAGGTGTTAAGAGAAATTTGGACATTCTGGCTTCTGGAAAGTCACTTCCAAACATTCACGCAAGAAAGTTTCAGAACTTTAAGAATGTATTTTAGATGCTTTAATTCCTCTCTGTCTTATTGCAGTGAAGCAGAAAGTGGAACCATCAAACGGACTAAGTCCCAAAAGAATTCAAAGAAAGGATTGCCTCCTGCTCCTGGGTTAGCATAGTCAGTCACCAAAAACAACAGTGACAACAGGGGCTGGGAAAATACAGTACAAATAAAGTTAAACCCCCAAACTTTAAGAGTTCAAATAAACAGCTCATTAATATTAAGCATTTGCTATTTGATAGCATTCACTCACTTCCTCGTTTTTTGTTTTATCCACTGGAGGTTTGGGTGCTTTGTTCTTTTCTTCTGCATTTCCAACAGAAGCAGCTTGGATTCCTGGTTCAGATGCGGTAGCCAGGCTGCCCGGCTCCGGAGTCAGGCTCTGTCCTGCCATGCAGCCAAGCGCTGGAAGACTACCCTGCATGATAAACTGAACCGTGGGCTGGCTGACAGGGGCATAGGGGGGAAGGCTTGAGGGCAGAGGCGGCGTCAAAGGTATATTTTGACAGTACACCTGTGAAACAGATAGACTTTTGTAAATGTTTGTACTTAGAAGAAAGAGCATCAGATCAGGATTTTCAGAACACCATTTATCCACTCAAACGGGCAAGTAATTACCAGTTTAAATCAGGGAGGCTAACATCCCAGCCCTCAGCTAGGTCTCTCTGCACCAGGAGCTAGCACCAGCCCCATTCACCTTTTAACTGGTGGACCACACAGACTGATAGCACGGACCAATGCCACCAGGCCAATTTTTATACCCTGATCACAATCAGGGAGAAGCTCACAGCTTCTCAAACAGCACCATCTTTCTGCAGATTACTACTTGAAAACAGAAGCTTCATGTACAGAGCAGAATTAAAAGAAAATGTGCTGCTTCAACCGTAAGGACCACTTGGGAGATTAAATGATTAGAGGATTGCTGAGGTGTATGGGCTATATGAAATGTACCACACGCAGAGGAAGGCGAACTCTGCCATGAGAGGAGGGTGTTGCACAACGAGGGCACAGATGAGGTGGGATGCCTTCCATGACACTTGGGTGCCAGAATAGGAACCAACCTGAGAGGAATCTAGATCAGGAAACATAGGCTCAGGAATCATATAATTGGTTGGAGGAGGCTCATTTAACTGCACCTGATTTAACGTTTGATTCAAGTCCTCTGCTTTCCAGGCCCCTTCTTTTGCTCGCTGAAGTTTGTAAAATGGCACCCCTAGGTTCCCCAAGAGAAGGAAAAGAAAACATTTAAGACCAAAATAAACCTAATGGGTCAAAGACTCAAAGCCAATTATATTTAAAAAAAATAAAATAAAAAGGATCTTACAAAGCAGCTAGCTATAGAAGGATTTTGTTTCGCAGTCATCAACATTTTAAAGCTTCTGATAATACAGGACTTATCATCCCCTTAAGCAATTGCTTTTTACTGGGTTTCCATGAGAGTAACCAATGAGAACCACACAAGCAATTCTGTCAACACACATAGCACTGGGTCCCAAGCCAAACTGTTTCTAGCAGCTTTGGCTTAGCAGAGCTCACAGGAGCAAGCTACAGAGATTTGTCACACTCCCCAGTTCCAAGAAATATTTATAAACTCTGAAGGCAAAACAACCATTCTAGTTAAATGCAGAAAGGGTGGAACACAGGCTGCCAGTTCAGAGATCGGGTTGCAATACGCGCTTCACGACTGAACAAGCTGCCGCTGGCTAGCTGAGCTGTGCTGACAGCATGTCCTCTCCGATTCATTAACAGAACTCACCTCACTATTTCAACGAGTGCAAAATGCCAGTTCTCAGGATTGGAAACCACAGGATTACCCTAGCTCAGATGACAGAGGTGTTACACTAAAACCAGGTTTAGCCAGGCACTAAAACCCTAAGCCTTATACAGCCTGCTTCAGCTGCTGTTTTGTCTGCCAAAAGAGAGACTTACTTGGAGCTTTTCCAGCAGACAGTGTGCCGCTTTCTTCCTCTTGAAGATTCCAGGTAACTCTTTTCACTGGTGCTTTTGATTTCAACACAGGACCCTGAGGTATCACCTCCAGTTCAGGCTTACTGAAAGTACCAGTTTTCTCATTTGACACAAGGCACTCATCTTTAACTTCCTTCACACAATCTGTTATTTTGCTTTTGGATGAGCTTTGAATTGGTGCAGCCTCAGCTGGAGTGTGCATGATCACTTCCTTCTTTGGGGCTGGTTCCATCAGAGATGGACATAATGCAGTATTTTCTATTTTAACTGTAATCTCAAGGTTTGTATTGCTACAGCTACCAAGCACTGCTGGATCACTGCTGCTCATTAATTCTGTTTCAGTGAAAGAATCCACATTGCCAATTGGAACACAAATGTTTGTGATCTCTGGCACAGGGAATGCAGTTTCCCTGGTCACTTCCTGACAGATGGGCTCTACCTTTATAGTTTCTTGGGCCTCTCTCAGTTGAACTGGGGTCTCAGCCTGTATTTCCTCAAGTTTGACATTTGGGTGGATGGTTATGGAAAGCTCTTCTAGTACTAGTTCCTCCTTTGGCTCTTGTTTGAAGGAATGCGGTTGCTCCAGACACCTGGACACATTTTCAGCTGGAGACTTTTGATCCTTTTCTGGTGGAGGAGGAAGCGAGGTCTCTCTTGATCTGTGTTTTCTTTCTTTGGAACGTGATCTTGATTGTGGTCTTTTTTCCTTTGATTTGCTGCTTTTGTGCTCTCGAGATCGAGATGCAGACCGAGACCGAGACCTCCACTTTCTCCTCTCCCGAGACCTGGATCTCGATCTCTTTCTCTCCCTTGACCTCAAGCTACTATCTTTATCATACCTCTCATAGCTTTTGTCTCTCCTGTGTTTCCGCCTTTTAGTCCTGTCAATGCTATTCGACCGGGAACGTTCCCTCCATCTTGATCTTGATCGAGACCGTCTTTTCTTTTTCCTGTTTTCATATAACTCAGAAGTACTTCCAGGGCTACCTGAACGTGACCTAGATTTCCTTCTCTCTCTAGACCAAGAAGTTTTTGCCTTTTTATCCTTGGTTTTATCCTTCATTTTCTTTTTTTTAAATCGTTCGTGACTGCTAGAACGGTCAGTAGAAGACCTCCTGCTCTTGGGTTTCAATGTGTGTGTTTTGCTATTCTCTTCTCCACCTGACCAAGAGGTAGATCTGGAGCTTCGGTCCCTTGAGTGTGCTCTATCCCTAGACCCTGATCGGGATCTCTTATGCTCTTTGCCAACTGCCTTTTTCCTTTTCATCTTCTTCTTGCTTCGGGAGCTGGAGTTGGAACACGATCTGGAACGCGATCGCCTCTCTGTTTGTTCTACCTTTTGGACTTTCTGCTGCCTGTCGTTCTTTGAGGGACTATCTGGATCTAGTTTCACATTACTATTGGGTCTAATAAATTCTTCAGCATTAAAGAACATGTTAGGGCCCTCTCTGCTTTCCTCCTTTAAACACTCTGCATTGGAAATTTGCTTAACAGCAGATGAAGTGCAAGGGCTGCTTAGAAAGTCTTCCTCATCCATATTGTCTTGTTCCTCTGTATCAGAGATCTGTTCCACAATTCTGCTTTCTACTGTTACATCATCACGAGACTCTGTGTTACTAGATGGTACATCAGAGTCAGCCCCAGATCCAAATATATTTTCTACCATGTAAGGGGTGAAACGACGGACAGTTTGAAATGTTTGAACTTTTGGATTTTCAATGGAAATAGTCCTGGTAATATTAGTTAGTGGGATCCCTGAGCCAAGCCTTTCAGGACTGCTACTTGTTGAACTTGAGTCTGATCCTGTTGGTTCAAAGGGATCATATATTTCACTTTTGACCTGCTTTTTCTTAACTGAGAAAAGAGATGAAGGACCCTCTTTCTGTTGTACTTTGTCGTCCACAGGGCGGAAGGTGTTACAAAATCCTGGATTAGACAGTCTGCTGGAATGCCCTGTGTTTCCAGGAATATTGATTTTAAAACTCTCAAAAGAGCTTGGGCCTTTGCTCCTCGAAGTGCCCAGCAGCGATGAACTGCTATACACACCTGTATTGGTCGAAAAAGACACCCCGCTTGTACATGTTTGTTGCTGAGATTCCTTGGCATTTGACTTCTGACTTTCCACCTTGCTACCCTTTCCCGGCTGATTAGTGCTCTCTTTGCCAGTCAGCTGGGTTATACAGGAGCTGGGAATGTCACAGCTTTGGCTTCCTGTGGGTTCTGGCTCCACCTGCTTGCTGCTGGTTTCCTTTTTAATCTTTGGTATCCTGGGAAGCTCAAAGATGTCAATTCTCTTGGGAGGTGGTTTTAATGGCTGCCTCACAGTTACAGCTTTTGAGCCAGAATTCAAGTTACAGCTCAGGGGCTTTGAAGATAAGTCAGTGGGTGCAAAGTTTTTAGAGTTTCCATTAAATCTGCGCGTTTCATCTAACTTGGAGCCATGCCTGCTCAGAGTACCTATCTTCTGAGTCTGAACCGACCTGGGTGTCATTGAATATTCTGATTTTACAGTTGCCTTTTCTGATGTAGTCTGTGCAGGGTTTGCTGCAGGCTCAATCCTGCTCAGTGAGGGTGAAGGTGATGAAAACAAGCTTGAGGAGGAGGGTCTGGTGCAAGTACTCAGCCCTGAGGAAACTGAAGGTCCAGCAATGAAGCTGCTTGCTGTGGTCCCTGAGTGCACTGTACTCGGTTGGATGTTATGTGCTGAACCATCATCCACTCTCGAGTCATTCGCTGATTTTCTATGAAGTGGAGCTATGGCATACAAGCAAACAATTAAGCTTTTCAGTATGTATCTGGACATTTTCCCCCAACATTAAAAGAAGTAGTGAGGTAATTATTTTAAGTTCCACTTTGGTTTGCAGACATAACACACAGTAATAAGGCAGTCCAATAGTTCTTTTGGTCAGATGCTCAAGGTTTAATGCCAGACAACTGCACCTTTGAGGTAAACACTAGTGTTTAAGAAATAAATTATCCTGTTCTGTAGCTATCACCAGACTCATGTTTATTATCCTGTAGTCACTGACTGATAAAAAATTACTGTAACAGAGGATGTTACAGATACTTATTTTAAGAATAAAGCTTTAAGATTAAATTTGAAGAGGTTCTTTCCAAATAATACCACGCAAAGGGAAGAAAGAGCTGAAGATGCTAGCATGTATTCTAGAGCTCTACTTTTGCAAAGGAACTTCTTGCCAAGGCCCTCAAGACTGCTCTTCAAACCAAAGGTACAGTTCACAGACATGGCAGCAATGCGTGACAAATGCCAGAAGAACTGGGTACTAAGGCACCTCTGCTCTATCCAGTCCTCCATTTTTTGTAACAAAGCATGAAACTACAGTGCAGTATTTTTAAAGAAGAAAACTACCTATTAAAACCAAAGTCCTCCAGTAACATCTCAGCTCTGCAATTAAGAGAGAAGTAACGCTATTTCAGAGCATACGTAAGAATCTTATTAGACAGATTACTGCTGGCAACTATTGAATCTGTCCTACGTATTCAAATGCTCAATAAGAGCATCCCTATGCTTGAAACCATGCAGCCTGTAGGACCAGGGCAGATGTGGATGAAACAAAGAGGCTAACTGCGCTGTGAAGTGCCAAACCCTTACCTGCCTTCTTCGCCGTCAGCGAACCATCTCTGTTGATGACCACATCCGAACTACTCATCATGAGAAAGCTCTGTCCAGACAGGATACTTCCCAACAGATCAGGCACAGGGGCAGCTTCTGCTTCTTGATCAGGACTCAAGGCAGGTACACTGCTTCTGCATGTTTCAGAGGGGTTATATTTCCTTTACTCTTACAGCACTTGTTCTATACACACACATTACATTAAAAAGAAACCAAAATCAAGGGCATAAACAGAGGTCAGCCAGGGAAGTCCACTTTTAGTTTTGGCTTCACTAGAGTCATTCAGTCCCTATCTCCCTCTGCCAAACAGAAGGTGAAGCTTTTACTGACTTCCCACAGGGACACCACAGGATAGGAAAGCATGTAATCATACCAGAAACCTTTGGTAAGCAAATGCTTTTAGTCTTATTTAAGAGTGGTGCTCACTGTGTTGTGTATCAAGATTAACTTTCCAGGGCATTTCAGATGCATTTTTGAAGCACAAACCATTGTTCAGCACTTCAGAGATATTTCCATCCCAGCTGCCTCTCTTCCCCCCACCAAATCGTGATCACAAATGTATTCCTCAGGCCTACACTGCTATTTAAAAAAACTGATGCAGCTTGAATCAGTATTTAGCACCAGTCAGAATACACGTAGGTGCCTACTGGTAGGGTAGCTAAGAGCACGGCATAGGAGGAATTACACTGAAAAACAACAGCAATGCTCCCACACACAGGACAACACAAACACTCCCCTTTATGCATTACTCAGTCTTACAAAAATGGTTTAATGGTTTGTGTTCTTGAAATATGGACTGAAAAAGTTTTGAGTCTTTCTGGAGTTGGGGTGTGGCTTTTTTGTTTTTCTTTCTTCGCTTCTGTGTTGGTGGGATTTGGGGGTTTGTTTCTTTGGTTTTTTAAAAAAAAAACACCACAAAAAACCCAACTTCAAAAGGGACCAATAGATCCAGATCTTCAAGGGAGCTACATTTCATTTCTGTATAACAACAAAGCAAGCTTTCCAAACACAATGTACACCAAAAAGCTGTAATAACATATAACAGAGACAAAATGAGAAGGCTAAAAGAATTGGCCACCCAGGCCAGACCAGGAAACTCACTGTAGTCCAGGTAAATCAAGCCTTCAGAAAAGCTGAATTTCAGGTAAATGTGCTACTCAAATAATTTGGAGGACATGGAAAACTTCCTGAAAGGCTTCCTTCGGGATTGAGATGGGAAAAGTAGAGAAATATTCCAAGTTATCATAAAAATATGCTATCTTAATTGTGAGAAACCAGCCTTTGCCGTGAGATGCGTTAGAGGACAGCCATGTAAACCTCTCACACCTTTAATCATTTAAGCTGAGCTCCCTCTATTTCTCCTAGTCTTCAGCTCCCTCAGCCTTGCAGTTTTCTGTAACTTGGTTGGTACCTGCATCAGTCATTTTCCCCATTCCTTTTCTTCTTGTCATGCTCCTGCTCCCTGTATCCAGCTCCTCTGCACTGCGTCCTACACCCCAGTCCTGAAAACCCACTGTGGCTGCCAGTGGCAGGCATCCAGCAACATTCCCTGGCCCTGGGAGGCACAGGGGCACACAATTTTCACACACACAGACATCTGTCAGACAGCAAAGCAACTGTTAAATTGCAGGATCAAACAAACAGTTTTCTCTCAATTTTCTGAGCTCCAACAAATGGCAGAAGAATTGGGTGAGGTGGGTACATCCCTCACCTCCTCCTCTGGATGTGCATTAGATTCCCCAGCCCTCTCAAATAAGCAAGCATTTTTTTAAAGGTTAATGAGACTGGGATTTAAAACTTACTAATGGGGTTACTAAACAATCCCAAAACAGAAAGCAAGAAGAGCCACATTTGGGTGGAAACACCAATCTGAAATTTCAATGCAATAGTTAGAGATATTATGAAGAAGTAAGTGTGTGCCCTTCAACATAATAAAAAGAATTCTTGCATAAAATGATGTGGTTATTTATCTACACATGTGCAGGTGCACACACACACACACACACACTTTCAAAATACATGGGGTAAGAAAAGACTTAAACCAGGATGATCACCCAGTTTGCTCTTTTGTTAAGGTCATTAGAAAATTAAGAAAAATTAAATAAAATAAATAGCTTGATGGATTTTTACCTGGGAAGTCCCACAGAAACAGGTCTAGCTACAGGACGGTGAGACCTCAGTGCTGACTGGGAGAGAACTCTCCTTTTGGCACTCACTGGTGAATCTGGATTTGCTGGAACCTCTTCATTACTGTGGGTAAAACACACACACAAGAATCCTGAAATTGTCTGAATGTTTTTTATGTCGAATAGGTGAAGTCGGTAATACTACGAGGGCAGATATGGTTAGAGAGCATTGTTTGTTTTATTATGATACACTAAAAAAAGATTTGTGCAATATACTTATTTTCTGTGGCCACATAAATAGAACAGTGTAATTCAGCTAGCAGAAATTAAAATGTATATTTTTATTTTTAAAGTATTAAATGGGTAATTTCCTTTTATGAAAGGATCAAAAAGACTTAAGTGGAAAATTAAACTTCACCAACAATAATTTCAGATGCCTCCTCCCCAAAATCCAAAGCTTAAAGAGTGACACAAACTATGGCACAGTAAGATTCCTCCTGAATTTGAAGTGTCTAGAAAAGTGAAGATTGGAAAAGGAGAAACATGGAAGATTCCACAGGTCCATTTAATTATATGTGAAGTCACTGTTTACTGCATACCAAATACGCTAGCTATCTTCACTTAAAATAAATAGAAAATGACTGATTAGGATCCAGCTCCTTCAGATTCTAGCCTCTGAATAACCCCATAGATCTTAAAGGTTTTAATGAAGCTTATTATTTCAGCAAACCTCTTTAAAGAAGGCTGATTCTTTAAGAGCTCAGCAACTTGGCCAAGAAGGAAAGAAAGAACAGGCCAATGCGTTATGAACTGTGTCCCCAAAGCTGTCTTCAGACACAAGATCTACACTCTGCAAGAAGTAGCATGTACAAACAACCTGACACATGTGAAATTATCGTGTCCCTGATAATAATCCAGAGATATCTTACCTTTCATAAGGATCCAACTCATATGGATCTCCAAACACAGACAGAGAAGCTGCACCGATATCTGCTCTCATCAGACCAAGTGAGGGCTCCATTGGTTTGTACATGGAAGGAAGCGAGGCTCCATGCAGAGGTTTACTAAGACCAAGAGTTCTTGCAATACGGGAGCGAGTACTAGCCTCATTTTTCACCTGCACAGATAAAGAGATTGGGTTATTTCTATATTAGGGGTAGGCACGTAGCCTGGGTTTAAAGCCCCGAATTCTTCACTTAAGTACAGACATCAGGTTACTACTGTTGGTAGCAAAAGAGGTGTGCATTTATTCTCTACATTTGTTTTAAAGCATTTATTAAAAACTTCTAACTATGGCCTACATGTCATTTCATAAAGAGACTGCACATATCAGATTTAAGTGACCTGATAAGTTAAGTTTCTAAAAACCTTTAATAATGTCATTCAAAATTGTCAATTCTATAATAAAGGCTGGAGGGACAGTTCTGGCTGTAGGATGTAAACTCTAGTTAAGGTAGCTGAGGACCAAAGTCAAGCTGGGACAAAGTATTCAGCATAGTTCACATGAGAACACTATCCACAACTGAAAGGGATTTTCAGAGCCCTTATGGCTGATTAACTGGGTTTGCAACAACACAAACATCCATAGCCTATTAAAAAGAATAGGTGGTGGCAATTTTAACTGAACTTGCATCAGTACCAAGTAAACACTACAGCTGAATGGCAAGGCATAACACAAAGCCTGCATGACACACTTTATAGTGTGATCCCTGCAGTTCAGGTAACAGGATTTGTCAACAAATCCAGCAGGCCTGCCTGGAAGTTGCAATTCGTTTCCGTATACAGCATCTTTCTGGAGTACACTGGACACATCCTGCACATACCCCCACCAGAAAAAAAGTTATCTGCTATCATTATAAGACAGTGTTTTTTCCATTGAATCCCATGTTATAGTGCTTTTACAGATGGCTGAAAAATGGCAGATACTGACACTGGCAGAAACTCACATGTGATCTTACTCTCATCTTTTTCCCCCTTCTCTTCTTTATCAGATGCTTGCGTCTCTTCAGCTGGGTCCCTGAACTCTTCTTCCCAGCAGAAGATTTTGTCTGAGTTCTTTTTTTGCCTCCTACTTTCTTTCTCCTACCTGATGGAACAAAAGACAACCAAGTATCTGGCTAAGTGCTGGCACTGCATTTTACCCTGTACTCCCCTTTTCATTCCCCCATGGCACACAAAGGCAGTTCAGAGACCTACAGTGTGCTGCAACAGTATAAACCAGCAGAGCAGAAAAAGCAAAATCATTCAGATTTATTTAAAAGCAACCTTCAAGACACTTCTGGGCAGAGGCAGTATGGGGAAAGAAGAAAACACATGGTATACTTCTGTAGCTGCACAGGTGTGGCAGCATACAGCTGATCTGGAGTACTGCATATGATTCAGGCTTATCTTCCCAAAGCTTTTATTCTTGCAGATGAGAACCATAGGAGGTGTCTGATGCCCTTACCTGTTTTTCTTTTCTGCCTAGTAGGAGCCCGCGGTGTAAGAGGACGCTGGTAGATGGCTGTGTTTAGGCCTGCTACAACTGCCTCAATTGTTTCATCCAGAAGAGAGGACATGAGGTAACTTGGCACGTGCTGTGTGGGGGATTAGAAGTTACATGATACAGGTATCTAAAGGTCAGCAACAAGTTAGTTATAAAAGCATTTGATGAAAAATGGATTTGAGATTTGTATGAGAAGCTACCAGATTTGTATGACCAAGCTGCCAGTTAAGCAATTATGTGACCTTTCTCACCTATTGACTGTCACATTAAGGAGAACTCGACCTTGCTCTTCAGCCTCGCTCAGTATTACAAGTCATGGTTCGCCTAACTGACTCTTTAAATTAGAACAATCCCAGAGACTGACATTTCCTCAGTGAAAAAGTTTGCTTAAGAACTTTCCCAAATCCACCTAACTGACCTCTGGCTTATCATGCAGCAAAGTGCAACGAGCAAAGACTGAAAAGCCAACACAGTAGAGATCCCTTGCCTTAAACTCCTCATTCTTTAGGTCAGATTTACCTAATACTGTGAAACATGTCCAGAGGCAGCATTTCAAACACACACCTCAGGGAATTCACTGAAATGGCATGTGAGTCCCACTCCAGAGCATCACTTCATTGTGATAAGCAGGGGCTGCTCCTACAAGGTTGCCGTGGTTAAACCCCAGCCAGCAACTAAGCACCACGCAGCTGCTCGCTCACACACCACCTCCCCAATGGGATAGGGGAGAGAATCAGAAGAAAAAAAAATGTAAAACTTGTGGGTTGAGATAAGAACACTCTAATAGAACAGAAAGGAAGAAACTAGTAATGATAATAATAAAAGGACGGGAATATACAAGTGATGCACAATGCAACTGCTCACCACCCGCCGACCGATGCCCAGTTACTTCCCAAGCAGCAATCCCTTCCAGCCCCACTCTCCCCAGTTTATATACTGGGCATGATGTCACATGGTATGGAACATCCCTTTGGCCAGTTTGGGTCAGCTGCCCTGGCTGTGTCCCTTCCCAGCTTCTTGTGCCCCTCCAGCCTTCTTGCTGGCTTGGCATGAGAAGCTGAAAAATCCTTGACTTTAGACTAAACACTACTTAGCAATAACATATCAGTGTGTTACCAAGGTTATTCTGGTACTGAATCCAAACCATAACACTGTACCAGCTGCTAGGAAGACAATTAACTCTATCCCAGCCAAAACCAGGATAAAAGGTTCAAATTCCTCTTCCTCTCTATACTCAAGGGTCAACCACATTTAAACAAACATATTTGAAGCATATGAATTCTGAACCACCAGCCTCAGAACATGAACTCGAAGCCTCCTTGCTGGGCAAACATAGCACCCTTTTGTTCCTTCCTTCAGTTGGAAAGATGTTAAGAGCAGATTTCTCTCAACAGGTATGTTAAGTTGGCCATGTCCACACCAACCATGTTCCTAAAATGCCAGAGTCATAGAACCACAGAATGGCGTGGGTTGGAAAGGACCTTTAAAGACCCCTGCCACAGGCAGGGACATCGTCCCTAGCCCCTCTCCTTTCTTCAGGCAATTACAATGCATCAAGATTTGATAAAGTTTCATATGAGCAGATGGAAAGATGCTTCTGATGCTTCAGATTATTCGCTGTGCTTACTTTCTACCAGAGCATATGCACTGGATCCTTGTTCATTTACAAAGTGTATATGTGGCACAAACACTAGAGAAGAATGGCTTTAGAGTATCTTGCAGTGGCAAAGAAGCTTCAGACTGCAAAATGTTTGAAAACAGAATATGCCAACAGAAATATATGCTTCAATTCATCTTACTATGGAAGCAATTTCACCAGGCTTCTCTGTTAGTGTCACTAATGCAGGCTCCAAACTATTTTGCTGAGCTATTTTTATTAGAACGCCATTGTTTTAAGTATCATGGGTGCCAGTAACTACTATATAAGGTTCTCTAACTTGGAGGAGAACAGGATGGAGTAAGGAGAGCTCTGAACATTAGCCTAAATACATTTATTTTTCTAGAAGGACCTAAAATAGTGTGTCTAGTTAACCACCACTAGTTTAGGCACCTACAGAACAACAGACGAATTACAGAACAAACTGCCTCCCCAAATACTAAAGCTTTCCAAAGATCTGAAATCAGCATCTCTCTGTGCTTTGAGGACAACACCTTACACACTCCTTAACCAGTGGAATTAAGTTTCAGTCACCTCAAGGTACAAGCTAGAATAAGATGCACTTTTATTCAGAGACAAAGGGTCTAAGTAATAGTGCCTTTCCAGGTATAGTTTGTAATATCTCTGCGTATTGAGAAGTGGAGCTAGGAACGGTTTCTTGAATGGGAAGTAGTGGGCTCCCAGGCTTACACTACTATGCAATGGTAAAGTCCCCAGGCACCACCCCTCATCTGCAGGAGACAGCCACACACTATTTCTAAAACAAGTAGGGAAAGAAAGAAACTAGCAGTTACCTTGCACAGCCTTTCACCTCAAACAACACTCCTCTATGGTTATTTTTATTTTTTTTTCTCAACAAATAGCCCTGACAACTCAGATGTAATTGCTTAACAACAATGCATTAAATCGTTCATCAAGTTTTTCTATTTTATTAACTCTTCTAAAGTTGAAATTAAAAGGCCTGGGTTTGGAGACAGGGAGGTTGGCAACCAAATAAGATGACCTCCACCACGGAGGACATAATGAATTTAAGGACTGCTAAAGCACTCTAGGAAGTCCTTACATCAAGGGGAAAAAAAACATGACAAAAACTTAACGCAAGCTAGATCTTCATTCATGGCACCTGTTTCAAACTGTACCTACTGCTGTAATTCAGATCATTTGAATTTGTTACAAATTTCTCTCCTCCCACTGATTTTGATGAGAAATTTAACAGGTAAACTCTGGGGAGCTAATTAGCAATAGACTGTTCTTCCCAACCAGAAGGTAGGTAAGATAATGGAAAACCTCCACTTTTCCCCCCAGATTTTGGCATTTTGTTTTGCTTCCCTTAAGCCTGTATTTATTTACTTTTATTTCTTCTGCCTGAAGTTACAGACTATAGAAGTGTAGCTCATGAAGTGAGGCGCTTTACAATCTCAAGCGCATTCCCTTTTTCTTTCTCACCTGACCTTTACAACTCGATTACAAGGCAAAGCTTAATCTGTCAGACCTCCCACCTCCAACTCAGTCTTTTTCAGTCTGTGCTTCACACTCCAAGAAGAGCCTTTATAGCAGACCCAACCTGAAATACCCAGCCAACTGACCAACTTGAAGAAATACTTAGTTTTATCCACTCTTCCCTTCTCCCTCTTTATATTTTCCTACCTTTGGAAAAAACCTGACTTAATACAATCAAAACGACTTGTTATTGTCAAATGAAGCCAAGTTTATCTTCATGGAATCACTGAGTAATTCAGGTTGGACAGGATCTTGGGGTGTCCCTCAGAAGGGTCTGACATTTCTGTTCACCTGGTCAACACTGAATTCAAACCAGGTTGGTTAAGCCTTTCTTCAGACAGGTGCTGAAAGCCACCAAAGATAAAGAGTTCAAAAACTGTCCAAGCAACCTATTCCCACAGTTGACCATCCCCAAAGGAAAAACAATTTTATATCAAGCCAGATACTCCTCTTCCTTTCAAAAGTTATAGAATTTCACACATTTCTACCAAATCCAACAGCAGCATTAACGAAGAACCAACTAACATATCACTAGTCCCATGGAGGTTATTTACAGGGTCTATTTACACTAAGTCACTATATGCTCCTGTGCAATTTAAGGCTTTTTATATTTATGTAGCTGACAGGTAGAGTGCTTTGGCTACAGCCAGAGGGCAGAGCAGGCAGGAGATCCCCAAGTTTGAAAGGTCTCCGTTTGCAGCATACTAATTGTTACCTAAAGGATCGTAATTATCCCAGCAAACAGAAACATCCAGAACCATCTCAGCTGCCGTCATCTTCAGTAAACAGTTCAATAAGTAAAGGATTTGATGGATTTCAGGTATTTGGGATACTTTCTTGCATAGATTCTCTGGTACCTGTTAATGTAGTTGAACTCACACTGCCACATCATTAAGGACACTAGCATCTGTTTTTTTTCATTTCAGTAAGAGGCTGATTTTCAGAAACATAGAAACCTTAAAATTTCAAAGTTTTTCTCTTCAGTTTGGCTAAAGGTGGCCAACAGGTTCTACTGCTATGGGAAAGGGGGTAGGAGGACAAACAAGCAAATACACAAATGTCAAATAAACATGCCCTGTCTCTGCAAAAAAGCTTGCTAAAAAAACCAGAACTGGTGCACAAACTGCATTAACAGCCACTGGGAATAAAAATACAATTTTGCTCACAGCTGAGGTGATAAAAATGCAGATTAAAAGAGGAAGCTACTGCAGATTTCAAAATAGAGAGTCTCGGTCATGTGCTGCACTCCATTTGCACATGTTCTACATCCCAATTTAAAAGAGCTCCACAACTACTAATCACTGTGCTGTGGACAGCCAACACAGACAGCTGAGCTACTTAAGGGGGGACTTATTTCAACTCTTCCACAACATTCTTCCAGAGGCTCATTAGCAAATACTCCTAAATACCTGAATTTGTTGCGCTGTTGTTATCCGGTTTCTGTTCACTGTTGCCCTAACTCGTTCACTCTGCCGAGTTCTGGCTATAGCTCGGGTTCGGACATGAGGGCGTAGTCTACTGGTGGTAGGAATAACATCAGCCATGAGGGCAGCAACCTCTTCTTCACTGACATGATCTGTATCTTGAAAGAAAAGATGCCCAGGTCACTTGTCTTTCTACAGGTGAAAGCATTTCCAGAATTTTGGAGAAAAAAAAGTTAGCATGCCCTTTCTCAAACCAGTCACCCCCAAAGCAGACATAATCCTCTCAAAAGGAAATGAGCACAGACACCACTGCTGACTGTTACACAGAAAGACAATTTTCTAGGTCACAGAAATTGCTGCTACCTTGGCAATCTGAGATCAGGATACTAATAAATCCTTTCCAATGTAATACAATGCAGTTGCACTAAGGTGCTGGGCTTGCCTCAGGAAGGTTAAAGAATGCTTATAAGCAGCAGCTCAAGAGGTTGTAACTGAAGATGAAAATCTTAATAAACAAGATCCTCTTATCAGTCAAGAGTTCAAGTCAACTCTTCAGGTTCAAGAGAGAATGCCTATCAAAACAATTATTTAAAACAGGTAAAACCAGGGGTTAAACATCTCTTCAAAACAGCACATGCTTCTTAGCACATGCATCTTAGATTAGATGATCTAAGCCTGGAGAAAAATATTTACTTTGACTGGATACCACAAAATCCTTACCTGCAGCAGCACTGACACCCATGGGGGCACAGGCTGGGCAGAACCATTCATCTACAGGGACTTCACTCAGAGGTGGATTAAGGCATTCCATGTGATACCTTGAGAAAAGAAAATAAAAAGTAAAATAAAAATCAAACAATGTGCTCCTTACCAAGGGAAGAGAACCTTTTACCTCTGTCCACATGCTACATAAGGTGGACACATTTTCTTAACCTTGAAACTATGGTCTATGCATCTGCTTCTACCAATCTCCAGAGAAACAACGCTACCTGATACTTATATAAGGGTCTTCAATTCTAGATGGTATGTTGATCATTTTAGGCTCAGAAAAGCTCAGAAAAGTGAGTGGTTTTCCCTCGCTGTATGGTGTATTGCTTGCCATTTGAACACAAGCTGCAACAAATGTGCAGAGCCAAAACTCATGGTGGCAAAGAGAAAGGAGAGAGAGAAGTATTGAGGTGCTGGGGAGACAGGCAATCAGAAAGCAACATCAGTTTCCGGCAAACCAACATAGTATTAATGTTACTGGTACTTATGAACATTTTATTTTGCGTCACTAGACACAAATCAACTGCAATGCCTTGTTATGTTGAATAAGCACATTGCATCCCACGTATGCCTGACATGATTAAGACAACTGGTGATAAGGATTTCTGCACAACTGCACAAGCTAGGTTGCAGAGCATTGGTCAGTCAGCTTCATACAGCTGCTTGCAGGACTGGAGATTAACCAAACTGACCTCCAAACACCATCCAACTGAGAACTGTGCTCATCCTTATCAAATCTCAAAGGGAAAGAAGAGAGCATGATGCTCCCTTAGGTAGGCCTTTTGAAGTGTTCTCTACCCAACAGGCTGAGCAGCTAGACTGAACAGTTTCACCAACCACCCAGGAAAGTCTTTCAACATTACCCAGCTTGGGTTCTGCAATTTGTTCAATTCCATTTTCAGCAATTAAAACCCAGCCAAAGCAACATGTGTTAGTAGCACAAATTTTTTGAAGCAACTCATGTTCAAGTTACACTACTAAAAAGAATTAAAACAGATTTCCCAAGTAAATGAGATGCTTCCCATGAAAACCAAGTGCTTAGACCAAGTTCCCTAGGCATGGGACACAGTGAGACCACAGCCTTCAAGTAAGAGTTTCAGCTTCAAATTAGCAACATTTCTATGACCAACTTTGTTCTTTTTCTAAAAGGGGAAACCCTGCTGTTATTTCTGATGTATTTCAGAGTTAAATGCTGTACTAAGTAAAGGAAAAAGTCTGAAGCTCTCTGTTTCACCTTCTCATGCCAAAATCCACTAACTGAGATGCTAACACATCTCAGTGCCTGGCCACAGAGTAAGGAAAGGGAAGGAATGTCCTATCTGACACTATAATCCCATTTTATAGCAATACAAAAACCCCAGAGATATTACAGCTGTTAATCTACCTTCCACCCATCAACCCAACTTCAGATTGTGTCTTTCAAACCTATTCCAAACCACATTGTGGTAAACTCAATTTGCAGCTAAACTGTCAAAACCGCCAATTTTATGTTTATACTAAAATATATTAATTGTTAATAAAAAATGGAATAACATGTCCTTCTTGCATGAAAGGGTACACCTTAGCAGATGAGATTTTACACTCTTTCAGAGATTTAAGATGAAGTTGAGAAAATAATGTTTGCAATAAAACATTACTTAAAAATTAGAGTAGCAAAGTATTTTCCTTCTCTGGGAAAGGAGAGCTTGTTCTCCAACTGCCAGCTACCAGGAATGAGATCATTTCCCCAAAGTAGTATTCAGACAAGTAATATTGTTAGGTTCAGGCTGATGTCAACAAAAGTACTTCTAGCAAGACCTTCATTACATACTTTTCAAATTATCTCTGGGAGTTCTGAAGTCATGTTATGACCCACTTGACAAGCAAAGACTTTCAGCCCTGAAACTTGGGACACTGGAGAACCTATTGCAACAGCTATCTAGAGTGCCCTGGATAGGGAAAGAACCTCATCACATGGAAAATCATCATAACAAAACCCAATGCCAGATCTTACAGAAGTATAAGGTGATACTTGTTCTACAGAAAAACTCAAAGTAAACTGATTTTACTCACACTCATTCTCTCAGGTTCATTTACTTGCACTCTTGCACCCACCTACTCACAAGCACAAAGACTCCGTGTGCCCAAGTGGTCTGGCCAGGATTATTTGTGTGCAACACAGAGGGCAAGAGAGACTGGCCAACAAGCCCTCAACATACCTCTTGGGCTCTGTGACTAGCAGTGAGGAACTGATTTTGGACTTCTTTCTTGTACCTTTAAGGAATGAATGGATACTTCTGCTCCACTATTTTGTCTCAGTACTCATGAACAATACGAAAAATGACATCTATTCTTCATCTTCTTGACACCTATCTCTATATCAGTGTTACTCTCTTCTTGCTGCCTGCTAACCTCAGTGAAGTCACACATTAATGTGCCACACCATTAATGCAACTAACCCTTTTTCTACTGTTTGTCCAAGTATCTAGACATGTGCACTTTTGTATTCCTACCAATCTTAATGCTATAGCTACACAGTTCAGAAAGTTACATAGTCACATTCCAACAAGTCTTACCTGCAAATGGTTTCAATGGGAAGAGAGTTGATTACTTAAGCCATAACTTAAATTCGTAAGATAGTAGCATTATACCACACAGTTTAAACATTGTGGAAAGCCACATCTAGCTAAAAGCAATAGAAAGACAGGGTGACTCCATTGGCTTTAGAATTGTTGGCAAAAATAACTGATGAAATTTTCACTCCAGTGTCAGGTCAGACAGAAAATGTAGAGGAATAAAACTAGGAGTTGAAGCAAGCTATTATACATTTTTCTAGACTGGATCTCAGCCACAGAAAGCTAGTAAAAACAAGTTCTTTCTTCAGGAAGTGCTTCCAGAAGTACTAACTCTAGAAGTCAAGCATTTATAAAGAATTTATTTTAGGAAAATAAGAGAAAAATCAAAAACTGTATCAGACTTGGAAAAAAAAAAAAAATAATCAGAGGAACTACTGAGAGACCATGAAGGAAAATCTGAAGCAATGCCCTGAGTTCAGATAATGCTTATGAAAGGTCAGAAAGAACTGAAAGACATGACTTCAGATAAGACCTATGAAACACTAGTTTTGGTTAAGTATTTTAAACTCAGTGTTCTGATGACACGCTTAATAATATTTAGTGTTCCTGATTTTGTCCCTTCTCCAGAAGGTGAAGCAGTGTATGTGGATACTACAGAACACAAAGTCAAAACTAGACTTACCAGGCATCTAGTTAGCTTGCTAGAAGTCATTTTTGAAAGATTATTTTACATATTCATTGCTAGCAAGTATCTTTCTTTGTTCAATGGGTAACTTCTGACATCATCAAACTGATAATGCTGCAAGACTGATTAAACAGTATAAGAGCTTTAAATTCTAGCAGAAGACTTTAGGCCTAAAGTTGTATTCAAGTATCTTGATGCCTCTACTTAAACGCTTATTTTATTAATCAAGGAGGGAGAAAAACCAGTATGTTAGGCAGAGACAGAAGTAAGCAAGAGTAAGGGAATCATTTAATAGCTGTGGCTATAAAGAAAAGACCTCAAAATTTCATGAAATTGTGAATCTTAAGCACTTGTCCCACACAGCACTAATGCCCAGTCAGCTGGGACGAGTCATGAACCCTCTCAAGGTGACATAAAGCCTATATGTTTTTTTTTTACCCTCCATGCACCCAGATGTTGCATGGATGAGCACAAACATCTTCATCACTTGAAGCTATGGTCACTTGTTTCAGTGGTCTGCAGCACTGATGTGTGCAGGACGGTCCACACGTATGCTTCTACATGACCAGAAAAGGATCCATCACATCATGGGGATGTCTGTGCTATAAGCACATGGATACAAGTCTGGACACATGATGAGCCTGAAGAGAGTAGCAAGGGGCAGCCTACAGACCAGATAGTGCCTGTGGACAAAACACTGGCCAGCACTGCACTGCCACCTGCAATCATGCAGGTGCTACATTTATTTCAACCTTTCTTACCCTGCATCGCAGCCGTCACACAGTAGCAGGCGATCCTCGTGGTCACTTCTGCCACACACCTCACAGAAGGTTGGATCATCCTCTCCATCATTACCCTGAGTTTTCGTGTTCTCAACAGGAATCTAAATAAGAGGAATTCACATTTTATGCAGAGTGTGCAGAATTTTAAAATCCATTGTCACATCAACAGCACCTGCAGCAAAATCTGAAAGTGAATGAACCAAAATGGCTGCTACATACTAGAACCTTCATTTAGTTCATTCAGCACATGTAGGACATGATCAAATGCTTAAAAACATTTACTGAACTTGTCTACTGTCAGATACCAACAACCATAGAAAACTGCATTTTAAAAACAGGTGAAACCAAAATTCCAGAATAAGATCAGAAGTAGTCAAATGAAAAAAAAGCCAAAGAAGACAAGAGAATAGAGCACGCTTAGCTTCCCCCCCTACACAGAGGATTTAAATGTTAAATTGCTCTTCTGTTAAAAATGCGAACACTTAATAATAAACCATCAGTTTATGAAAACAGAGCATCAAACTCCTAAATGTCCCCTGAAAACCAACATGCTTCTGATTATTAATAAAGAGCAATGACAACCCTTCAATATTCTTTTGTGAGAAACTAGTAGCTCACTCAACCTGTGCCTTTAAGTGCTCTACTATTGCCTTGTGTCTCTCTTGCCTTACAAACCCAACTGCTACACAGCATAGCTGGTAGCAAGACATAAAGGAAGAGATCATGTATAACCTAGATTACTCTTATTCATAGTATAACAGCACTTGCAGTATGCGAGGCATTTTGCCCATGTGGACAGACTTATCAATGCAGAACAGCTTAGAGTCAAATGTCCGTTACGCAAGAATGGCATGAAGGTTATGAAAACCACCCTTTTTGCCATCACAAACGATGCCACGCTTCAATCCACACACAATACTGTGGGAAACGTGGTTAAGGAGGAAGAAAAATTGTAACAGTTCCTTAAAAGGCAATCTCAAAATAGGAAAGAAATAATTCATCCAGATACCAAATACCAGATAAACATGCTAGAAGTGTAAACCTCTGAATAGCTATTTTGTGGCAATTGGCCTTGTTATTTGCTACAGTAGAAAGCTCACCTTTTTTAAGATTTTACCACCAAAACGTGCCCGAATGCTAATGTACTTAAACAGGATTCGATCCACTGGACAGGAGTTTGCGTTCTAGAAAGAAAAAAATTATTTCCCCTTAGAGTTAATAAGCACATCTCTTGATTCAATTTTTAAAAAGGTGATCTTCAATTATGAATGTAATAAGCATTAAGTTAATGTAGTAATCATTTTAATGGCTATTGGTCTTGATATTTCAAGTACTTTAATCTGACTTATCTGGTTTACAAGCAAACTATTGTATCAGAGAAAACACACATTTTTAGAAAAGCATTTATTATACTGAGGTAATTTAATTATTATTCAACTGCCAAAAAACCATAAAAAGTTCTTCCAAACATTGCCTTGAAATAGTGTTCATGTTTTAGGGCATTTTCTTTCTTTTGGATGAATGAGCAACTGGAAATGCTTACAAATACATTCAGTAAGAGTGATTTCTTGATTTTTTGATTTATTTTTTTAAATTTAATTACCACTGGTACTGCTGCATCTGCATGCACAGTAAATTTTGTTGTAATTCTCACCCTGGATTATGATTATGGGAACCACACAGTTAGGTGGCAAGGAACTCTGAATTGAGAGCAAACTGCTGATTTAGTCAGTATTCTTTTATATCTTTTCTATGTTTATAAGTTCACTGTCACAATAGACCCCCATCCAACCGTCACAACATAGAATTCAACAAGAGATAGATATACAGAGAAATATATACATACACACACAGAGAAAACCAGTATTACTGGTGTCTTGACTTGGAAAAAAAAAATTTGGATGCCTAGAAACACACTTGCTTATGACATTAGAGCTTTCAGAGAACAGGACAGATCAGGATGGGTACAAGAAAAAGATCCACACTTCACAAATACGAATCCTGCCAAATAGAGCAGTAACCCAAGTCTGTGTAAAAAAGCTTAAGAAAGCAAATATAAATATCACAGTGTTTTGTTCTCATTACAGCAGAACAGCATGATCAGAGGGGAGAGAGCAGAGCACACCAGAAGGCCACAGGACATCAGGGACAAAACAGCTCACCTTAGACCATTCCACAATGCAGTCCAAGCAGAAGTAATGGGAACAGTTCTCAGGAGTCCCAACAGCCTGATCCCTAAACGTGTTGAGGCAAATGGGGCAGTTTTCGCCATCCTCATCAGATGAAATGTTCGCTCCATTTATGTGTGGCTCTAATTTCAGAGAATCAGTCATTCCCCTCACAGAGGCCTCAGTTTCTTCCTCTTCTTCCTCCTCTTCATCATCGTCTTCACAATCTTAAAAAGTGAGAGATGAAAAGCAACTCTTGTGTGCTGCAGGGCTTCAGCAGAGAGGACAGAGGGGGTGGGCAGGATGGGGTACCAGCTCACAGAAAATTCCAAGTAAGCTTATTTTAATAGGGCTGCAAGGGCAAAGCGCAGCCTCCCCAGTTTGCAGCAGTAATTTTTGCTGTTTTCTTTTTTCCTAAATCCCTTCACTAAAAAGCAATGGATTACCCTGGTGAAAAATAAAGCCTGATAACGTGACTAGTCTTGCAAGAGATTAAAAGAACAGACAGCAGAAAAACAACAGATTATCAAAACAACAAGAGAGTAGGATATGTCAGGCTACCACTGAACACTGAAGTTAAAAAATAAAGTTATAATAAAGTTATCATGTACCCAACTTTTTTTTCTGGGCTCTTTTTTTTTTTTTAAATAGACACTCCAGAGGACAAGAAGCAGCAATATGCTCAGCTGCAGAAGAACAGATTAAAGATTTCACCAGTAAATCATGATTTTGAGAGTCAAGGGATCTGGGTGCCTAGCTGGAGGCTGCTTAAAGAAGCTTGGTTTTGAGTAAAATTAATTATAAACACTCAGCACACATTACTGAAAGGTGTGTTTATTTTTAGTACAAAATAGAGACGTGTACAAGTCTTTCCCTAAAACCTGTGAATTAAGTTGACATTTTCAAGAAGCACTGAAAAGTTACCCAAACCCCACTCTCACTTAGAGTTGTTTCATTGCTTGGGTTTTGGTGTTTTTTGGTGGCGTTTTTTTTGGGGGTGGGGGGTGGGGTGGGGGAGGCAGCTGTTGTTGGGGTTTTTTGGGGTTTTTTTTACACATAACGAAAATGGAGTTCTTGTCTTTCTGTCTTTTCTATTTAATTCTCCTGTCTGGACATAGCAAAGAATACTCTAAACAATGGATTAATAAAGCTTTTTGGCACCTGGTGTCAACTTTTTAGTCTGTTTTCAAATCAGTCTAACTAGTAACTTGGAAAACTGTGCTCTTGCCTTCCCAACAAGCTTTAAGATGTGATAAAAAAAAATTTCTATCCAAATAATAATTTGAGTGCAGCAGTTTCAGAAGTACGTGCATCTACAGAGTATGTTTTCAGTAAAATTAACAAGTAACATCCGCACTCCTTTTTCAAAGAAAAATTAGTCTTCTTCCCTCCACCCTAGGCTTAACAGCAATAGTAATTTATTTCCAAAACTCCCTATCACAACATTCACTTTAGAGCCTCATGCCAAAGCAAATAAATAAACACACTTTTTATAAGTGAAAAAACAGCATGAGCCATTGTTGCAGTTTTGACTTTTTTTTCTACTCATGCCGGGGCAGAGTTCACTGCTACTGACTATAACTACACCACTTTGGCTAGCAGATAGTCTTCAAACATACCAATACTTTAAAAACTCAGGAATTGGGGAGTGTTACTTGTTTATTACTGTAGGATTTGGGCATCGACCTGACACAGCAGCATCTGTGTATTTACATTCATGGTTAATTTCTGGAGGAAAAGCTTTCATCTTCCTCCAATTATTAAAAAAAAAAAAGCCTGTTAACACACATTAATAGACCTACCTTCTAATTCTTCATCTTCACTTTCTTCCTTGTCCTCCTCACCTCCCTCTCCCTCAGTGTCATCTTCTTCCTCCTCACTTCCAGTATCATCTGAATCACAGCTATTTCCACCATTGCTTTCTTGAAATGAGAAGAAGAGAGGAAATACCTATTTGATGCAGACAGACAGACAGACAGAACAGCAAAGAACACACCAGAACCCCTGCTCAGGAGGTTATATACGAATTGAAAACCCAGATTTCCTCAGTGGTATCAAAGCTGCCTGTTCTGACAAAATCAAGGGAAGCACACCAGCAGCCTGAGATACAGATTTTAGGATGTAAACCAAAAAAATTGTCAGGGAAAAAGAAATAAGTGGTCACAGATATATCATTACTTCTCTTTGGACGTTAAACCAATAGGTTCTCCAACCTAGAACTAGAAACAGGCACATGCACAGAGGCTGCATTTACCTGTTTCACTGAGGAGTGCGAGAGACTGTCTTTTGCCCTTGCCTAGCGCAGCGTTCTTATTTATCAGCTCATCCTGGCTGTCATCATCCATGGCAGGACATTGGAAATCCGCTCCCTGCAAGAAGGCAGACTTCAGTGAGGCAGTGCACTACCTCTGCAAGCAGAGCAGGCGTCAGCCTGGCAAAGAGCATCCAACGCATCTGCGGAGATGTGAACTGTGGAAGGGACTTCGCTCTACAGCAAAGGCTCCTCACACCATCGATTAGTTTTTCCAGTTTCAAGTCAGAGGTGGCTACAGGTAAGCAGTTATCATTATGTGAAGTTTCATATCCCTACTAAGCTGGATGAAACCAGCTGCTTGTGAAACTCAGTTTACATGAAAGATTCAGCTTTGTCTTGGGCTCCTGGATGACAGAAAAACATATAACCAGAACTCCCCACTGAAAATAGGAATAGAAAACCTGCAAACACCAAAATCATCCTGTAGACTAGCAATAACATGAAAAACTGAAAGGGACTCATTTGAACAAGGCCCAACAGGATGACAATATGTGTTTCAAATCAAAATACTCTCTCACTCAATTGAAAAGAAACAAAAAAGAAAGATTCTGTATTTTAGATCTTTTTTAAAAAAGGCCTTTTCACAGCTCTGTCATGAAACAGAGAAAGGAGGAGACTTGATCTGGTGCATATTAATGCAATCACATTAATTGCTGTGCATTAGCACAGACTGACAATAAAACTGACAGATCCTGAGAGATGTCTCATGATCCAAATTCATAATGACAATCAAACCAGAGCTTTTAATATATAACGCTACAAAGCATTAAAAAAAAGACAGATCCCTGCAAGCTTCTATAAGCAAGTCATGGAAAAATATAATTAATTGACACTTATAAAGCTAGATGTCATATCTCATATGAAGAAAAAATATCAGTTTCTTCTACAAGTGTGGCAAAGAAATTTCAATTGGGTGCTCTTCTCCCACCCTCCCTGCTCCGCACTACATATCTTGCGTATTAAGAGAATTTTTGGAACAAAACATTATGTTTTATTCAAGTGCTCTTGATGCAGATCTTTACTTGCACACTCCTTTTTGAGCCACGTAGCACAGCTCTGCACTTAAGAGCGTCAAAAATGTAGGCTTTGCTAAACCAGACTAAACTGCAAATGGAGTCTTCAATCCTCAGGGAAAAAAAAAAGCTAAAAAGAAAAGAGATCGAGCTTCAACACAACCAAGTTCTCGGTAAAGATTTCTCCTAACTTCAGCAAGAATCATGCTTAAAGAGAGAGGTTTAAACTTTTAGCTAAATTTGTGGCTGTTAACAGGAGTGTGTTTAAAAACAATTTGTTGGCTGAAAACACACAGATTCAACAAAAGCCAGTTGCTCCATGATGTAACTGAAAAAAATAGGAAGAAATACTAGGAATTTTTCAAGTTTCAGCAGTGCATATGTATGAATTATTCAAACTGAAACTCAATTATGTAATATCCTCCCAAAACCTAAATTAACTACAGCAATGCAAAATTTGTGGCAGCTTTACAGCCAGGATACATAAGGGCAGAGACTGGCAACGCCAGTCCCATAGCAGGGCAGTGGCAGGTGTATTTGTTATGTACATAGCAGGAATTTGCATAGCGCATTTAGATTTTCTGCCGGTATCACTTCTCCATTGGCAGGTTGTGGGAATACAGTGGGTTCCTGCTGACCCACCACTGCCACGTCCAGCCAGCTACAGCACTCCCAAGCCACTGAGGACAACAGAGGCCAACAAAAGCCACCGCAGGCGTAAAACCGTGGATAAGCCTCCACTTTGCTACCACAATGACCTTCATTCCCCTGCTCTCTGGTTCTCCTTAAAGCAAAGCAATAAGCACAGTGAGAAAAGGATCTTTTTATTTTTAAAAGCAATTCCCACAAACCACAGTTCTGACCAACATATACTTAACTACATTTCCAAACAGCATGCATTTCTTCACTGCTGTGGAATGAAACAACTACCCATGTTATTCTCACCCTGCTACCCCACTTTAAGCACAGAGACAAACAAATCAGCACTTGTGACTTGACAATCTAAACTGACATATTTATGCTGCAAATGCAAGCTTGTACTTTGCTCGGAGGCAAAACTCGGGAGTTAAGGAAAATCTGGTATCGCAACAAACGGTCAAATCCTGTCAGTTAAAAAAGTCTGGTTTGTGGATAGTTGGGAATAGACAAGGAGAAACCAAGTGAGATAAAATGAATTTGAAATTTAAAGTACACCACAAATTTTACTTTACTAACAACCTTTTCCAAACTGGGCAACTGCTCTTAAGAAAAAAAAGAAGGAAACCAAAGTCGATTATACACCTAATATGAGAGCTTGTTCTCCTATTTTTAAGAACAATAAGCAGCACTTCCAAATTTTTTTTCTTATGGGAGACATTTCAAACAAATTACCACTGTGAAACACAAACACATTCATGATACACTTGAGACAGCTCACCAACCTACACCAAAGCCCAGCTTTCATTCCACCACTTACCACATCAGAATTTTTCTAACACCTGCCCTCCCGCCCTGAGCTAGAACCAGCAGATACAAAATAGATAGGAAGCATTTTTATTATTATTAGGTAAACCCATAAGTTTAATTAAGAAAGAGGTTGTAGTCATCCCTCTGAGGCAAACCTTAAACGTGCGCTTCTGTAACATAAAAGGCCAGACTGCTAAAAAGCAACCGGTTATCCCCGAAGGCCGTTTGACTGAGGCAACCTCAGCTGCTTCCAGTTTTGGGGGTGTCAAAGACCTGCCCTCCCCACTGTACCCAACCCCTCACTGCTTGCTCACTTGGGAAATCCCATGGTGTGCAGTACCCTGCATGCATACAGCCCTTCAGCAGCGGAAGCTCTCACATGTGCTGATCCTCTCTTCAGCATCGCGCTTTGAAGACTCTATTCAGAGTAATTTAAGGTGTGTCCCAGCAGGCAGCTCGTGAACGCAGACGCAGGGTAACCTGGACAGAGATCCCTTGTCTTTGGATTCAATACCACTAACGCAAGGTGTCACCGCTTACAGCAAAACCCATTTCAATTCCCCAGGCAGGTGCATCATTCACACATTTGCAGACTGCACACAGCACATCCAATATTTGCATTACAGGTTGCACACTAGGTCTGCTAAAGGCAGACACCGTGATCCTCCTCAACATCCCCTTGTTTTCAAATTCTCATTTAGAACCTCACAATATTTTAACAAAACATTAAACCACAAAAATGATGAGTACATGGCAGGTGTTCAATTGCTTTACATGCACCAGCGCTTCTCCCCAGCCCCAGGTTCCCTTCACAAAGGCACAACCTCACTAGGGCCAAGTCGGGTTTGCACCAAGTGCTCTGTGCCTACGACAGCACTGGCTCTGCTGCAGTGTAAATCGTAAAGCCTAGGCTTTGCTACTAAGACAGATTACATTTTTACATCGAGCTGCCTTAAGTAATTTTAATTGGACAATCAAAGAGCAATTACAAGTACTTTCTTCAAGCCATATTAGCAACAGGGTTTTCTGTTGGCTTTAAGAACAGAGAAGATTAAGCATTTCCTCCAGAACAAGTGTTTATCAAACAAGCCTTCAGTAAACATTTAGTTTTTTGAACCAAGATCCTTACACGTTACCCCAAATCAGTGTTTTAATGTACTCTGAGTATGTTCCAGCTAGAAAGCAAGTGCAGGTTTCTGACCATCAGAGGAGCCACGGTCTGCAAAACACACTCAAGCTCCATCTCACTCTGATACGAAGCCAACACAGCTGCCTACAACAGCGAGTGACTTTTCCAGTTTGTGGTGGGTTAACACTGGCTGGACACCAGGTGCCCACCAAGGCCGTTCTATCATTCCCCCCCTCAGCTGGATGGGAGAGAAAATATAACAAAGGTCTTGTGGGTTGAGATAAGGACAGGGAGAGATCACTCAACTAATTACTGTCATGGGCAAAACAGACTCAACTTGGGGAAAATTAACTCAATTTATTGCCAATCAACCAGAGTAGGGTAATGAGAAATAAAACCAAATCTCAAAACACCTTCTTCCCAGGCACTGCTTTACTCCCCAGATTCTCTACCTACACCCCCCCCCCCAGCAGCACAGAGGGACAGGGAATGGGGGTTACGGTCAGTTCATCACGTTGTCTCTGCTGCTTCATCCTCCTCAGGGGCAGGACTCATCACACACTTCCCCTGCTCCAGCATGGGGTCCTTCCCACAGGAGACAGTCCTCCACAAACTTCTCCAACGTGGGTCCTTCCCACGGGTGGCAGTTCTTCATGAACTGCTCCAGCATGGGTCCCTTCCACAGCGTGCAATCCTTCAGGAGCACACTGCTCCAGCGTGGGTCCCCCACAGGGTCACAAGTCATGCCAGAAAACCTGCTCCATGGGCTCCTCTCTCCACAGATCAGCAGGTCCTGCCAGGAGCCTGCTCCAGCGTGGGCTTCCCATGGGGTCACAGCCTCCTTTGGGCATCCACCTGCTCCGGCATGGGGTCCTCCCCAGGCTCCAGATGAATATCTGCTCCACCATGGACCTCCCTGGACTGCAGGGGCACAGCCTGTCTTACCATGGTCTTCCTCACAGGCTGCAGGGGAATCTCTGCTCCGGCACCTGGAGCATCTCCTCCCCCTCCTTCTTCACTGACCTTGGTGTCTGCAGGGTTGTTTCTCTTACATGTTCTCAGTCCTCTCTCTGGCTGCTGTTTCTGTGCCCACTGCAACTTTTTTCCCATCTTAAATATGTTATCACAGAGGCACTACTGTTATCACTGATTGGCTTGGCCTTGGCCGGCAGCAGGAGCATCTTAGACCCAGCTGGTATTGGCTCTGTCGGACATAGGGGAAGCTTCTAGCAGCTTCTCATAGAAGCCACTCCTGTAACCCTCCTGCTACCGAAACCTTGCCACACAAACCCAATACACAGTTGTACACACCTTCCTTTCTAGCACCAACGGATTTCCTCCATCACCAACTTCTTACAGTAGTTTCTACTTTTTAGAAACAAAAGAGCTACTAGGCAAGGCATTTATTTTAATCTGCTTGGGTAACATTTGGGATTATACACAGGCAAAGAAAACAAGTCAGCTGCATTTTCTCACAGGGTGGTTTTGAATGCTGATCATTTCATGGGCAATTATTGAGCAGTCATGTTCCAAAGAGGACTTATAACTAAACTTAAGTCTACTAAATATTCAAACACATGAGCTTTCAGTTCTCATTGGCACATCCGCTTTATTCGTTAGTTTGCTGGTGTTTTGGGGGTTTTGTTTATCCCTCACCCCCCCCCCCCAAAATTGAACAAACAATTCAGTTCCCTCTGGAAAACCAATGTCACACATCAGAAAGCATTTGGCTTTGTTTCCAATTTCATATGCTACATTGAAAGAAAAGAAAATAAGAGTTGTAAAAATCATGGTTGAACCTGGTTGGAAAACATCTGGATATGGGGTGACTAGTATCTGCTACCCCCACGTTCCAAAGGTAAAATTAAGAGAAGTAAGCAGGGAAAGTATTCAGATTAATGAGAGACTCCTACAGCCTAGAGCCGCACAGCGTCAATCTAGCATGCACAGGGAGCTTTAAAAAAGCTCTCTAAATCTAAATTTAGATCCAGCTTTCCCCTGTTTAAGTTACAAAAAGATTAACTCATAAAATACCACTATCAGAACTGCCTATGCAATGATTTAAATAAGGGAAGTGCCTAAGAACCTAACAGATAAGGCACAGAAAATTAATCCCGGGGTAGGTAAGGAAGTGCTTATCTTTACCCCATCCTGGCCCTACCCTAAATTTAGCCACCCTAAATTCCAGGACCAAAACTGTCCTCCAAAGCTTCCCCAGGAGCTGACATGGCACTCTTCCAGGAGTTTGCAATGCAAACAAAGCAACGCACAGGCTCTGCAAAGGCACTTTTGAAGTGCAGCATCTTAACCAGAGAAGCAGCTGTGCATTTTGTACCTCTGCATGCAAAACAGCAGCCAAGCTCTATGCAATTCCCATCCTGCAATTCCCTGGAGCCACTGCCTTCATTTCCAGCTGTGACTCAAACGCTCTGCAACACTGAACATCCTTCTCTTTCTCAACAGGTGTCTTTTCTTAAGAAGAGTCACCCTTACCAGTGAGTTCCCTTTCAGCATCAGTCTTTCACACCATTCCCACCTTTAACTACAGCTTTCCCTGCTGTTTATGGGCGTGACTGGGGGGGAACCCCCCAAAAACCCCATCAACCAGAAAACCCCACACCACCAAATAAAACCTCCTGCACTTTTATGATATTTTTTTTTTTGTGCACAACCATAACAAAAGGTACAAGACCTACTGACCTTCCAGAAAGGAAATAACACAGTAACCACCTCTGCAACACACCAGCAACGCATCTGCGCAACAACCAGCAGGAAAACCAGGAGCTACAACCCAAAAAGCACACCCACCCCGCTGTTACTGAACATGGGGCGCCCAGTGAAGGGCACCAGTTACACAGCTTAAAAACCTGACAGTAAGCACAGGTCCCTCAAGGCAAAGTTTTCAAGCCTGAACACGCTTTTGCAATAAGCTAGTGTGCGTTAAAAAAAAACACTTGCACGAAAATCTCATTTCTGTTTGTTAGCCGAGAAGTCCACTGACTTTGCTGTAGAAGGCTGAAACACCTTACAACTTCTTCAAATGCACCCACGCGTGCACCACAAATCACGGGAAGGGGGGGGGGGAGGGGCGGAGAAATTGGTTTTATTCAGCAAATCTCCTTTGCAGCAGCAAGGGAAGCTACCTCCACCGCTCCGGATCGCTCCCCGGTCCTCCCCGTGCAGAGAGGCCGTCGCCGCCTGCTCGGTCACTTTATACCCCGCGGGACCGTCTCCACGAGAAGTCCGGCTGTGGACAGCCCGGAAAACAGCTCGGGGGGGGGGGGGGGGGGGGGGGGGGGTAAGCAGGCCGGGGCAGCCGCCCCCCCCCCAGCAGCGGCACCACTCAGCCGCATCTTCCGACAGGCCGCCAGCGACTGCTCAGAGAATAAATCAATAAACTAGTACATTTATAGGAACAAAATTAAACACTCCCGCGGGGCAGTTTCCCTCCGGAGCTGCCAGTCCGCCGCGGCGGGGGAAACGGCCGCTCCGCGCAACTCCGGCCCGTAGCCCAGCGGCGCCGCCGCCGCCCCCCTTGGCCCAAGCAGGCCCCAGTAGCCGCCCTGCCCCTCCCCCGCCGTGCCGTCCCGTCCCGTCCCCGTCGCCGAGCACTCACGCGAAGAGAAGGCCCCGACGCTCACATAACCGGGCCGAGCCGGCCTAACGGGCTGCACGGCCGGAAGACCCTCACCCCGGAAGTGTTCCCGAAACACTTCCGGGTCGCGGCGGTGCCGGCGCCAGCGGGAGCGGCCGCGGGACTGAACCACCGCGCGCGCGTACGGCGGGGGGGAGAAAGGGGTGGGAAGGAGCGAGGCGACGGGGTGAACCATTCGGGGGAGGGGGAAGAAGGGCGGCGGGACTGAACCATTGGAGGAGGGGTGCGCCGGGCTGTACCACCGCGGAGCCGCGGGAGGGCGGGGCCGCACCGCCCTGAGGGGAGGGAGCCGGGGTCCCGCGGGCCGCGCCGGGCCAGGGGGGGCTGCGGGGGCGGGGACGGCGGCCGCCGCCCCGGCGGCTCTTGGTTGCCCCACAGAAGCAGGGACATCCCCGGGGGGCTCGCTGTCCCTTCGGCCGGTCTTCCTAAGCTGGGGGGGCGGGGGGGGCAAAGGCCGCCGAGCCGTGCGGGTGTCGAGGCTGCGAGGCCTGCGCGGGGCTGGCGAGGGCTGGGCCTCTAACTCCACTGTGGCTGGTCCCAACCCAAATGTCCCCGTTCCCCCGGGGCGATGGCAGGCAGGTGAAGGAAGAAGGGATGTTTTTTCCCCTCCTCTGGCACTGTTGGCGCGGGAGGCGGATCGCAGCCCTGCTCTGGGCTCGCAGACAGGACGTGACCGGGAGCTGATGCGCGCATCGCTGCAGACACTCGGGTCATTGTCAGGAATTGGATGGGGGGGGGGGGCGGGGGGAGAGAAAACAAGGTCCTTCTCCTGGAAGCACAGAGTGGAGTGAAGCCTGCGCCGGCCTTGCTGCTGCCTGCCCGCTTGGGGCTTTGGGAGAGGGGTGAGGGGGCATGGGTGGGGGTGAAAACCCTGGTAAAGGTGCAGCCGGTAAACATCAAGCGCCTGCTGCTTGAAAAGACAAGATCTGTGCTGCTAAGGGGCAACTTTTAAATTGCATGTTAATTGGTAGGGCGTTCGCTGGTCCCCAGGGGTGGGATGGGGGCACGTGTCCCCTTTTGGCTTCCCTCCTCCAGGGCCACACACACGGTCCCCACAGCACACCGGCAGGCGAGGAGGGCTGCCAGCTGACGGCCAGCCGGCAGCGCGCTCCCGCTATCGGCAGACACGGTTCCCCGTCACCACACGCATCGTGGCTCCGGCAGCGCCACGGGGACCGAAAGCCAGCTGGGAACAAAGGGGAGAGCTGCAGGGCCGGGATAAGCGGGGGCTCTCCCTGAGGCAGCACCGGCTGCGTCAGCAGGAAATTTCATCCCAGAGATTAAGGGCTGAGCCACGAGCTTGTTTGGAGCCAGAGGGGGAGCGGGGGCTGAGGGCAAACAGCACCCACCAGCATTGCCACAAAGCCCCCAGGTCCGGAGCCTCGCCAGGGCAACGGCACCTCCAGAACGAGTGGCCGTCCTGCCTTCGCTGGGGCTGCGGGTGAGCGCTTTGCCCACCGCAGCACTGCCGGGCTGGCGTCCCTCCAGCCCTGCTCCACGCCGGGTGGTTTCACTCGGCACCCGGGGAGGTCTGAGCAACGTGCAGGGCTTGACTGTTGCAGGCAGCCAGCTGTGCAAGCACCGCTTCAAAACACACTCCTCTGTGCGCGTACAGTCAGGGGCAGAAGGATTTAATTTTTTATTTTTTTTTAAAGTAAAACCTGGAATGTAAGGCACTGCCTGGAAGAGATGAGGGACTTGGTGGAGCGTAGCGGCCAATGGCATGTCTGCCCCGTGGAGCAGCTGGGCAGAAGCAGTGGTGCCGGCAGGGAGGTATCGGGGCAGTACCCGATGTTACGCTGCACAAAATACCTATTTTTAAACAAAGCGAGTATTTTCCACGGCCATGCCTTGCTTTTTGTGTTGGCTCACCCCAGAGGGTGCAGGGGCCAGCATGCTCCGCGGCTGATTTCACTCCAGCCTGGGCATGAGCCCTGTGCTGGGGAAGATGTAAAATACGTGACTTTTTCCCTACAGCTGCTGGGTGAAAACAAAAAAAACCCACATAGCACGTGCACAAAACGACAACAGAGGCTGTCATTGTGCGGGCTGTCACGCAGAAGAGGGGCTGTCCCTGTGTCCCCCCCTCCCCAGTGGCAATGGGACAGCAGAGCCGTGGCTGACTGGTAAGCGGTCCAGCAAAACACGCAGGGAAATCCTTTTGGTGGGGAATCGTTACCAGCTATCAGGGAGCCTGCGCTGGGTTTTGCTTCCAAATCCTGCAAAACACCTTGCAAGAAGAGCATCGGATTGCAAAACGGCCATCAGAGCCGCAACGGCTGGTGCCAAGGAAGTTTTCACAAGGGATGTAGAACTTGTGTCTTTTGCTAGACAGCGTGCATTATCAGTTCAGCAGGGACATGGTGTCTGGCTGCTGTTTGGTCAGTGGCCGCGTTGGCACCCAAAGTGTTTTTTTCCTGAATATCAGCGGTATGGATGAAGTGGGGGTCCCACCAAACGTGCCCACTCCCCTAGATGTGCTCTGGTTTCTGGTCCGCTTGAGGAAGGCATGTGGCTTTGGGCAGAGAGATGGGAGCCAGCCTGCCAGCTCGATGCCTGACTCTCTGTGTGTCACCTCTGCAGGACAGCACTACACACATCCATAAAGCACTTATCTTTGGTGCTTGGCAAATCCTCGCTGAGGCACCCTAAAAGTTTCAGCGTTTCAACTGTTTGCTTGGCTGCTGGCTCACGGGTTGATGGGTGAGAGCGAGCTCTCCCCATAGGAAGGTGTGCACTGACAATGTCCAGCTGGCCTTCAACTGCCCGTCATTTTTTGGGGGGCAAAAGAAGTTACTGGAAGAACACTCCCGGGGCGTCTGGGCCCTCACCCCTCCAGGCCACTGCCACTGCCCCGGGGATGCAGCAGGGCCTCCCAGGCTGAGGGACCGCCAGCCACCCTTCGCTGTGTGAGGAACCGTCTCCACCCCCCAGCACTGCCAGGGCCGCACTGGTCTTCCGGGCACTCAACCCGGCCGGCGGGGAACAACGTTAAAAAAATATATAAAGGAATAAAATTAATAGAACCACGTAAAATTTAATACAACGATGTGGAAGGCGGCAGCCGAGGGGGGAGGACGGCCGGCAGCACCCCGCCGTTCCCGCCCACGCAGCGCGCCGCCAACGGCCCCCGCGCGCAGCCAACGGCTGCCCCCCTCACTCCCCCCCCCCCCCCCCCCCCCGCGCGCACCGCCTACGTGCGCCCCGACACTGTCCTGATGGCACGGCCCCGGCGGACCGTACCATGGGCCGGGCCGCGGCGGGGGCGGGGAGGGGACGGAGGGGAGAGGAAGGGGGAGAGCGGGGGGGGGAACGGGGGGACGGGGAGGAGGGTGGGGTAAGGGGCTCCCGGGGGGGCGGCGGAGGGCTAGGTGGGTGCCGCTAGCGGCCGCCGGCGTGAGGGGAAGAGGCGAGGGCGGGGGGAGGGGGATCGGCGGGGCGGGGTGAGCGGGAGGCGGGCGGCGGTTCAACAGGTACAAATGGTTCCTCCCCGCAGCAGCGACGTGCAGAAGCGAACGCGCCGCGCCCGCCGCTGTCACTGACGGGGGGAGGGGGCCGCCCCGCCCCGCCCCTCCGCCGCTGCCGGCGGGCGGTAACGGAGACGCTATTGGGCGCTGCGGTGCGGGGGCGGGGCTGGCGGGCGGGCGGGCGGCGTCGCCATTGGCGGGCGCGATGGAGTGGGCGGAGCGGGGGGCCACGGCGCGCGGCGTGGGCCGGGCCGGGGCAGAGCGAGAAGTTGGCGGCGGCGGCGGCGGGGGGAGCGCGGAGCGGCGGGAGCGCAGGTGAGCGGCGGCCGTGACGGAAAGAGAGGATCCCCACCCCGGGCACGGCGGGGTGCCGCCGACCCCGGGGCAGGCACGAGGGAGCGTGTCCCGGGGGTGGGTGCGCGGAGCTGCAGCCCTCCGCGCCGCGACCCCCATCCTTCATGCTGCCCGGTGTCTCCTGTGCTGCAGGTGGGCCCCGCCGCCCCCCCCCCCCCCGTCACCCTCCAGGAGCAGGTGAGCCACTGACTAACGCACATTGTGCTCTCGGCGACTCCACTGTGCGTGTGACAGCGGCTAACCTGCTCCTCGGACATCGCTGTGTGGCCACCTCGCTTCGCCTCCGCGGACCCGCGCCTCGACGCCACGACGCCTGCATCCCCTTCCCACCACCCAGGTGAGGGGCTCCGGCCTGCAAAGGAGTCGCCTCCCCCCTCCCCCCTCCCCCCCCCCAATCCAAAGCTACTGCCCTGCTTCCAGCGGTTTCCCATCCTTGGCCCGGCAGACCCTTCGACTGCCCTGCAATTAGCCGCGCTGCACGGCAGGGCGTGAAAAGATTTAATGCTTCTTGCAGCAAGGCTCGGTGCGTCTGGTGGGAGCAGAGATGAGGGGAGCGGACTGTGCTGGCACGCGGGCGCAAAGAGTCGGTGGTAAAGTTGCACAGGAGGGATGGCATGCCCCCCTCTCTCCTCCCCTGCTCTTCTCCAAAGTAAATAAGTGCTAGTGGACTCCGTACCAAGTTAAAGGAGACGCTTCATCCCAGCTGGTGACGTCTTGATACCCAGTCAGTGACTAACTGAACTGCTATTGCCAAGGGTGTGTTAATAGAAGAAACTGTGCCTGGTATTGCCCTGGATGAGTCACCTTTAAAGAGAGACTCTCTAGTCTAGTCTGTTACATGAAAAGCAGAAACGAGCCTCTCTTTCCTTTTTCATTGCCATTTTGTTTCCTATTCCGCCCCTTGCCTTTGCTCGCTGCTTTCCACTTCTTGCACCAGGGTTCTGTCGGCCCCCCAGCCCTGGCTGGGCATTGGCAGAGCTGCCTCATGCGATCGTGCTGCGATGTCGCACAGGGGACTCTTGACTTCATGGCCCTGAGGAGCAGGAAGGCGAGCTGGGCAGGGACTCCTCCAGCTGCCCAGGGTGGCCATCGCTAGAAACGGAGGAAGTGACGAGGCAGATTGCTTCTCATACAAAGTTCTCTCTTGCAATTTTTGGGCTGGTGAAGAAGCTGGGTAGTTGAAAAGTGTCTTTTTGAAGCGCAGCACAGCTTTATCAGCAGCTTAAGCTCATAACAGCCAGCTAGGATTCACCGCAGCCTGCCAAGGTTCCCCGAAAGGGCTCTGGTATTCCCCCTCTTGCTTGAGCTGCTCACGTGTAGCCCTGGACCATCATAAAGGCTTGATCCGAAGGAATCGGCAGTGCTCTGGTCAGTAAGTATTTAATTGCACAGAAGGCAGAGCAACATCCTCTGTACAGATAAAGTCTCTCAGGGAGAAATTTTGCCTGTACCCATCTCTCCTGCCTGCGCTCATTTGTCATTTCTTCCTCTGGGTCCCAGAGGAGCATCTGCTCTTCCACAAGAAAAAATCAGCTCCCTCTGTGCTCCGTGCAGACTGGGTGAGTCCAGGGTGCTCAAACATGCTGGAAAGAGAGGAAAACCACCTGAATTTACCAAAGCTGCTTTCACGCTTGTTCAGAAGCTAAATGGGCCTTTTTTGATGGGGGAAGGGGGTGGAATGGAACAAGTTTGCAGCTTTCTCAGCCCCAGAAGGCTTGCCTCCTCCCTAGCTACACCTATAGCATCTTCCCATGGCTGGTCCTGAGCAGGCAGGAGCACACCGTAGCCATATGGAAAGCAGGGAGAGGGGGGAACCTGGTGCAAAATAAACCCATGTACAAGTGTGTCTGCGAGCTGAAACTGAAGCCCCGCAGTCCCCTACCAACCCATTTCATAGGTGACCACACATGTAACAAACCTGTATCTGAAAATGAAGGTTCTCTGTTTCTCTTTGAAGAAATAGCCCTGCATTTGGGACTGTGCTGCCTGATGACTAACCCCTGGAGATGCCACTGGCAGAAGCAGCTCCGCAGGTCGCCTGGCAAGACTTGTCCCAGTTCCCATGAGCAGCACCGTGGTATGAATGCTTCCAACTTCCTGCTACCTATGGAACCATCCTGTTCAGCTCCAGTAAGCAAAAGCAAGGGGTTGAAGTGAAGTTTGTTTGGTTTTGCTTTTTTTTTGTCTCTCCAGTAAGCAGAGTGGGGGAGAGCATACAGCTCAATTCCTGTTTTTTAACATTCTTGTTGCATGATTCAAAACTAACCTGCTGTGCTGTTACCTGAAGTCTTCAATAAATAGTGCAAAACCAGTGTTTGGGTGCTTATTACTGTAATCCAGGCGCCAGACCAGCTGTAGAGGAAGGCTGTCCCTTCTCAGTGACCTGTGTAACGTGTATTGCATGCCCTGTGCCTCCCATCTCTTATTTTGCCTCTGTAGCCAGTGAAGGTGGCTTGAAAAGGAGAGTAGAAGGGTGCGACCTGGTTGTCCCTCAAGCAGAAACCCCAGCATCAGTGCCCTCACCCCTGTCCTAGCCCAAGAGCCCCAGAGTGCTCCTGAGCAATGAGAAAATACACCAGGGCTAAGATGTCCATTAATTTCATGTTTTTCAGTAGCTAATAAACAAATTCATAAGGTGATACTTAGCCTGGTAACAAGTAGTTGGGTGCTAAAAGCTTTTGCTCAGAACTGATGCTGTAAGATTTTTGGGGAGAGGCAGGGGTGTGCCTTACAGGAGGAGCAGATGTTGAATGTCAGGCCCGTTAAGCTGAAGGGACTCTGTGCTCCTCAAAGGTTTTGTTCTCGTTTCAGTGCTTCGCAGAGAGAAGCGAGCAGGCATAACGCTTGAAGCACCATGCTAGTAAGCGCCTATCGTGTTCTGTCTATAAGATGTGCCAGTGGCAGGTCCTACATGGGGAGCCTCGCCGAAGGAGCAAGCAGGTCTGTGAGGAATAGAAGGAGTACATAAATTGTTTAAGAGGAGTCAGTTAGTTAAATGCAAGCAGGGACTTATATAATACATCCTAAAAAAAAAAAAAAAAAGACAGACTTCTGCTGGCAGGAGATTCCATTGGGAGAGAAACTTGCTCATCCATAAACAAGAAAATTTCCCAGCCTCCTCTAGTGCTTTATGATATTTTTTTTTCCCAGGGCAAGGTAGAATGCACTCAGTCTTTACCCCGAGACAGAGAAAGGAAAACCATCGTAGGGAGAGCAGACAACATTCCTTGCACGGACATGCATGCCAGTTCAGATAGCTTCCTCATCTCCACCTGCAGTGAACTACCCTTGTAGGAACTGCGTGTCCAGGAGCATGCAGCAGAGCATCTGTACACCACTTGGGGAGCAAAACCAACAGGCATTTTCTCCTCTAGTCATTCACACCTTTCCTTATGTAACTGGTGCTGAAGCGTGTGCTTTAAAAGCTGCTTGCCAAATCCAGGGGCTGGGAGGCAGCAGAAATGCTTCTAGAACTCTAGATGAAATTTGAGGGGGGAACCCAAACCTAAAGGAAATTGTACAAATCCACAGCTGTGAATTGGAGGCGTTTCAAGTGTCTGCAACTATGCTGCCCTTGAGAAACTGTACTGGCCTGGGGCAGTACTGGTGCCCTGACCACCATCTGCAGAGGATGCCTGGCTTAACAAGCTGACACAGTCCAGGGTAGATGGGTGAGGAGCTGGGAGCCATTTTTCTTATGCAATATTAAAAAAAACCCCAAACAACAAAAAAACCCCAGATAGTGCAGAGAGGAGAAGAGCCCCAGGGAGGCTGGAGGCGGCTGAATTACTCTCCTGAATGGTGCCTTGTGCTGACAGAGCCTGCAGATTGATTTTATTTAGAAAGAAAAAAAAAATGCTGGGACTGTTCACCAGTGAAAAACAGGTATATCCTCTGCTTCATCATTTTTGGGTGGCACTGGAGCTGGCAGTGAGAAGCATCCGAAGAGGGAGAGGCCCTGAAGCCCATTCCTGCCTGCCGCGGGAAAGGAAGAAGCTGCCCCGCAGTGCCTGAGGGATGGGGGGACACAACTCCCCGCTCACCCAGGCACAGCATCCTTGAGCCACCCGGTATGCTTGGATCCCTGCCTTGCCCACGAGCCAGTTGTTCCTTCTCCAGTACGCGCCGTACGCTGGGCTTTTGGTTTGTTTTTTAAGGGAAAAAACAATAATTTATTTGCTTTGATTTAATCTCATAACAATGAGTAATTCCTTCCTACCGCTCTGTAGTGGCCTAGAAAAGGACAGCATCATCTCCACTGTAGCAAGAAGACTTCTCCCAGGGCATAAAATTTTAATTAGGAACAATCATGCAGCCTTGAAATGGGAATTGTGAGCAGCAAAAAAGTCAAACCATCAATAAAATATTCAATGGCAGAAATGTATTATTGACACAGCCTTTAGAGCGGATAAAAGCGGAAAGGCGGGGGAGCCAGAGTGGGTATTGAGCCTCGCTCGGTTAAATAACGCATGGGGACCTGCATGCTCACTGTGCTATTGCACACCCCCCCCCACGCCGGGAGGAATATAGGTCACCTGCGGGTGGGGAGTTTCCCAAGGTAATAAATGAGTTTGATTAATGCCTCTCCCCCCGCTGCACTGTGCACCATGGCAGGGGGAGAGGGGTTAATCAAAGTAATTTATTACCTTAGGAAACACTGCTGCCTTTGCAGCAGCTGGGTGATGGTTTGTAGGACACAAAATGAAAAAAAAACCTGCGAAATGCCACAGCCTTGAGCTGAAAAAAACAGTGTTAGCCCCTGACCATGGTGTTCTTCCTAACCCCACATCTGATTCTCAGACCTCAGTGGGGCACATGGCCAAGTTACACTGTCCCCCATCCCATGCAGCCGTTCCAAATCCTGCATCCCAGCAAAGGGGCATCAGCTGCAGGGTCAAAATCTGTTGTGACATACATTTTTTAAAACCTTATTTTTTTTCCCAGGAAAGAGTGGTGCTGGTTTGGCCTGCCAGATCACAGCTGAACAGAAATAACCCACAAAAATAATAATCAAATAATATATAAGCAGAAGTGCAGGGCAAAAAATTCCATGCAAAATCAGAGATTCAAATTAATTTTCTGCCCTGTTTTTCCCAGTGGGAGGTGCTGTAAGCAATGACCCTTTTCTCTTTATACCCATTTATTTTGCAGAAGGCAAAGCTACAAATGTAGCTTCCAAAAATGAAAGATCCAGTTTTTAACCAGCGTAAGTCAGTTTTTCAGGGCACGCATATGACTTCATGTAACATCCCAAAATCTGGGCATGTTCAAGGCAAGTGAGTTTTCTGAACATGTTTTTTGGGTGTCCGTCCCCCCCCCCGCCAAGCAGCACTGAAACACTCTTTACAACCTCCACCACCCTCTGCTTCTCTTCTTAGCAAGGTGGAGTCTCATTTTAAAAGCAAGGGAGTCCAGAAAAGGAGCACAAGAAGCTCAAAAAGAAAGCAAGCAGAGGAGAAACTCCTTAATGCAGCTGCATGGAACAAATGTATTTTAAACTCATTTTCCCCAAGATATGCAGTTTGCAGAGGGGACAACCGAAAAAACAAAACAACCCCCAAACCCACACCCCTCCCACTCCCAGATTCAAAAAAGACAACTTCGAATTGCATCTCCCTGCTGTGGCAGCTCTCCGGTCGTATCCAGAGACACAGCTGCATCAGTGCTCTCCCAACGAAGCAAACTTTCCTCTGTTACCACTTGACCAACCTGCTGAGCTGCAGTGGCACCTCAAAAATCGGAGAGGGGTATGTCCCCAGGGACCAGAGCTCAACAGAGTCTCGGGAGATGCTGATGGAGAGCGAGAGCTGACGTTCTCGCTTGTGGTTATCCAGGTGCAGACAGAGGGGCTTGAAGGTGAATGGGAGGTTTCCCCCTTACCTGCTCCTGCCTGCAGCCGAGCACCATCCCCTTTGCCTCCTGTCCTAAAATGCTTCGAGCTGCTGCTGTGCATTATTAAAACGCTGCCATGTTTCATCCCAGAGATGGCTGCCCTCTCACCGGAAACAAGCTTCATCCGCTGGTTGTAAAGCACTTTGCGATTTAAAAAAGAGGAAAAAAAAAAAAAAACCAAAAAAAAGCAGCATGTGCGTAAGATACATTTGGTCATAAAATACAGCTTTAATTTGGCAAATGGAAAGAGATGGCTTGGAAAGGAAAGAGGCAGCTGCGGGGTACACAAACCACTTGGATGTGCCCATCGGGCACTGGACCAGGAGCCAGTGGGGACGGCTTGCCCTGGGCCACAACAGCACGCTCACGCTCACTTTGCTCAAATCCTTTCCCAAAGATTTATTGAAAATTGAAACTGCGGCACACAGGGTTACATTTGTATGGGGAAAGTGGGGTTTTACGGCGAACACTGTGCCCGAGTCACATTTTTTGCATACGACGCATTGAACACAGGCTCGAGGACCTCCTGGACAAACCCATCCCCTCCCCAAACTGCTTTGGTTTCACAATTAAAATACAAGGTGACCCACTGGGACAGATGAACAAAAACCGAGAGTAACTACTGGCCATCAAGTAAGAAAAAAAAACCAAAAACAAATCAGTGAAATGTCACCAAGAGCATTTCAGTCCTGCTCCCCACCTGAGCCGCCACTGGGGAAGGGCTCATTCTGTGATTTATTTTTTTTTTTATTTTAAAAACAAGTTGAAAAAATTAAGTGGATTTAAGAAAAAGAAGCCCCTGCTGTGTGTTCCCTGCTCCCTTGAAGCCTGGTCTGTTGCACTGTGGAAAGGGGGTTTCTACTACAGATTTCTTATAATAATAAAAAAAGAGGGGGGCAGAAATTTGTCTTAAAGCTGCTCTTGTGCCTTCCCTGCAGCCAGAGAAGAGGCTGTTTGTCAAGGCCCCGCTTGCTGCTGCGAGATGTTGTAAAACCCATTAACTTGCTTCATCCAGGTGAGTCTCCAGGCAAGTCTCCACCTCAGCTTCGCTCCCCTAGTCAAAGGAGCAAGGACTTTTCCAAATGCAGGATGGGTCTTCTGAGGAGGCTACGTGGAATGGGAGCGCCTCTGTTTTCTGTTGAATATAGAAAGCACTTTAAAAAAATAGAAGAAGGGGTCACTTCCATCCGCAGGGGAAGAGGATTGCTTTGTGTCATCAGTCTCTGGTTTTATTTTACAGTCTGTAAAAATACTCTGGCCGTCCACATCCATTCATGATATAAAGCAGTAAAAAAAAATAATAATTATATATATATAATATGGTTTATTTATACAGTTACACTTGCAAGGCAAATTGATCCTTCGCTGGCCGGGCCCTTCTACCTCCAGATGCTCTGCCTGGTTGATATGACTGTAAGACAAGACGAAAACAACCTGAGCAACCCCATCATGGTGGACGAGCACTTGCAAAAAGGGGAACGGAAAACAGGGTATACCCAAGCGCAAAGCCCGGACTGGGAGACGGACATGCAGATGCCACAGCATCTGGTGAGATGGGGATGGAGGTTTCGGGCCGTGAGGAGGATGGGAGAAGGGTTTTGCTGAGGGGATGGTGGCGTAGGTAGGAATGGGATGCCGGGATACAGGCAGGGACATCACAGCTTGCTTTTGCTGCACCCAAAAATGTGGTGAAAGGTGGAAAAAAGGTCACAGGAGGAGGAAAGGGTTTTGGGGTGAACAGGGCCCCAAGATGGAGCAGAAGTGACTCCCATAAAAGATGGGAGCCAAATCCTCCCTGTCTTAACCCTAGCAAGGTCTTAGCCCCAGGGGATGCAGGGCAGCAGGAGAGGGGATGAGGAGCATTCTCCACAGCTCCTGGCAGGGCAGAGAGCCGGACAGCCAGTGTGTGGAGCCCATGGCAGCAGAGCAGAGGCTGCCGGGGTGTAAGCTTTTACTCTTGCTAATGGCATCTATAAATAGCTCCGGCCTCCTGCTCCCTGCACACGCTCGCTCTCTGCAGCCTGTTTTGGGCAGCAAAAGCCTCTTCCTGCTTCCCACACATCCTCCTCAGACCAGCTCGTGCTCCTGGGAGCCCATGAGGACATACACACCTTCAGGGTTCAGGCTGGACACCAGGGGCTCCGGCAGGGTCTTGGGATGGCTGAGGAGCTGCTTGGTGCTGGCCCGGGGAGGTGAGTCGGCACTGGTGGTGGGAGGAAAACCTACGGGATGGGGAAAAAAACCTGGCTCAGGCAGCACTTGTACCTCCTCCCATGCTTACTGGGCATGGCTGCTGCAGTGCTGTGGGGCAGCCACATTACCCTCTCCAGGTGCTCTGGAGGAGAAACGGCTGGGTCCTCGTTTTCCCCATCTCCTTCCATGAAAGCCCCCCACCACCTCCTCTCATCCCTGCGATGATGCGGACGTGGCCCTGGGCACCACGCTCACCCTTCCCTCGCCAAACACAAAGAGGTCATAGGTGGCCAGAGCCCATGCCCACCAGCCCACAGCCCCCAGGGGCTAATGCTGGCCCTCGGCCACCTGATTTTTGCCACCACCGCTGTGGTGGCATGCAGTGATACTGTGAAGGAAAGCTCCCTGTGGCCGCCCTGGCCTCAAAAGCAGCAATGCAGCATCCAACCCCTGACCATGGCTATCAGCAGCCCCGACACTTCAATGGCATGGAATAAGGAGCCCCAGAATTGGCAAGCCTCAGAGAGACCCCCGAGGTGGCGAGTGACTGCCATGCCAGCACCAAAACTCCGTCCCTGCTGCCTAACCTCAGCACCCAGGGCAGAACTGGCCAGGCTTTGGGGCCGACCCCCTTGGAGGGGGAGGCAGGGGTCCCGCGGAGCAGCCCCGCCGGCCGAGCCGGCAGCAGCATGCTGACCTCCGTTTCTCCGGCAGGCTGGCAGCTCACGCGGGCTCGGCTCCGGCTGGGCATCCTCCTCGGACCTGGCCTGCAGGATGGTCACCGTGGCCCCCGTCTGCTGAATAAACTGCTGCAAATTACACTGCCTCAGCTCCTTATTTAACTCCTCCAGCTCTTGGGTCTGGGCCTGCAAAACATACACCGAGGAGGGGGACAGGATGAGCTGCATGTTGTCCCCCCCCATGCCCCAAAACCAGCTGGCATACACCCCCTGGGGCTGCTCCCCCAACTGGGGCTCACCCTACTGGAGCCGGCGGAGGGGACCTCGGGGGTACTGCAGGGTGCAGGGTGCCCAGGCAGCAGGGAAGAGGAAGGTGGTGTTTTGGGAACAGCCCTGCCTCACTGCATCTCCACAAGAGGGTGCGAGCAGCCATCAAACGGCAGCCGCCGTGGTGCTGGTTGATGCCAGACGCAAACGAGATGCTCAAGAAGAGATGCTGGAAGCATGGCCACCCTGGGGAAGGGTGACTACCACTGCCTGGCTGGGCAAAAGCTTCCCCCTTTTGCTCCACCAAAGGGGACCCGGTGGGCGGAGGACAGGTGACACGCAGTGCCTGGACCCCCTGATGCCAGGGGGAGCCAGGACAGGCGAGCCGGGGGGGCATCATGGCTCAGCCCCGCACTGTGCAGCCCCCATGATGAGCCCAAGCCCCCACACAGCTTGCATGGTCAAAAGGCTTCATGCACAGGCACCACAGGGCCCTATGCTATCCCACTCTGACTCCTTTATCCAAGATGACATTGACCCTTGTGCCAACACCACTGACCCCACACATGGACCATTTGCTCCAGCACCATCGTCCATGCTGGAGTGGGGTGATGCTGTGCTCCCCATACAGCAGACAGCAGGAACCCCAGCCCAGATGCAGCTTGCACGCAGGGCGATGGATGTGGAACCCTATGCCGGCTGGGCAAGAGCAGTGGTGTCCGCCCGAACAGCCGTCACCGCTGCTGAGCCACCTCTGTGCACCCCGCCCCACGCTTGCCAGCCAGGTGGGCCAACCCATCAGCCCCATGCCACTGGAAAGCTAGTCCCATCCCCTCCTGAAGGTCCCACCACCCCATGGGGCTGCTCAACCCAGTCCTATCTACCTGCAGGTTCCTTTCAGCTTCCTCCAGGGCCTTCTCCACACTGGCCAGGTTGCTCTCCAGCTGGGTGCCTTGCTTGACCTTGGCCTCCAGGTCCCTTTTCATCTTGGCAGCCATGTCCTCCAGCTCTGTGGGGCTGGGCGCAGGGGTCTCCTTCCCTCTCTTGGCCCTTTCAGCCATCTCCCACTGGATCTCCTCCTGCAGGGCTTCGGTCCGGGCGCTCAGCTCATAGATCCTCTGGGTGTACTCTTCCAGGCTGGCCCGCAAGCTCCTAACCCGCTCCTGCCGCTCCCGCTCACACTCCTTCTCCAGCCGGAGCTCGCTCTGCCAAAACTCCTCCTCGCCCAGCTCCGTCTCGTTCCTCCGGACCAGGTGCTCCAGGTAGAGGATCTCATCCTCCTGGTCGGCGAGCCGGCTGCGCTCCCAGAGCCGTAGGTCCGTCTCCAGGGTGTCCCCGTGGGCCTCCAAGGAATGCAGCTGCTCCTGCTGCCACAGCACCCTCCTAAACAGCTCCTCCTTGGAGGGCTGGACAACCCCACCGCCCTCCAAGTCCATCCCTTCCCGTGCTTGCTGCCTCCAGCGGCTCACAGCAAACGGGTCACCAGGGCCTGTAGGACCCAAGTTGAAGGTCATGGATTTTTTCGGCTCCCGCAAACGGGGTGCATCTGTGCCAGCGGGCCTGGGCTTGATGGGCAAGCTGGCCCGGATGAACGTCCTCTCGGGGGCTTGGGGAGTGCCCTCAGAGGAGGGCCGCTCGGCTACGCTGGGGCCCGTCCGCCGCAGGACGAACTGCACGTCGTTGGCATACTGCCCGCACTTGGCCAGGGACTCCAACGGGCATTCCAGAGGCAGCAGCTGCCGCTCCTTCTCCCGCAGCTTCTGCACCAGCACGTAGCGGCCTGTCTGACCTGCCGGGAGGAGGTGAGCACATCAGATGGGGAAAGCCATGGCCAGCAGCCGTGTGCCGAGGCTGCTGCCCCACGGCCAGCAGCTGGTGACGTCCCCGCTGCCCCAGAGCAGGACCCTACCCACCCAAGGTCTCCTCTTCCAAGGAAGCACCTGCAGATGGGTCGTCCCCTCGGCAGATGCCTCCACCCGCAAAGGGGCAGCTCCCCAGCAGATGGAGATGGCTCACCGATGGCCCGTGCCAAGGCGATGACCACTTCTTGGCAGGTGGTTTGCTCCGAGACACCGCAGACGACCCTCTGGATCCCATCCACCCAGACCTTCAGCTCCATCCCCACAGCTGCCGGGCCTCAGGCGTGCTGGGTCATCGCAGGATGGGCTGCCTGCAGGGAGAAAAGAAACCAGGTTTCCATCCCAAACCACTAACGAGGAACATGAAAGCCTTTAAGAGCCACGTCATTAAATCATCTTTAATGTCAGCATCCCATAAGGTGTATCCTAGACCAAGCAATTGCTCGCTGCAGCCCTCCATCCATCTCTGCAGCTCTCCCTGTGCACGGATTGCATTTTTGTTGATATTATTAAAACACTACGTTCATCTACAAAAAAAAACCACCCAAAACCAAAAACCAACACACACAAAACCCCCCAACATGTTTTTTTTTAATTTTTTTTTTTTTTTGCTCATGTCTGGGCAGCAGGTCCAAATCTTCCTGTGGTGGGAAATGATGGGGTTTGTGCGCCTACACGGTGTCCAGAAGACGATGCCCAAGTTATTTCTGCTGCGAGTGCAGACTTTTAATGTGTTTGCTGGACTTTCACTGCGATTTCTCTGACAATTTGGCAGTGCGGCACCAGAGAATTTTCCAAACACTATTGGAAAAGGTGGAGAAACTGCCGGCTGCCCACCCTTGCAACTGGATATTGAGAGAAGGTACAGATAATGAACATTTTAATCTATTTACCTCCATCTCAATTTATCAGAGGGGGATGAAGAAATTAAAATATAGCCTCTTTCTGCACAAAAATGTGACCAAAGGTGGGATTTGGGAAGGGGAGCCAGGCACGAACGCCCGCAGTGAAGCTCGGGCTCCCAGGGGATGCTTTGTACAACACCAGGGCCCAGCCCGACTCCCACCCAGTGGTTGCTTCTCCTGTGTTAAAATAACACCCATTCGCCTGGGTGCGCCCAACTCCTGCCTCTTCCAGCAGCTCAACAACTGTGACAGCCTTAAAAAAAAAAGAGAAGGAAAAAAAAAAAAATTAAGCACAAACTGTAAACAACTCAAATATTTGAGCTTATGGTGTTTTCAAACACTGTGCAAACAAAGATATGTCTTTTTTCCCCTATAACACTGTTTTTTCCAGCATCAGGCTTGTCTGAAAGCCCTGGGTGAAGGAACATGTATGGGAAGTTTCCAGGCTCTCTGTCTAGAGGGTCCCAAACTGCTTTCCCGACCTAAACTGGCTGGTCGCAGCCTCTCCACCCCTGAGCTCCAGCCCTCCCAAGTTTGCAGCCAGGCTGTGAGAAAGCTCAACCTCGGGTTAAATACCACTTCTTATTTTTTTGTTGTCTGCTTGAGTAATCAAAGGAAGAGCTCGAAGGGTCCCGCCTCCAGCGATGAGGGATTTTAGCCACAGTGTGAGAAAGGCAAGGAGAAATTGGGGAAGATATGGCTTGGTGAGGCCATTTCCCGCGGGTGCTGTGTCCCATTGGTGCCACCCCTCTACCCACCTCTGAAACGTGGGCACGGAGCAGCCACCACAAATACCTTGGCGCTGAGCTCATGTTTGCCTTGGCTGGGCAGCCGGGGAAAACCGGTGGGGGTGAAGGGCACCTTGGGCTCGGCCGACCTCCCTGTGAGCCAAAACCACTAAAATTTGCAAGGTTTAGCCCAATTTCATTTCAAAGCTGGGTTTTGGCACCGCTTCCCCCCACCCTGTGCATTCAAGGCTGCAACCGTCCCCCGGTATGGAGCAAAGTCCAGGTGCTACCGCGGCACCACCCAGCTCACCCTGAAGCCACCGTCCCTAACCCTGCCGTGGCACCCTAATAACAAATTTGGGGTGGCAATGCATCCCGGGGAGCATCGCCCCCACCCTGGCCAGGGACCTGGCTAGCATCGAACCCTCCTTCCCCTGCCCCGACCCCATGGGGAAGCCAGGAGCTTAAAAATAAATAGGAAAAATTAACCCAGCCGGGTGAGTCGCGTCACACAGCCTCACCTTGCCCAAAAAATCCAGTGGTTGCCGAACGCTGCCGAGCGCGGGAGCAGGATGGCTGCCGGCATGCCAGTCCAAGGCACCTGTTTGGGTTCAAACCTGGCACCAACCTCTAGCCCCGCCTCGGCCAGCCGCCCCAGCAATCATTTACCAGCAGCCAGCGCGCAGCACACTACCACCAAAAAGCTGGGAGTGGCAGCAGCCAGCTTTTCTCCCGATACAGGGGACCACCCCCCCAAAAAGCAGCCGGCGCATCCCTCCCCCCCTGCACATCCCTTCCCCCTGCATCTCTCCCTGCCACATCCCCCAGCACCCCAAAATCCAATTGTTTTTATTATTATTTCCTTAAATCATTGCAAGCACAGGGGGTCTCCATTAACTGATTGCTTGCTGCAACCCCTGGGGTTTTTGGGGGTCACCAGCCCTAGCTCACTGCTGGATACAAGGTGTTATCTGCCCCTTGCAAGGGGGTGGTAATAGTGCTTGGGGCTGCTCCCTCCTCGCCCCTTCCCAGGGCAGGATCAGCTCCCTCAGCCCACCCAAAACCAGCCTGGCTGCCCCTCTTCCCCCAAAGCCCCGGGCTCACAGCAGAGCTGATGGGATGAAGGCAGCTCATCCTTATCTGGGGGGACCAGTGATGCTCCTCATACCCCCCAGTCCCTGCTTGGGGCGGGGGGACATCACAACCTGCATGCAGCGTCTCGTCCCAATATCCCACTGCACCAGCATCACCTTGGTTCAAAAAAACCCAACAAAGCACCCTAAAAGCCACCAGACAATAAACCCTAAAACTTCCACCTCGCCCCCAGCATCACCTCTGCTGTAGCCCCCCCAGCTCTTTACCATCACTCATTAAAAAATCAGCAGCTGTGGGGAGGTCTCATTGCTCTGCTCACAAATATGACACCACCCCCGCCCCCCCCCAGCTTTGCTGCCTGCTTTAATTATTGGGTGCTTTTGTTACACCACCAGGTAGCAAAAAGGGCTTTTTTTGGAGGGGTGAGAATCACTTTTCTTGGGGAAGAAGCGCTTCTCAGCAGGAAGCCAGTTTCCAGCTGCCTCTGCATGTATGTGCCCTAGGAGGTCACTTTGATCATGAACCAGAAGTGCAGGCAGCTGCCAGGCCCTGCCGGCTGCCCTGAAAACAGCCCAGGGAAGTGAGCAGGCGGCTGCGGGCACCAGGATGGATGATGGTCACTCCCAAAAGTCACTCTCATTTTATTCTTATTTCTCCCCTCCCCCGCTATGGATTTCTAAATCATTTTTATTGGAAGCAGATTAACAAAGTGACTAATTTTCTGCTCCCTTTCCAGCACGATGGGTCCTAAAATTGAGGGCAGGGATGATTCATACTACGACTTCAACAAATTTCCTAACTGGGAGTTGGAAGTTCAAATGCTGACACTAAAAAAAAAAAATTTTAAAAAAATTAGCAATCTTAGATCTTGCACTTTATTTTGTTTCCTGGCACTGCCATCTCCCAGCCCCCCCAAAGCTGTTGGGCTAAAGGAAGAGCAGATGAAGGAGCATTTCTGCACGTGCGGGAGGATGCACGTTTTGTGCAGCTCCTGAAAACCGCCATCCTGATGGCTGCCAGGACTCACAAGGGCTTGGTGATCTCCCTGCACCTGAAATAATACACGGCCAGCCAAGAAAACTGGCCAGTCACCCTCCTTACAGAAGCAAGGACTGCTACTGATTTGTAGGGACCCCCCACCACATCCCCCACAGGGACTCTCAGAAGCTGAGACAGCACCTTCCAGCCAAGGATTGCAAACACTTTGCAAGTGCCTTTTTCCCATGTTTTGCCACACACAAGAAAAAAAAAAAAAAGCCTGTTAGAAAAAGAACAACAATCTTGCACCCAACAGCAAGGCCAGCTGCACCCAAACGCCTCTATCAGAGCTTCCAACAAGCACCATCTGGGACCAGCATGAAGGTTTTGAGCCAAGCATCCCACCAGTGCTGAGGTTTCACCCATTTTTGGGGGTTTGCTTGCCTCCCTTGCTACATCCACCCCCTGGCAGAGAGCCAGGCATGGGGCTGGGCAGTCAGGAGAGCAGTGGCACAGGGAGAGCTTCCCAGCAAGCCTAATTAAAACTGGAAAAAGCCAGCAGACTAACCTTTCGGGTCAGGGTTTGGGCTGGGCATAGAGTTATAAAGGCTCATAATAAATAAAGATGTATTTGTACTTGAGAGCAGGCTGTGATGAGCCCACCATCCAAGGAGGACCAAGGTGTCCACAGGGACCAGCAGCTCTGCGTCCCTTTGGATGCGCTCCGGGCAGATGCTGGGATGCTCTCAGTCATTTCATTCCTGCTTTGAACCTGACCTTCTCGCTCCTCTCCTGACCAACGCCAGGGAGGACGATCATCCCAGCTGCATGCAGACACACAAGTAAAAAAGAAAAGAAAACCCAATACATGAGTAAAGAGCAAGTGGTGAGGGAGGAGTGGCCCTGTGCTGCCATCCTGCATGCCGGAGTGCTGGCAGGCTGGCCGTGACTCACCGCCACAGATCAGCTGCTGCCATGACGCATCCATCAGCTATTTAATGCTTCCTGAGGTCCCTCCCTGCCCAAAGCACCAGGCCCAGCTCCTGGGCACTGAAGGGAAGAGATGGTACTTGCCCACCTGCTGAAACCTTCTGGCGGGACAGAAGCCTTTCCGTTACTCAGGTGTGGAGAGGTGACCCAACATGGAGAAGATGCATGGGGAACCAAAGCCTCCTGACAGCACTCATCCTGCAGCAGGCTGGAAGGGACGGGCCGTGGTACAGGCTCCCCTCCAGCCCACCGAGAGTGTCCTCCTGCCTCGGGTCCCTCTTTTGGAGCAGCATCACCTGCCCTTGGCTGGGGTGTTGCAGTGATAGAGCAGCTCTGCTGGGCTTCCCATGCCATGTCCATCCCAGGCCAGAGGGTGATGCCACAGTCCAAGGTTGAGGCCGTGGCCAAGGGTTGATGCCGCTGGTGGGTCCAACACTGGGCAGAGATCAGCCTTGGCAAGGCTTGATGCTGTGGCTCTTCCTGGGATGGCAGGTCCAACACTGGGTGGACATGATCATCCACGATTCTGAACGAGCTGTCCATGCAGCAGACTCTGGCGACTACCGATGGTCACTGTAACCTCAGCAGGAAGCACCAGGCAAAGCCCTGCCCACAGCCACGTGGTGCAGGACCTTTCCACGGTGCCATGCTCATCCTGAGGATGCTGGCCCCAGAACCCTGAAGGGACACCATCACCTGGCCTGGTGGAAAGCAGCCAAGAGGGCCACCTCCCAAAGAGGTCATTGTCCTCTCCTACAGCATAGGAGCCATCAGGGTGCAGGCAGGACACAGGCTCCAGCCCAAGGCAGCAAATGGGTTACTTCATCCCAGTGCAAAGAGCTGACAGGGGTTAAACAAGCTGAAGAGGTGACAAACAAGTCCTACCAGAGTGGTCACAGCGGCAGCTCTTCATCCTTCCGCCGTCACAGGGAGGGTGTGCAAGCATTACTCACCCCCCAGGCCTATCGAAGCCTCTAGCTCTTATGCAAGGTGGCCGCAAGCACCCAGGAGCAAGGAAGCAGCAGTCACAGGGCTCTAATTCACACCCAAGTGGCTTATTTAGGGGTGGCCATAATAGTCCCCACATCCTTGTTCCACCCATCATACCCCATCCAGCTCTCTGCTCTGCCATGGTGCACCTGACAGAAAGCCCTAAAAATCAGCAAATTACTGAAATCAGTAATTTCAAAACCGCATGAGGGCTTGTCAGACTCCGCTTTTCTCCCCTCCTTCACAGCCGGAGAAACCCCAGCTGGGGACAAGGATAACCACTGCAAACGTACTCTGAAGGTGCACCTTTACCAGAGATGTGTTGACGGATCCCAGCCTACATGCACCCCCGGGCTCCATTGGGCTTCAATAGCAAGCTACTTCTGCTGGGGGCATCTTATGATGCCTAATGCATGCTTGGCATCTGCAGAAGTTACATCCATGTTTCAAGGGCTTTTTGCACCCAAAGGAGATTGAAGAGCCAAGACCAGGAAACCTAAGTCCCGTAGCCTTTGCATGGCTCAAGAGCTGAAGCATCACTTGAGCCTGAAGCCACAGACCACTGCTGAAGTCCCCCGGCACCCCAAGGGGGACATGTCCCACATATTAGGATTGTGCAGGAACTGCCCAAAGAGACAGATTTCTGGAGAGCCATAAGCACCGTGCCAGCAATCCCCCATTAAAAGCAAAATAGAGGCTTTGGGATTTTCTGCTCTACTTCCTCCCCAAAATTACAGACCCACAGTAACATGCCTGGGGTGTATTGGCTGGCCGATCCAGGGCAGGGTGGGAAGAGCCAGGGACAAATCCTGCCCAGGGCTGTGACATGGGATGGGGATGGGCCTTGGGGTGATGGCCTTCAGCAGGGATTTAGGGGAGGAAGGCTCCCACCCCAGCCGATGCGGAAGAAGCTCACCCCATCCCAGCTCCGCCTGCGGGGATTTCTCTCACCATTTCTTTCACCCAACCTTTTGGGTCTGCTGCAGCATTGCACCCACACGAAGGCTTCAGAAACAGCACTGGGAAGGAGCCGGGGAACTTTTTTTTCTCCTCTTAAACAAGCCAAGATTTGTGGTCATGGTGGGCCAGCGTCAAGAGCCACGTTGAAACATCAAGGATCACAGGCAGCAATGACATTTCAGGGATGTATACTAGCCAGTCCAGCCCGCAGATAAGCAACCAACTGAAAGCTCATTATAAATTAAAAGAAGGAAAAAAAAGCCCTCCACCTACTGCACACACTCACATTACAGCATGTCAGCCTGGAAGGGGAAGGATCACCTTCCTCACCTTAATCCATTGTATTTCTCCCTTGCAGCACTAATGGTTACCGTCCACGGGGGGGAGAAGAGCTGGCAAGGCTGGCTAGTAAAGTCTGCCATAAAGATGGCAGGTTTGCAGATGAAGGTTTGCAAGGGAAACATTGGCAGCACCTGCTACTGCTGTAACCATTACCATCAACCCCAGATGCGCAAGTGAAGAGAAACTTCATGAAAGCATCTGAGAGTAAATTCATAGTCTCTTCTCAAGGGGGCAAAGCAAAATTAGCAACAACATGTAGATTAGAGGGGAAAGAGGAAAGGCTCTTTAACTGCCACACTCCTTTTTTCTCGTGCAACTGAACCCGTCTGAATGCCGAGCCCAAGAGGAGATGGGGAAGTATTTAGGTGTCCAGCTTCCAGCAAGACTGGGTCTAGGTAGCCTTGGGCTCTAGGCTGACCTAGATCAGCCTTGAGGATTAGGGGTTGGACTTGAAAATCTTTCAGGGTTGAGTCCAATGCCTAATTTTTCCCTAAAACTACTGCCTTTATTTTTAACACAAAAAAATATGGTGCTTGCTCTTCAGCTGCCAAGGCACTGCTGTACCTGCAGCCGCTGCCCAGCTGTGAGCTCCAGCGCAGCAGCTCCAGGATGCTCAAATGCCCGTTGTCTTTGGGCAATGACTCACAATCCAGCTCTTAAAAGCCAAGCTCTGAGAGGTATTTACCAGACCATCCGCACACAAACACAACCCCAGCACGCATCTGCCAGCAGGTCCAGCATCTCCGCCGCGTTCATCTTCCACAGCAGTCATCAGTGAAAGCACGATGCAATTTGTGACTGTTCTCCCGTTATTACACACAGCCCATTCCCCAAGTCAGAAAATAGCTTATATTTCTCATCACGAGGGATGCACAAGGAATGCTGCAAATCTGGAGGTGCAAGAGCCTGTTTAAGCCTTGGAAATACTCTGAAGTACCCAAAGTACCTGCTTTCTCCTCCCTAGCCAAAGAGGAGAAGTGTTTCAGTTTCCTCCAAATTTCCATTTTTTTCCCCCCACAAGGGCAAGACCAAAATGGGGAAAACCCAACCAACGAGCTATTTCTCCCAGTGCCTCCAGAAGAGCCAGAAACAACCCTCAAAGTGCAGCTTCCTTGTGATGCTCACCCAGTCCAGCCCAGAGGATGAGATGCACTTTGGCCACCTACAAGGCAAGCAGAGACAGGCACTGACCTGCCGCTCTCCCCATCTCATCTCAGAGTGATCGAGGATTTAATTTCCACAGGATTACAGGAAAATTCAGGCTCTGCACCTCTCCTCTGAGTAGGACCAGGGACATGAAAAAGCCAAATGACCTCCAAATATTCTCCCCCCAACCTGCCTTCCACCCTCCTTCAGAAGAGCTGGCGTCAGCCACCAGCAATCCTCTTTCCACTCCAATTCTCATCCTAGAGGAGAGGGTAATTAACAAATTAGCAAATGCAAAACTGGGGATAAACCTTCCAGATTTTATTTTCCATTTCCAGAATAACTCACAGTTTCCTACCCTGCTTCAGAAAGCGGCCACATGCCAAGGACACACTGCTGGGTCTCCGGAGGAGAGGATGCACTGATGAATATGCAGGTGCATGCTGCCATGGGTATTTATTTATAACTTTGTAGGATTAAAAAGACCTTTAACAACCATTTGCTCAGAGCTGAAATTGCTCCTTCCTTTCTCTCTCACGCACACACACACACAAACAGAGATGCAGAGTCAAATAAACAAGAGACCCAGAATTAATCCAGGCTGAAACCTTTGATAGGGCACTTGGGTATTTTAGAAGTCTCTGCTTTCACACTACCTGGCATATGATTAATTAGGTGGAGGTGCTATCAATCCCTGCCTGAACCCACCCAGAGATAATAAGCTCTTTAAAGCACTAAAATGGAGGTGCATCTCTGGAGAGGCAACTCAATCCCCTATCTGGCACTAAAACGCAAGGGGCCATTCATGAGGGGGTACCAGTCACTGTCCTTCAACAAGTGATGGAGATCACGGCTGTGTGACCAACTTTAATCCCCCAAACTGCCTTGCTGGGAGGCAGCGAACCTCTGGCTGAAAAGGTTTTGGTGCCAGCAAAGGGGTCCATCTCCCGCTCCACACGTAGGTGTCCTCCTTTCAAATTCTGGGGGTCAAGGGTTCCGCTGGCACTCAGTGATACCCGAAGGACTGAGATGGGATGGGAACTGGTTCCGGGGACCGCACCAGCCCTCCTGCCTGCACAGAGAGGGAGATTCAATAAAAACATCTTGGTTTTCCAGAAGCATTTAGGAGCTTAATCCTCATGCAACTCATGCTCACCTGGGGTCACTCTGGGGAAACTCAGCCTTTTGAACCTGCTACCCCAGCTTCTTTATACTCCTAGCAAGTCATTAAAAAGCCAAACGAATTCAAAGAGGACAGCACCAGGTCCAATGTCGCAGCCTGGGCAATCCTCAAACCGTGTTAAAACACTCCAAAAATTTCTTGAGGCAAAATAGATTTGATAGACAAGCAGTCCTAGGTGTGCAGCATCTCAAAGATGCAAAGCAATGCTGTTTCTAGTGCATCCATTCCTGGGTCGCAGGGATATTTCCCTGCCAGAGTGGGAGAGCAAACGTCCTTTCACGACACAAGATGCTGAGTTTATAAGATTTTTAAAAGACTAGAACAAGCAATAGAATAGGACCCTTTTTAAAAAAAAACCACAAAAATCCCCAAACCAAACAAACCCTACAGGAATCCTTTCTGTGGTACAAATCCCTGTGCAGATACAGCATTTTTTCCCACCGATGGTGGAGCAGGTGGGAATACCTTAGACCAGGTAGGACATGGTACAACCTGGTGCCCAGGCTGGGTTAGCCCTGGGAAAGCCTTGCAGAGCTACCCCTTTGGGATGGGACCTCAAGGACTCGATGAACTGCCCTGAGAAAGCCCCATCCCAGAGGAATCAGGGCAGGGAGGAAAGGAAGGAGAAACATTCTCAGAGCAAGCCTGGGAAACACCTGACTTTCTACAGGCACGATCCGTTAAGCAAAGACCTGGGCATACTGGCCAAGAGCCCAAGGAGACCATGAGCTGCTTTCTGACAATTAATTAAGCTCAAGTTATCCCTTGGAGAAGCAGGGCAGGGTTCATGTTGCAGGAACCAGCCAGCACCTATCACAACATGCAAAGAGGTAAAAGCCCATTGCCTGGTCCACCCAGCCTTCCCACCACAAGTATGGGTGGCTCTTTGCAGAAAGGAGCACTGCCACCTCCAAACATTGCCAGAACTTGGAAAAGAAAATAAATAAAAGTCAGCAAGTGAAACCAGCAACCACAAAGCCGCCAAAAAAACCAACCCAACCCATCTTTATTCTTATCTAGAAATGTCTGTGGTGTTCATCCAACCCCCTGCACACCACCAGCCGCCTCAGGCAAGCATCCAGAGGCAGAGACTAGCTCCCTGGCACACACTTGCGCCTCCCAGGGAAAGCAATACTCCTAGCAGGAATCATTAAACCAGCAAGAACCCTAAAAAATGCTCTCCCCGCGATCCCTCAGCCGGGCAGCTTCACAATACCAGCTGGGTGCTCACACCCCTTGCCAATGGCTTCCCCGGGCTGGCAGGAAAAGCAGGGAGCAAAGGGGAGGCTGTTGCTCGCTGGGCTTCTCTGCTGACCCAGCTATGCTCCTACAGAATCCTATAGGTGCCTCCAAAGTCCCCATGCTCAGGAGCACAGTGCTAGGTCTAACATCATGGGGGACCTCCACGGGGGATGCTGGACCCTAAAATGCTGTTAAGAGCACTGTGGCATCCCATCACCGGTCCTCCCAGTTATGCGGGAGGCACCTGGGGGGACATGGGGACGTATGAACACTTGGCTTTTAAGACCAAGAGCTCCAGCAGGTCCTGCGCTGCAGCAGGGGAAGCCTTCCCAAATTCAGGCAGTGCTCAAGTGCCCCAAAGTTTCCAGCTCAGGGCTGATTCACCCATGTCTTCAGGTAAGTAGTGTTGCAGGGTTTGGGGCTTTTTTTTTTTTTTTTTAATCCTTTTTTTTTTTTTTTTTAAAAGCAACTAGTTTTTCTAGATGACTAGCTTGGGGCAGCTGGAAGCACCCCAGCCCTCAAGAAAGTGCTGACTCCAGTCCACAAAAAGCCAGATAATCAGCTGCTTTTAGAAGCTTATGAACTTGGCATCTGAAAAATGGAAGGACATAAAATTGTTAGCAATCATTTACAATAATAGGATTTTGTTAAAAACCTTCCGTGGAGACACGCTTATGCCTTAATTTGACCATGCAGGTTTACAAGGGCATAGACAAGCTGGGACAGATCGAGGAACATCCCTTAAAAAGATGCTCTTAAAACCAACACATACACGCAGAGCTAATACTTAAAACATCCCTCACGCCTTTATTTAAACTCGGGCACAGAGCAACCCATCGTCAAGCAGCACCTGGCCTTCTTCCTCGCTCACCACAGCACCCAACATCGCATGACTCGAGGAAATACTCTGCTCTTGAAGCCTTGGCACGCACATTATGGCCTCCAAGCCAGGGAGGGTCAACCCCTTGTCTGGATTTGGTCCCAAAGCATCACCCCCCCAACACATGGGGATCAGCATAACATGGGCTTGGGTCACTTCCAAGCCACCGCTGGAGGGTTTTCCCCATAGCAGAAGACACAAATGGGACAGGGCAGAGAGATGTTGAAAGAACATGGATGAGATGAACCAGTGGGTACCCTAGCAGATGCACTCAGGCAATCTATCTCTGCAGGACATGGTGACAGTGAAGGTAACTATGGAAGTGGACAGCATGCATGTTGCCAGAGCACACCAGCTCTCATCCAACCCCAGTTTACATCCAGTCCCCAAAATACTTTGGCACAGAAGCTCCTCTATTTGCCTGGGCGCAGTAAATCCCTGTATCTTCAGCAATTACACCACACTACCTTTTTTGGTCAAGTCATATTTCAAAGAGCAGGGAAGGGAGCACCCTGGGATGATTCAGACCGGCCGTCGCCGCACCGCTTCGGCCAGCCGCCACCCACTGCCAAAAAGTTTGGTCAAGCCTGGCAAGCTCCCCAGCACGCTCGCTGGGGCCTGCGGGTATCCAAAGCTACCAAGCGCAGCTGTAACTTGCTTTTCTTAAGCATCAGGAAAAAAAAAAATTAAAATAAATCAGACTTCATTCTTAAGTTGTTTTATTATCTCAGGGTCAGACTGTTGCTCAGGTCCCCCCTTCAAGCCCTGGATAGAGCTAATTCCCACATCTCTCCAGCACTCATTTGCAAAGAGTTGTATTTTTTAGAGCAATTGGCATCCCCTTGCCAGGAAATTTCAGAGGGCAGGACCCTTGGACCCACAGTGCTCAATGCTGCAATGTTCCGGGCACCGGCAGGTGCTGCAAGCCACACTCTCCGGCCTCGCAGCTTTCTGTGAAAAGGTGGAAGAAAGGCTTTAGGAAGATGTATGCACGTGGGGGTGCTTCTCCATTTCCATGCTATTTCTTTCCAGAAGCTGCAGGGAAGCCAGTGGAGCTATGCCGAGAGGGAGGCCAGGCGTCATGCTCAGGCTTTCCCGGCAGATAACCAGGGTGCCGGAGGATTCCTGGCATTCCAGCGGCACCGGCAGAAGGTAAGAGCGTCCCCCCTTCCCTGCAGCCCCTTTCCTGAGCAGACACCACCAGCACTGCCCAGTAGGGAAGGCAAGCAGCGTTCAGATATGCTTCCTGCTCATAACCACTGCAGCTACAGCATGCGCACACACACATTTGCTCTCTTCTCCCTAAGAAGAGCTGCAGTTCTTGCTGCATGAGGAGTGCGACCCCACACAGCTACCCTGCGAGGTGAACGGACAGGTGAGTGTAGCATCGCTGCTCCACCCCGGCCAGATCCAGCGACCCTGCCATTTGACAGGTGAGCTCTGGCGTTCGTGCTGCCACACGTTCCTGGGGCCCAGCGCCTGCCTGGCAAGTCTTGGCAGAGCACCGAGTCAGGGCCCACAAACGCACCATTAGCACCGGCATCCCTGGGAGCCAGCCCTGGCTTACTGCAAGGAGCAGCCAAAGCTCCCGTCTTGCCTCTTCGGATCATTTCTCACCCATTTCCACCTGCCTCTTCCTAATTTCTCCCAAAATCAGCCATCCTGAGGGGAGTGCTGCAGGCTGTACCAGAGGCAGCCATTCTGAGTGAGAGGTGCACAGCCGTGACCCCTTCCTCCACATAGTACCACTCTCAAACCCACGTTTGGGTTTTTAACCTGCAATTACAAAGTACTGTTGCAGGGCAGGGAAAAAACAGGGAGAGGAGTTTGTTCTCCCACCGGCAGTGAGCCACAAGCGGAGTTACGAAACAACCTGCCGGCAGAGTTCACGGAAGGCATCAGAAGTATGCAGTGAGGAGCCAGGCTCTTATCGAGGAATTTAACCCCTCTCCTGGTGACGTCTCTGAAGGGAGGAAAGACGGACAGCTTTGCCCAAGAGGTCTCTAAGGGACGACGGACAGACAGCTTTGCCCAAGAGGTCTCTGAAGGGAGGACAGACGGACAGCTTTGCCCATGAGGTCTCTGAAGGGAGGACAGACGGACAGCTTTGCCCGAGAGGTCTCTGAAGGGAGGACGGACGGACAAACAGCTTTGCCCGAGAGGTCTCTCAAGGGAGGACGGACGGACAAACAGCTTTGCCCGAGAGGTCTCTGAAGGGAGGACGGACGGACAAACAGCTTTGCCCGAGAGGTCTCTGAAGGGAGGACGGATGGACAGCTTTGTCCCGCGGATGCAGACTGCGAGGGGGGGGCTCCTGGCACGGGTAGCCGAGAGCCCCCATCACCTCAGCCGCTCCTCCGCTGTGGGCTCCGGCCAGCGTTTTCAGTGCTAACCGGGACCACGATGCCGCTCCCTCCAGTGGGGCACGCTGGTGGCAGGAGCTGCTGGGGTTACCGGTGCCAGCAACCGGTGCCCCCCCCGGGCAGGCGGGAAGCAAAGCCTCCCAGCGCTCGACCAACCGGGACACGACCAGCACGGGCGGCAAAGGGGCTCGGGGTCTCGCCGAGCTGGCTGCCGAGAGCTGCTCCCAGTCACCCCAGCCCGGGCTCTCGTTAAGGGGCTTTCTGCAGGCACTCTGCCCCCAAGTCCCCTCCTCCACTCCGTACGCTCGGGCGGGTCGTCGCACTTACGCAGCCCCAAAATAACGGGGTTATCCCCCGCCGCCGGTGGGCCCTGTCCCGGGGGCGCCTCGCTCCGGGCAGACCCGGGGCCAGCGGCCCCGCCGCCGCCGCCGCAGGCAGCAGCCGCCGCCGCCGCCACCCTCCCCGGGGCTGCTCCCGGGGGTGCCGGCCCGGCTGCGGGCAGGGCCGCGCCGCGCCCCGGTGCTGCAGAGCGGCGGCGGCCCCTTGCCGGGAGGCCCGGCCTGGCCCCACCGCGCCGGTGCGCACTCACCTGCCGCCGGACCGGCCACGGCGGCTAAGCGGCTCCGGGTGCGGGTCCGCTCCTCGGCGGCGGCGGCGGCCGCTCGGCTCCGGCCCGGCCCGGCCGCGCCGCTCCGCTCCGCAGCGCGGAGCCGCGGCGACCTGCAGCCCCGCCCCCTACCGCCGCCCCGCCCCCCGCCAGCCCCGCCCCCGGGCCAGGTGAGCGCCGCCCCTCCCCCCCGCCCCGAGCGCCCCAAAGCGTTAGTCCCCGCGGTGTTTTTACGAAAAAAAGTCTCGAATTCTCCTTTTTTTTGGAAAAAAAAGACCCCTAAATTCTTTTTTTAAAAAAGACCCCTTAAGTTCTTTTTTAAAAAAGGCTTAAATTCCCCTTTTTTAAAAAAGAAGTTTAAAATCCTCCTTTAAAAAAAAGCCTTAAATTCTCTTGTTTGTTTTTCTTTCTAAAAAGGACTCTTAATATATTTTTCAAAGTCTTAACTTCTACTTTAAGAAAAAAATTTTTAGAAAAAGTATTAAATTCTCCTTTTATTTAAAAAAAAGGCCTTAAACTCTCTTTTTTGAAAAAAAAAAGGTCTTAGATCATTATCACATTTTTTAAAAGAAGTCTTAAATTCTCCTTTTTTTAACAAAAACCCCAAACAAAACCGCACTGTACTTCTCTTTGCCAGGCTCCCAGCGCTGCAGGGCCATGCGGGTGGGCTCATTCCCTGCTGGAAGTGCTCAGCCGTACCTAAAATCCTGTGCCCGTCCGATGGCAGGTCCCAGACCTCCACCTGCCCCAGCAGGTCCCCAGGCGGGACGGAGGAAACCACCCCTTTCTCGGAGGGGAAGAGCTTGGCCTGGCCCAGGAGGTGTGGGCAGCCCCCACGCCCCTTGCCCTTCAGCCGGCCGGGGGGCTTTGAACACCCTAAAACCGCAGAGAGGTGAGGGGAGGGAGACAGGTTCAGCCGGTTTGGGAAGAAGCAGGTGCCTGCTGCCACGCCGGAGGCTTTGGAAACTCCTCACCTCCTCCCTCCGCCTGCTTTTCCCATCCTAGCTCCCCCAAAAACCCCACCCGGAACCTCCCCCCACCTTGCACGCCGATGCCCTTCCTCCACGGCCCGCCAGGCAACGAGGATGACTGTGGTGGCATCAGCCTCAGCATCCCATTCCTGGGGTCTCCACCTGCGAAGATGCTCCAGCCGTGTTGGGCCTGGTGCAACCCCGGTTGCCAAGCATCTCCCACAGTGGGGCAGACACACAGTTAACTTTGTATTTCTTTATCCAGAAGATCTTGTGAAATGTCCTACCGCTCAGGAGAAAGGAAAACCCACCCATCAGACCATGGGTCCCAAGGTGGCTGCTCTAAAATGCATCTCAGGGCTGCTGCTCCATCACAAAATGTGCATTAGTTTTCACTTACAGTCAGAAAAATCCCCATCTCACATGGACCTCCTCAGGTTTACAACATCCTTAACTACTCATTTCTCCGCATCCGAGCTGCTGGGATTAGGAGGTGATGCAACATGCGAGTATGTAGCTGTCACTCGGCAGCTTTAATTGGGTTTTTAAATGAAGTTTTCTGTTGTTCTGACATATTCCTCATAATTATGATCTAAAATCAGATAATACATCTGGCGCTCTGTAACACAGGCCATGCCCTGGAGACCTTACAGCGCAGGAGGAACAAAGATCTCTATAAGAAAACAACAAAAGCTGTTCTCAGGAGATACATATCTTATTTATTAGCTTGGATACTCTTCTGAGATCCTAATCAGACACAAACTGGGCAGAGGTTCGTTTGCCACTAGTGAGGATGGTTGTCTTCATTTTAATAAAAAGATTTTGAGTTTTAAATCTTTCTACCTAGAGCAGCTTGTAAAAAGATTGGAAATCCCTTTTCACTGGAAAAGGTAAAGCTAATACGGTGAAAAACAAATAAACTTCCAACTCTGCACCCGCACGTCTGAGTGATCCCTTGATCCCCCAATCTACAAAGATTTCTCCATGCCTTTCATCAACCGAGATGGACAAAATTGTCCGGGGGATAGTTTCATACCAGTGAGCTCTTCCAGACTGGCTACGCATGGACCACCTCCTCCAACCCCTGTGGTATCTCAGCCCACCTCCAGGTTTATTTCCAAAGCTCAGAAGCTCCTGCAGTGCCAAGGCCATCTTCAGGAACTGACCCCGGAATAGCGACCGAACTGATTTCTGCGTTTGTGTTCGCTAGTTCCTCGCTGGGTTTTCTAAAGAGGCGTCTTAAAGTTTTGAAAAGTCACATGCTTGTACACTGAGCAGCCAAGCTGCTTTCGGGAGGAGAGCGGAGCTATCTCAGCATCTTGAGCAGTTGAATTATAACCAAGCAGGTCCTTCGGTCTCTCCAGCAGCCTTCCTATTGCAGATGAGATAGTAACCCTATCCGAGTTTCGAAGATGATGCTGTCTTGCTGGTGTGCTCAGGAATGCAACAAGAAGACTCCTTGCTCTGAGGCTTCTTAAGACACAGAATATATTTCCACAAAAACCCCCCTCATGAATACAGACGTACCGTGTGCTAGCAGCAGGTCATCTCTTGGTGACCTCATCTTAACAGAGCACATGTCCACTGAGACGGCCACCCAAGCCAGCTCAAGCACAGCACTGCATGGTCAGTGTGGGGGATGAGGGGAAAATAGGTGTCTGAGGCACTGCAGTCTGCAGAGCTGTTGGGTTTTGGCTTTGTGCTGAAAGTCAAAACCCTCTGCTCTGTTGTTGGAAGGGGAGAGTAGAGGAAAGTTTCTTTTTCAGGCCGATCTCCAAAAGGAAAGAGTGAGAAGTCAGATTTTCAGAGATGCCCTGCATCCACTGGTCTCCACAGGAGCTGGATGCAGTCAGCATCATGAGGACTATCAAACCTTCTTGCCTGCCTGAAGGTCATCTGTTATTTCACCGTCTCCCACTGGGCACTGCCAGAGGCAGGAGCTTCAGTCCCCTTCCTTCTGGAGGACAAGGGCTGCACGGTCCCCATGGTGCTTTCCTCTCCTTCTCCCCTTGCTGTGAACTCCTTGAGACCTTGGGAACGCACCTCCAGACCCCACGAGCCTCAGGAAATTTGTCAGTCACCATCCTTCCCTGACGCAGCCATGACATTTCATGCGCCACTGAGAAATCACCCAGTGCATCCCTTGCCTGGCTTAGCACACAGAAGGGCACACTTTCCCCAGAAGACGAGCTTCCCTCTCAAATAAAGGCAAAATCCCAGCATTTCCAGGGGAGCCCTGGCACTGGGAGAGAAAAGTGGCTGGTACCATATGGCATGTTGACTTTCTCTTCCAGCAGAGCCCCCCTACATCAAGAGCTGTAATTCAAAGCCAGAAGTGAGGATGTACATATATCTATATCTATATCTATAAATAATATATATAATTGCACATATATAAATATAGATTAAAATATATTTTTTAATAGGTATATATAATATATATACAGGAGTACTGCCTCCTGTTGCTCCCCATATACTTGTAGCAGGGTTGGGAAGTGCCTATTGACCCTTTCAGGACTTTTAGGACTGGGAAAGTTTGGAGGGTGTGAAGCTTTTCCAGGTTTCTTTGGAAGGTTTTGAACCCACTGTTGGTTTTCTGGCAAGGGTTTTATTATGCAACCATACACTGTTTTGCTAAGAGACAGAAGATGCTGCCTCGAGTGTAACAAAAGGGCTTGTCTGGAAGGATTTTTTTCCTCTGTTTCTAGGACAACAAGAGACATGAGAAAGAAAAGATGCTGCAGCATCACAGGAAAGCCAAATCGGGGTCCAGCACCACAGGGCCACTGCAGCTGACTGCCAGCATACCACAGCCCACCGCCCATCAGTCCCACCCACAGCCCTGCTTGGGTTAGGGCTTGCAGGAAGGAGAGACCTTGGTCTGGTATAAAGACCTTGGTCTGGTGGGAAGACTAGGTGTTCTCCTTCAAGGGCAGGCCTTCTGGCCTCTGAAACTTGATATATTTCCTGTCCTCCTGCTTTATTCAATGGAGTATTCATTCTCCTTCTGCAGCAAGACTGCAAAAGTTGCTGAGTGCTTGTCTCCTGTGGCTGCAATAGGAATGGGGATGCTCAACAGCAGCTTGCAGGATTGCAGCCCTAGACAATAAACTTTTGGGCTACATTGGTCTTCTTACATATTTGGATTGCACCTCGTGGGCATACAGCACTTTCCCCAAAACACTAACCGCAGCTGCAACGTCTGTGTGTGCCTATCTGCTTTCCAGACCTATGGTGGTGGGAGCTGTGAAGGGAGATGACCTGCAAAGGGTCTTCTGAAAAGTGATGCCGGGGAAACTCACAGTGCAGATGAATGGGAGCCAAGGGGAAAGGCAGCATTGTAAAAAGCCATGATGGGGTCAGGGCCACAAATCTCAGGTCCCTACATCCTCCGGAAACCTGCATTGCCTGCTCTTTGGTAGAATGGCTCTTGCAAAAGGTCCAAACCAGCAAAATCTACCTTCAAAGTAGAAGTGAATAACAAAATGAGGAGCAGGGCTCTCGCTTACCCCTTTTGCAACAAAAAGTAGAAAAAAATCAGATTGGAGCTCCTGCGTTCCAGCCCCGTGGCCCCAGGGGAGAGTACGGCTGGGTCATTACAGCTTCATTGTTGTTCCCCACTTCAACAGTGACTTGAGCTGTGTGACACTGGGAACAGAGGAGGAAGAAACAGCCAAAACATTGGTGCATGGAAGTGAAGAGAGAGAAAATGGGATGGGACAAATAGAAAGGGGAAAGGGCAACAGTGTCGGGAGGAGAGAGGATGCCCAGGGCACATCCCACGAGCTTTTATTTCCCATCCAGGTGCTGGGTAGGATTCTCAAGATCTGCCTTTCGCATAGGAAATAGCCCCATTAATTATGGCTGTTTAGTATGAGAATGCAACAGCTCTTTGCCACTCTGCTGCTGGGGGAGCCTGTGACCCGCACCGCCCGGGTTTCCCAAGCATTTAGCAGCCGTGGTCATGCTAATTTAGTTCAGGTTTTTCAAAGGCTTGCCGGGAAAAGTCCTCTCCTTCCCCCAGGCATTGAAAGTTTTGACCTCCTGACCCTCCTTTTTACTAGGAGGTTCAAAAGCAGCATTGCAGCTGTTAAAGTTTTTCTTCATGCCTCAGTGATTCTCTGATGGGGGACCCTGCTAGTGTTTATCTAGGCTTGACCTCTCTTCTTTGAGCCTGGAGATGTCTCTTTCTTGCAGTGCTATAGGCAGGGCAATGCTGGAAACCTCCCTACCTCGCCATTCATTCCCTCCCTGTGCGCAAATGCACCGGTACCCATTACTAATCCATCTCCCACCAGGAGATGGGGTTCCCGGCACTGATCCCATTTGTCCATCAAGCTGCAGATTCATTTACACTTAATCCACCGTGACTTGTCTATGAAACATGACTCTCCTCCCGCTCTGATGCTGGCATCTGTTTGGCTTCCAAAAGTCAACAGTTGGTTTCTGGAAAAAAACCCACCAAACCCCTGCCAACAGGCTACTGCTGGCCTCACATGGACCTTTGGTCTCATCCTCCTCTCTGCTGCCAAGGCTCATTATTTTCAGAGGACATCCTCCCCTTAATTTACATCTTTGTCACACACCATATCCATGGTGCCAGACTCCCTCTTCCTCAAGGACCAAGAACCATCAAAGTACTTGAGCACAGGTTTAACTTCAAGCCTCTTGTTTCGGGATGGCACTACGTACGTCACATCCCCAAGCTGAGAGGTTGGAGATGGATGGCCTTGTTCATTACTGTTGTATCCTGGATATTTACTCTCAGCAGCCAGAATTCCAAGCCAGGACAGGGATCGGTGCCTTCTGCTTTGCACAAGTCCCACCAGCTCATCCTGGTGCTGAAGTGTTAGGTTAGGATGCAAAGGGAGGTGTGAGGAGGCGGGAGAGGAAAAGTTTCTGAACTGCCAGTCCCTAGAGCTGTGGGATTAACCACATTCACACCAACAGATTAGGGTCATTAATGTAGTCATTAAAAAAGGGAGAGTCCTACTGTGAATAATGACAGGTGCTTCACGCTGGCAGGTGCCTGGTCCTGGTGTTGGAGGCTTGAAGGTGGTGAGGTAGTGCTGAGCTCTGTGTTGCAGACATCTCCAAGGCAGGAGCAGCCCTTACCCATTTTATACCTTTCCTGCCACCTGAAAATGGTGGTAAGCACAGAAACGTGCATGGGTGAGGGTCTGAATTACCCCAGATTACGTCCCTGATGCCCATGCTGCAGAGTCCTCTGCAGAAAGGTGCTTGTGGTAGGAGCTGGGGTAGGGACATGCTCTGCATCCCTGCTCAGTTATTATCTCCTTAGGTGAGCTCAGCTTCCCTTGCTGCAAAATGGGGATAATGTTTACTTTGCTTGCAGGGGTGTGGAGGAATAATTAATTAATGTTTATGAAGTGCTTTCAGATCCCCGAACAAGAGGGGTGAGATAAGTGGTGAGGATTCATGAGGTAGGTGCAAGGTGTTATGATGGATTACTGCGATTCAAGGTAAATTATTGTTATTGCTGCCTAATAAGCAGATACAGTCATTAGACAATCTGATTTCTAACTCTGTTAGCTTCTTTTTTCCTCCTTCTTCCCAACAGGAGTGTGGTTTCACCCCCACTACTCACACCCCGTTGACTGTAATAACCGGATAAATCATGTGGGGCTGACCCATGTGGCCCATCTTCTGGTGGGAAGAAGAAGCGTGGGGCAGCCAGCCCTGGAGCTAGCGCAGATGAGACCTGCAGCAAGGCAGCCTCAACTTGCACCACTGACACGAGCTTCTCACCTGCGAGGGCATCTGGGGGAGGCAGACCACTCTTCCTTTGCAATGGGGAGCATCCCCAGAAGCCGACTCCCGTCCAGCTTCAACCAGCAAACTTGCTGTGTGAGCTTCTTCAAACCTTTTGCAGGTCAGGAGGTGCAAGCGCCCGGATGCGATCCCACTGCTCATGGTTATCATGCCTCAGATAGGCTGGGGAATATGCCCGTGTGCATGCCCCTAGCCCAGCCTTTGCTCAAAAAGATTTAAATCCCTGGTAAGACCTAGCACTGGTGCTAGGAGATCATGGGGGCAGTGACAGAGCAAACAGACATGTGGGAGCTTGGACCTGCTCTAAGCTGGGCTGAAAACAGCCTTTAGGCAGTTTGGCCATCTCTGCCTTGAAACCAAAGTGAACCTGACCTGTTTTAAACCAGTGTGAGTAATGTGAATCCTGGGCTGGCGTGAGCAGGTTTTTCCGGTTCTCGCTGCTGCCTTTTCCCCTCCTTACCTGCCTGGGCTCCAAGTTTCGCACTGGGAGGGCGCCTGAGCCTGGGGAGGAGCATGGCTTCCACCCTTTGGGACACCTTTTCCTGCTCTCTACCCATGCTGTTCCCATTGGTCACAAATGGGACCAACACCGTCCCATTCCCAACACCATTCCAACACCGTGCCTCAGAAGCCACCCGCCAGCCTATGCTCTCATAAACCCCCATGTTGCACACAGCCAGCCCCGCACCTCCAGCCTCACAGCCCTCTCCCACCACCAAAACCTGAGCTCCTCTCCCACGGCCTTGCTTGGCTGAGGTTGCTGGTGTCAGGCATCAGAGCACAGCACAGTCCTGCACCAGCTCTGTGCCTTGGTGGTACCCAAGTGAGGAACTCAGGCAGAAATGAGGAGGGTCCCAAGCCTGAATTGTTTTGGGTACTGACTTGGGCATCCAAGACCACCTCTAGACACAAGCCTGCAAAGGACAGACAAGTTCTCTAGTTTCTAATTGTCCTGTGTTATTTTTATACTCAAAACCATCTCCCCCGCCCCCCCAATCCCCCCCAGCTAGGAAGACCAGGGTTATGTATGAAGACCCCAGTTCAGCAAGATAGTTACACCTGGGCTGCAATCCATCATTAAAGACTTAAACCCCTGCAGGATTTAAGCCTGGGTTTTGGTCCTGTTGAGTCAAAGATCTTTGGTGAACAGGGATGAATGATGGAGGCCTAAAATCGCTGCAGGGGTGTGGGGTGGGGGTGGGGGGGCGGGCACTGGCACATCCTCTCAGTTCATCTGTACCTCCCTGGAAATCCCGGTCTGGTGGGAAAGCACCCAAGCAGCTGTCTCTTATATAAGTACAATGAAGATAACAACAGTTATCTTTAGTTACTTCAAGTCCTAAGTGGGTCCTATATGCACCTGAAACACAGAAGGAATAACACCTAAATAAAGAGGAGCAGAGTTTTGCTTTTTTTTCCTCTTTGACAAAATTTTGCCATTTTTCTTTTAATTTTAAAGATAAGTTGTTATCATCTTCAAGGGACTAATCTCTTATTAGCTATTGATTTTACATGAAGATATTATTTGTTAGGATACTGTATTTGCTCTCCATGTCCAGGGTACTTGAGTAGGTTAGGTAACGTATCTCAGTCAACTGGAATTCACTTGGAAAACCAAAGAGAAAATAAATTTTTATTACCTACTGTACTAAGAATAAATAGTACCGCATGCCTACAAAGTATCACTGTATTCTTAACCCAAGGTTTTCTAGTAACTACATAAATCATGCAGACAAAGTTCCTTTTCCATTTGTATGTTAGCAGCACCCCTGAAATAGAAATATCATCCAACAGATGCACATTCAGCATGTATCTTCCTTTCTATTGGACAGTCAGTAAATTGGCTTTTGCTTCCATAATGCTGAGCTCTTGGCAATTTTTGAGCGCAGCCGTACTCGGCACATGGCAGGCAGCTCTAATAACAGGCAATCGAAGCAAAAAGGAGGATTTAGGCTGCCCTTGCTCACCAAGATTTTCCACCTCTTGATAGTCAAGATTTGCCTTCAGGCTGTGGGTTAGTTAAAGGAATCAGAGGCAACCCAGCACTGATGAGGCTCTCAAAGTGCTGCTCATGTCCCACACCTTGTGTGAGCTAGAATAGCCCCAAAACACACATAACAACTCCGAGAAGGACATGCCATGGCAGATGTTGCCACCTCCAAAGGGCTCTCCGTCGGGTCCTGCTCTTCCTACCAAGCATCCCCCTTTTTCCCACCAGGCATGGGAAATATGCCTGGCTGGCATTCAGAGAAAGCAGAAAACAACTGAACAGCCAGAAACTTTAGACAGGATGAAGCTTGGAGCACGATGCCCTCAATGAGGGGGAGTTTTAGAAAACACCACCTTTGTGAAACCAGAGAAAGAAGACAATACAGAGCCTGGCACGGGCAATGAAATATGTATGTACCTAGGACCTCATCCAGCCCTCTCCAGCCACTGTACCTCTTGCCTTTGCATTCAAGGAGTGCTGGATTCCATCCAAAAAAGATGCAAGGGAACAAATGTAGCCCTGGCAACCCCTCTGAAGGCAGGGAGGAACAAAGAGGACCCCCATCCCAAGCTGAATTTGTTTCCATTTTTAAACCTTATCTATACCCATCACCCCCATGCATGGAAAGAGGCTTCTCAGCTGTATAGATTTGCATTGCTATGGGAATTTGAAGTGATAAGACATTTGGCCTGCCTATTCAGAAGCAATTAGTGATTCAAAGCAGCCTGAGACATCTTAAAGGGGCCTAGTTTTCCAAGAGACAGGTGCTCTGAGCTGTCTTCAGGGGAAAATTGAGATTTTTAGAAAAAAGAAGTCACTGGCTGCTTGCAAATATAGTTCCTTCAAGTCTTAGTATGGAAAAAAAAATATTGCACAGAAAATTCCAGTTTAGCTGGTAAAATCTGTGAGGAGGTGGGGAGAAATGGCTTAATTTACAGTGTTGGTAGAAGTAATGCTTTATCTATCTATTGAACACACATGATTTACATGTTCCTTTTCCGGGTTAAGGATTTCCCCTCCACCACCACAAGCAACGCAGGCACAGCCCTCTCCCACTGACGCTGCCATCCCAGCATCCCTGTCCCAACACAACATCAGCCCCAAGCCAGAATTTCTCACCCAGCTCTCCTACCAAGGGAGGAGGTATTTTTTTGAGCATTGTTGCTCTTAGACTTTTAAATCTACCTAGGCAAAAGGGCAGCCTGCCAGCCTTTAGTTCAAATGCAGGGACACCAGCACATCCTTGCTGCCGCTGTTGCAGGGCAAACCCATGGAAGGAATGAGACCTGCACCACAGCCCGTGCTGTTACAGTCTGGCAGGATGAAAAGCCCTGGAAAAGCAGTCCAGGGATGACTAGCTCTCAGCGGCCCTGGGGAAAGGCAGGAAAATCCATGCCAAGGGAGAGCTTCCCATGAAGGGACATCAGGGCAGGGCAAGCTGGTATACAAACGTCCAACGCAGAGGAGAAAGCGTCTACCCTCTTGCTGAAGGAGTTGTCCTGTGGTGTCCTCCTCATGCAGCTCCTTTTCTCCCTCCATAACCAGGAGACATAAATAGGTGCCTGCAACAGGCAACTGAGAGCAAAGTGAAGCTTTTGCTTGATGCTATGGAGGCTCCAGCTCCTCCCTATCCCCACGCCACACAACTGCTGAATTGCTGGATCCAGGAGAAAAAAGGGAGGAGGAGGAGATCTCTAACTTCCATCCGGAGGCGTCTTCTCCTCCCCACTGTACTGTGTATAGCACCTGGACTCCCTGCAAAAGCATTCCAGTCAGCCAAAGCCGTTTCCACTACACGTGCCACGTTGCTTGGGGGCTGCTGCTGGGGCTTTGCCAGGCAGAAAACAGCAGGAGAATACTGTAGGAAAGGGTAGGGCTGAGTTGAAAAAAGAGGATTTTTTTTCAAGAGAGCACTGGAAAGCTAACAGGGCAGAAGGCCACAGCTGGCTGGGGATGCATTTTAGACAGCTTTTTAATCTGAGAGCAGATATATCCATCACCGACTCTAACATCTGTCTGGCAAGTGAGATGGGTTGGGGCAATAATCTCTCAGGCTGTTACAAGACAGACTAGGAGAGAAAATAGGCAGCAGATAGATTTGGCACCCCTCAGGGGTTTCCAAGGTAAAGCATCGGTTGCAAATGGGTGCCGCTTTGCCCCAGCGAGCAATGGAGGAACACCCAGGTGGTGCAGATATCCCATTCTCCCCATGGTTTTGTGGGAATCAAATGCTCAGCAGGGAAAAAATACCCTCCACTACATGCAGCTCTGTAAGGCTTAAAGAGCATCTTGGGCTGCTCAGCTCCAGAGCTGGTCTTGTGTGATTCAGTACAAGTCTCCAGCTGAGATCAGGGCCTGCAACATGCACTTGCACACATACGGGGACATCTCCTACCCCAGAGGCTTTCAGGCTGGAGAAGACTATTAAAAGGAGAGACATCTTCCTATTTCCCAAATGGAGAACCAAATTCTCAGAGCCAGCTTAAAAGCAAAATGAACAGCATGCAGATATCAAGGCTCTGGGGAGATCTTAGGGCAGCCTTCCAGTACCTAAACGGGGCCTACAAGAAAGACAGAAAGGGACTTTTTACAAGGGCATGCAGTGATAGGACAAGGGGTAATGGCTTTGAACTGAAAGACGGTAGATTTTACATTAGGTGTAAGGAAGAAGTTCTTCACTGTGAGGGTGGTGAGGCACTGGAACAGGTTGTCCAGAGAAGTTGTGGATGCCCCATCCTTGGAAGTGTTCAAGGCCAGCTTGGATAGGGCTTTGAGCAACCTGGTCTAGTGGAAGGTGTCCCTGCCCATGGCAGGGGGGTTGGACTAGGTGATCTTTAAGGTCCCTTCCAACCCAAACTATTCTATGATTTTATGATCAACCTGCATTTTTAGGTACTTATATGTCTTCCCACAACTGGTCTGGGCTGATTTTTGCCCAAGATACAAAGCATCAAAGGCAGGGGCACGAATCACAACTGCTTTCCCTGGTCCCAGGCTGCTAAACCTGCATTTCCCTGCCTGTGCAGAAAACTGCTGTCGTACTTGGCCAAAACAAGGGGCCAGACCTGCAAACCTATCCCATGTGCTCTTCAGAGGGTGCTGTGCCTGCAAGAATGACTTAGATTTAGGGCAAGGTCATAAGCACGTGTGAAATGCAAGAAGCGACAGTGAGGAAAGAGCCACAGGTGTTGTGGAAGAGGACCAAGACACCTGGCTGGGGCTGATCTCAGAAGATCCACCAGCCCTCACAGCATCTGCCATGTTTCTTGTCACCCCAACAGTAGCTGATTATGTGGTATCTCACTTTTCTTAGCACATATACATGCACCATCAGGTTTTAACTCCCGCTGCTGTGAAGACACATTAGAAGAGTGACCCAGAAATGCTGCAAAGGGTGACCAGAAATGCTGCAAAGGTTCAGAAAGCAAAGCATACCTACAATTTACTTCTTTAATCTTACCCTTCTGGGCTGTGCTGCTTTTTGAGTTGACAAACTAGCATGGGACCAACAGAGTACTAAAAGGCCAGGGGCTCCCCCCTACTAAATCAGGTGTCAGAGAGAATAAATGGAGTCTAACAGCAGCTGCAGGAAGGACTTCCCTAGATTCTGTGGAACCCTCAAGACCATACTGCAATCACTTGGGAAAACTCACCACCAGACAAGAAGCAAGAGGAGCTAGAGCAGACCCCTTAGGTCTGGAGGTGGTCCAGGAGACCATGTCCAACCCACTGCTGGCACCCACCGCTCACCCCCTTCCTCCCAAAGGAAATTTCTGGCCACTCCGGTTCACTTGTGTGACAAGTTTTTCCTCCCCTACCTCTGCTCAGGTGTGACTATATCAGCCATTTTTCAGCCAAGAGGATGCTTCACACTGAAGGGATCTGGAGACAAGCCTTGCAATTAGGAGGTGGGTGCCACCCACCAGTTAACCCCTCCTTCTTCCTCATCTAGCCTGGGAGATGTATAGCCAGTTTGTTTATATTGCCTGTACAACTTATCATTTGTGCATATTGCTTTCCATCTTCAAAGCACTTCAGCAGGCGTTTGGCAAGCTTTTCCCCAACCCTCATGTGACAAAAGTTTTGGAAAGGAGATGGGAGTAGGGCAAAGGAAAGCTAAATAATTTGCCCCAGGACAAAAAGAGTCAGCAGTAGAGCCAGGATCAACACTCAGTAGCTCCTGCCTTTGAATCCCATGCTCTGATCTTTGCCTGTGCCTCACTACCTTCAGATTCAAAAATGGTGTTGTGAAGCCTGGTGCTCATCTTTGTATCAGAGAGCAGATTTCAAGGGATTTGCTTCAGCTCAGAGCTCCTGTGGTCACTGTCACTGGACCGAGTGGTCCTGGATCAATGATTATACTTAATAATTTCAAACATCTGGCAGTGGTTGGTAAAACCACAATCAGCATGTGGGTCCCTTAACAGCACCACGGGAAAGAATCCATCCATGACCTCTCATCCCAGCTGGTATTTTGGACTGGTTAAAGCAGGCAGTGGTGGCCTGACAGCTTGCGCTGCCCCCTCCATCACATCAGCACTACTCTTGGTACAGAGAACTTCATCAAGGACTGGTCCAGTGGTAGAAAAACCCCAGGGGAGAAAACAGTTATTTTTTTCTGCCAGATTCGGTGCCTCTGCATAAGGCAGTCAGGGAAATGCTCATGCCAGCAAAAGAGAAGGTAGAAGATTGAGTGCTTGGATCAGGCTTAAGCCACTTTTCCCATTGCTAACCATGGCAGTAGAGCAGCTCCAGGCATGGCAATGGAGCTACAGCAACCTGTATCAGCACCGTTGTTTTTATATCAGCCTGTACCTGGAAATATCTGATCTGGTTGCCCAAAACTGATAACCCTGCCACAGCTTTACTGTCAGCACTCCTGACTTGTTACACCCCTTAAATCATTGTTGGGCCAAGAGCAGCCCCCCTCCTGGGTGGTTCTGGGCCCACAAACTACTTATTTTCTCCCCATCACTGGAACAATGTTGTGCTGAAGATTGTTTTGCTGGTTTTGCTGCAATTTTTCTCTCATACTACAGAGGGAGAGGAAAGCTCATTAAAATGGAGAGAAGAGACACACTCCCTGTCTTTGTCTTTTAATCACAAGGCAAAATGAAAAGGCTTTAGCAGATAATGAGCCACTCAACCAGAGTGTTCCCAGTACCAGACCCACCTGATGAGCTGCTCCCTTGGGTGAGGTGAGAGCAACACTATCAGCCCGTTGGCTCTGCTGGGAGAGCCCCTACCTAAACCTGCCATTTGCTCTCCTCCTGGCAGTGTGTGTCAAGGCTCTGCCCCGCCGCTTTGCTTCCATACTTCCAGCCATAAAATAGACGTAATGCATACAAGCGTCTTCCCAAAAGCCGTCCAGGACCTGCTGATGAAGACTCCAGAAGCATTAGGGGACTCTAGTATCATCATTGCTTTGGGGATTACTCCTTTCCAGAGTAGGAGAGGGTGGCATTATAGGAATCAAGTCTCCAGCCCTCTCCTCCATGAGCAGGGAGGGCAAAGCAATTTTGGCTTCTCCACTGATGGCTATGCAGGGTGAACAAACACAAAGTGCCAAGGCTGGACACTGCAGGTGCTGGGGTGATGCAGAGCTGGAGACAGCCCCAGATGTTGGGGCTAGGTGAGGACGACCAGCTCTGCATACGCTCAGGCTGAGTAATCCTGAGGAGCCCAAACACGTGCGGAGATGGCTGGGACTTGGGAAATCTTGCCCAAGGGCCAACGGGGCTCTAGCAAGTGACCGTGCGAACTCCTGCAGATCCCACATTCATTAAAGGTAAAATTGATGTCTCCCTTTAATAACCTTGTTAATGATGTCTGCTTTCCTAGGAACCAGGATTGCTTGGGGCTTGTGTCTATGGAAGAGATCTGAGCTAATGCTGAAGCCTTCTGGTGAGTGAGCTTTGCCAGGGCCCCTCTGCTACGAGGACTCCCTGGTGTCTATGCCGGACCTTCACAGGGGCAGTGAGTGAGTCTGTCTTTCTCTTTCTTCCCTTCAAGACCCATTTTTGGGACACTTGTAGAGGTCCCAAAGCAGAGCATCTCTACTTCTTAACAGTGTTTAAAGGGTATGAAGAGAAAGAAGGGGCACGGACTGACAGGCACACAAGTCTTATCATGAGTGTCTTCTTTAAGAAAGCAAGAGGAAAGAAAACAGATCAAGCGTTATTTTTCTTGGTAGGGAGAAGGGATAATTTCCTGGTCATGATTCAGCACTGTCATATGGAGTCAATGACTGTCCTTTATACACCTCACAGCTTTGCCTTTAAAACACTGCTCATGACAACACACCTCTCCAGGTAAGGTGCAATTACCTGGGAGTTCACTAGCTCATTGCTAGCAATTACCCAACTGCCTTGTGTCCCATCAACCCACCCTAATCACTACATCGGCACTACAGCCCTAAAACTGGTAGCTCCTACAGTCAACAGTAAATACCATCATTAAACATCTGGGAGTGAATTTACTACCAGCCGCAGAGTGATTACTTGCTGGGGTCATTGCAAACATGCAAACTGAGCAGAAGGATTGTTATAAAATATGATCCCACTCAAATAAAAGCAGATGCTATTAGAGAGCAACAGGCAGTGTTTATTCCATAAAACACGAGGAAAGACAAGTTATTTAATGACTAGCTGGGAAAGTCCTGCTTCTCTGAGGCTAGAGCTCTCAGGTCATAAACTGCCTCAACAGCAGAACTGTTGGGGAGATACAGAGAGAGCTGAATTTATTCCTGTTTATGGCCTGCAAGGTGTGGGTATGTTTTCCTCTCTCTCGGGTTTCAGACTAACATTACTGTTCATGGGTTTAATAAAGCCTGAAGAATGTAGTTGGCTTAACCATTCAGAAAAACAAGGCTCATTTGAACTAACTGGAGCAGGGAGAGCTGTTGGTCCAAGTAGGAGCAGCATCGCCCAGTCCCAAGTTGTTGAACTTTAAAAATTGCCTCTAAAACCATGATTGTTGAATAAGTAATTAAAATACCCAATTCATTTCATCTACCTTTAGGATTCTGAATTTCTGGGTTCATCTAGGTCAAACCTCCTCTAATTACATGGGACAGAATTTTTTCTGTAACCTGTATTTAGATACAAAAAGCATCATTGATCTCACAGATCCAGCAACTGGGTCTTCTAGGCAAAGCCTATACTGCTGTAAGGCTCCCTCTAAAATTGTGAACTTTGGCAACACTGCATGATGCCAGTTTATTTTTAATTTTAACTGACAATTTGTGCTACATATTCCCATTTAAACAGTGAAAAATGATCTATATAACAGGCATGACCCCTTCCCTCCCTCTAAACCACCCCCCCCCACCCCCCCCCCCCCCAGCCCTGGGATGGGCTGGCTGTGCTAATCTTACACCTCCAGGTCATCAGTGCAAATCCAGGTCAGCAATAACCAGAAGTTTGCTTCCCATCATGAGGCTGCTTGGTGATTGCACCATTGGTTTGGGGACTCCTTTGGCAGAGGAGCCCTTGTCATGTCCTGCTCCCAAAGTCCCTGTGCCTTTGTATGGACAATGGTCCGGGATGGCTCCTATGCTCCATCACCCCACTCCAGGGACAGATTCAGCTGTGATCTGCCTGGGGAGTTGGAGGGAAACAGCTGTATGGCTGCAGTCACTTTGCCAAAGCATGTACCCTGTGCCAGGTGTGCTCTCAAGGGATCTCTGGACAAAGCCTCCAAATGCTGTTTTGGGGATGGAGCAAATCAAATATGCCCCCTCAGCCCAAGGATCCCCTTCCTGCTCCAGCTCTGCTTGACACGCTGTCAGCAAAACCCTCTCTGCTCATTTTGTGATGGCCCTTTGCTTTTCCCTGACACCAGGATGCTGAGGAACTGCTCTTCTGATACAAGCATGATGCTAGGGGGGATCTCCAAGTCTCCCCGTGCCTTCGGGTGTATGGGAAAGGCTTGTTCAGGCAGCACCAGCCCTGTGCCCCGATAGAAAACACAAGCCGTGAGCCAAAAGGTCTTAGCATTGTCAGCCCACTCTGTCCCCCAATTATGGCATCAAGACTTTTCTGAGTTGTGGCGCTGCTTTTCAACGCATCCCACTGAATCCGTGCAGGACACCAGCCCTTCTGCAAGCTTGCGACCTGCCACTGAGCCAGGAGGCTCCTCCAGGTTGGATGTTACCCTGTGGAAGGGATTTGTCATCTTGGACAGTTCAGACGTGCCCCATCATTAACGGCTGGCACAGGGTTTCACACGTGTGGCTCTGCTGGTTTTGATGGGTGCAAAAATGCACTGTGCTGAGCATTGCCTCCCTGTGCAGGCAAGTGTCCTCCCCCTGCCAGCTCCTCGCATCTCTGCTTCCATCTCCCAAGTGGAGGAAAAAGCCCTTTCTTTACAGCATGCCCCCCCCAATGCCCCTCGCTTCCCTGCACAGAGCTGAGCCCTGGGGGGCCCTTCCTTCCTCACCCCCCTGGCTCCAGGGGGACGGGCGTGCAGGTGGATCACGCTGAGGCAAAAGCAGAGTAGCTCTCTATCAGCAGGAAAAGCACTTTCATTTCAATTTAAAGCCACCTTCTTCTAGCACAGCTCCTAGCCCTGGGTGACCTGCAGGGCTTTTGTGTGTTTGATTAGCGAGGTGAACCCAAACGTGCCCGAAATCACCTGCTCTGTCCTCCTGGGGCAAGAGAGCTGACCACACAACTGTCTGAAGGCCCCTTGACTCCCCTCTGCCCGCACAACTTCTCCCCAAGCAGCCCTCCCGCAAGCCCCGCTGAACAGTCACTTTCAAGAACCCCCAAACCGCCGTGATTTCCCCTGCTGTCCTCCCACTTAAAACAAGCTCCTCTGCTGCTGTGTCTGTGCAGGTGCTGGCTGAGCGCCCTGAAAAGTCAACACCAACGGTGAACACCCAAAACCCGTGCTGGGCAGAACTCATCCCAGCTCCAGAGTCCGGGCTGGGCTACGGGCCGGGACCGCGCATTGGGTACCTGGAGGAAGGGCCGGTGACCCGCACGCCGCTCCTTGCTCTGTGGTGCCCGCCTTTTCCCAGCACCCGCCGCGCTCCCGGAGAGGAGCGGGGATGGGAAAGTCTGGCTCCTCTGCTTCTCGTTGCCAGGACACCTTGGCGTTCAAACCTGAGCTGGGACCAATCAGCCCCAGGGCTGGGGAGCACCAGCCCCACGTCATCCGCTGCTGGCATTTATTTAAGTGAAAAAGCGTGACAGCGGTCACACAGCCCATGGGGAGCTGCCTTTGTGCGGGTGGGCTCTGCCCCCACCCCTGCCGCTTACTGGAAGCCTCTTCTGTTGGGCTGCGGAAAACAAAAGAGCCATGGAGAAGGGAAGGGAAAAGAGCTGTTCCCTCTGACTGCCAAAGCCGAGTTTGAAAGCCTGGGCTCTTCTGCATGTCTTCTCCACCTCCTGGCTCCAGCCCAGACCCTGGTGGTCACCTCACTGGGGATAGCCAGCGCCCGGTTCACCTCTGCCTGGGAGCGACGGAGCTTCCCCAGCCCTGGCAGGGTGCTCCTCATGCGGCTGCTTCCAACTGCCTAGCTCTGCCTCAGACCATGCAGCATGGACATGGACCCACAGACTCACAGCTTCAGGGATGCTTTCTGGCTCAGATGCAGTTGCAAGGGTGTTTTTTCCTCCCAGTCAGACCCTGCAAGATGTTTTCTACAAAGCCCAGAACTGGAGCTCTGAAGCCCCTCGTGAGCACTGAGGACTCAGGTGCACAATGCAGATGGACCATCCTTGATGCTGGCTTCCCTGCTCAAACATGTGCAGCTGCTACCAAGGTGCACAACTAAGTGAAAGCAGCAGCCATCATCTTTGTGCCTTCAGTGCTAGTGGTGGGAACTGGTGCATTTTGATTTTCCACAGCTGGGGAGGGTTAGACCCACCAGGCTCCTTCCCAAGGTGGGGTAGGTCCAGGTGCCTGGGTAGACACTGAAGAGAGACCATCATGTCATCTTGGCGGTGGTGGTAGGGGGATGGACAACAGGGATGACAACAGGGACTCAGGTATCCTGGCAGAGTTCCTCCCCTCGAGCCCCTTAGACTCTCCAACCCAGGCATCTATGCACATCTCCTTCCTGCTCATGGAACAAAGTCGCAGGATAACATCCTCCAGGCCCAGAGCAGATGCTGAGCCGCTGGGATAAGTGTACCTGGTTTCTGCTAACCCTGCTGCCTGTCATTTATTCTCCCCAGCAGAAGGCAGCTGAGGTTTTGCCAGCTCCTGGGAGAAGAAGACCTGAGGTGTGGTCTGAGCATGCTGGAGGGAGGAACCGTAGGATCAGCTACGTGTGCTGCTGTGCCTGACTCACGTCTCCATTATACCACCTCCCAAACACTCATTTCACTCCATCAATTAGCTATGCTGCTGAGGTGCAATCTACTCCTGCGGCCAGCACTTGGGGCTGGTTTGCTTGCCACACAGTGCCAGCAGCAATTAACGAATTCAGGCTGGGTCCTCACCCCACTCTGCTCCACAGGTGGACACAGATGAGCTGTAGCAGCCTTTTCCCAGCAGACCCGCGTGTTGCCTGTACAGTGCCAGGCACCCAGACTGCCTTCCCTGCCTTCGTGCTCGACACAGCACCTCACAAATGAAGTATGATTGAATTAAGGGCACTGTTTCTGCAGAAGATGGTCCACGTGAGGCTGTAAAGGACTTTAACTCATTCATTTTCATGACATACCTACAGTTAATTTGTGGTGACTTTATGGAGTAGACAAATGCACAGGGAGGTGTCCGTGGGGCTCTGAGGTTGCTCTGCTCATCCTTGGCAACAGCCTCCAGCAGTGCTTAGTAGGACCATGGTTACAGATGTCCCTTGTTTGGCTCAGATACCAGATTTCTCCATTGACTCAATGTAGGAGGAGAAGGGGAACGCCAATCACAGAAAGCAACGGGATGGATTTCACCTGCTCATTAGCTCCATCATCCCAATTACAAAGCTTGGGGGGGGTGACAGCTGTCAGGCAGGGCTGCAGCCCCACCGGCACACACAGCACAGGAGGGAGAAAAAAAGGGTATTTCTGGGAGTCTTCCCAAAGGGAACAGACAACATGGCAAGAGAACAGGTGTGTATCTGCATGGAGCCAGGTGGATAGGAAAGGACATCCCCATGAGTGCTGTTAGTGCTTTTAACAGCAGGTTATGAGGGCTGAACAAAATTGCAAAGCAGTATGACCTGGCTGGCTGGGCATCGCCATGGTGTAGCAACACATGACAGTGAGCTGCAATGTTGGACCCATGCGAAAGGAAAATGGCCAGCCCTGGCCAGCGGTGGGGCTTGTCAGAAACACTGAGCTGGGGTTGTACCAGCATTCCTCTGGTAGAGAAAGAGCCATTTCTGCACTTCTTGCACATGATTTAGAAGCATTCCCCTTTATCCTCTACCCATCTGTCCCTACTTGAGCCAAGAGTGAAGTTCCAGCCCCCTGGCTCACCATCTCTTATCTCAGGTTTTAATGTAGGCAGCTAATCTTGGGTCTCAGTCTCCTGGGGAGATTTTCAGTCAATGGAAAAAACACACTTGAGCGTGACTTCTCTCATAGATGGCTGGAGGTGCCATGTCCCTCCTCCACGTAGGCAGGAGACAGGTATAACCATGCATAGTCAAGTGCCTCGTGTTAGATGGGAGATGTGTCCTGTCTCCAGGCAAAATCAAAGGATGTGAGATACCAAAATACTCCAGAGGACCTGGGCCTCGCTCCTTAGCTAGGAGTCACTGCCAACCAGCCCCATGCATTTTGTCCAGGCATGGGCCACACTGGTGGATGGGGCGAGTGAGCTCAGCTCCCTCCTCCAGGACTCACCAGCTCCTTCTAGACCTGAAGATCCTGCCAGCATGGGGAGGGGGCACAAAATCCCCTTTTGCACAGCTCTCCTGCAGCCCAGCTGTCAGCAAAGCTGTTGTGTCGCTGGACAATGGACATTTGTCCAGACAGATGGGACATCTGAATGTGGACCCTTTGAAAGGATTATAATGGAAGAGGGTCCCAGCAGAAACCTCCTCCACCATGTCACTATGAGTTTCATCATGTGACAAGGCTAAAAGATAGCAATGAAAAGTGCTAAACTAACACCGTGGTGGGGCAGAGTGGACTCAACCAGTTAACCATCCAGGGCAGCAAGCAGGTAGACTTTTCCAGGGTCCAGTGGCTCAGTTTTGCCCCTTCTTGCTTCTCCAAGCAAGAGCTGCTCTGACTGTTATCGGTGCAGATGTCCCGTCCACAGCCATACAACATCACATGCACGGATGCAGTGGCACGATGGGATAAGACTGTATCTGGATGCAGCATCACAGTGTGATTTCCCTTCAAGCAGTTACGCCTTTGGGAGCTGCCCAAAATCTCCAGCTAGCCACTACCAAAGCTCGTGGGCTGGTGGAAAGAGAGAAATCAATCAGGTCTTTCTGGAGGGACTGGAAGAGGGCCCAGCAGTTATTGATTCAATTCTTCATTTGATGCATGTCTGAGTGAAGCGATTCAGAACTGTCCCATCAGTTCAAACTTGTATAATAACATTAGCCACAAAACTCAGGAACTTGGTCCTTCTTTCCTAGCAGATTCATTATTCTGAATCAGTCTCTAAGTAACAACAATAAAATTATCTTGGCCTGATACACCAAAGCAAAAAACCCTAAGAAGCTAAAAACCAAAGTTTTTACTATCACTTTTCTCTGGACAAGAATACCCTGTGGGAACATGCCAAAGACCTGATTCCCCATCTCCCCCTACCTCAAATAAATAATATTATAAAATAAGAGTAAAGTAAAATTAAGAAAAGATATATATATTTGATAAGCATATCTAAAAAAAAGGAAAAAAGAAAACCTGCAAACCCCTTTAGCATTTAGAGCAACTGGAGACCAGGAAAATGCCAGGGGTGAGGAGGAAGGCTGTGTTGGCACTGCCAGTGTGGGAACGGTGTACAGGGAAGGAGCCATGACCCCCACTTTTCCACATGGACACTGCACAGTTAGAATAGACTTGGCTTGAAGTTGTGTATTTTCTTGGTCCAATAATACCTCCCACAAACCTATGCCTATCTCTGGCCTCCCCACATCACCTGCTCTCAGGTGATCATCTCTTCTTTCCCAAACTTTTGGCTTAGCCTATGTCTTCTTCAGACAAACTCCTCCAAGGTGGCACTCTCCCTCTCTCCCCATTCCCCCTGAAGGGTTTTCATTCCCCATCAGATTTGTTTTTCCACGTGCCCAGTGGGAACTGTAATGAGGGTAAACACGTGTATTCATGCACATCTCCACCTCCATATCTATCTGTCTCACAGGTAAGATGCTAACCGTGCTGTGAATAAGAGCCTTAACCATGGCAACACACTCCAGCATTACAAACACAACAGCTCCGAGGTTGTAAAAAGGCTGGAAAAAAGCATGAAAGGAGGAGAGGCACCAGGTCCATCAAGGCCTGTCAAGAGCCAGTTACATGGATGTAGGTTGAGCAGCCAGGTGGTAGGGATGTTGGTATCCCTTATCCCCCTTTTCACTCCCTTTGTACTTACATCCCAGCATTTTGCTAAGCAGAGGTCTTATTCCACCACCTTTGCCACCACTGGGCTTGACTGGAGTAGAGCTTCCTTCATTGTGCCCTGAGTTGTAATAAAGATATGTTACAAGCGAAGACCCTGGCTGCTTGAAAATCACAGCGCTGCATCACTGCAGCCTGACGAGAAAAACAGACCAGTGGCATGATGCCATTGCCTTGGCTCCTTCCTCCTCCTATGAGATGAGCTGCATGGCCCAACAACCCCTTTTTATGGATATGGGGTGCCCAAGTCCCCTCCATACCAGATCCCATTGCCAGTTTACTTGTGCTCAAAGGACAGCTTTAGGCCTATCTCCTGGCTGGATAAATCAAAGCACAATTTTCCCAGGTTTGCACTGATTTACTCATGGAGAGGACAGAGATCATTGCTGTTACGGAGGACAGAGATAATTGCATCTGTACAGAAAGCACCTGCCATGCAATTAGATCATTCTTGGTACACTCGAAGCCTCCAATGAAGACCCCGACCCTGTTATGTGAGGCACTGCATAGGCAAGACCCTGTCACACAGAGCTTGCAAGCCAAAGGGGCAAGATTGATGGGAGGTAGAATAAAGTGCATTTTATGATCTGCATTTTCCAAAGAGGATGTAGAGGAGCAGAAAGGTTGAGCGACCTGCCCACGGTCGGCCCAGATGCCCATGGCAGAGCCACAAGTGGATGCAGCCCCACTGCTACATCACCTCTCTGGTGGCTGCTAATATTTTTAAGACAGACAGAAATATGGGACTGACACCTGGTCTTGCTGGACATCTATCTCCTCTGAGGTGGGAGGTGAATCTGGATGAAGCAGCAGACTGTTGCTAGTCACAGCTAAAATGTCATCATTTCTGGATGATTTTTGGCCCTAGAGTGGCCACAGACCTCCTTTTAAAGGGTGATGTGGGTTGTTTTGCTTATTCTTGGTAAAAACCCAACAAGTCTTTGCAGCCTGCAAAGAGTGAAGGAGGTAGTGATGAAGCATGTTACCTACAGTGAGACTGGAGACGACAGCCGTTGCTTAGGAAAGCCGTACCCATGCAAATCAAGGAGAGAAGATAAATCAGAGTGCCGTGGGAAGAGGAGCACCTTTCAAGGGTAACTGGTTAGCGAGGCGGAGGGGTGCCGAAGGGTTAAAGGGTTTTACTGAATGCATAGAAGAGACTAAATGGATAGGAGAGTAAAAATCCAGTTAGGAGATCTAACAGGAAGAAGCTAAGCCCTGAAACAATAAAGATAACAGTTTTAGCTGCCAAAGAAAAGATTAGAGCTGAGCGGTGAGAACAGATTTGTGGTAAGGCCAAGAGGAAGGAAAATTGTAGCAAAAAAAAATAATAAAGAGTTATTATTCCTCAAGACAGATTCACATTACAGCCTCACCTGCAGCAAAGTTCATCTCGGGACCCAAACTGTGCAGCTGGTTCTTGCTTTTATAACAGGCTGAATGCCTTCAAAGAAGTTTGAAGTTCCAGTTTGAGTCCATCACTGACTTACCGGCACGAAATAAGCCAGGAGAGAATTGACCACAGTGAGGTTTGTTTGCTTGTTTTGCTTTTCTATGTTGTCTTGTAAATACATTTTATCTGGCATAAAAGCAAAGGGAAGGAGCTGGTACAGCACTAAACGTGTTCCCTTCAGCTTTCAGACAACACCAGGCTCTCGCCTATGGTCTCTTACACACCATGGGGTCTCTGCAGGAAAACCAAGCAGATTTAACACTGGGAGGACAGCTTTGCAGTCAGGAGACAGACCAATGCTCATAAAACCACCCAGATGCCACCTCTTCCCTTCAGAGGAGAAAGAATCCTGGATAAAAAAAATAAATCTAATAACAAGCCGGTTATGCATGGTATGCAGTGCCAATTACTTAAGCAGACAGGATCACAGGAGCTGGCAGAGCCTGCAGCCAAGAAACAGCAGCATCTGGAGGGATCGAGAGCTGCAGGGCAGGCATGCTCGCCAAGCCATCGTACTGACCTGTGCCCCAAAAGGCACCTCTTTGCAGCCTCAAACCCAAAATGTAATAGGGCAACATGGAGAAGGGGATGAAGGAGGATCAAAGGTCTGGAGGAGCTTCCCTGCAAGCAAGGACTTGTGCACGCCAGGACTCCTCAGTCTGGAAAAGACATGACTGAAGAGGTTATGGTAGAGGGCTATGAAATAATGCATGGCCCAAAGAAGACTGATAGGGATTGGCTTGCTGCCTTTTCCCAGTGCAAAAAGTGGAGCTGATCTCAAAGCATGCAGGTCCTCATGCAGTGGGGGAAAGAGCTGGGGAACAACTTGCCCAAGGATGCTGTCAGCTGTGAGCATTTACATGGGTTCAAGATGAGACTGGACAAGTTGGTGGGGAAAAAAAATCATCTGGGTTACAAAAACCAGACATGCTGTTTAGGAAGCATGTGAGGCTGTTCTCTTAACCTGTGTTAGTAGAGACTGGTGAAGGGACATACGGGCCACACTCTGCCCAGGTGGACCTTACTCCTGGAGGAGATGACAAGGGGTGGGAATTGAGGGAGTGCTAAGCAACATGCCCATGGGAGCACCTACTGCTCCCTGAAGGCTCCCTAGGACACTCAGCGACTCAGACCCTTGGTCTGACCTAGTACAGGAGTTTCTCCTTACTCGTGGCTAAGCAGCCACATGCATCCTGGTCTTGGCCCATTAGGTCTCCCAGGATCAGAGCTGTCCTACAGCTTATCACCAGGAAAGCCTGACAGCGAGTGATTTCTCCCTGTAGTGCATGTCCTCAGCTGCTAGCTACATCAAAGAAGCCAAGCCACAGCCTCAACCAACTTATTGCTAAAGGGTGATTTGCTAAATTCAGCAGAATCAGAGGTTCTTCCACTGAAGAATCCCACCAAGCCTACAGAAGATCATCCATCTCTTAGAGGGTTGAAGCTCCATGTCCAAGCTCACGCAACCCTATTCAGCCTGCAGCCGTGTTTCTCCACCACCAAAAGCACACGACTCGTTACAGAGCATAAAGCCACCTACCTCCCTGCTCCAACCAGCTCGTCAGACAGGAACATGCTTTCACCAGTGCTGGCTCCCAGCTGGGAAGAGGAAACCTTTGCCAGCACCATGCCAACCCCCAGGGCAGCAGGTCCCCCTGCCAACTTCATGTGTGCTGAACCACATGCAATATTTGCTAGCTCAGGCAGCTGCAGAGCTTTAATGTTTAATGAAGTGAAGTCTGCACAGGTGTGGGGGCAGGAGACGGCTGGCTGAAGCTCAAGATGCCCATGTGCTCCTTGTTGTCCCTCCTGTATGATGTCTTCCCTGACTGTCCCTCTGACCTTCCCTTCTTCTGGATACACATGACAAGGGGTGTTGATGGCAAGCTGGACACTGCGGTCTGGCTTTTATGGCCCTGTGGGATTGCCAACCCCAACAAGAGGTTCCAGGCACCAGCCAAACCCGTGTTTGGTCTGTGTCTTGTGCCTACTGGGAACCACCTCAAGTTGGCCTAAAGAAGGACCATGCAACCTCACGGATAGATCTTTTCAAGTTTTCATGGAGCCAAAAAAATGCCAATGCCTCTGCCTGGTTTATATTTTGCTAGCTGGCGATCACCTCAGGGATCCCAGCCCCGAAGCACGGGGCTGCAGAAGCCATGATAAACCCCTACACCACTGGGACATCCCATGGCAGAGGAAAGCGCTATTTAAACTGGAGCCGCTGCGCTCACAGTGCAAGATAAAAATCTCACTTCAGCCAAATGTTAATGAGATGGCACAGGCTCTGGGCAGGCTTTGTACTTTTTTTTCCTCCCGGATTAAGCAGCGGCATGTGAGGACCAGGGAGCTGAAGGGCTGACAGCTGAAGGTTAACATCAGGTCAACAAGCCCTTTTTCTCTGCCTATCAGCCCCGAGACCCCGAGGTGGAGGGGTTACTTGGAGCAAACATTTTAAAAAATGCAGTTCTCCTTTCTTCTCGGCCTCTTTCCCTTTCTTGCAGAGGAGCTGCATTGGATTTGAAAGCCAGCTTGGCTGCTGCTTTGCCCCGAGCCAGCAGAACATGGGAGCAATGGCAAGCCATGGCTTTTCTCCCATCTAAAGTCCACTGGTCTCTCTTTCCCAGGACAAGCTCACTCCTACGCACCTGCAAGTGTCTGCAAGCACCTGAGCTGGGTGCAGAAAAGCAGGCTTCAGCACCTGACTCTGCAGCTGATTTCTTGGGTGATGCCAGGCGGGTTGTTCACAGACTGACTCAGCCACCCGCAGAAGGTTTCCTTGTATTGCAGAAGTGTAACTGAGGCCCGGGCTCTGGCGTCTCTTCTCCAAAGCAAAGGTCATCACCGCTCTCCTCGTAGTGTGTGCTGAGATGGTGACATCCCCGGTGGAGCAGTGGTTTCTGTTTGATGATCTGGGTGGTACCACAACTCCAACACAGCAAGTGGGTTGTTTCCCCTGGTTCCGCTGTGCAGAGGGCTGTGGACCGCCCTAGCCTGCACCCAAAACCACCCAGTCTCATCAATGGCATTAAGGACAGTAGTGCAAAACATAGTACTTTAAAGATCTTTTTTGCAATGCAGAGTTTGATGAATACAATTACTAGGCGGCTTTTGAAGCAGTGACCCAGCAGCTGCACTGGATGGGGTGCTCCGAGGGGGCTTCCCCTGCGCAGAAAAGTGACTTGTGGGGGCTGTTCTCTAAAGGGATCTAGCTGGGCAGCGGAGGAACTTCAGAAGGAACCATGGCTGTCCAAGCTACACCTGGTTGAGTGTGCTATGGGGATGAGAAGAGGTTCCCCAACCTTTCCCACAGTCTCTGCAATGGGTGCATCAATCCTGAGCAGTCAGAGAGTACTGAGCAGCTTGGAGAGGTGGGAGAGGGGAGGGAATGGGAGGAAAACCAGACACTTCTGCTGTCACTTTCTGGCCACTGCTTCAAGCCTTGTTAGCATTCAGAAGTTGCATTGATTTAAAGCTATTGGAGTAATTAAAGTGGAACAAGTTTCCCAGTCATTTTTTTGCACAAATATCTATCTATCTATATCTCCCTGTAAAATTAAAGCAGCATCTTTTACATTGGCATAGCTTATTCTTGCCTGGGAAGCAAGTACCTGTACAAGATGCTTAAAAGATGTCTTTATATCAAGTGTTGCATCCCTTAGAAGACAAAAATATTACACTTTCAAAACACTTGCCACATGTCTGACTGGTATTTATACCAATAAAAATGTCGTGTGCACTCTTGGAAAATGAAACCAAACTAATGAAGAGAGCAGATTTAGATTAGTGGAACCACATTAAGTCTTTCTGTATATACTCTCATTTGAAATAAACACTCTTAATTCAGGTTAATTTATAATTCATCAAAAAATCCTTAATTAAACTGAAGGGACCATTAGTCCATTGTGTTCCAAATGAGACTGTCAATACAGCTCTTGGCTGATTTTATATTGCCTGTCATAATTACACCAGAACTGAAACACCTGGGAGTTTCCCTGGGCAGCCAAGAAACCCTCAGGGCCTGTGAGGGGGACCTGGGGAAAGCGATAACATAGCCAATCCTTTCCTTCAGCCCCGGTGCTGCTAACAGAAGCATGTCTGCTTGAGCAGAGAAATGGTCCTTTTGGGTTCTTGACCCTCGGTTCTCAACGTCTTCCCACCTCTCTGGCCCCTGTTGTCCTCTGATGGCTTAGGAAGGGAATAGCTCACTTCCTGAGGGTGTGCAGGGAGGGAGCCCACCCTGCATCCCCACGGGGACCCAGAACCGTGGGGATCAGTTGTCAAAGCTTGTTCAGAAATGTGCAGGTGCATATTAAGGTTTTGCATGTGTGCAGGGCACACAGCAGATATCGACCCCAAAACTGCACCTTGCTGAGCGCCAGCTAGTTGCCCATTGTCACTCACAAGGCAATAAAACTTCTTCCCTGAAGCCAGCATCAGTTTGGGGTATTTGGGCACCGCAGCCCAGCCAGAAAGAGGAATGGGGCAATCAGCATCCACATCCCACAGTGCTGGAGAGGAGGAAGCATGGTTCTGCTCCAGCCCATCACCTCGCAGCAGAGGTGGATGCGGGAGCAGTGAGCACCAGTCACAGCTCCTTGCATGAGCTTTTGGGCAGGCTGAGGGTGGGGAACAGCCAGGAGAAGGGCTGAACCCAGCCTGGGCCACACATGGGGCTGCAGGGACTTGTGAACCACCTCTCTGCCCATAAACCTGCATTAATAGCCGCCTCTTCTTCTCTCATTTTTCTTCTCGTGCCAGACAGGAGTCCCAGCTGAGAGCTAGCATCTTTCTGCCAGTCCTCCTCTGAAGGTATTTTAATGAGAGCTCATTTAGGCTTCTCAGACTAAATTGGTTTTCATCGGGCTTCCTTCTAAAACTGTTTTGCAAAGCGGGTCTGCTCCATGTGGGAAACTCTGAGGAGGCTGACAACTAGGGTTGGGCACCTGGAAACCGTACAGAGATTAAATGTGTTGGCTTTTCCCTGACAGAGCCAGCCTCTGGGGGTGGAGGGGGAGATGAAGGTTATCAATAACCAGCAGTGACTACTGGCATCTGGCAAGAAGCACCACAAAGACACTGGGGGACAAATCGAGAGGGACAGACAGAGAGGATAGCCTTTGTTTTAACTCTTCCCCCAGGATATGCTTATTTTTGAGATCACTCACCAGTTTTGCCTGGCAAGTTGGTGCTGGTGTTGCAGTGAAGTGCATGAGAGACTGCAGGGAGATGCAATCCACAGCTGTTATCATGCACTGTTAGCAAGGCCAGTCAGACTGGGCATGACACACTGGGCTTCTCTTCAATGCAACTAAGACCATACAGTGAAACATCAGATGGAGAGCAGCCCCCATTGCTCACATCTTCCACCTGGTTCTTGCTTTTGCTCCAGCGAGTGGAGCAAGCATAAACTATCCCCTGCCATCACCAACTGGGATTTGTCAAGGGTGGGCAGTATCAAACCCATCCAACCACATCCTACAGTGGAGCCACTGGCTTTGGGGAGAGAGAAAAAGCAGAAGACAACATATTTTGATGTTAGTAAGACTTCAGACATTGTAATGGATAAAATATTCTCATAGGTAAGTCTGGGGAACGATTGTAGAGATGCACAGGGAGTGCACAGAGCATATTAACTGGTTGCTCAGGTCAAAATTGTTAACCCACTCAGGTATTAGTTTGGGGATAACAGCAAACAGAAGGAATTGCCAGCACACCTGAGAAAGGGATTATGATTCAAAACAGTCTGGAGAAGTCAGAGAAAGATTCTGGAAAAAAACCACCCAGAACATAATTCAACAGAAGTGAGGGTGAGATGAGATAATCAGTTGGACAAATGGAGGATGGAGAGGAAGAATTTCTATAGAAAAGGTGCTTTTGATCATAATCTACGGTACAGGTTAATCATGCCTTGTTGGATTGTGCAAAACAGATCCCTTGCATGGTTAGCTCTGCTCTGTGCTGGTAATGCTTTTCAAGACGGGTAAGAAACCCTCAAAGGGAGTTAAGCAATCAGATGGGGAGCAAAGTGATAAGGGAGGGGTCAGTAAAGGAACTGGGATAATTTTGTCTAGAAAAGGCAAGGCTGAGGAGATGTTTCAAATACAGAAAGGGCTGTGATGGAGATCTGGGTTTCTGTAGGCAGAACGAAAAGCAATGCTCTGCAGTGGGGACAAAGGTGGTCTGGGCTATATGAGGGGAAACACTTCTATCCCAGCTGTCAGGCTAGAAAAAGCAGTGCCAGCACTGCAGTGGTGGGTTCTGTCAAGCAAAAAGTGCCAGGGGAGCCAGGGCAGGGCTGGGCAGCATGGTGTCACCTCTCCATGTCCCTTCCACCTGCCCTGCTCCTCCCAGGGCACTAAAATCTCATGTTACCTTTGACTCAGGCAATGAAACAATGCTGGAGATTAGCTGCCTGGTATCGTGACAGGGCAGGTGAAAGCAAACACCAACAAGGTTGCCGGGAACTTATTATGGACTTGTCTTCATGCCCAGAGCTCATTGACACCAACTGGATTGCAGGCATTGACCATGGTGGTTTGTAGCATGGAGATGCTGAGCTCCACAAAAATGAGTGAACAAGGAACAGTGATGGTACCTGGGTCCAAGTATTTCCACTTTTATCAGTGTCCTGTAGCCTTGCATGGTGTTGTTAGCTGTTAAAGTGATGGAGGCTTTTCCTAGAGCTACCAGCACGGAGATGAGACTACAAAATTATTCCATTCCTGCATGCCAAAGGCACAGACGATTACAATTTTGCTTCTGACTCCTACTCATCCTGCCTCGTAGAGATCAGATTAATTGTGGCACATGATCAAAGAGATTGAAATGAAGAAGTCAATAACCAAATGGCTGCAGTTACCTGCTGCAAAATTTGGGTGGAGATAAGGACTGTAGTTTTGCTGTGAATTAGCCTGAGCTCAGAGAGGCGAAGGATACAGTGCTAACCCCATGTGTTTTTATCCTAACAAATACTCCAGCTGCCCTGTTTCAATGACTCTGCTATCACATTGCTAGCTTCAAGAAAACCATTTCACTGCCTTTTCGGAGAGTAAAAGCGAAGTGCAAGACCTGAGAAAATGAGCAGAGCCTTAAAGAGACTTTACTGTATGGCAAAGGCATGTGGCAGCTCGGGGTACTTGTGGGCTGAAGCTCCTGGGCATGAAGCCCGGCATGTCCCCAGGTCACTGCTGCAGCCCCGATAGCACCTTCCCCTCCAGCTGAGTAACAGCAACACACCAGGAATGGGCCCCTAAACCCACCATCCCACTCATGGGACAGAGAGGTTGCTTTAATGAAGGGTTAGCACCTTCCAAGAGAAACTTGGCAGTGCGGGCCGTGTGTATCCCACCCGCTCCTCCTTCTCCGCCTCCACCTCTTCCTCCTCGCCCGCTCCTGGCCCACCACCCACAGACCCCGCCGGCCACCCTCGGCAGCTCCTCAGAGAGCTCCACTGAAGTGGAGCCAGATGGAGCTGCCAGCTCGCCCGCATGAGATGGCACAGGCTTTTCAAGCCGCCTCTTCCTGGGGCTGCCTACTCTCACGTGGGAGGTGTAAGCGAGGCACGTGTTTCTGCCCCCGGCAAGCGGTACTCCAGCATGTCCCAGTGCCACCAGCACTGGCGCTGAAGCCTGTGCTTGGTGGTCCCGCAGAGCTACTAAGCATCAAAGCCAGCTCAGATAAGCACCATGTCGCCTCTTCCAAATGCCCTCTGGGTGGAGAGCAATTCAAGACACAGCATCATGGCTGCCGACCCAAAAGCAGAGGGATGCAATTTTCATGGTCGCCCTGCTGCGTGAAAAGCCTCTGTGCACACAAAAGCCCCAGCCACAGACCCTGACCTTACCCACCACCATGTTGAAGTGGGGCCAGCAGCAGCATTCCTAGCCTGGGAAGCAGAATTCCTGGGAAGCAAAATTCCTGGGAAGACTCTCCTCGCACACTCCCACTTTTTATTCCCACTTACAACTTTGGGAGGACCACAAGAAGGAGCATCCACCCCCATCCCTCAGAGACACCCACCGCAGGCATCCTGCAGGATCCACTGCCAGGACAGGCTGGCTGGTGTCAGAGGAAGATGTCTCCTGCTGCGGTACACATCTCCATGCGGAGATGAGATGTTTGTGCAGGGTGAGAGGAGCGAGGACCACCGCAGGCTGGTGGCTCTAGCAAATCCCATCCTTAAGTAAAATCCTGTCTTTAATTCTCAGCATTTTGCTATTTCAGTAAAGCCAAGCACACATGACAAAGGAAGAACAGGCAGCCTGCCTGCTACCCAGCTTGCCAAAAATGAATTCAGGTGCCGGCCACGCTGCAGACACTTGCCTCAGGCTGCCGTGGGGTTTTGTCACTGTCCTGAGCCCTCTGCAACCAGCAGTGCTGGGAATGCTGCCTTTGGAAGACAAAATTCAGCTGGTAGAGGACTGCATGGGAGCAGGCAGGCAGATTTGCACTACTTGGGAAGCGGAGCGCAGCCTTTCGTGGGCTAGATGAGCTGGCACAAAGCAGAGACTCGCACGTCTCGCTACCATCGCCATGGATGGGGCTGTCTTGACACATTTCTGGGAAGCTTCATCTGTGCGGGAGATGCACTTCTGGCCTCAGCAGCCTTGCTGACTGGGGAGACACTGGGACGCTCGGAGATGGAGCACTTCCTTCAGGAGGGAGCAGGCAGAAACCACTCGTCCTGCTCTATTTTCATGCTGGGCTTTCAGCAATCGGATAAACTGTAGGCAAAAATCTCTTATAGTGGAAGAAAAAAACCTCTTTCACACCCAAAGCAGGAGGGCTGGGTGCTACCCTGGACCCCAAGGATGCTGCGTGGGGAGGGCTATCAAGTCCTTGGGAGCCTGCCAGGGTGGGATGTGGTGTAGTGCAGCACTGACGGTGGCAGAGCATGCCCAGGGGGGCTACGGGCTCCGTGCGTGTGTGTGTGTCAACACAGCTGGAGCAGCATGCAACACAGGACAGTGAAGAGGACCTCCAGGCCACCGGCAGCCTCCTTGCTCCTCCTTTATCTCTTTAGCAAAGGCCTCTCTGGGGTCAGCCCAGGCCAACGCAAGATGCAACCTTAAATTACATGAGTCTGGTTTTGCAACTACCAATGTTTACCACTAAAGAGCTGCATTTGGCCCTCTCCGCTCTGCTCAGCTCTGCTCTCCATCTTTGCACCATTTTTAGCTTGGTCGGCTGCAGCCTGCAGTGTTGGGCGGCTACCAAAGCAGCTGAACCCAAGAAGCTTTTTTTTAATGTAAGCGCTTTTGCACTGCCACTGTTGCATGGGAGGAGTGTCAGTGCTGCATTCATCTGAGGGATGTGGACTTGGCCCACCAGTTGTGATGGTGGCATCTGCCACACCAGGTCTAAGGCCACCACCTCTTCCAGCAAGAGGGCTTAGGAGGTACCGTCCGTTGTGAGCAAGGACAGAGCCTGTCACCTGTAGCAGACCCCATGAGTGACAGTGGACACATGATAATAAAACCGATATACAAGAAAATCCCCTTCGCCCCCTCTCTGCTGGCCTTTACCTGGGATGCAGGGTGCATCCCTTCGCTGGCTCAGCTTTCTTCATGGTAACATGGATGTCGCAGCCCCATCCCCCTTGGTGATGCTGGGGTGGGCAGGCGGGAGACAGATGGTGACAGAGGGGAAAAGGGTCCAGATCCTCCCAAGTGGCAGAAATTGCAGGAATCCCTGATTGCTGGAGCCAAGACGCTGACCCGGAGCCGTGGGAAGGAGGGAAGGCGGAGGCGCGTGGCTCTGCCGAGCCTGGAATAGCAGAGCAGCTGTTAAGTTATCGCTTGTAATTATTACAGCATATGGGACGGAAAGAATAGCTCTCAAGGGGAGAAAAACAAATAAGGAAAAGGCGGGCTGCTGCAGGGCTGAGCTGTGGGGAAGACCGGCACTCGGCACTGTGGCGGGTCCCCGCCAGGTGCCAAGGGCATCGGGGGACACGGCCAGAACAGCTCTTCCCCTCTGCAGCCCTGGCAGAAATTTGGGTGCAAGTATTCACACCCACAGCACCAGGTGCTCACCCGTCTCACATGGTGCCCGCTGCCTCCTCAGGGGCATGGGTATGCCAGGCAGAGGATAACACTGGCTGGGATGTTACAGAGGGATGGAGCCTGGCGTGCTCCCCCTGGTCCCTTCTCCCATGCACGATTCTGCTGCTCACTCTGCAATTTGGCAGGAGCCATCAGCTACTGCACGTGAGCGAGGCAGGGGGCCGTGGGCTGGATAATGCTGGAACACAAAGTGCCTGCACGTCACGGTTTGGAGAGAGAGCACCCAAGTTTCTCACCTAGGGATGCTGGTGGCCCATGTCTGGTGCTGCACGGGGAGACGGGACCAGAAGCATGAAGGATCACCGCTCACGCCAGCCCCTGCAAGACATGGCAGGAGACTGCAGAACTGGAATAAACCCCTGCCCTCGGCTTCTGGATGTGCCAATGAGCCCCCACAAACCAAAGCAGAGCTGAAGGGGGAAGCCTCAGGGATGGGCCCTGAATGGGACAGCCTGCTCTGGGGAAGCCACGGAGCAGGGGAGAGGTGATGCATGGCAGCATGGGGGAAAGCAGGGAAAATCGGATGTGATTAACAGTCTGTGAATGAGGAGCAGTGACAGCCTCTCAATTTCTGAGCCCTTGGAAAACAAACATTGTATCCCTCATGGCTGTTATTATTCTGGGCCTTCATTATTTAAAAGAAGAAATATATATGACAACAAGTCTTTGGAAACATGGAGCCATTGGCAGTCACACCAGCTGCATCCCCCCTTTGGACTGTGGCGTGGGGACAAGGAACAGCAAAGAGATGCCGCCCCTCTAAAAAAAAGCCTGGGAGACTTTAATGGAGAAATATCTAACCAGATCTGCCATATATTAAATGCAAAGATTTAAAATCACAGCCACTGAGCTACAGATTGCTGGAGGCTGGGAGAGCATTTTGGGCCCATTTTGATGTTTACTGGTCCTGTGCAACAGGCATGTAGCTGCAGAGATGGGGCAAGATGAGGAGGAGATGTTACTTGTTCTGTTCCTGTGGTCTGACAGCTTTTCCCTGGGCATCTGCTACTGGCTACAATTGGAGATAATGCAGGACCAGGAGTGAGGGGTTAGAGGGTGAGGATTTACTCTGCAGAGGTATTCTTATGCTCTCTTATATATACCTCTCTCCTGCTTTTGAGCTGTATTTATTTTCTATCTGCTGCTGCCTCCTCCCTGGCAGCTTCATGAATATCCTCAGAGCAGGTGAATTGCCACCTGCCTGCTCACCCAGATCAACACCAGCGTGTCCCTGGGTCTCTCATCCCAAGCCAACCTGATCCTGTCACAAAAAGCTGATGGTTCCAGTGAAAAGCATCAACATTTGCTTGAGCAGGAGATGGGGAACCCTGGACCCACTGTGTCAATGTGCCAGGGCCAAGGCACACTGGACTAAAGCCAATAGCTTTGAGCAATGCCTCCTGGAGGTGTGCAGGATATGGATGTAGGTGGGTGCTGAGCACCTGCTGGTTCCATGGGAGCCTGGAGATGCCCTTCAGCTCCAGTACTCCACTTGAACATGCAGCATGGGCAGCTGCTGAACAGCCATGATGTTCCAAACGAAGCCACAGCATAAGCACTGGAGATAGGAAAGATGGTTCAAGCTCTGGGATCCAGAACAGGAGTAAATTGCATGTGGCAGGCAACAACCCCAGTGCCTATTAAACAAACCAGTCAAACCCTGCCAGCATCCCGGGATCCTTGCCGGGACAGGTGCAGTGCTTGCACAGTGAAGGACCAGCTCTGCAACTAGCACATATAAGATGGCCTGGGTGAAAATCAGGAAGGCAACACCAGTTTGCACCAGCTGGGAATCCGGCCTGATGCTTTGTAAACCACTGGCTCTGCCAGAAGGGCTGACCCCCTCCCCCCTCCATGTGCCCCAGGGTGCTGCTTAAGGGCTTGCTTGGGTAATGCACCTCCACGGGCAGGAGAAAAGGACTTCTGCTACCTTCCTGCGAGGCTGAAACGCTGCTTGACCGCTGATGGTGTGGGAGTGACCTGACAACACAACTGAACCTGGAGGTGCTCCCCGCTGCACTGACACCTCAGAAGAGAGGGCAGCAGCAAGGCTGAGATTTGCAGAGCTGCTTGGTCCTTGTGTCCTCTGTCTGCGGTGACCCAGGAGCAGGGAAGGGCTGTGGCAGGGCAGATGGGGCCTGTGCCCTGGGGTAGGACACAGCTTGGGGTGTCTCGAATGAAAGGATTCTCACAGCCTTTCTGCTAGAGCCTCCATAGGGGACTGTGCTGGCTCAAGCATCCAGCATCCAGACAGAAATCCTGCCAAGAGCTGCAAATGGAGGAGGACTGCATTTGCAGCTCTTTGCTATTTCCATGTTGGCCCTGGGTTAGCAGTGCCTGAGTCGGAGCAATCAGGGTCTTGCTGGCTAAGCCCTCCTCTGCAGCCTGAAGCCTCCCTGCAGCCCTGGTTCTACCTCCCGTGCCCTCCGCTCTTGGCTCAGGGCAGGGTGGCAGTGATGCCAGAGCTATCCCCATCAGGGCGCATTACCTGGCAGGGAGAAGACACACGCAAGCACAGTCACACACATAAGTGCACAAACACAAACTCCCCCTCTTGCACTTTTGGCCACCTTCCCAAATGCCAGCATCACACCGCAGCCCCTTCCCCTTCCTGCCCATCCGTATCGGCAGTGCAGCCCCGTCCCACTCAGGGCTGGCAACGTTCCCACACGGGCGTCCCACACTCCAGAGCATGGACACACAGACGTATTGCCCTAGGAGGGGGCACTGCGCAGCATGGCCTGATGCAGTGTGTAGTGCTCCCGGAGCATTGGCCACCAGCACCTAAGAGCTGAGATGGGCAGGCTGGCTGCTGAGCTGGGGATTCAACAGACACCACCTGCTCCTGCCGCAACCGTAGGAGCACCTGGGTCTTGTGTGGATAACCCCCTTCCCCTCTCCAAACCATGTCAATGCAGTTGGGCATGGCAAGAGGCAGAATGGGGATACAGCTGGTTCTGCTGTGCCATGAGACCCTTGGTTGGCTGAAGGGGGAAGCACTGAGAGCTACCCGCTGCCAGAAACATGGCCCCGCAAACACCTTGAAACCACATGGATTGCCTGGGCAGGTTGTGGAATCTCCATCCTGGAGGTATTCAGAAGCTATCTGGTCACAGTCTTGGGCAACTGGCCATAGGTGGCCCTGCTTGAGCAGGGAGATTGGACCAGGTGACCTCCAGAGGTCCCTTCCAACCCCAATCAGCCTGTGATTCTGTGAAGGGATCATGCTGCTTGCAGGAAAGCTTCGAGGTAGGAGCAGGAACATCAGAGACCTGAGAGAAAAAGGACAGGGCTACAAGGGGAGCAAGAAGCTGAGGGCAGAGGGGAGGGCAGGGTATCCAGGGCCCAAGAGGAGGTATTCAGCCTCCACATCATGGTCTGTCAGGCGGGCCAGCACATCACATTGGGGAAAGTCACCAGGGAGTAGATCTCTTTGGCCCGTCTCTGCTATGAACCTATCTCCTTGCCCCTTGCACCCCACCAGGCAGAAGAGGCAAAGATGACACCGAGGGAAAGGCTGGACCAGGGTCCTGTTGGGCACTTAACAGTGATCCTGACTCTTATGACCTCCCTGATTCCCTGCCTGGGCTCGTATCCTAGAGACGGGGTGCTCCTTCTCCCTAGCACCATCGCCAGTGCCCAAGTCTTCTGCTGGGGACAGATAGGGGAGAAGGCCTTGACCCAAAACCTCAGCCACCCACAAGACACCGGGGGTTTCTGGAAGCTGTCCCCAGACTAGAGGCCAGCAGCTTGGCTCTCTGCCAGTGCAGGCAGGGTACAGGCAGGCCTTCATCCAGCTGGGATACACCTTCAGGGTCTTGGCCCACCCGGCTGTGTGCTTGACATGTGACGCGTGACTTCACAAAGTTCAATGGCAAGGTTCGCTCTTACTTAACACATGGATGACGCATACAAAGGAAAATCAAGTTAGAATCAAACTAGAATGATTTATACAGAGACTGAAAACACAAAAGAGTAAGGGAGAAACATACAAAGGACAATTGAGTTAGAGTTGATTTTTTCATGATTTGCACAGAGATCAGAGGTGCAGAAAGGTAAGGGAGACCTTCCTTTCAAGTCACAGGGTTCAGAGAAGACCTCCTTGCTTTCTAAACTCCTGGTGGAGCTTAGGTGCAGCTGGATCAACTCCTAGTCCCAGACTTGGGCAACAGTTTCTGTCTAAGGGATTATGTGTGTAGCAGCAGTCTGAGGTTCATTTACAGTTTGAGGTAAATCACAAAACTTACTAAAACTTAATCACTGACTAATTCAACATTTGCAAAGTCATTCAATAGACTATACCTAGGTCAATTCACACATGCATGAACACAGACACAAAGGTAGATAAACAGAGGTATACCTGTTAAAAATTCCCCTCCAGTTCAGTTAAATATTCACGTCAAATGTCTCAGCATTTCTCGACAGGCGAAGGGTTGAGCCTCAAGGAGTGAAGGGTATCAGCCCAGGTCCCATCGTCAGTTTTTGGCATCAGTCCTCTGAGTTTCATAAACTGGAGAGTTTGTGAGCTCTGAGAGGCATCCCCCTCAGAGGGAGATGCTGGTTGCAGCCTGCGGTGGTCCAGGAGAGCTCAAAGGGCCTCGCTCGGGACCACTGTTCATAGGTTCGCAAGATGACTGACTTTGGTCAGTGTAATTCAATTCCAGCCATAATTCTTGTCAGGCAACCACAAAAGTGAGCCATGAACCAAGCAGCAGGAGTCTCGGGTATGGTTCCAGGTGACAGGAGTTTCAGGTGTGAGTAGGGGGTGCCTAATTGTCCTGACTTACTGTACCATAGCCAGGATAAGAAAGTACTGGGTTCTCCCAACTCACTGTGCAGGAACATGATGTTGGCTGGTCCTGACATTGCAACGTGGCCTGGGGCAGGGCTGCACCACCACCAGGTGCAGTACACAGCAATGGTGATGCCTTCTGAAGAGGCAGTTATAAAATCCAACATGAATTAGCTGCAGCTGATCCCAAAGCCGAACCCTCCTATTCATCTCCCTCTGTAAATCACTTGCAAAGTTGCTCGATCTTAAGGTAAAGTTATCACTTTTTCCGCAGCAGCAAGGGCATCTCATTTGTTTTTCCATGCCACTAATCTAATCCAAAGGTTTGTGTTTGGATTTCTGCTTCCTCTGGACTGTTCATAATCCAAAAAATCAGGATCAGGCAATGGCAGTTCAAAGGAGAAGGTAATACCTCCCTTTTTCTTCTTCAAAATCACCAAAACTGACACTAGATAAAAGGGATAGGACAAATCAGGGAAAAGAGAGTTTTTTTAGCTTAGATTCTTTTTTTTCCTATTTAAAAATGAATTTGTTAGTGATCATCCAGGGGAAAAAAAAGATATTTGTTGCTTTGACCCTACAAGACCTATGAATATTTTTAATTCCTCGCTATCCCTGTGAAGCCCCACCTAGGGAGGCCGCAGGAGACATCCCCTGGAGGGTCTCAGCAGCTCTTGGGACTGAGCTTCTGAACAGGGGAAGATTTGGTGACTAATCCAGGAAATCCCCTTCTCCTGGAGAAGATGACCCTGTCCTGATCCTGGCTGTTGTTCCCGGTGTGCAGCATTTTTCTGGTAAGGGCTGACAGGTCAATACCCAGACCCTAGAAGATGCTTGCCTTGGCAAGACCATGCAACATTAGCAGAGTCATTTGGCTGGTCTGGAAACACCACAGTTTGCTCTAACCCCTCCGCTCTTGGAGGCAGATCCATCAGCCCTGCCTTGTTACTAGCTCCACATCTCATCCACCAGAACACGCTTCTCCTGCGGCAGGATGGCGTGGTGCTCCCAACCTGACTGCTGCTGCCGGCATGTCCGCTGCAGTGTGCTTCTTCCTCTTCTCGCCACATGCCTTCCTCCTAGGGCAGATCTCCCAAAGGTTTCCATCTCTTGCTCCCATGACAGTTTCGCCTTTGCTTTTTCTTTCCCTGAATCTATGTAGCTCCTTTATGTGGCAGATGGTGCAGCCATGATTGCCCGTACCCTCGGTTAGCACCTGCCCCGGCACAGCCCTGGTCTATGCGGGCTTGATCAGCCCAGAGCATGACCAGGAGACAGCACACACTCAGCATCGTCCCCACACTGTCCCCCAGCATGGCCGGGGCCCACGTGTTTTGGCTGGCAGGGAGAGAGCAGGTACTGTGGTACTTGTCTTCAGGCCCCTGTCACGGCTCTAGATGTCCCCTGAGGTGTGGATGATGCTGGTGACAGGAGCCTGCAGCAGCAAGGTGGCCCAGAGATGGAGAAGGGACTGGGCTGGTACTTGCTGTTGGGGAAGAAGGGTCTGATCCTGCCCACAGAGCAGCAGTAAGGATTTGGGTGTTGATTTTACCAGGCTCCATGTGGGGAAAGGGCTGGGGCAGAAGTGATGTGGGTTGGGTCGTGGCAGATGTTGAGCCCTCAGGATCAGCCTTCATGGCTGCTGCTGTGAAGCCCCTTGAAACCCACCAGGGTCTCCCAGCACTGTCCTGCTGTCAGGAGGAGGGCCAAGATCCCTGCAGGTGGAAAGCCGTAGAAGAGAAAAGAGCAGCAACAAATGCAAACTCTGCCCAGCTTGCACCACTCTTCCAGTGAGGTCCTGCCTGGGAGGTACCAAGATGCCAGCAGCCGCTTGCAGGAGGTGGGCTGAGCTGGGTGAGAACCAGGAGCAGGGCAGGGGAAGAAGGATGGAAAAGATAAGGGTGGGCATAAAGGGGAGAGAAGTGGCAGGGAGCTTTAACACAGCTGGGCTGGGAGAGGACTGTTTTCAGACTGGTAGACCTGGCAGCAGGGATTTGTCCTGCAGCGCTGGGGAGCACAGCCCCCGGGAAGCTCTTCCTGCTCTGCTGGGCTCCAGAGATGAGAGGTCTCTGGTCAACAAGGGAGGAGAAGCTGGAACTCAAGCCATGTACGGTCTAGAGCCTGTTTGCAGCTTGCAGCTATGGCCTGTGACAAAGATCATCTCTTTAAGATGTGCTGGGATTGCACATAGCATCATCAGATGCCTTACAGCACCACTGATAGCCTATAGCACCATGGCTTTCCAGCGCCAAGGCAGGGGTCCAGGATGTTCTGTTACATTTTGTGGGCATTGCAGGTTTCCTAAGGAAATATTTCCAAGTAAATCAAAGTCATATGTGATACAGCAAGTCACTACCAGCATAGCACACTTGGGGGCATCACAACAGGACAGCACACTGGATGATGGAGAAGGTAAAAAAGAAAATGTTGAGCCCACTGTGTGCTGAATGTCTCCCAAACGCTCTGGAGCCGCTTGGGTTTGGTTCGTGAGTCTTTTTACTTTTAGAAGTTACACTTGTGAGACTCTCTTCTTCCCTCTAGCGTCCATTTCAAGATGTTCCTCTTGCTCTTCAAATACAGCTAAAGTGGCAGCTTGCCTGGTTGCATGCGCAGTCACTCTCTTCCTCAGGTTTTACGTTTATAAATGATACCTCAACTCTCCACCCAGGAATCCAACATTTTATTTTTCTGGTTTCTGCTGTCCTGTGCGGGAGAATCCCGTTGCAAGGCCGTTGTCCCCTGGCATGCTTAAAAAACTATCTCAATTAATCCCTTAATTTTAGCATGATCACACTGAGCTCCAGCTGGGGATGTGCAGGTGCAATGAGGTTTCTGACAGCAATGGGGAGAGAACGTGCAGTGGCAGATGCCTTGTTTGAGGGACGAGTCAGAGCAAGCCCCTGCTCTTGTTGCCTGTGTAGGACCATGCTACACCTCCTCTCGGCTCACACCATTTGTCTTTGGGCCATAGGAAACCAGTGCAGAGCTGAAAAATGACTCCGCTGCCCCTAAGGCTTGATCAAGGCTGTCACTGCCAGGTTGTCTGTCTTCTAGTGACAGCAAGAGACCTCCCAGGCAGGATCTCCACTAGCTGGGTCACCTCCCAGCTAGCTGGACTGGTTTCTAAAAGTCTCACCAGCATCCCCTTCTTTTGGGGACTGGGCAGCAGACCTGTCCTCACAGATGCACCTGCAGCAGGCCAGGTTTCTGCCTGCAGCACCAGCTCGCAGTCTGTGGTGGCACCTTGAATTCAGCCCAGGACAAGCCCTCCTTGCTGTCCCGCAGCTGCCCTGCCCTACCTGCCTCCCGGCCCATGCCTCCCTGGAAGGTCCAAAAGCTTCACAGACCTGCTCAAGGAGCCATGTACACTGACACAAGGCACGCCAACCCAGTGGTCACACGCTCTCTGTGCCATCTCCACTCTTCAAGGCTGGTCCTTTGTCTCAGCCAGGACATTTCCAGTATCCCCCAGGGGAACTTTAGGGGAGCAACGTGCTGCCAAAAGTAAAAACATGGCCAGGATGCTCTGACATACTGAGAAAGCTATTGCAGGGCAGGATTAATCTCACCTGGCACTGGGTGGTACCAAGGAGACATCTAGGCCATCTCAAACCCTGTTCTATCAATGAAGAGACTGGCATTACTGGACCATGAACCATCTGACTAACCATACCCCAGAAGTGCCTGTGTCCTACCAGTGCAGACACTGCCCATGGCAATGAGCCTGAGCATGTTGGGCTCTGAACACAGTAGCAAGCCAAGGAACCATGTGGGAAATGATCCTGAGCTGACCTGTCATTTGCATGTATTTGAAGAGGAGGTGTGTTATGAGACTTTCCCTCCTCAACATCTCCTGGGCATTCTCCTCCTTGGCCACCACAGAAGGTATCTCCTCTTCATCTAGCAATGAAGATGAATTTGTTCCAAGTGCAAAGCAACCCTAAGACTTCAATGAGAGTAACAGCCTTGGTAACAAGCATGACCTCCAGGAGCCCTGTGCAGGTGGTGGGCTGTGCACACAGCTGCAATGGGGACACTGGACAGGGCTAGCATCCCCTTTGGCCTGTCCCCAGATGGGATGCTAAGGTCCCTGCAATGGGCTGGGCTCTACAGAGCTGGGAGGTGCAGAATGCAATCCAAGTCTGAGCAGGAGCTGCCTTCGCTTGTCAGGGCCCATTTATTGGGGTGGGATGCTGTCCCGGACACACTCCCTTCAGGAAAAGGAAGGAATTTTAGACACTGAAATAACTGGCTGGCTGGCACGCAGCTTCCTGCTTCTTTCTCCAATTATTTTTTAAAGCTCTGGCTGAGCAGAGCCTTTCAGTATGCAGGGCAGCACCAGCCACTCCAGCAGAGCTGCTCATAGGACACCAGCTAAGTGATGCTGAGAGGCCTCCTGGATGGACTGTGCTCCTGTTAATGCTGCAGCATTGTTGCTTTGGGCCAAATCCCTTTGCTCCTAGCCCTGCTCCCTGCAGGGCAGCTGCCTCCAGCTAACCACCCCCTCCCTTAGCAGCATGTGCTGATAAGACTTAGCTCCTGGCAGAAAACTCTTCCCTGCGATGCCGAATTATTAATAGGTGAGGGGGGAGGAGTTCTCATCCCTCTCTCCTGCTTACACACTGGGTATCAATTTGGCAGCCGGCAGCAAATCCCATTAAGGCAGCGAGATACTTAAAGGCATCAGCAGCTCCTGGCCCATTACAAGAATGAGGGGATGGACCCTTGTAACGTACATCCGAAACTGGTTGCATCCAACCGGAAGCAAGGATCCTACCCAGAAAAATATTAAGAGAGTCTGCAAAGACAGGGATGGGAATTAGCTCGTTCATTAAATGTCTTTGTCCATATTCAAGGAACCAACACAGGATTTTAACCGAGGAAACAGTGACAAGAAAACCATGATGAAACTCCCTAAATATTTCCCTTTTGGGCCAAGAGAATCAAATTCATGGGTAGCCCATCATGCCTGACATATCCTAATTAGCCCGTTAAAGCCCTGGCTAGCTTTTACATTTTCTAGATGAAAAAGGTGGAAGGTGGATAAACAGAGACTAAAACCTGAGCAACAATTTCCTCTGTGGATCTGTTATAGCTGTGGACATCTGATCTGCAACAGCCCTGTTTGTTTGGCTTGTCCTGGAAACTGCAACAGCCAACAGTGTGGCAGCTCTGGTAAACCTTGGTGCACCTGCCACCTGCAGAGAGGAGACTACCAGCCCTTCTTCCCCGTTATGTTGGGCCGTGATTGCACACTTGCTCTTAACAAGCCTCCCTGCTGCTCCATGCATGACAGTCTGGTGATGGATCTCGTTATGCATTTAGCTTCAGAGCACATATGCTTGCACATACCACTCAGCAGGTCAGATAGCCCAGAAAGAAAGGATGGAATGAAGGTGGCACGCAAAAAGCTCATGCCTCCAACAGAGCTGTCCACCAATGCCTGGCTCCGCTACCTGCTAAGCTTTCATGTGCTAATTAGTCTTCCTCAACTCCCTGTGCCAACACTGTATTAACAAGGAGAGTGCATGATGGAGGGAAGTCAGATTCCTACTGATGTCACTGCTCTGCTGCCAAGTCTCTCTGTATGCCCAAAACCAGGCTCTGCCCTGCTGGGTAACACAGCTGGAGATCAACCTCAGGAAAGCAATGCCCAGGAGCTAAGCGTTGTTGCTTCGCTGAGCATGGGAGCGTCCTTCTCTGGCCTCCTGCCCTGTGCTCTGGGCATGTGGTCAGCAGTGCAGCTTGAGACTGAGCACGCCTCCCAGATAAGCATGGGGCTTCCTGCCTGCAAGGTCCACCTGAGAGCAGAGCTTTTGCTTTCCAGCACATAACCCAGAGGTTCAAACGAGGACAGCAGCATCAAGATGCTGCCCTGCAAGTGCCCCAGGGCCCCCAGCTCCCAGCATTGCCGCTTTCTGCTGCAGCACAGTGCCACTAAAGCCACAGTGCTCACGCCAACTGCTTTGCTCCTTAGGCCTTCAAGTCAGCTCAGGACACTGAATCCTCGCAGGGGCACTGCCAGGACACAACAGCATGTGGCTTCGAGCCCATCTTACATACCCATACCTACTGATACGCACCTGAGGAAGTGCTGGGTCACCAGCTGATGCAGTGATCGATAGGTAGAGAGGACATCTTCTCCTGTCTCTGTACACATATGCCATGCCACTACATGGCATGTGACTGCCTTGGTTAGGCCATCAGTGGGGCAGAGTTGGTCAGTAAGGGGTGGGGTGGCTGTTTGGAAGGTCACACACTGCCTGCACCCCTGAGAGATATCACTGGGGTACCTGAAGGGAACTTAAATCGGGAAACAGAGTTAAATGGTTTTGATGAAGCCCTCAGTGACTCTTACTTCCCACACCTGAGGGCAGAGCTTTTTTTCTGATCGTTTCTCCAAGCCCTCTCCACCACCACAGAGAAGCTCCTTGCCCCATGCACATACAGAGCCAAGTTGTGTTTGCTGCGAGATGAGCTCGCAGGCACTTTTGAGAGTACTTTCCAGATCCATGCCCAGAGTTTTGCATCTGCAGATGTACACATGCAGACCCGTCTAGCTGCCCCAGTTTCCACGTACAAAAACTCACTTATGCTTTTTTCTTCCCCTCCTCCCCTTTGAAATCAAAGATGCAAATTGAGAAGGAGGTTCTGAATATTTGGAGAAGACAGTCCCACCCATCACCCACTGATATGACCCTGGCTATAGAGAAGGGCTTGACTGTCACCAGTGCTGACTGCCAGTGAGAGCTGCGGACTTCAAGCAGGTGGGGAGGGCACAGAGCATTTCTGAAAACTATGCTGCCACTTTGTTTTTACTCTTACAATGTCAGATTTTTTTTTTTTTGGTGATGGTCATGGTCAGCAATGCTGGCAAAAAGTCAATTTTAGAAGCCTGTTTAAGGATACAGGCACTGTTGCTGGGTGACATCTGATGGGAAATCCTGCCTGCATCCATAGTATTGCACAGAATCACATGCCACATATAGGTTGTAATGATTTTTGATGAATGATTTCCTCCTCTAGGACTCACCAAAACCAGGCAAACTAGCTTCAAGCTCCAGACTATTTTGTAGGAGAAGGTGGTGCAAGTATCACCACAACGAGACAAAGCTTTGAGGCTCTTTCTATTATTCTGCTCCTGTATGTTAAGCTGACCAGTAGAAAGAAGACATAAACCAAATCATTAACTCATCATGTAATTACAGTTTTATCAACTGATTTAAAAATATATATCTAACATAGTAATTTAAACTGGAAAAATGTGCTGATGCTTGGTTTCAGACTGCAACATCAATAAAGTTGTAAGGCACAGTCATCTGGATCAGCATCTCACAGTCTGCAGTCACTAAAACAGATGTTTTGAATCTCACCCAAAGAGATTATTGCCTTACTTCTCTGCCTTGTCTTTGCTGCAGCATTTCTTAAAATTATTCAATCACATGAAATTGGAAAGTCTATTTGATCTAAAAAAACCTAGAGGTGGCATGCCTGACTCCAAAAGCATACGCAGGGGATGCTCTGACACCTGCTTACAGAGGTCACTTTTGCTAATGAAATTCTGGTATGCAATATCTATCCATAGGAAGTGAGAGAAATCCTTCCAGGTAGCTACAGAGCAAACAAACACATTAATATTGGGATGGGCCATTTGGTCAGCATTCACTCCCATAGCGATGCAGGCAACAAGAACCTCGGATGCCTGTGAATGGGGTGAGCTCCTATGGGGGCAAAACTCTGAAACCACCCAGCCTTCCTGGGCTCTTCCTCAGGCAATGCACCCATCCCTTACAACCCACTCTGGTCAATGCTTCCTCTCAAGCCCTTGGCTTTGTTCCTTGCATGTTAAACATCCAGGACTGCAAAAGATGCATCGCGGGGCTGCTGCTAGGTCAGGCGGCTGAGCGTGAGAGGGAATGCCCTGTGTCCCTCACCTCCTCCAGCCTATTGCACAAACTGCAGGCTCCACGCTCTGCTTGGTTCAGTGTCCCCGCCTGACTCACAGAGCAGGGCGTGGTGTGGATGAGAGGAAATACATTAGGACTTGTTCTGTTTTAGTGCATGAAGGCTACAAAAATAACCACGTTTTTCTGTAATAAGAGGTTGATTAGCTCTTCTGTTGATCAGCAGGTGCTTTTTAAAGACAGCGTTTCTGGACCAGCTGTAGCCTTAATTAAGGCAAATCATGTCATTTGTTTGAACTGCTCTACTTGCACAGCTCTGCGTTTAGCTTGCAGAAGCTGAAAGATAGCATTGAACCTTCAAGACTGTGCTGTGTACGCGGCTCTAACACACGCTTCCACCTGGGTATCTTCTAGGACTGGGGACTTTTGTTCTGAGACGTTAAGGCAGTGGGTCTGTCTGGCAAGGACTGCAATACGGCCCTGGCAGTCAGGGGCCAAGCAGTGTTCATCAGCCCAAACCTCTCCGAGGCTTTTGCCAAAGAGCAGACAGCTGGCTGCTGGTGGTTGATCTCTCCAAGACAGCTCTCATTCATGGTGGGCCTGAGGAAAAGAAAGAAACACTGTGGTGAAATGGCACTCTGGGTCTGGGTATCTGCATTCTCCACACCAGCTCTGCCGTCTCCCGCTCTGAAAACTGAACCAAAAACTGCCAGGCCTGGGAGCAGCACAATGCGCACCAGCTTCCCACACAAGGCATGCACTCTCTGCCTATACTGCTCTATAATGACTACGTTAACTTCAAAATCAACGTGTCATATCACAACTCCTCAGTTTTATTTCTTCAAAGAAGCAACACGATGCTAATCTTACAGTAAGCAGGTTCAGAAATAACCATGTTTTGGTGCATGTGACACTTCTCTAATGCCTCCTTTATTTTCCAAAGCTCTTTCTAACATGAATTAATGTAAATTTCAAGGGAAAAAACCCAAAGTGGGATGTCAGGAACTTGTCCTGGGGTTTACCCCAAGAGAGTCTTGAACAAGCACCACTGCAAGAGCTCTGCAACAGACGTGGGCATTGGCCCTGCATGGGGAACATGAGAGTGGAGCAATAAGAACACAGGAAAATTCTAGCCCGTTATTCAAGAAAATACAAGATTTCCAACACTCAATCTATAAGGAACATGAGAAAATGTTTCATTTAGCATTAGATGGACAAAGGTAAATGTCAGCACAAATAAAAGTTCTTTTTACAGAACAGGCAGGAGACTCCAGAGACAACACAGAAGCCTGCTTTTTCCTGCTGTGAAGTCCCTTCTGTCTTCCCCAGACACACTGCAGGCAGTGCTGCTGGCAGTGTGCATACCTGATACTTGTTGATCCAACAGCTGCTGGTCCTGAAATAGGTCTTTGCCAGCCGGTGCTCCCAGCAGGCTGGCCCTGCCCTTGGGATCTGGAGGCACCCAGCATGCCATGCTGGCTCAGGAGAGCAAGTTCTTTGCCCAGAGACTGGGCTGAAGTTTCTTGATGAGTACTTGACTGGCATCGCTGTGTCCACTGCCTCTCCTCCTCTTGGCAGGGTACTTTTAGGCATCTTACCCTGTGGCTCCTCATTTTCCAGGGTCTTGCTGCAACACCCGTTACAGATGCAGGTGAAGGGGTTTTTGGAGGGGACGGAATTAGACAGTGGTTCAGGTTGGGGAACACTGCACCTTCCTGAGCCTGTGATGAACCTGAAACACAGAGGAAAATGCAGTGATTTACCAGTTCATCTTACTCCTAAATGACCAACTCAGCGAGTGAAAGGTTTTGGAGAATGCTGTGTGATGGTGCTGGGTGGGAAGATGTGTCCTGGGGCACACAGCGATGCTGGCCTTGTTGAATTGTTTCCTCTGATAGTCGGGGGCTCCCTGCCAGTGATGTGCCAAGCACTGGAACTGCTCACAAGCCACACACAGCTCAAGAGGGACAGACCAGCTCTCCCACCCTCCTCTTCTCAGGCAGGATCATACCTGCATCGTTCCTGGCCAGTGTCTGCACTGACTTGTTTCAAATACCTAAGGACCCCATCCAGTGATCTGAAATTCAAGGCACGGGAATAAACACAGATGAGTGGATCCACTTTTTTTAATATCAGAGGCAGAGGTGTAAGAATAAGCTCTTGAGATTAGCCTTAAAATTATGGAAAGTGCCTGACTGCTACGGAGAATATTGCACTGCATGCAGGGCTACTATTTGGCTATTCATATTTTAGCCCATGTAATCTTCAGGTGCAACATAAGAGAAGTAAAATCTTGTGTCTGACTTATGAATATAATGTGCATGCATATATGCTTAAAACCATTCTATATATAGCAGGGATCTGATTGCTCTTGTCTATTAAGAGAACCAACTGCACTTAAGCGCCTGATCAGCAGGGTCCAGGGCAGGAACACAATCTAAAGAATGTGCTACCAAAACCCAGGCACAGAAAGTTTTATAGCTCCTAATTGATGGGGATGTATTTTACTGCTTAGGTAACCACATAAAGCTGATAAAAGATTTTCACTGAACAGTTTCCATCATACTATATGCTTTAAAAAATGTCTAAATTTTATAGGGTTTTTTATTTGTTTTTAAGTAAAGACACTCTGAAAGACTGGTATGCCTGACTCAAGAGCCTGAAATAACACTCAATGACTTCCAAAGAGCGCAGATTATATGGATCTGACGCTGCAAACACTTTTACATAAGAGCGGTTTTGCTCAGATGACTTGTCTTTTCCTGGTCAGAAGGATTGTTTCCAGCAACAAGTTATTCTGTGAGAAAATCACATTGGGTAGGACACACTTCTGAAGTTAAGTGTTGAGGCATTTAAATACCTCTCCAAATCTTAACACAGTCTCAAGTCACAGAGGAAAACTGTATTTTTTTAACTGTCTTGCTGAATAAAGTCTATCAGTTGCTAAAGTTTTATCAGGTATTTGTTCTGCAAAACACATATGTCTATTAGTGACAGTGGGCAAAAGCTACTGTGTTTGTGATTATTTTATTTGCATCTTGGTTATTATGGCCAGCTGCTTGTGATTTGGGATCTGGGTCATCTTCCCCCCCCCCGCCTTAGGTAATACTAGATTTCAAACCAGTCCATCAATCCTGTAACCAAATCCTAGCAGATTTGGTTACAAGATGGGCAGATCTATGCCCAACCATTCACTTCCATAGTCCTATAGGGCATGACACTATGTTTGGTGCATTTCACTATGTGAGGTGTTTGGGGCATTGCCTACTCAATCTACAGAGATGATGAGATCATAATAAATCATACTAAATTTAAAGAAATCATATTAAATCTAAAAAAGATCAGATTAAATCTAGAGAGACCATGAGATCACAGTCTAAGACTTCTGTGGTCACTGGACAATAGGCCATTTCTTTAGATTTTTCCAAACAGTTTCTGTTCTTTTTAAGGAGATATTGTTTATATTACTGTTAATACACAGAAACTTTGAATAGTTTAATGATACTTCTGTTTTTTCCAAAATATATTTTTCCAAATTTTAATAGATCCATTTTTGCCCTTGCAAGAAATGTAAAATGAAAATTCATATGCTAATAGTTTTTAAGGCAAAAAAAGGTGATTAACAATAGAAATAGATTAAAGTCGTACTTTTGTAAGCTCCTCTACTTCACATGTATTTGGAATAACCATTATTAATGTTTCTAATATTCTTAAGTACAATATTCAACAACTAGTGAAGAGCAGGAATTCTGCTGTCATTTGTGTAAATGCAATTCCAGAGAGGCCTTTGGCTTTGTTCCTGAGTAGAAGAGCACGTTTCATTTTTAAACTCTTTACTGAATGCATCCCTTTGGTTGCATATCTTTCCAGAATTTGCAGTTGCCCAGTTAAACCTCAATCATTAGCTCAGCCATTATTTCCATCAGTGCCAGCCGGGGTAAAATATAGCTTAGTTGGAACGCCAGTATTTTAGACTCACCTGGCACTGCCAAAAATTAATGACACAAGGTAAAAGACAGAGGCATGTCCTTCTTCTAGACCTGATGCTAAGCTGGTGTAAGATCAGCTTTGTTCCTCTTAATTCTACAGATCCATGCTGAAATATATCACCTGATGGTCAACACAGTTGGCCACCATGTCCTGCTTAAAAACTGGAATAGATTACTTAGGGTCTGGCTCTGCAATGTTATTTCCAAATTGCTGCTCTAGAGCACAGAAGCCAGATCTCGTAAAACACTGCAGTTACTAATACATCTATCTACAAATGGTTAGTAGCATGTGTCATCTAAGCTAACTCTTCCCCAGAGGTTTAGGTCCAGTACCTGAGGAAGACTGGGAGAGACAGGAGTGGCAGGAAAAATCAAGTGAAATCCGTTCAATGAGGTCCTCATCACAGGTCTTCCTCAACTCATCTTCACAGCTGTCAGTCAGGCTGCAGTCTTCACCCTCTTCCTCACCACTAAGAGTTACCTTCAGTGCTTGGATGGCTTTTTCTTGCTGACCTGTTTGCAGGCACCTGGACAACATCAAGTATCACACCTTTAGTTAGCCTGTAAGTTGTGAATATGTAGCCAGCCAAGTGCAGCTTGGCATGGCGCATGGCCACACAGGCAAACGCCCAGGCAGTGGATTTAGTCACCCACTGTGATTTCCCACTTTCCTGGAGATATAGAAAATCATTCTAAATGGATCAGCCATCTAAGCTGCCTGTGTCTGATTATCTGAAAGTGTCCTAAAGTTAATCAAGTGAAATGGGGCTATTTTAAAATACTACACAATGAAGTAAGCTCAGAGAAATAAAGCCATTTTTACTTCCAAAACAACCATTATCTGTCTATGAGATGGGGGAATCTCAGCACGGTGTTATTTTCCTTTCAGCCTTTCATTTGGTTAAGCCAATGTGATCCTTGCAGAAAACCTCATCAACTTTCACTTCTTTCACTTCTGTCTGAAGGCAGACACTGTCAGGGCCAAGAATGAAAATTCATTTCCATGCTCTGGCTAAGCAAGCAAGCCCACCCAGCCTATGCTGGTCTTCAGCCTGCTCTAGAGAGCTAGAGAGAGCTCAGATCTTCCCCCAGGTTTCTTCTCCCTTGCCCTCCCCACAGATGCTTCAGCGGGCAGGACTGATAGAAGGACGGCCACCACAGGGACAGGAAGGCAGGAGGCCAAGACTATCCCCTGAAACCACCACCAGGTGGCCAAAGAGTTTTTTTTTATTATTACAGCAGAAAATGAATGGACCTTTTATTGCATGACAAGATTTCTCCTGCGGTCTCACCACTTGTGCTGCTCTCTCCGTATTCTCAGTTCAGAGAACACATCTTCCTGGTGCAGGTCTCCTGCTCCTCCAGAGCTGTAAAAGTTTTCTGTCCTCAGACCCCATACTTTCAAAGGGCTCACTGCAGGTGGCTGCAAAAATGACAGAAGTTATCTTGATAACCTCAGGAGCTCTCCCCAGCTCTGTTTCTAGATTGTGGATTTTAGAAGGCATCAAAGTCCACTGTTGCTCTTGAGTTTTCAGATCACCCTCACCATTTCTTGCCCTTCAGTTTTAAGAAGCCCCTTGCCCCAGTCATGTGCACTGTTACAGCTTGAGGAACCCAGGGTGGCAGTAACAAAAATGCTGATTTATATCTCTCTGGTGTATAAGCCTGTAGCATCTATACTAATAAGCATATTAAGATCAGTGTGACAGAAACCGCTTCATTCAGCACATGACTGCAGTCCCCTTCCACATCCTAGATTATAACACACAGTAATTCACTCAAATGTTCAAATTTGTTTCAGAAAAGCTTCCAGTGCTCAGGCAGTGGCAGCAGAGAGACAAGGGAGGGACACATTTTTTCTAGTGGTTCTTTAACATCTGTTGTCAGCATTAAGCGAGGCTGCCAACAGCACAGCGATGCAGGTGTCCGGTGCAGGCCATTTCTCTGATTTAAACAGTGCAGCCTGTTTAAATGTATGCACACGCATCCGTGCCATGTTGAACCTCAGGGCCCACAAAAGCTAACCATGATGAGCCAGACTGCACCCCTTTACACATGTGGGTATCCTCTCACTAAGTTACTGCCGAAACGAGCAGGCTGAACCGCAGGGCTGGGGTACCACCCCACTGCCAAGAGGAACAAACTTTGGCTTTGTGTTTGTTTAGTCAATAGGAACAACCTTGTGGCATTAGCGATCTGACTCTTTATGCCAACATCAAAGAAACAATGCTGAAAAAAAATCTTTTGCCTAATAGCTGTTGTAGGAATCCTGTCAAATTTTGCAATCCTGCCTTGTGCTTTGCTTAGCCAGGACAACAGGAAATCTGCTGCCAGCAGCCGATAGGTGATTTTCACGTCTTCCTTTACAGCTGATGGTTAATTGCTGCTAGCACATGGGCACCTTTGTAACATCAGGGCAAGAGACTCTCCGTCCTCCTCAAGGCCAACTGCATGTTGGGGGGCTTAGAGAGTGAGTTGCCACAAACCGCAGTGGGAGTTCAGTTTATCCCAGGATTTATGGGGGTCACCAGGCAGGAATATGAAGTATACAAGAAAAACATACACCTAGCTTTTGCCTCCTTGCACGAAGGGCCTTGGTGGGGTTCCCACATATAACTTGACTGAGTCCTAAGAAAAAAGGAAAAAAGAAAACATTTTACTCCAGCATCTAACAAATGGTGCTGTCTTTGAAATCAAACATCATTTCCCATAGACAGGAGGATGCAATATTTCATGGCGCAGGTTCACAGTGTCAGTTGGCATGGCCTGACATTGCTGCTAAGATGCAGTTTCTTTGTTTCTACCAGAACCTGTCTCCTCCTGCTCCTGCCCTGCCCCCTCCACTGTGCTGGTGCAAACATTTGTGTGGCCACATGGTGAGTCAGATCAGGGAACAGATCAAGATTAAAACTAAATGTGCTTTTGGGGGTTTTTTGTGTGTTTGTTTTTCTGGGTTATTTTTTAGCTGGATCCCACTCAGAATCAGGTTGCCCATGTGCCTATGCAGATGCTCTTGCCAAAACAAGAAGCAAGGCAGCGGGCAGGAAGAAGCAGTGAGCATTGGGTGAAACTGTATCAGTAGAGCTAGCTACCTAAAAGCGCACATGAAATTATGGCCTCATTCCCTAGCAAGCTGTACTTGGTTTCCACATTTCTGAATGCGCACTCAGCTGTTCACACTGCATTGCTTCATCTAGTTCATCATCCTGACTCCTACCTAGAGCAAGGAACTGAGGTGGGACTGGCATCTGAGAGAAGCAGCCCACGATGCTGGGAAAACAACCACCTTCCTATCTAATCTGCACTCTACGGGCCGGTGGAGTTGCACCACCAAGGTCTTTGAGGACACAGGGAAGGATGTCTTGGGAAGTGCCAAATATTGTGCCAGAAGTGAACTCCCGTTCCATCTAGCTGTCTCCAGGAGCTGCTAACTTGGCAGTACTGGGTGGCCAGGGCAGGAAGGGCAGTGGTACACCTGTGTTTTGGGCTAGCCTGTAGAGCAGGTATGTGAAGTCAAGGAACTGACTCCTCTTGCTGAGGGACCCAGCACTGGAAACCCCAAAGAAAGTGCTCATTGACAGCAGTGATGCTGCTGCAGTGTGAGACTGCACTACACATAGTTTGAAGATGTGATCTAACAGGGAGTGAATGCGTATCCCCATGTCTTTCTGGAGGACTACCTTGGAGCACATTCCTATGACTGAAGAAGATGTGCCCAGGTGTGACGTAAGTAAGCCCCAGCTAGGCTGACATGTAATTTAAAGCACTGTGCAGGACAGCTTTTGATGAGATGTGAAAGGCAACTTCAGTAAAGGAGCACCATTGCAGTATGGGGCTGTCAAGAGGGATAGCCGCACATAATGCATGGGGCTGAGGAGGGCGAAGCCCAGATGACTTGCACCTTCTGCTGCAGGTGGAAATAAAGGAAGGCCCACGGAAGAGCAGGTGAGTCCCACGGAAGAAAATATGTGCTGAATCTGATCTAGCAGCGGCATGGGTGGGTGGTATTCAAAGCACCCGGGTTTTCATCAGCAATAAAAACATTTAGAAGAAGGTGGAGGTGTAGGAAAGAAGAGAATTAAAAAACATACATTACCATGTGTCAAATCACTAGAGTCATCTTCTGTGAACAGCTCATCAGAAACAGTGGGATCTGGAAGAGGACAGCCACTGTACAAGAGACAGGCATTGCTAGATCTCCCCGCATTAGCAGACCACTGCGCAGTTCCAGGTCTGGAAGCTGTCGGGGGTCTTGGGCTGCATCCAGACTGTCTTGCTATTGCCCCAAGATACAGATCTAAGAGAGAGGTTTCACTAGTGTAAGCACAGTCATGCAACACTAACCACACCATCACCTTACACTGCCAATGCAGCGACTGCTGCTGCACACTCGGAGCTGTAGGGGACAGAAAAACATGTTATTGCAGCTACAAGAAACATGCTGGAATGGGTCAAGTCTGGAGACAGAGGGCTTTCTGGTGCTACACGCAGTCCCCTGTAGCTGTCCTCTGCAGATGGCAGAATGTGGGGACCCCCAACTAAAGCAAAGTCCCTTTCCACCCTCCTCCTGCTCCTGGACTCCAGAGACGGGCTGCTGGCTGAGTCTGGGGTCAGGAACCACTCTGTGCTCGCCACCCACCTCCAACCACCTCATGGGTGAGCCTGGATGTGTCCACGGCTCTGCTACTTCCCCTGCCTCCATGCCTAGAGTAAGAGTAAGCTGCCTCTCATTTGCTGCCCGCCTGCCTGTGAGAGAATCACTGCAGGCTTGCCACAGGCACAGTCCAAACCCCCAGTCTTAAAATATATTGCTTAAATGCCCAGGCACAATGCAGATGGTGATGGCCACCTTACCAGAGCTATTAGTCAATGGGGACAAACCACGTACCAGTAGTTACAGAAATCTGGGAATGGCAGCGATCGATTTTCCCAGTGCTGCCTCAGAGACAGATCCTTCTCTACCACAGAAAGAAAGGTGAAAACTGAGTTTTGGTAATGCTACAGGGCAGGGTGGATTATACAAAAGCTAATGAAGGCAGACAGAGCCTTGTCCTCTTATCTGCCCAACTGTCCTGAGAGCACAGCACAAGCCGCGAGAGCAGCATGTGCAGTCAACAACCCACAGGAGAGCAAATTTCATTTTGGTGCCTAGATGATTAGTGTGCTTCGTAAAGTGCTGAGCATCTACCAGCTCCACAGTGGAGCAATCAGCTCTGTAATAGTATGGCCATTTCCTTAAGAGCTGAGTGTTAGGGAACTTTAAAATACCTCGGCCATAGTTGTTAATACAGACCTATGAAATACAGAGTCCGTGAAAAGTACCCGAGTCAACATTGCCATAGGAAAGAAAAAAATACGGGGATGTCTGAACCTGACCATATGAACTCATCAGTTTAGAGCTGAAGGCAAGAATGTAAGTCTGGTTACACCAGGAAACAATACAAATTCACTATTTTGTGCTCCATCCCTACTGTTTCTGTCAGCTCACTTTGTTAACTAGTTTTCTGAACCATAGCTGATGTTGCCAAAGCAGGATCACTGAGGGATCAGATTTTAATGGGTTTTTTCCTCATCATAACTACTATTACAACAAATGATTTGGACCCACAGGGATTAAATAAATGACAAACATATGTACTTATTCCAAAACAAACTAAATTTTTTAATGGAGTACAGTTGGCAGGCAAACCACAAGTGGGGGGGTTGGGAAGCCAACTGCATTGCCCACACTAATGGGAAGCAACAGGAGCAGTTATAGGAAATACTTTGTAATATTTAATGGTACATGGTAAAGTGCATGTAGCATGGTACATAAAAGCATGGACATCTGAACTATAACCACGCCTACAGGCAAGGGGACAACAGATTTATTTTCAAACCATTTACTCTCTACTAATGAATGTAATGGACTTAATCATAGAGGCAAAGAAAATGGAACAGATCTCTTACAAGACCATGCAATCTCAGTTGCTAGGATGTTGCTACCATTGAGGGGTGGTGACCAAATTGCCTTTCCTATCATTAAATTGGAGTAGAAAATCCTGCTACATCCATGCTACATAGGATTGACTGCTACCATGGAAAAGGCTGTGAACACCTGTTGTTGAAACATTTCTTTCCAAGCTTTGTTTCTTCCCATCATGCAGAATGAACGCTAAGTACAGACTCCCAGCTACTCCTTGGATTTGCTCTAGAAGTCATCTGCATTTTTCTGATCTTGATGCCCAGCTTAGGCCAGCTTTCATTAAATCTGCACCGTGCTGAATTCCAGCTTCCTCACTTCCCAAGTGAAGAAGACAATGTCCTTCATCCCTTTGCTATAATTAAACGTTGGCTTTGAAGAGGCCATCTTGCTCTTCATCTTTCTTTTCCATACATCATGACCTGAAAAATGAACCCTGATAGGAAACTTGACATACCTAACCATGAAATGTCTCCAGCTAAACCACCTTCCTTGATGGATTCCTTGATGATTAGCCAATCCTCATGCATCTTCTTGGAAGGAAGGAGAGCAGTTTGCCTTGCTGGTATTTCATCCAAATACTCCAAGTGGGGAATGAGTTTTTTTACTTCTGCTCTGTAATTATAATCTGGTTCCTGGAGAAATTGAGAAAGTGGTCACTTGAACAGTTTATTTAACAGACTGTGGACTTCCACCAGCAGCACAGCAGTGTTCAATTTGTATGACTGCTGTATAACTTGAAATGCCTTCTACGAGGCAAACCTATTCACCTCATTCAACAGAAATAAATACAGTCAGGAGTTTCAATTTCACTGTGCTTTCTCCTCACATTATTTCTACTTGAATTGATTGTGAACATGTCCTGAGCAGTGCAAACACATGCCCCCTGCGCAAATGCTCCTTTGCTGTTTACCCACTGATGGCTTTGGCATTTGTTTTTGTTATATTCTGATAAGGTACAAAAGTGCAGAAGGCCACTGATGCCCATGGAAAGCCTGGGCACCCTCAACATTCAGCCAGCCTCTCTCCCTGCTTTTGTGATTCCCTGGTTGCTGCATCAATACTCAGGTAACAGGAAGACTTGAAAATGTTATAAGTGTTGCTACACCTGTTGATGGAAAAAGAAAGAGCATTTCCATGGACTGTGTTTTTAGGCACGCCCATAAACCAGCTACAGCGAATGAACTGCACTGATTTTCTGTTGCAGTCTTCAGGGGTTTGGTGTGTGATTTTATACACTGTTAGAAGCGATGGCTTACTTCAAACTACATTTTCTTCTGCAAGAGGTCGCATGCCAACAGCAGGTGCATAGAAGGCTAAAATGGGCTGCACTTAGGTTTCTTTTCTGTGTGCTGGAAAAACAACGTGATTGCTCCCAATGCACGTGGACTCAGTGTGACAGCCATGGGGGAAAGCATGGGTGCAGCCCCCTTCTGCGTGGGTGGGTGGAGCTGACATGTTAGGAAATGATTCATGAGCACATGCCAATGCCTGGGGACCTCTGAGCAGCAAGGCCAATCCAGAGCAGTTACAACTGTGCTCAGAGGACACTGCGAATTGGGCTGTTTTAGTGGATTCCAGTGGTAGAAAGACACCTTCACGTGGCACCTTCGTCTTTGTGAAAACTTAGCAATACCTCAGGGCTCACTGGGTTGTGCTGCTTTGCAATGGGAATATTTTTGGTTAAAATAGTCTCAGATTACAAAAGGTAGCAAACACTGATGGCAATCTCTTCTACTTAGAGAAAGTATAAAGCAAGAATTTACTGCTAGTGGCAGAATATGAATGGACAGCTACCTGCAAATCAATTGCTTCATCCAGATAAATGTTATGCTTTTCAAGACATTGCATGCAATATTGGAAAACCCCACAAAGCCAAGTCCTCATTCATCACAGTTATCACAAACTGAAAGCTTTTTGTGGGACCTGGCTGTCCATATGCTCCCTCCCTCCACACAACGCAGCACTGAAGCTGGCAGAGGGAACTCAACAAATAAAGCGTGTGTTTGTTGTTGTTAAGAGGCAGACACTAAATTTCTCTAACTACGCCTTTAATCTTAATTTAGAAAATGATTCAACCAATTGCCATGCTACCCTGTACCACATGTACTCTGAACACTGCCTGGGCTACAGCCAATTTCCAGCCATGTCCTGTTGGAGAGAAGCATCGTGTTACGCTCATGTTACATTACTGCAACAGAGGCTGCAGAATTTATCATCAGGTTGTTGCTCTTGGTTTAGATAACAGGGGAAGATGAGCTCATCTGAAAATCAAATTACAGAGAGCAAACAGACCGTCTGAAGAAAGCAGTAAATTTTGCTGGACCATTCTGTAGATTACAAGTAAATAGATAGGAGAGCTTTTACAGAGCTGTAGCAAGGACCAGACTACAAGAAGGAGCTTGAAGAAATAGAGGTGGCCATCTAGGGCACACCAAAGTAAGCCCACATCTGTTCTTTTCTATATTTCAGGTGGCTTTTCTATACCCTGAAGAAATGCAAACATCAGTTGAAACCAAGAAAGCGACAAAGTCCATGGAGAAGCTCTCGGCAGCCGAGGGCAGGGCTGGCTTTGTAACCACCCCAGGGCTTAGCAGCTTCCCAACACGGAGACTGGGTGGGAGACTACAGTGAACTTACAGTCTGCCTCTGTTACAGTTCAGTGTAAAACATACCACTGTGCAGAATCCTTCAACAAATTCTGGCTGGCATTTGAATGCAACTACTTGCACAGGAGTAGAGACAGCCATTCAGCATGAAGAAGAGCAACAGGGCACACCACCACATACCTACTCCTCCTCTTTGAACTCCTGTTACATGCAAACACGCAGCAGCATCCCAAGGGCTGATTTCCTCAGCTAAACAAATAAGGACAATCTGACATTTCTCCATTACAAGTACATTTAAGAACGGAAGATGCCAAGTGAAAACTATGTGCTCCAAACCCACCAATTTCGCTGAGCAGGAGCGACAAGGGAGTAGAAACAGACTTTCTATGCTGTTAGGATACACTGCACCATTTTCATGGTAGGAAGCTATGATAAGGAAGTGTCAGAAGTTGTATTTGTCTCCGTGGGAGTAAACAGAGTAAGTAGGCATGCTTTGTCCATCAGAAGCAGGCAGGGCTTCCTTACTGTAGGAATATGGTTTTTTCCTCACATGATTTCATCTTCTGTAGGGGAGAAATGCTGATGGAGAAATCATTTTGGTTACGAATAGTTACAGGTGTGGTCTCTGAAGTATACTTCTACCAGTTCAAAACAGAAAGGCAAGTATATAATGTTTTCTTTTGGATTCCAGAGAGGAAAATTATGATAGCTAAAGCGCTACCTTCTGTGGCTGCTTTTACTGAGGGATACGACCAAGCCAACAATTACATCTGAAAAATGCTAATAACTCATGTATCTAAAAAGTGTGAAGACTTAAAATACGCGCATGTCTACTACACGATTGAGTTTTAGTGATAGCACCTCAGTTTTCAAGTCTAAATCCAGGATGAATACCAACCCCAAACTTTTATGCAAATTAATGGCATGGGCGTGATCACTTTGAAATGCACAGCAAAGCTATGGAACACAGCACAATGGAGTCCCAGCACCAGCTCCTGCTCTGCTTTCTAACCCCTGTGTTAGCAGCTCTTTACGGTGACACTGGGGATTGTGCCAACCTTAGTGAGTGCTGCATATTACGTACCTAGGTGTGTGTGCACAGGCTTGTGACCTTCCAAAAGACTTGGATGACAATATATAGTGTGCTGGCTTTAAACTGTCATCTGATGACATGAGTTAGACGTTATGTGACCAAAATGAGGAACAGTCTTATTTGACCAAGTTTTTTAAACTCTGATTTTCCTCCAGTTACCTTCTCAGTACATGCCAAGATGCTTGTTTTTATATCCCAACAATGCCTTTTTTTGAAGCAGGGGAAAGTGAAAGAGAGTAATACAGATCTGAGACTGTTCATGTAGAATTAGATCTCCCTTACTTTTCTTGTTGAGTGCCCTCAAACCCAAAGCAGATCACGTATTACTGTGTTTTCATCTTTGTGACACAGAGGATCTCATGCCCTCAACAAAATACCTCTGCAAAAATGATTTTATCATTTCAGTATGTAAGAGGTGAATCACTGTATTTTATATCTTCAGCTTTTGCTGAAGGTCTTTTTGGTCATTTGATTTTAACCTTTCAGGGAAAAGGACGACAAGCAAGTAGGAACTCTACAATACAGCTTTTCCTAGTTATCTCAAGCATCATTTTTCTGAGGGTTCAACTTTCGAGGGTGGTGATATCAGAGCACTTGCTGGTGGACTGGATAGCCTCCAAAAGAACTGCAAAAGCCCAAAGACAGGTATCTAATTGAGATATTGCAATTGGCACATCATGTAAGAAAAATACTGTCTACTTTCTAGCCTGCTGCAAGATCCCCACAGGCTAGAAGGATCCATACAGCTGGGGTCCATGCTCCTTAGTTTTCCTTTAAGATGCCTGTTTGCACTGCAAGCTGGGAAACAACAGAACAGCTGTATGGATCAGAACAGCTGATTTCTAGTTTAAACCCATCCCCACAGGTAAGAAGGAACAGATTGCTAGCGAACAGGCCTGAGTCTTTACTAGCACTTCTTGTATTTCATTTGTGGTCATCCTGAAGACAATACCCGTGAGAGGACAAAATCAACAGAAATGAAAGATGGGAAATGCATGCCGTGTCATACTCAGAATGATACATTAGGAAGATGCAGAAACGTTTCTCATTTCCAACTCAAACTAAAAAAGGACGGCCAAAAATTAACACAATATGTGCAAACCAAGTCCTCACCTCTGCAGATTCTGCATTTGGCTTCAGACAAATAAGGTTGCCCTCCACTGTCAGGTGGCTCAGCTTGCAACAAAGTCCCAGGTACTGCATCTGGTTGATGTCCTCAATATTGTTCCCTTCCAGGTCCAAAACCTCAAGGTGATCCAACCAGGTCAGCTGGCTCAGGTCCGAGATGTTGTTATAGGCTATGTAGAGTTCCTCAGCAGAAGTAAACATGAAAACCACAGGATTGCACAAGTAACACTCAAGCTTTGCAAAATGTTTTCTAATATTTGAAATATTACATGGTACAGCATGAAATTAGCATGGAAGTGAACATTTTTCAAGTGTGGCTGTGTTACCTTAAATAGCTAGGGCTAATATGACAACAAACTCTATGCTGCATTAGGCATCTTTAGGATCAGACCTGAATGTTACTCCTCATTAAAAAAAAAAAATACTGCAGTGTCTAACTGCAGTTTAAAACTAACACGAGCAATTCAAGGCATCCAACCAAAGTCCTTTATCAAAAAAAAGGGTGAGAAGAGAACAAAGGCTACAAGTAAAGAGTATCAACTGAAGATAGGTTTGAGATCGTCATTTGGCAGGACACATCTACACTTACTTTTAGAGAGCTGCAGGAAGAGATCCCATCTAAATCTGAGAGCCCACAGCAAGCCATCCATAGGACATGGAGGTGGGACAACGTGGTTCCAAGATCCCTTATAAAAGAAACAATTTAAGCTCTATTTAAATCGATGAAGGAACTCAAGACTTGCTTTCTTTTCCCCAAGACTAGGCCACTGCTACTTCCTTCAAATCTTGCATTGTTTACAAAAAATGTCACTAAAAATGTTCAGCTTCAAAGGTGGAGAATAAAATTATACCCCTTTCTACCTCTCTCTCTCTCAGACATCTTTGTTCTTGTATGACAACATGTCACCCCAGTTCAGTTTGGTTAGGATTCATCCAAGAGCTACATCCTGGTAATTCTGTCATAAATTGCAGATAATTGCTAAGAATTAAGTGAGGTTTGCTTATGCTGGCATCATTTGCTCTACACACATAACCCAAATTAACATATCTGAGCTGATTGCACAGTCATCTCACTCCGTCCTCTTATGGAGTTACCTTTCTTCTGATTTTGCAGTTGAAAGGAATAGCACTCTTGCCAAATAACATTTTTTGAATCAGCAGAAAATTATAATCTTTTCCATCCTATTTTCCTACCCTTTAGGTCTAGCAAAATATAAATAAGGGATCATTTATATAAATTCCAAACTTCATGGTCCTAACCCAGAAAAGCACATACTGACCTGCTTAACTCCATACATGTGCGATGTCCCACTGACACTGCAACAGTGCACAATACAAAGATAATGCAAAATGCAAAAATGGTGGCAAATCAAATTGGGGGCTTAACCACCTTTCATCTTGGGTAACATTAAGTTGCATAAAGCCACTGCTCAAACATAACCAAAATACAACACTTTATCAAATCCCAAACCAACCAAAACCGCAGAATTCTCTACTGTAGCTGTGATATCAGACTACCTGAATAATGAAAAAACTAAACAGCAGGGAACTAAATATGAGGACAGTTGATCAGAGGAGGTAGAGACTAGCATGGAGTTCACAGAATCACAGCAATGGTTGAGGTTGGAAGGGACACCTGGAGGTCATCTTGCCCAACTCCCATGTTCAAGCAGGACCAGTTGCCCAGGACCACATCCAGACAGCTAAAATAGTTCTTAAACAGAGATTCTTGGACTTCAAAATTGCAGATTAGCTATCTTTTATAGTATCCATTTTTATAATATACATTATAATAAATAATATATACTTTAATGCACTGTCTAGGGAAAATTGCAGAAGATAAAAGAATATGGTCAAGGGGTCCCTTCTGATCTTGGAATAAGGGTAATATAGTTCCCTTAATCATGTCTTCTCTTTATGAACCATGGGGAAAAAGAGTAGCTTTACATTGCCCTCTGAGAACCTCTTGCAGCTTTGATGCAGCTTTGCAGCAAAACCCCCTACAGTCAGATTGCCTGCTTCAAGGATACTGCACAGCCAGCCAGTCCAAGAGGCCAGGAAGGAATGCTTTTACAAGTGGGGATAGATGTATTTTTGTCTGTGTTTTTTGTTCTTTCTTTCTCCACCATCTGAACTATTGGGAAGGGCCACGTCAGGAGAAAGGAGACTGCATAAGGCTGAATAAAAGGATGGATGCATAGAAAAACAACCCCAGATGCCTCTTGCCTGTGATTTGCCAAATACAGGGCTGAATAGGAGCTTCTAGGGTGAAACCAGGGATTTTCACCCCTCTGCCTTCTGGGGCATGGTTTGTCCGTCCACAGGCATCATTCAGGCCTATCTCACTTCATCCATCCTCTACCACTGCAGGGGCCCCAGACATGGGGTATCTCTGATCATCCCTTCCCTGGATGCTGCAGATTTAAGTAAGCTCATGATGGATGTGCCATGCAATGTGTTTACTTAGCATTTTATAGCCTTTGAAGTACAAACAGTGCAGCTGATCTAATGGCCAGAACAAAGCAAATAAGAAAAATCTCAGTCACACGACACATCTCTTTCTGTCTAAGGCTACTCCTCCTTACAGGAGAAAACCCTCAACTGACATAAACCACAACTCCACTGAATTTTGTGCATCTAGGCAGCTTGCCCGTACTGACGCAGGACGTCGCCATCTAGTACAGAGACGCAAGGATAAAGCAAGCCATGCACACACAGGAACTCCCTTACACGGTTCCTTCTGTGAACTTGCTGCAAACTCACTTTACCTCGTTCCTTAGCTATCAGGGCAATCAGGAACACTTACCATGGTGTCACTGTACCTGTGACCAGATAAGCCCCTAAAAAGATGGTATTTTGTCAGATTTCTTTCCAACTACTCATTCAGATTTGCCTGACCTGAAGGCTTGTATGTCATCACATCCCCAGACTTGCAGAAGATCTTCCACAACTGTTTACGTTGTGCATATTTTATAAACAAAACAAACACTGGTTCTAAGGCTTCCTTAAGGAACAGATGCCTCCCAAAGTAATATTTGCAGAAATTTATTACTAGATTTGCAACCTGTGTGCCTATAATAAGAAAGAAACTAAATTAAATTATAAAAGCAGAACCTACCATCAACCAAGGCCAACACATCCATAAACACAAATATGGCATTAGGAGTAACACGAAGGAATTACATTGCTTGTTTCATGACCCACTTCAAGCACTGATGAGTTTTTCAAATTTCAGACTAATTTTGGTGCAGAATTTTCTTTTCTGTAAACCACTGAACATCCATAAAGGAAAGCGGTCCCTCTCATTTTTGTATCGTTGAAACAAGTGCTTCTGATAGACAGTGTGTTTATTAGGCCAGCAAAACTGAAGACAATCCTAGCCTGATTACTTTACATGTGGTATCGTAAGGTATGATTAATTAATTTTATTTTTATTTTGCCTTGTACTTCCTAACTGAAGGTCTTTTGCCACAGAAGGAGCTTGTGGTAATATGCTTGTTCCTAATGTTTCTCTGTCAATATAAAGGATGCCAAAACAAAGCAATGGATTAATTCCCAAGCAGTTTTTACACAAGGCCCAGAGAAGAAATAGCTATCCCCTCTACTGCTAAAACCTTGATCACTTCATGCATTTTGAAGAAGCAGTCCCCTGCTCCTACTCAGAGGTCAAGGGTCCCAGAGTTCAATCATATTTCCTTCTGTGCATTATAGTTTTCAGTCCCAGTGCCGGCTACGGCTAAACCCAGTGCACACAAATGGGCTCAGTCCCTACTCACACCGTCTGCTAAAAGTCACACACAGCACGTATTCACTATGAATTATCAGCTAATGAGTCTTCAAGCATTCTCCTGCTGCAGACACTATCGGAAGACACTAATTTAAATGACTTCTAAAACCTACTTGCCTTACTCTTCACAGTTTAAGCTGCCAAGTGTATAGTCTCAAATCCATTCCAGTTTCATTCACGGGTTGCAGCTCTGACTCTCTTGCAGCTAACTTTGGCACAAGTCAGGAGTAGCATGTTTAAGGTTAATACTAATCAAAGTTGATCAGTATTAGTATTCCAGACAAAGGAATTAGGTTGTATATCCCATGTCTTGGGTACTTGCAAAAGGCAGAACTGCCATGTGTTTGCAATGCAACCCAGTGTTTGATATCAGTGCCTCATTATTCAAAAATGCTTACAGACACCACAGAAAAGAAAAAAACATGGAAGTAAATGGGAACTGGTTTCTTATGAGGCTACAGTTGGCTGTCCCAAGCTCACCTTTAACCCATGAAGCAAGATACTAAGGAAGCACGAACTTTGTTGCACTAAGCGTTTGGTATCACTTGGCCCACTTTCGCTCTCTGTTTCAGGAAAGAGAGCTAGCAAGCAGAGGTATCTTCACCCTCTGCCCCTCCACAAGAGCACTCCAGCTCTTATGGAGAGCAAATGACTGCTGTCCCTCCTTCCCTGCTACTGTAGACAGGCAGCAGTGAGGAGAAGAGACAAAATTACTTTTTCTTCCGCCCAGGCCCGACCGCAGAACTCGCTGCAAGTTAAAGCCAGGAACAGTTCCCCTCGCTGACTCCGGGGTCATGCTAGCTGCTGGGGGAGCCTAAAATTACAGACCCAGGAGTAAAGATCTGCAGGGCCAAACTGTTACTGCATGACCCAGAACTTTAGGCTGGGCGGAAGAGCGTGCTCTCTACCCTGAGAGCACGGCTGCTGTAAGGTGTAATGGCAACGTAACTCCAAGTAAGCTGCTTCCGACATTTTCTGAAAATACTTCTGAAATATTCTGGCTTGTGGGAAGAGAACTTAAGAACTTGCAAGAGATGGGAGTGCCTCCTCTGGGACCAGCTCTACCGTATCTGGCATGTCCACCTTGGAGGGGGTCAGAGCAAAGCAAGGAGTTGTGTGAGTGTGCACAACCACTGTGTGCATGCAAGTGTGCACACAGGTATGTTTTAATTTAAGTGCAGAGGTCAGATCAGCCCAAATTGCATCTCGTGACTTTTTAACAAGAAACAGAATTAATGAGAATCTGCACTCTAATAATAATTTACCAGCATAAATTAATTTAATATAATAATAAACTCTTACTAATGGTTTACCAGGGTAGTAAGAGAGAAAATCCACTATAATTATACATGTAGTGTAACAAAACACCCCTCCCCCAAAATAATCATTGACTGAGACTAAAATTAATGAGACACGTCAGACACCAGAACCCTCCTGTATTAGGCATGATATAAACATATAGAAAATGAGAGCATCTATTCAAAAAATAGGGTAGAGAATATGACTGAGAAGTTTGACAGCTGAAATAGGAAAAAGATGAGACATTGTACAAAGCTGGTGGCAGTTGGTCGTATGACGCAGCGCAGGAGGGGCCCAGTGATGTGCAAACAACAAAGAGCATATAGAAAGAACCAGAGGACACTGTAGAGGAAATGTAGCTCCCATTAATATACACAACGGATAATTCAATTCTAGTGGACAAGTGTCCTGTCCCGAGTGACGTGGAAGCCAGGAACTTTACAGAAAGGGCAAGGAATTAATAGGCAAATCAATTATATATCCTGCTCACTTCTGCTATAGTTCATACAGGTCAGGTTTGAAGCAGAGACAGAGCATGGGGTGGGAATGCGTACATCATATCTTTGGTTGTGATAAACAGAGGATTACAGCCTCTGAGGTTGCCAAACCAGTGTCCTCCAGAGTAATTACTCCCCATGCACACCCCTACGCACTTGCTTGCAGAACACGCACTGAATACTAGATCACGTTTTCAGTATTCAAAAGTGCCAAGAAACCAACATAGACCCCCCTCAGTTTCACCTTGAACCCACAAACTTGCATTTATAATTGATTTAAAAAAAAAAATATTAATAAACTGAAGGGTTTGAAACCTGGATTCCAACTATCTCCAGATACTGCTGCAGGGATGGGAACCCCTCAAACAGCTCTGTGTGTCTGTGAGGGTCTTGGCAACACTTTCCCCCCCTTGTGCATAACCATTTCGGATTTTTTCCCATGAAATTTGATGCTCCCATCTTGTCATCACTTCCTCAGACTGGGGGGAGAGCACAGGGGCAAGGAACAGTTTGGCTTACAACACCTAATAACAAGTTTGAGAAATAATGTGTTCTTCCATTAATCCAACATCCTTGTTCTTCAGGGATTGATTCACTCCAGCCAAAATTTTACTGGACACAGACCAGACCTAGAGAGCCAAATCCTGCTCTTGGTTTCACCACAATAAATCCTGAATAGCTCCACTGAGCTCAAGCTACCCAGTAAACACTTACAACAGCACAATTCTGAACACATTCATCAGCTTGCAAACTGGAAGCTGGTTTCGAATCATTCACCTAGAAATAAAACACTAACTCCACTGAACCTGCAAGCAGGATCTCAAAGCACACATGCATCTGTTGGATAAATCTTCAGTAGCAATACATCTAAAATAGCCATTGATGCGGATATTATTTATTTTTAAAGGTCTCTCCGAAAATGAATGCACTGGTAATCAGAGATATTTAGATACTAAAAGAATGACCAAGCCACAGCCTTACAAAACAAAGGAAAAAAAAAATAATCTCATCTCTAATCTACAGAAATCAAGTTGAATTTATCAAGCTGCACTGTGATAACACTGATCCGGTCCATATGTCAGCACACAATGGTTTGGTTGTACAGACAATTCTGACATCAGAAGCAAAAACTTTTAAAGCCTGAATGTTATTTAAATCAGTAACATATGTTCTATTAGGAAGCTTACATAATAGTTTCATTGTACTCTCAAATAGCTGTAAAGTATTCAAAATTGTAAAACTGATTGTACGCATGTGTTGCTCGTACTTGATCAAATCCACAACACAGCCCGCAACTCTGCAAGCAGTGCTGAGGCCACGTCCTTATGTCCTCGTAGTGTCCTTTTGCAGTCAAACAAATGTCATATGAATGTGAAGACCTGGCTCGCTTTGTAGTATTGCAGCCTTGGTTGGTTTTGCACTTACTCTTCCAAATTCAAGTAGTAATATGCTGAAAACCGTCAGGTTGGGTCTCCTGTGTCTTGCACCTCACACAGCCATGGCATGCAGGTTGCCTTCAGCATCTTATGCTCCCTTGCACAAGTGTGAACCACTGCCCAAGATGTAAGATAACAAGGATCGTGCCCCATCTGTTACTGCCAGAAGCCCACTTTTAGGCTGAAATGCCATGGAAATGTAGCACCTAATATTCTGGCCTCATTCTTCCTTCTGAACTGTGCAGCTTTTTCACAGTAAGGGTTCCTAACCCTGTTGAGACATGTTGTTGGAGACTTCTAAGCAAAAAGAGACCTTGCTAGGCAATTCTCAACTCATAAGCTTAAACACATCAGAAGGCGGCAAGCGTGTTTTAGGGCGAACAGAAAGCATGCATCTACCAAAGGTCTTTCTAAATAACAACCGCATCTATGAAATTCTGTTTTCATAACTCCCTTTTACATGCAAACGAAGAATTTCTATATGAATGAAAAGTTATTGTTGCCAAAGGTCTTTGCAGTAGGGTGTCTCTGTTGACCCATCTTTTTGAGGCAACCTTCACATGAATTAGAGGCTGTTTTCCAAATGGGCTGCAGTGCTGATGCCACTGGCAATATTTCTCCCAACAAAAGGATTTCACTATTTCATTCCAGGGTTGGGGTTTTTTTTGGTTGGTTTGTTGCTTTTGTTTGAAGTTTCAAGTTTGGAAAGGGGGAAAGGTCTGGCATATTGCTTTTTTTACCTGTGGATCTCTCCCACACTCTTCGCTGACAGCACAATGGATCTCTGAGGAGGAAATGCAACTCCTCCAGTGCTGCACAAGGGGTGAATCAGGGAGAGCATTCAGGGTTTCACATTTTGTCCAGCCTGCGACTCTGCCTTCTCAGCTTCGTCACGCCAAAGTGAGAGGCAGCTGCTGCAGCTTTCATGGGCTTGCTAAAGCGAAATGCAATTATCAAGGAGCCACGTGCTTTTGGCCAGCACTTTCTCTAAAGCAAAAGCCTGAAAGCAAGGACAGGAGACTACCTGGCTACAGCAGTCAAAATCACGAACCGTTCAAGGCAGTTTGGTTGTTGTCCAGGACTGGAACCAGAGACCACGCCAGTGGCCCTGGTAGAGTACTTGAGCTATGCTGTGGACACATCTGTTACCAATGCTTCAACCAGAGTAACCACATAAAAATCCTTGTTCCACTACTACCACCAGTGCCAAACATCCCCCTACGTTCAGCACGGCCAACATCTGGTGCTAGCAGGCGAGGATGGCATCTGGAGACAGAAGATGACAACAGAGGAAGAAGCCAACCCTGACAAGATACATCTCTGGGCCATTCCTGACTTACAACATTTTCACTCATCATTGCTGCTTCTCATTGCCTCGTTGAACTCGCTGTAGCAACTGCAATATTACACTAAGTGCTATGCTACTTGCAAGCACTTTATTTTCCATGTCAGATTATACCTCATTTAAACTAAAAATGCTTTGCTGAGACCAAGAGGAGAGAGGTATTTGTAAACGAAATTGAGTGCTGATACACACGCTTCTGTAACTAGTCATAATCGTGCTTAAGTTAACCCAGCCACTTACTTCTGTTAAAGTTAATACACATGAAATGCAGCTTCAGTTTCAAGTGCTCTCATTTTTAGTTACTGTCAAAAAAACCTAGAGCAGAATAATGGGTTTGATCAACATTGATGTACTCAGAGTCAGGAACAGCAATTCCCTAACACATGAATATACAGCCTGTGTGGGAAGGATAATGCAATTTTGTGTTAATTTCCTTTTGATCATTAAAACTGCTTGTCAGCTTAGTTACTGTTAGTGTTTTAACAATGAAAGATCAGTTGCTTTAACTCAGCTCCCACAATCTGAAAGGAATAGGGGTTGCCACAGTGCACTTCTGTGGGCCAAGACTGGCCCTTGATTTTTTTTTTCTACCCTACTCCAGCTCCCACCCTCTGCATGTAGCTGCGCCCCAGAGATGCTGTCAAAACCCAACACGCCATGCTGCATCTCACTGGGTGCATTACATCTTCCACAAGAGCAAGTGAATTTTCAAATAGGATAAAATTGAGACACACAGTAAATAAAACTCTCACACCCACGTATCCATTGCCCCTCCATTTAGCCCCAGAGCTACTGACAGTTTCTATAGTTTTGGCAATCGTTCATTCTCATTGTTGAAAGTTTACATATAGAAAAAATAAAGGATAATGAAACAGTGGTTACAGAATGAGTTAGTTACATTGAAGAAATGAATCCCACAGCACTTTAAAATTTCCTGCATGAATAACTTTTAAGTCTCCCACATGTTGTGTGCCTGTTTCATAGTATGTTCCAGGTCTGAGCTTTGACAGAGTTAAGACAGATATACTGCAACTTTCATTTAATATAGATCTCATCCTTCAAAACCAACCCTTGAAACTTTTAATACTGCAGGGTAAGCAGAAGGAATATTCTGTAAAAGACCCAAATCAGCTGACAGATTCAATGGTGTTACGACACATACCACAAAAAAAGCCCCCCAAGCCCCTTTTTCTGAGCACCAGAAAAACTGGAATTTTAGATTAATTGACCACACAGAACTAAAGAATTGGATCAGCTGTGAGTTGTTATTCAACTTTTGTCATGGTAATGGCTATAGAGTTTCCACTGGAAAAAAATACTTGACATACTACAAAAATGGGTTGATATGAAAACCTAGAAGGAAAATGTAATTTAAAGTGATTTAGTCTGAATGTACAGTTGCTGGAATGCAGGTTCTTGAGATTCTTTAGATCTGGCATATTTGTATGACACTAATGATTTTCTCCTGTGGCTGATGGTCATTTCTTCTCTGTACCTTTTCCTTCCTTTCTTCTTTTATCTGTGCATATAATCAGTAAGAAAACAGAAAAAATACAGAAGCTTGCAAGGAACAGATACAGGTACAACTTGGGCGTGTGAATGGCTGGCAAATGCCAGTTGACTTCCTCCAAATTTCTCTTCTCTCTCAGCCTCTAATGTTGACCTCAGATTTGGCATGATAGATTTGTCTCCATATGTCCCGAGTCAAGACTTTTTCCTTAAACAATAGCTTCAAGGGAGACTTTCTCTGCTTGTACTGGCCTCCAGATGTTCTTTTACAAGAAGCAAACGAAATGCAGAAGAGAAGCTTGGGGACCTCAGAGCCCATCAACCTGACTACTGAGGCAGATGAGACCTTATAGATTTCCATACTGAGGGTGTTACTACAAGACAGAACCTCAGCATTTATTTCACAGTACACCAACAGACATCCCAAATCTGGTGCAGGTGTGCTAACTGGATGTAATAGCAAATTCCACACCCCATCCTTGAGTTCTTTCAATCAAATTCCCACTCCGAGAGGATTTAGCAGTAGATGTTGTAATGTGTCCTCAGTCATGGAGATGAGCATTACTGCAGAAGTGCAAACCCTCACAAGGGCTCTCAGCTGCCAGAGATGTCGCTGATCAGCTCTACTGATCAATGGAGAGACTTCATCAGACGTGAGCAGACTAATTGTTCTAGCTCCACAGCGCCCTCTCACCAACGCAAGTCTCAAATAAACAATTTCAGAGGAGCTCACACAAAATTCTCCCACCCATCTTGACCTAGCTTTGGAGGCAATGGTAGTTACCACCCACAAGTAACAGTTCCTTTATAGACTAATTTGCAATGGTTCCTTTACAGACTACCAACAAGCTCACCAAAATGGTACACAGTCTTTGTGCAAGAGAAATACATACCGTGTAGACTTTCAACAAGCTGATGAGTTGGGATAAAAACCTTCATTGGCTATGTTCTATACTGATCTTGAGAAAAGCAATTCTATTAACTTGAGAGGCTAGCTGTTGGCTGTGAAGTAAGGGAAAATATTCCCCGCAACAGCTGCAGAAGAGTCATGTAACCCACTACCTGCCACATTATTCAAAAGTGGACACTCACACCATGAATTTCAGTGGCTTTCTGTATCTCTCCAGCAAAAATAAAGGTTTCCAAATTGACATACCTATCAATTTTTACATGAGCTAACTCAAACACATTGTACAAACAATCTGGTATCAGTGTTAAGTACAGATGGTAGGAAATGGAATAACTATTTCACAAGACACAAGTATATAGATATTCAGTTTTCTTTCAAACTGTTGAGACTAATGTTTCTTCTGTACCATTAAGTTAGCTTGGGAATGCAAAAAGGAAAAAACCTCAGTGAAGATGGCTACGAGTGGTATTTAATATTAACGAGCGTATAAGGTAGAGAGAGACAACTCCCTCTGAGTTTAAAAGTAAATACCAGTTAACTTAAACTATTTAATAAAAAATAATGAGATTCTTGAAAAAAAGCCCCAACAATCCACTCAGAAAAAACTGCACTTTTACCTTAAAGTAGCAGGAATAATCATTGCATATTGCAGATTAGAGCAAATACTCAAAATATACAGAATTTGCTTATTTACATAGATGAACCTTACAGAAAGTTGTGGTTTAATCCCAGCCGGCAACTAAGCATGACGCAGCTGCTCACTCACTCCCCTCCACCCAGCAGGATGGGGGAGAGAATCAGGAAAAAAGTAAAATTTGTGGGTTGAGATAAAGACAGTTTAATAGGTCAGAAAGGAAGAAAATAATAATGATGAGAATAATAAAATGACAATAGTAATAAAAGAATTGGAATATACAAAATAAGTGATGCACAATGCAATTGCTCACCACTCACCAACCAGTGCCCAGTTAGTCCCTCAGCAGCAACATGTCCCCAGTCCAGGCCAACTCCCCCCAGTTTATATACTGGGCATGACATTGCATGGTATGGAATATCCCTTTGGCCAGCTTGGGTCAGCTGCCCTGGCTGTGTCCCCTTCCAACTCCTGTGCCCCTCCAGCCTTCTTGCTGGCTGGGCATGAGAAGCTGAAAAATCCTTGGCTTAGTACAAACACTACTTAGCAGCAACTGAAAACATCAGTGTGTTATCAACATTATTCTCATACTAAATCTAAAACATAACACCGTACCAGCTAATAGAAAGAAAATTAACTCTACCCCAGCTGAAACCAGTACAAAGGTCCTTTTGACAATGGTGGCTGTATTGTTTAAACACATAAGAGTGACAAAATAAGACTCATTATACAAACAAACAGATTTTCAAATATTTTAAAAATCTTCCAGTATGATTTAACAACCATATTTTAATGTGTATCTTTTATAAAGGATAAAATTTATGCTACCGATTCTTACTGTTTCTAGGGTCAAAATTTAACATGTGGCAATAAAACCTTTTTTTTCTTTAAGTTCCTATGGAACAAATGTTACTTTTAAAAACTGGATTTACCTTGGGATGCTGAGAGCAAGAACTTAAAAAAAAAAAAGTGGGACCTTAATAGGCATAATTACTATAATTATAAATAAGGGCAAGATAAACTAAACCACAATAAACAGAGTAAACCAAACCTCTGCAAGTTCTTGCCTATGGTGAGATGAAGCAGTAGAAAGTGCAGTGGTAGGACTGTGAGGCTGATGAAGTTCAAACCAGGAGATGCCACAAACAGTCTTACAAACATGCAAACCTTCATAAAACTTCTGTTACCAAAAGTGGGTGATGGGTTTCATGACTAAACCTTTGTGTTCAGGTTCTCACCTCCATGAGAAGAACACACAGCGCAGCTTAAGGCAAAAGGTGAAGAATGTGCTCGCATTATACCTGCTGATGGAATGGCAAACTTCACCTCCTAAAACACAAAGGCATTTCTGTATTTATTTTTGCAGGTATTGATCTACCCCTGAGAGACTTGAAGCACCCTGTAAAGATCTCAGGATAGATGGGTAAAACTTTGCCAAACAGCAAATCAGAAACCAATCTAGAGAAGAAGAATTGTGCATGTATTTTAGGGGAAAAATAGCAACAGGTCCTTTGTGTGCAGTAATGAGTCCACAGAAAATAAGAACAACTAAATCAACTCCTGCATGGAGAATAATTTATAGAAATTAGATTATAAAAACTGATTGTACACTGAAATTCTATTTATTTCTTCATTGTTTATTCATATTGCTTGGCAGTTACCAACTGATGAATACAACCACATGGCTTAATTTCCCCTCCAATCTGACTCCCTCCCAGTTTTAAAATCAGCACTTACCTTGCATTCCAAGAACATAATTTCCCACTGAATACAATTATTTTCAATAAAAAAAAACCAAACAAGATGCAGACAAGCAACTCTTTTGTAGGAGAGAATCAAAACAACCTACAAACCCATTAAACTAAATCTAAGATTATTTTCCTACCTATTTCCATGAAGACGACTCTTCCACAGCTGGATAGCTCCACTGGCAATGGGCTAATTACTACTGCTTCCCAACCCAGTTCTTTGAGTTTTCTCAGACAATGATTATAACCATTCTTTCTCATCACTAAAATGAACATTAAGGTGTAAATTTTTATAAGTGACCCCTGACATTGGCAGCTGAAACAGAGCAGCTGCAAACCCTAATAGCCAGGCATGTAAGCACTTATTTGCTAGCAGAAATCAGCTAGTTATTACCAACATTTTTATTTATCATATTATAGTTGCTATCCAGAGCATGTAAGTGAGATCATGATCTCATTAGGCAAAGCCTTGTACACAACTCTTTCAAAAGACTGTGTCTGCCCCAGAGTAATATATAAACAACTGAGATTGAAAATACGGTGAATTTCTACAGCTAACCCAGGATGCTGTAGAAACAACAGCTAACCCAGGAACTGAGTCATATTTTTGAAGTCCTGGTCCAGCAGCTCAGCCACAAAGCCTAGTCTTGCCACAGCCTAGTCTAGCCAAAGCGTAGTCGGCCACAAAGCCTCTAGTCATCGCCATTGCTATCTCCAGTTGGTTCAAAGAGTAAAGCTGCCCCTGTAATCCCAGAGACTGGAATCAGGTGAGCTTGTGGACTACTAAAAGGTTCTTCATTCACTAAAAGCAATTGGTGCATCTTAAGTAATTACTACTTGTAAGCTAACAGTATTTGTAAGACCACAACACTGATTAATATAGATTTTCAGAGGTTCCCTTTGGAAACGACAAAAGCTTTTATCTATGTGCTTTCTTGATGAAGGAAAGAAAAGGAGAAATGGTGTACAGACTGTGAGCCAGACATGTGGTTTTGCAGGTATGGATGCATGTACTTGTTTCTGCTCACTGACCTTCAAGGAGGAAGGGCTGAATTCTTCCCATGGGACCAAACAGTCTACCCTCAAACACCAGAGAAAGAATGCAGGACACCTCTATCCTCAGACCTTCTCACAAGAAGGGAAAAGCTGAGAAGTGTCCACCATCTCCACTCTAGTCCCCTGACCTCCTGGAACACACTGTACTGTCAGCACATTTGCACCTAGGGAGTGCTTGCTTCGAGATGAGCTGCAGCTCCTGGCTGGACAATGCCAAATGAAGCCGGACCCCAGAGAAAATCATACATAGAAAAGGTTTGAGGGCTTCATGTCAACAAGCCCAGGCTCCAGCAGAGGTATTTACTGCTCAAATGTTCAACAGAGCTACGTTAGCAAGGTAGTGGCTGAGGCAGCAGTAAAGAGAAGCTGATGGTGAGAAGAAGATGGGTGCATGGCATGAGAAAACACCCTGAAAGGAAAGGGCACTTTTTACCAAATATACTCAAAGTGGTGTGTCTATTCAGATGGTGGGCAGAGAAGGAGCACAATTATTTATTAAATGATGGGCTTACCTTACCTTGCAGGTGTCTACTGGCGGACTTGCTGCACGCATTATCTATTATTTATTTACTTTGCTATTTCACTAGCCACGTTCATGCTGCAAAAAGTGTTGTGGTCTCTGATGATCTCTTATGGTTTTCATGCCCTGTATTGTACTGCAGCTTGGATCACAAAACAGAAACATGATAGCGGTGCCCTGGGGTGAAGAAATCTACCTCCATGGAACTGCTCAGGTGACAATGAGAGCAGATTCTCTCTGCCCAGTCTAAGATGAGATGAATGCACTAGACCCTCCACACTGACCCTGTTATAACCAGGAGACCTTTAAACTTGGAGCTGCAATGGTAGGACTTGCCTCATAACCCTGTTCCTTACAGGTACGCTCTGTACCTGAGAGCCTGAAATAGCTAGCAGGTGGAACTTCAGCTAGAGAAGGCTGCATAAAACATAGTGCTGAAGGCAAGAACCATGGAAAGACACTGCAAGGCTATGAACTTGTTTTGATGTCCTCCGTGCTTGCTGCAGAATGGAGCCTGAGCTCCAGAACCACAACAGTGCATTTGTGCAGAAAACAAGTTCGGCTCCACTTGCTGGTGAATCAGCCCCTCAGACTCCCTGATATCTAAGGTCATAAAGACATTCACACTCTCTACTTTGGGCACCTGACCTCATAAAATTAAACCAAGAAAAGATAGAAGCATTACATTACCTTCCTAGTCAAGGGAGAGCTAGGCATCTCAGAGAAGTCTACCCAGAACAGATAAATGGTCAAAGCAATCAGATTTCCCTAGGGCCTAATGCAGACAGGCTGATCATACTTTACTGAAAATAATCTGCTCAACTGAAAGCAGCTATATTTCTGTCCCCAAATCATTAACTTTTATCAACAATATGAATGTCCTTAAAACTGTCAATGCTAAATAAAACCTGAGGTCACAGCAATTTTGCCAAGGTTTGCAATATTGCCAGGGATCTGCAAGCATTGATACAGAGAAGACTCATTAATACAGAGATTAAGATTTAACTCAAATGCTTTCCTAGCTCCTGGCAAGCACCCAAAGTCCTCAAAGAACATGTTCTTAAGATAGACTTCATAGCAACCTTAACCACTGAAGGACTTTCAGACTGGCTACACAAAAGAAACAACAGAAACACTTCCTAAAGAAACTAGCTTGCATTTGAAATTAAATGCTTTTCCCATTCAGAAAAGCAACTGTTAAAGTAAACAGTGATGCTCTGGGCACTAAAATACGGACCTGAAGAGATTCACTCCAACCAAAAAAGAGCAGTGGTTCTCTGACTGCATGTGTAAGTACAATCTAGAGCAAGAACACCCTGATCCCTCATTAAACCCTGTAGGCAACTACTGTAATACAAACAAATAATCTGTTGACAAACATTTGCATCTTTAATGCAAACAAACTGAATTGATTTTAGAAAATATTTGGGGATTTTATCTACCATAAAAGCAACGCTGATCCCTGTTGCACAGAACTCATTGCACTTACATGTAGTACCTATGTTACATGCATCAAATGTAATAATCCAGTAATTGCAAAAAATTAGAAATGACAGGCAGAAGAAAAAGCAAACTGAAGGAAAAAAAATAGCAAGGAAAAGAGTAAGTAAAAATTACAAGGAAAAAAGAAATTTAGGGGAATGATGCCCCTAATTTTTTTCTGTTTGAGAGAAAACTATCCAGCAAATAGTGGGTGCCCACAAACACACTATCAGCAATACATCAAATTTTGGGCTGATCAGTGTCACGGCTCAGTCTTAAACAAGATGGTGTAACTTGGTCTAGATCCAGCAAAGCACTTGGACTAATGTTAAATTCTCAGTTTGCAAGCAGTTCCACTGAAGTCAGACTTCTTGTGACTTTAAGAGGTGATCATTTGCTTAAACTCTTTTTTGGATAACTACCAAGGAGTAATACTGCTAAGTTCAGATCAGGAAAGATCCTGATTCAGGTCTCAAAAATATTTTGAAACTTTGGTTTAAAGCCCTTGCCCTCAATTAAGAAAGAATTAGTTTGGTTCTGGTTTCTTAAAGTCATGAAATGATCAGTAAAAGCCTTACTCAAATCACTTGGCTCACATTTTGAGTTATTTTTTCACAGTCAAGAGGGCTTGGAAATTTTCAAAAAGTGAACACAGAGATTCCTGTGTAGCCAGTCTTGTCCCCAGGAGCTGGTGTTAAAAAAAAATAATTTAAAAAAAATCTATCCTAAGACTCATAAAAGCATGAGAATTGTTGAATTTCAACATACTCTGCACCTTGCTCATTTGAACCTTCAGGAAAACTGTCTCATTTCCACTCTCCCATGATGACTTTACTGACCCAAATGGACCAGAATTACTGTCCTCTTGTTCTGGGGGACTCTTCTGCAATAGGGCAAGAGCAATTTGAGAACTGCATGCAATGCAGACTGCAGCAAAGAAATGTTAACTATCTGGATGAAGGAAATCTGTTTTCCTTTTTTCCTATATCTCTCATACTTACTTTTGTCCCATCATTCTGCAGTCTCTGCATTTCATCTCACTTCAAATATAATAACCTCTCTCTGTTACAACCAGTTGCTTATGTAGCCCTGGGAGCAGACCAGTCTTCTGCTGGCTACAATACATAGGGCTGAATGGGAGGAAATGAACTTCAGCTGGTGAAACAGCTTCTGCTATAAACTTATGGGAACCAGTTCCTGAGATTCCCCTATCTGATTTAAAAGCCCTTTCTTAAAGATATCTATGCAACATTTTTAAACAGAACTTTTCATTCATTCCTGAATTGAGAATAAAAGCAATCTGATAAAAAAATATATAGGCTACATGCCAAAGCAGAAGTAGTAATTCATTGGCCTTGAAATATAGTTCTTTTACTGGAAACATTACAAAGATGAGGATCGTGTGTCATCACAAAAAAAAAAAAGGCAGTTTTTAACAGGCACTCTTCAGAATAGGCTCCACATTTCATCCTCAATTATCAGTTTATAAATCTAGAATTTCTTAGCTGCTAGCAGATGGGCAAAGGTCACCAAACAAGGGGCTCATAAAATTGGTGCGATTTAGAAAATTAACGATGATCTGAACTAATTTCTTTTCACAGTACACTGGATTTTCCAGAGCTGTTCCCCTTTAGCAAAGGGCCAGTAGAAAACTAAAACCCAGAAACAGCCAAAAAAGAAATTCCCTTTCAACTGCCAAGATGGATTATCTGCAAATACGCTTGGATGTATTTTCCTTATGGATTAAATTAAATAGTTGATAATATCATCCTGCACTTACATATAGCCTTTCAAAGTTTCAAGTATTCAAAAGTAAGGTTTAGGAGGGTTGGGGAGGGACCATGAGTTTACAACTAAAGTAGCTCAACCACACACCCCATCAAAGGAATCAGAAATCCTTCAGGAACTACCAGGAAAAGCTAATATCCAAACTCACTGACCTAGCAAGCCTTGCTCTCCTATAGAAAATTGTAATACACAATTGATTCCTCACTCCCAGAACATCCCTCCTCTGATTTCTATCGAACGGCAAATGGCAACACACACCTCAGCATCCTCACAACTTAAGTTCCTACATGAGGTTGACAGGAGTAAACATTTCAAAAATATCAGTAACTAGAGTCAGGATCATAAATCCTTATTTTGACATCTCCCTATACACAGTTTACTATCAAAAGAATTCTTCCCCCGTTTTCAAACTGAAAAAAGATGTTTTAATTCCATTTCATTTTAAAATAATTAGTAAATTCTACCCCACAAGACAGAATGAAACAAAAATAAAGTGACAAAAAGCAAGTTTCCCATCTTATTACCCACTCATGCATACACCCTGACAGTCTTTTGTTTGTAATGATTCACCATAATACATTTTTTCACATAATATAGCGTGAAAAGAATGTCTGCTTTTAACATCCCAAGTATATATTAAACACCCTCTATCTTTTGCTTGCTTTTCTGTCCTTATCTTCTTTTCAGTAAACAAACCAATCTTCCAGTTTGTCCTTATGAGACACTTCCTGTTATCTGCTGCCCATTTTCAAATTACAACCACAACGATTCTGACCTTATGGCTGAAAAAGTCTGTGGGAATTACTTTTAGTGACGTGGAAGAACATTTCTTCTATCTTCCTCAAAAACCTCAGTTGCAAGGGTTTGGTTGAATACAACAAAATAGTCACTTTTTGGACAGAATTCAAACATCAGCAAGTTTAATTTGGAAATAAGATTTTTAAACATTTCTGAGTAAAAGGCAACAGCCAGCTAGAATAGAAGCAACTATGTTACATTAGCTACAACAGACATCACTACTGCCGCGACAGTAACGTTGCTTTAATGGGCATTAAATTGACATGATGCAGACATCCAAAAATAAAGTTCAAGTACCCAGGCTGTGCTTGCATGGGCTGTGCCCTCAAGTGATCTGTGTTTATCAATGACAGATTGTCAAAATGGGAATTAATAAAGGAAAGCTACTGCTGTACTACACTGACCGAGTTCTGGTCTAGGAGAGCTAACAGACTGTTCTTCTTCGTTTACCTGTTCCCTGACAATTGCATTTAACTGGCACACAGAAAGTATGCTTATTTAAAGGAGGAGCAGTTAGCTTCTCCTGGGGTTTGTGTGCCTGGGAAGTGTCACAATATTAGACTTGATATTCAAGCCAAAACACATTTATGTTATAGTTGATCAAATCAAAACTCGAGAGCAAACGTTACCCGCATGAAGGACCACAGGGATGTCAGGTCACAGAAAATGGTTTATGAAAAGTTTTCATCACAGAAGTCTCAGAATACAAAGGGATGTGCAAAAACCTACTAAAGCCCTAAGTCAAATAAAATAACAGTTTAGTTTTCCTGAACTGCATCCTGTATTCAATACCAACAGAACTGGTCAAAACATTTACCATTGACACGTTTTAAGAGAATATTGATTTTTGACCAAAAAAATCCCTCTGCTTAATTTTTCTTTCTTTTTAATATAATAAAATGCCTTTTGAAATTGTCAAAAATATAATTTTTTTCACCCACTACTTACTCCTCCATTGCAACAATGGAGCAATTTCATGCTTATGACAGTGGTTGGTTGCCATTAAAATAATTGCAGCACTGGTGGAAGAAAAATTTAGACTGGAAATACTTCATCTCATCACCAGAAAAAGGGAAAATAAGACCAAAGTGTGACAACTGAAGTTCATTAGCTGCTTTAGTGACGATGCATGAGACCAAGAAGAATTTATTGCCACTTCTCATCAGGGAATACGTTCTCTTTAAGAAAAATCAGCAAAATCACTAATTTTTTTCCCCTCAAACTTAGCAGATAGCCGTACAAAGCCAGAGACAGTCCTCTTTAACATAAAGATGGCCTTTACATAGCCATTTACTGATATGAACCGTACTTTTCCACTATGCATTAATTAGCAGGGGTAATACAGATATCAGCACAGGAGAGAGAAGACAGCTCTGCCTCCTCATTGTGATGATTTTCACTTCTATCTTCCCAACCTGCCAACTCCCCAGTTCTTTGGAAGAAAATGTGTGACGCTTTCATGGACCTCAGCAAGCCAGGGACATGCAGTCTTCACAGCAGCTCTCATAAACCCAACTTCATTGACTTCAATAAAGCCGAAGTGATTTTCATCAGCTGAGGAACTGGTCTGACCAGTATAGAACAGGCTACTGTGCACAACAAAAGCCCAAAGGCTGAAACACTCAGAAATCCAAGCGCTTAGACGTGGATAAAGAGGCAAATTTCTAGCTCCTCTCAAATTTGCAACAAATTTCCATGAATTTCAGCATGGCAGGAACTTCCCTGGCAGCAGACTGGGGCTAATTCATCGGCACCATTGCAGCTACACTGATTTATTCCGGCTCAGGTCCTGTCCTCAAATTTATGTGGTTAAGGAGCATATATTCATGACCTAATCCATTATCACAGCACAAGGAAATGGAAGAAATGAAAGCAGCACAAATGAAGATTTTATCACTTAAATAAAATCGAGGGCTGTCATTCTTTATGTTTGTTTCAGTTATCATTCATTTCTTACCTCACAGACACAAGTAAGCTATTGTTCAACTTCAGTTCTCTCAGATTAGGTAGATAGGCACCTATGGGAACAGAATAAAGAATCGCTTTGCAGACCTGGCAGTAAAGGAAACTTCTGATAATTACAAGTTGAAGCATCTAATTTTACATGCATTTCTTACCTGTTTCTGCCAGATCTGTGCTGGACCTCTTCTAAGAAAATTAATGAGATTATCTCACTCAAAAATATTTCACCCTTTGCATTTTTGCAACGTATACTTATTGTCTGCACAGCTACCCAATTACAGCTCTTGGAACCCCTCTCTGACAATTCTGATAGAGCACCTTTCTAGACAGACAACAGAAACTGGCTTGATGGGTGACTATTTTCTTTGGTCTGATGCTCAACCCTTATTGACTATTAAATGAGTGGTACTCTGAAGAGGTAAGGGATGCTTTAGAGTATAGCATTCCATGACCTCTTGTTGCGGAGGATCCACAGGGGACATCACACACAGACCAATGTGATCAAGTGAAGTCCATTTACTACAACTTTTAGCACAGTTATATACCTTATGCTCTTGTGCATGTGCCTTATACAATACTCTAATTGGTACAATACCCCGTTTCACGCGACACTATCTTATCCTCTATTGGCTGTGCAGGCTTCTTCACGAGGTGTCCAGCAGTTACTTATCTCATTCTTCGACATCCAGGAGTTGCTTGTCAGGCTCTTCTTATCTTCCTTCTTCCCAGCGTACAAGGGCACAGCGTCCTTGTCTGCTCCAGCACTTTGTAAACTTATGCTTCGTTCCCACCTAACGGCTGGATTGCTCACATGCCCTCGCCCAGCCAAGAAATCCTCAACAACCTCTGATTTCTATCTACATGATGCTCTTGCTTCTCTCCCCAAAGATCTTTTTCCACCTATTGAACGGCAAGTAGTGATCAACTTATGGGATACACAGCTAAGTAACATTTCTTCAAAATGTAATTTTGAGTCAAACAACAAAAGCATAATTTTCCACATCAGAACACCATCTTTTATAGTTGAGGTCCCCAAAATGCTACTTTCATTTTGCTAAGCATTGCCTTTTCTTTTTAACTTTCTCGATGTGATCCATTGTTTACTATTCAATTGTACAAGTTTCATATCTATGAAAACCTCAGTATTCTGTTGTTATTACTTTGATTAATGCTTTTTTGTATTCCCAAGAGACATTTGCCTTTTTGGTTGGTTCTACAGATATCTCTGAACCAAAATCATAGATCAAATTTCTCCAAGCTACAGAATAATTTGGGTATAAGCTCAAGTCCCAGGAAACATTTGCTAATGACAACAGCAAACTTTTACCCATTCCCACTAGCAGAGTTTACCCATGGCTGGTGAGCATCCTCCAGTATAACATGCACCCATGTAGAGGTAATAACAATTTTAGACAAACTGGATCATTGCTAAAACATTGAAATCTGTTCTCAGCAAATATTTTTATGAGTCCTCTGAGTAATCTCTCTCTGGCAAGAGTAATTTAGCAGTGTCCAGAAGGACATCATTCCAGCTCTTTGCAAAGTATCGAAAGAAAAAACCAAAAATAACTAGAAAAAAAAAAAAAAAGAAAAAGGGAGTGGGACCTCAAAAGCAAACAAAAGAGGTCATGTTGTTCATCCTATTTCCCCAAACAGAACAGGAGCATTTATGGCAAAAACATTTCAATAAATCATGTTTCAGTATAAGCATTATCTATATCTAATGCTATTCGGGAGTAATTATAATACACATATTGATCTTCATGCTATACTGCAAATATTTAACATCATGTCTTTGCAAAGCTCTTTAGAAAATATTAAAGATTCAAAACACATTGTACAATTTTTTAGCCTGATTTTTAAATAATTTTCCATAATCCATAAAAAATGTAGTACAAATTCTAACACACCATCCTCATCCTGCAGTGCATACTTTCTCACATCAAACAAGTTTTATAAAGTATGGTAACAAAATAATTTGGAGTCTTGACAGAGGAGATACTAGGATCTGTGTTAATTATTCACAGCAGTCATACTAGCTACTGAGCAAAGACTTCCTCAGGTATAATCCATGCACTAAGAAAAGCCCCACAGAAAAAATCAAAATCTAGATTTAAAAAAAATGCTATCATGTTTCTGATAAGAAACCTGAGGCACAGAGAGATGAAATTACTTCCCCCAAAGTGTTAAAGGAAAGAACAAGAAGCATGCAGTCCCAGCACAGCAGCCTTGCCACAGATTCAGCCAGAGAGGTTAAAGGGTTACCAAGCAAAGGCAAAGCACTACAAAGCAAATACTTTTAAGCAGAAGTATTAAGCAGAAGATTTGAATGAGTAGTCAAGAAGACTAGCTCAAGAGAAATGGAGAGACATGCTCAAGAAAAAGCTTTCCACTGAATGCATTTAGGGTTGATTCAGGAAAAAACCCAACTATTAAAGGATTCAAAGAGGCAGAGTGACAGGCTGACGATACAATTTTCACATCTGGTTATTTCATTATTGTAACCTGATCCTCCATCTCAGACATTTTATTGTATTTTGGCACAATCTACCCCTGGGAACTTGTAGAATGTTAAGCTCTAATGTGCTGTTTACTAGACTGAAATAAAAGTATACTATGTGCAGTGGTGCAAAATTCTGCCAACAAGACTTTTGCAATATATTTCTCCAATTATTCAGGTTCTTCCCTCCTTTAAGTTTTATATCAATGTGTAATTGTTCTTTGGTGCTAAGAATTCATTGCCCATTTGATTCTGCTGGTTTTTATAGTCCCAGTTCTTTATATATAGATTAGAGATTGGAAGATTGAGTTAAGAAGAGAAAATTGTAAAATGAAGAGGACAAAATAAGAGATCTATCCATATATAACAACATACTTCTATTTTCTTCATTTTAACCCTCATGGCATCTTTCCCGAGAGCAAAGATGCAATTTATTCTTACATTAACAGAAAAATACTCTTAAAATATCAACCATATTAACTTCTAATATTAATTTTTAAAGTACAAAAAATATATTCCTCATCCTGAAACTGCCTTCATACTGTATAAGTTTGATTTTTAAAAACAAGAATGGTCCAGCAAAATGCTGATGACCGCAGTACAAGGCTGAGAATTCAGAATGGCAAGCAATGTTACCTCATCTGCCTATGATTCCCTTTCACTAAATACCCTTTTTGTTATATGGCTCTGAAATTACTAACCACCAACAATGTACTAGTGTTAAACTACATTACTGTACTATTCCAGTGGAACAAAACTAAATGAAGAGCAGAAAGAAATCAAAGTGTAAGGTAGGTGAATAAAAGTGATACATGCACACTCAACAACATTGCCTCAAGTGCTGCATTTCACAAGCAGGATAGCAATGCAGATGTCTTTCTGAGCCACCTTGGTACAGCAAGTGACATTTAGATAACTGACTAGGAGTAAGGAGAAAACCGGCAAGATGCTGGTTTTATTATATTCTACAAGCTACACCACTTGTAACACTTTACATTACGATGTATTCTTTAGGTAGCATCATATATCTTGTTTTTCTATTGTTAACAAAAAATCATCATGGCTTGACTTCTTATACCTTCTGGAATATGGACTAGTGAAAAACATACACAACGAAATTACTGACAAATACTTGCATCAGCATCAGGCAGCCTATGTGTTTTGTTGATTCAACAGTACGAAACAGGCACGTGAACACAGGCTGCACTCTTCTAGCAAGAGCAACCTGATACATAAATTAAACAGGCTATTTAATTCACTTAAGCTGTGTTTGATCAAGATACTTCACCTTGATGTTATTTCCATGCGTGTTCTAAATGTGCATTTTTTGCACATTTCTGGGGTGAATTGGACAACACAACTGGAGATAAGACTGCAGCACTTGCAGGCAAACCCAAGCTAGCTGCAGTCTAGCTACCTGAGGTGAGAATCTCATAAAAAAACCCAAATCAGTGCAGGGTTTAACGTAAGCTCACTGCCCCAGTATGTACTTGTGACTCCCGGAGAGCCTGCGCAAGCCCTGCTGCAGCGGGTGCTGTGGCACCTTCTCAGCCAGGCTTGTCAGCACCAGCTAAACCCAGACCAGCATGGGCAGGGACGCGCACGCCGGACTCACGCCTCCAGCCTCCACACTGGCTTCCTGACCATGCAAGCACCTGCTGCTGCGACGCTGGCTGCCGACAAACATCTCCCGGCTTCGCAGGAGGAATACTGACAAACAGAGGAAGACAAAAGAGAGATGATGACCCTATGTGAAAAATAACGTGTGCCTACTTCTTAGCGCAACCTTTAGCAGAGCTTTTCGTTGATAAAATGTGTGCAAGGGAAGCAGCAGTCTCCAGACACATAATCAACTTAGCCTGGCCACCAGCAGGGAACAATTCAATAAGTACCAGCGAACAGCACTGTGGGTAACTTGATTTGTAGCTATTAAAATCACTTACAAATAAGAGAACTATGTAGTGTCTTAAATGACTCTATCCCACCATTACTTTCGACAGAGATTTCTATGAGCTAGTCATGAATGCAGTCCCAGATCTGTCAGCAATCAAAACCGAAAGGGTAAGCTAATGAAAAGGAAATAGTCCATCTGTTGGAGTATGAACTGAAGCCTACATGCAGATGAAGAGCACAGAAGTCAAATCCAAGATCTGCAGAGCTGGATACAAGACTTGCCAGGGCGGTTCAGTGTTTCGCCTGTTACTCAGTAAGGTGCACTAAAAACAAACAGCAATTACCCTGAGCCCTGCTAAGACTCAGATTCAAGCTCTGGCATGAAGCCTTTCCTCAATTTTAAAACTGATCACATGAAAAAAAAATTTAATATCAGTCGTTTTGTGTTTTAGCCCACACCCTGTCCCTAAGAAACCTAACTGTTCCTCCCCACCATGTCATGCCATTGTGTAGAGGCTGACCTGACAAACTGGGAAAGGTTACCAGGATGGTGCTTTAAAGTTTAGCACATCCCAAAGTGGAATGCTCCTAAGAAAAACTCAAACAACATGTTTTAAATCACTGTGGAAATCTTGCTAAAGGAGATGTAGGCCCTCAGTGCTTGTGTTACAGTCTGTGTATGGCTGCAAACATTGAAACGTTTCTCAAGTGGAAACTGTGGTGTAAATTTGGTGTTCGAGTGCTGCAAGGTTCCAGGTGACCCAGAGTTATGTGCAGCCTAGTAACTTGCAACTGTTCTACCAGGCCATTTAAGAGCTTGTACAGCCTATTTTTTCTTTACACATAAAAAGTTAGAACAATATTGTTTACTGAGTGCAAACTAATCATCCAAACAAGTAATTCCTTGAAAATAAGGATGTTCTTACCCACCTTCTGCAACTGAGGAATACAGTGAGAACAAGGTTAAGTGATTTAATATGGCTATAAAGAAAGCTAATTAGCCAGGTTTGGAATGCAAACAGAAACACCAAATTGCAGAGCAGTCCAGGCTGGACAGGACAGCCAGTGGTCTCCAGCCCAGCCTCCTGCTCAGAGCCAGGTCTTTGAGATCAGACCAGGGTGCTCAGGTCTTCACCCAGCTGGGTCTTGAAAACCTCCAAGGATGGAGACTCTAAACCTCTTTGGATACCCCTATCGCTTGACTGTCCTAATGGTGGAAAAGCTTTTCCTTCTATCACACTGGAACTTCTGTCATTCCAGCTGGTCTGGTTCTTACCCTACTCCTTCCCTCAGGCTATTTATCCACACCCCTGTGACCAGAGACCAGGTCAGCAGCACACATTTTCAGGGGCAGGCAGCCAGCAAGGAGCATGCAATGAGCCTGGACACCTTCAACAGCAGTCTTGCTTACACCATTCACATTGAAGGTGCAAACTGCCCTGCGATACCACTCAAAATTTAGGCCTTACTCCATGTGCCTAAAAATCAGCTGTCATATGAAAAAAACCTGCATGCACTGGAAACATCATTAAGTGGCAGACTTTCTGCCCTAGCCACCTGCTGATATTTGCAAAGAGATATTCACAGGGAGGACATTCAGAAATGCACTTTCAAAAAAAAGACAGAAGGACAGAAGGAAATTCAGGATGGTCTTGATATTCTGTTATTCTCAAAAGCAGTGGGGATCTGCAGCTGCTGGTTTTTCTAGCCCTCAAGAGCCAACTCTTGGTGCAGACGGTGGGACATAAACAAGATGGAAATTGTTTGCAACATGGGAATAGTGCTCTGTATTTTGTAAAAGTTGCAAAAGCCTAATTACAAGGAGAAGAAAGAAAGGGATTTATTCCAGTAATGGAAAAGAAAGGAAAGTACAGAGTGAAAAAGGTGAAACATTTTGCTAGCTTATCACAGCTAATGTAAAATGGCATAGGAATGGGAGCACCACTTTCAAGCATCGTAGAAATGGCATAATGAGATTTTCTTATCAAGTGGACGAACATGACTAAATGGATTATGATCTCTGAAATAAACGGATGTAATTTACCTTAAATTATCAGATGCCTAACAGAAAGAGACCTATTTATGAAATAAACAGTATAACCCAATTCAAAGTGGCTATATAATTCAAGACACACCCCCCTTCACTGTACTTGCTTAACCATTCTTGACAAATAGAGATCAAAAGACCCACCTAAGCTAATTGGCTGTTAACATTATAGTCACTTGTACATGAAAATGAACTGCTTGGCTGAAAATACCAGCACCCACTTTTGGGGATGTGACTCCTTTTGGCACAGAAAACATTACCCTGCACTAGTTACTCAGCTTCAACATAGCAGAAGATGGACTTGGTTGTGATGGGAATCCACATGACAGAAAATGACTGCCAGTACTGGAAAAAAGGAAGGTTTCATATTCTCAGTGTTAACTCTGCTACAGAGGGAATTCCTTTGGTACTTCCTTACTTTCCCAGTGCAGTGATGATGACATGGAAATGAATCACAAGCATTAGGGCTGTTTGGAGTTCATCAAAATGACGTATCTATAGGACCTTCCACCAGCACATCATCCAGCACAGCTCAATGAGGCAGTTCAGGATGTAAAGACCGGCTGCTAGCAGCATGAGCAGCCTGATACCACTAGCAATTTCTCAGCCACAGGGAAATCTTACAGTGGAGAGAAACTGAACTTTGGCTACTGTTTCGCTAGAGTAGCGCCAAGTACTCTAGAGGGCAAGGTAATCAGTAAATCCTCATTTAGGGCCTAGAGGCATGTCATTCAAGAGGAATTTGTTCAAACTAATTGGCTTTAGACAGAAGTGGTGTCACTCATCCCATTGCCATAGTTTTCAGGCCTATTCAGAGCCTTACAGAAGAAAACAGAGATCAAGGAGTGAGAGGTACCAGGGAGATTATGTTTCAAGAGCTCTTGAGCAGGACAGTACTTTACACTGGCTGTTGGTTTCTGAGTCCCCAGTCCTGCTTCAAGCCACGATAAAGAAAAATTTGAGATGGTGAGCAGAAGATAAAGTGTTTTCTTACCAAAGTTCCCCAAGCTCTTCTCTCTTGTATCTACTCGTATCTCCAGGGCCTTCACTTGCTGCAGGTCATCTACCCCTGCCAAAACTTTCTGTAAAGATAAGCAGAGATATATGCATACTCTCATGCAATAAACCAGCTGACACAGGAGCAAAAAGATGTAGAAAGGCTTTCAAACAGTGCTTTGTCAACACATACTCCAGGTCAAAATGGCTAGATGTGCGATCACAGTGAAATAAATTTAGTATTCGGATATCTTTTTTCCTCATGGCTCTGAATTATATCTCACATAACTTCCACATTGCTTAAAGAATCAAGGCTGAGGGTTACTTTCAAGCTGCAAATCAACAACAGACTTACATGACAATTAACTTCATTTAAACAGTATGTCCATAGTTTAAGATTTGCTTAAGTCTTGTACTAATCCTCAGCAGATAGGAAGTGTTACCCTTAAGCATCACCTGTAATCAAAAAGGCACTAGATAGTAAAACTCAACAAAACACACTGTTTAGCCTTTTAACCCAACACTATGAAAAGTAAACATGATTTTAGCTCAAGCAGCTCACTTTTCTGAAAGAAGACAACACTAATTACAAGAATTACAAATTCCTTTGAAAAGACCTAGGCAATGCAAATAGAAGCCTCCAAAATCTTTCATTATTTCTGCAAAATCTTAGTAATAGGATCAACCACTGAATTAAGCAAGGGTGTGTGTGTGTGTGTGAATGCAGGATCTTTCTTAATATCCTAAAGTCTGTGTTGATAGGTACATGTAGATTTTGCTTTGGCAGAGGTAAGCAGGAGGACAGAAACGAGCAGAAACTATATGCAGAGGAGAGAGGGAAGCTCTAGGACAGCAGTGAAAACTACAGCAAGGCTGTGAAGTCCTAAGATGCCAATTCCACAAGCAACTGAAGCAACCTCAAGTTACCACTGCTCTCATCCCCGGTTCCTTCTTCCTATGACCCATCTCCTCTCTCCCCAGCTTCTCTCACTGAGTCTACATGTCCCACCACCTTCTTTGCATCAGCTTTGGGTGCTTAGTGGATCCTTCCAGGCACAAATTCAACAAAACAGACCAGGAGAGAACGGTATCCTTTCTTTCTGATGGGTTAGTGGTTCATGGAGAGGGTCTGAAACACTCCTTGAGAGATGAGAAACAATGCTTTTGTGTCACAATAACTGTCTGAGAGAGTCAATGCTATGCATACTGATACAGCCGCTAAATTTTGACCCTTCTGTGCCAAGAGTTAGGACCTGGGGCTAAAAAAGTCCACTTCAAAGGAACAGCTGACCCTGGCATCAGTGTCTCCTCCTCAGTAATGCAATCAACAGGGTGGGTTGAAAGAAGTATTGTCACCTGCCTTTTGCCCCTCTATTTAAGATGAAGGCAGGAAGTCATTCAAGAACCTTCAAGTACAGGAGACAAGTTTTCTTACTATTAAAAAGTTACAACATTCTTTATTTAATAAGGGGGAAATCATTAATTAGAAGTGAATGTGTAGGACCACCTCTGTTTATGAGTTTTGGGAAGAAAAAATAACCACAAGAACATCCAGTTCATTTTGCAGGGAAAACCAGCAGTTGCGACATTCCTGCTCATCACGTAAAATTTGTATTGTGCACAAGCAGCTGCAACTCCATTCACTCTGATGGTCACACATCCTCCTACAAACAAAGGACCAAACACAGTCCTAGTATAACTGAGATGACAGTTTAAAAGGGCATGGTTTCCTGAAAATGCCGAGCATCCCTCCTTGAAAAACTGGATCCCTTTGTAAGGTCTTGACTTGGACTCCTAAGAAACAGAATTATCCAAAATTTTCAACTGCTTTTAAATTGTCTTTAAAACATTGTGTTTAAAATTATTTTTACTCTTGTTTTTGTAAACTGTGATTTTAAGCAGGCTGAACCTAAGAAAGCTTCTAGACTTTCTTGCCTCCCCACTAGAGTATGAGAAACAAAGGTCTAAGGTGAAAACTTGTGAGTCTCCAAAGGTATCCAGAAATTTACTTTCTATCCCCAGATGCAGCCACCACAAAAATGGGTTTGCTCTTGCAAAGAAGGCAAGCTTACCAACTACAGCCTGCTTTCTCCCCCCCAAGTAAACACAAGATCCCTCACTGCAAGACACATTTTGCGGTAACCCTTTTCAGCACATGACACTGCCTGTCATATAGCACGAGAGTACATGAGAAACAAGAGCTAGCTGATGTCCTGGCACACAACCATGCACTTGGATTGCTGGATTTGGACACAAGCTTATTGTCATTAAAGGAAGCTGCTTCTGAAAAATACCTCCCCCCTCCCCATCAAAACAGTCTTAAGAGCCTACATTGTTAGAAGACAGAATAGGAAGAAGTCTCAGAACAAAGTAGGGTCATACACTTTGTCAGTAGAGTAGCAGAAGGTCCTGGCACCATGAAGAGCCTTTGCCTTTCTCCTTTGCTGTCTGCAAGTTCCCTGCACACTGTTCTTCCTTCTGTTGTATTCTAGACAGCCTCCTTTCACAGTTCTGCTTCTTGTTCTCCTCTTTCAAAATCCAAGCATAAAAGCTGCATAAAGTTATATTCTCTCCTCTTCTAGGGTTCCCTATTCCTTTTCCTCATACCAGGAATTACCAGTGTGCTTCTCTGCCCTCCTTTTCCTCTTCCAGATCCACCATTTGTACTTTTTCCCCTGTCTGAGAGATGAGCTGCTTAGCGCATCCATATTTTGTACTGCAACAAGCAGAGCTGTGGCTCCAGTGCTGGAAAGGGTTATTGGTTGCCATCACCAGCTCTTTGAACTATAGATAGCTGCCTTAAAGCATGTGCTAAACAGATGCAACAGACTCCATGTGTTCTTGGTCCCCACTTCCCTGTTCTGCTTTTCCAAGAGTCTCCGTGAAAGTCACTGTCCTTCTATCTGCTGATACTAAGGAGGTGCCTGGAGAGTTTGGAACCGATTGGCTGTGGGATGCAAAAGCTATTGTACTACATGAAGGAAATGAGAAATGCTCTTGGGTTGAGGATATGAGCTCATTTAAAGGCACTAGAAGCACAGAGACCCCAGGTGTTGACTGCAACCTAGTTAGCGAGCAAAAGGCCAGGGCGGCAGTTCAAGAGGTTACATGGTGAACAGTTCCTGTGGAAAATAGTTAGGACACTCCTACTCCCCAGACACCTTTCTTGGCATACTGGTGCAGCTGGAAGTGCAATATGCTTCACGTGTCACAGCTAAAATTCTGGCACCAGGAATGGGGGAGATTTAGGGAAGGACATGGAAATGTTTAAACAAAGTTGACACATATTTAGCAGGATCTCCCTTTTATGTTGTTGTTTAATGTCAAAGCACAGGAACCTTCATTAAAATTTGAAAGGAGGGATATTTAGAAAGAATTTTGCTGTTATTGGGTAACAAAAGGAAAAAAAAAATCATGGCCAAACACACTGAAGCGATCACCAGCTTGAACAGAGATGTCTGGCACCACAGGGGTAGAAGTGATGCTAAGAAGGCGCTCTACATCTCTTTGTTCCTCCGGCCACACCAGGTCTAGGCTCCTGCCCTAATTCAGAGGCATCCCACTGTGGCTTCAGGTAAAGACTGCCTGCCCACAGCTCAAAGGGCTGTTTTGACAGCCTGGGTGTCATGACTTAACCCCAGCCAGCAACTAAGCACCACGCAGCTGCTCACTCACTCCCCCCCATCCAGTGGAATGGGGGAGAAAATCGGGGAAAAAGAAGTGAAACTCGTGGGTTGAGATAAGAATGGTTTAATAGAACAGAAAAGAAGAATCTAATAATGATAATGATAACACTAATAAAACGGCAACAGCAGTAATAAAAGGATTGGAATGTACAAATGATGCGCAGGGCAATTGCTCACCACCCGCCGACCGACACCCAGCTAGTCCCGGAGCGGCGATTCCCTGCCCCCACTTCCCAATTTCTATACTAGATGTGACAACCCATGGTATGGAATACACTATTGGCCAGTTTCGGTCAGGTGCCTTGGCAGTGTCCTGTGCCAACTTCTTGTGCCCCTCCAGCTTTCTTGCTGGCTGGGCATGAGAAGCTGAAAAATCCTTGACTATAGTCTAAACAGTACTGAGCAACAACTGAAAACATCAGTGTTACCAACATTCTTCTCATACTGAACTCAAAACATAGCACTGTACCAGCTACTAGGAAGACAGTTAACTCTATCCCAGCTGAAACCAGGACACTGGGACAGAAGGTGTCTCTGCCTGTGCCCCAGGAATGCTTACAGACGTGAAGGTGCTGTGCCATCTAGGGATTTCTTTGGCTGTTTACGGCTGCTCAGCCTCAACATAGAGCAGACAAAAAGGGACCAAGGATCTGTTCTAGGCAGAGTTGGATATACTCAGAGTTATTTTACATCAAAAAGATACCTTGAAAAAACTAACTATAATTCCAGGCTGATTGTTGGTGTTCAGAGAGGTTTCTTTTTGCCATCCATCTACTGTGCAGCAAGGTAGGTACTGGTTAGAAAGAGCAGGAGGATGTTTTCTGAAGAATCAGACTTCAAAATCTTTCTGGCACATGATGTTCAAGAAGGTGGCCTGACAGCTTGATTCTGGGCAGCAAGCGTTATACTCCACCCTAAATTTGTTTATTTGAAAGGATAAATTTCCATGGTAAAGCACTGCACAATTTTTTGAAGATGAATACATGATAAGTAAAACAAAGATGGATAAAGTTCACTTTACATTTTTGCACCTCCTTCAAAATAGGAGTAAAACTATTTTCCATGAGACCATGCAGGAGCTAGTGGTAAATAATTTAGCCAGTATGTAAAGAAGCAGCTCCATGATGGCTCACAAACCACTCCTATCATGCAAAATGTCTGGTCAATATCTAACTGGAAAGTGTGCACTAGTTTGGAAAGCTTGTCCTCTGACTGACAAGAAGAGCCAATAAGTATTCTGTAAAAAACTGCAAGTGAAAAAATACTTCTGTGCTTGCAGAGCTTCCCAATTGGCAAAACAGTCACCTGGGGATGCTGGGAAATCCAGCTCAAGTCCCACTTGCAACTCTCTGTAAACTCCTCAATTGGCAAATAATATCTGTTCAATTAAAGCTGGTGTATACAACTGATTTCTTCTCTCTGCCGTAGATTTTTCACATACTCTAAGAAAAGTAGATATGTTGCTGAAGAGCATGTTGCATGCAGCTGTCAGAGAAGCATTTCCAGCTGTGCATTTATTTTGCTGATCCTGGTTAATTTGGCTAAGACAGGAATTCCTGAGTGGTGAGCTTATTTTCTTTTAATACTACACCTGTATGCAAATACTGGATTCATGTCCATTCATGTGTTCATTACTTTTTGCAGGGATTTTATTTCAAATTCCCAACTCAAGTATAATCTCTCCCTGCACAAAAAAATTAATGTTACTTTAAGTATGAAAAAAAATTTCTTCTAAGAAGAAGGTTTTAAGTGATTCTAAGTCAAGGGATTTTCAATGAGAGGGAACAGAACTTCCTTGTGGTCCCACATGCAATCTTCCTTTCAAAGTGGCTAAACGCTGCAGATGCCCATAATTACAATATTTAGCTGTATTTCACTGCTTTCTGCATATACATACAAATACATTCTCTCAGTTCAGATGAAGAGATTAGCTAGGCGTTCAATCTGTGATAGAGAGATCTTCTTGGGTTGTATGAAAAGTGTAGATGAGGGCAATAATTATGAAATTTAAGTCGTGGTGAATGCATTAGTAAAGAAGTCTTTATTCTTGTGCTGAAGCCTCCAAGTCACACCAGCAGATCTACATGGATAGGCCCCTGCCTAGTCTTGCCATCTCCAGTTCAGCTCCCCACTGACTCATGCTGGGGATTCACACTACTGGCACCTTCTGACACCTTCTTTTTTTAAACCAGTATTAAGGGTCTGATGCTGCAAGTTGCTAGGAGACCTCCTAATTATCGCAAAGTTTAAAGGGCACATGGGGCAGCCTGTATCATTTCTGGAGGAGGAGACAAACTCAGTTTTAACTATGCACTGAATTAACAAGCAGGTCAGGAGTGGACAGAATAATAGATATTCTTATATCAATCTTTGCTTTAAATTTGTTTTAAGGATTTACTTTCCTTCACAGAGTTATGAAAAAGTCATATCCTGATATTAATTCTTTTTCCTATCTAGCAATTAGTTGCATAATAAGTAGCTACAATCATTCCTCAATGTTGTGTCACCGAACATGCAAAACTTAAGACTGTAATCTGCCATTTTATGTTAGCTAAGCAGCTGTGACTGTATGCAAATAAAAATCTGGGGTTTTTTTCATATAAAGGCATGCATATGTGTGTGTACGCATATAAATATAAAGATACCTGATGTGACAATTTGAATGCAAAACACCAGATGCCTAAGTAGCAGGATGAACAGCAATACAACAAGCCTTCACTGTAGTAAAGGCATTAGTATTAGGATAAGAACATATAAAAGGAAAACTCTGAAACTAAATGAAGCTTTGTAATTTTTTTCCTGTTCACAGTATTAAGTTTACTACTATCTGCTATGTTGAGCAATCTGATCTAATTTTGAAACTAGCTGTGCTTTGAGCAGAATATCAAACTGGAAGACCTCCAGGGGTCCCTTCAAACCTTTTTTTAAATTATTACTTTTAAAATTATTATGTAATTCTAAAGAAGAATTCAGCAGATCCAATTTCAGTCAGTTACTTCCATCTCCTTGACTCCACTTAATTTATCAAGATCTTGCACTTGCTTCCTTGATCTCCTTTTTTTTTTTTTCTCAAATCCATTTAGCTTACAACTGGGAGGAAAATTTTCTGTGAAGGAAAAAGGAAACAATTGAGTCATTTCAGCAAGAATCCAATCTGCTGTTCCAGGACCCTCCAGGATTTTCTTCTCCCCATGAGGATGAGTGCATACCACATGAAATACACCCTAACCTCCAGAGCAACAAAACTAAACATGACTTCCAAACACATGTTCCTAAGTTTAAAAAAACATGATTAACTGGAGCAGGATCAATAAACAGCAAAATGAGAAGAATACTTACTTTCTTCTCTAAACATCACACACAAATGTGATTAGTTTTGATAATGTGACAATATCTGGAAGATCATTTGACCTTGTAAAATTAGTTTATTCTGTGAAGTGGAATGCTTTTTGTGGAAGTCAGGAAAGGATTCTTTGCAAACAGTGGGGAGGGGATGGGGATTAATAGAACAAAACAAAAATCTGATTCAAAACAGGTGGAGACCTTAATTTCAGTTCCTCCACACTTAATGAGAAATCTGTGCCACAGCCCTAATAAAGTAAAAAATTAATTGCCATGTATTGCCCATTAATAGCCAGTTTTCAGAACAAAGGGAGAATGGGGAATTTGCTCACCCTGGTATTCTACAACATCTGACAACAACATGTAAGCACAACACAAGTACAGGGAGAGCAAGGAGCTGGAAATATTAGTAGGACAGGTACAAATGGAAAAGCAAGAACACCTATTCATGTAGATGAAGATTAAACAGTACAACAGAAAACTGACATCGATATTAGCAGAAAGAATGAAAAGGTATCTAATGATACCAACCCTTGCCATCAAAAGCTTTTGACCTGTAGCTTGGATGAAGAGTATTCAAATATGAAAGGGTGTTACGTGACATTGCAGCAACAGAGATGGCAGTAAGCAGAAACTACAGAAGATGCGATTAACATAACAGGGATATGGAATCACACAGGATTTTAAAGTGAACATTATGCTGAAATGAGGCCACAGAAAACCACAAACCCTGTAGTGAGCAAGCATAAGATTTAGGTGAGGTGAGGATCCACTATGGAGAGGAAGGGAACAGGCAAGGGACAAGGGAACAATGGTTTTGTAGAAGTTGTCTTATGTGCTATAGGGTCCAAGAAGGCAAAAAGGAAAGAAAAAAACAAAAAAGAAGAAAGTAAGAATCAGTTTAAGCCAAACTTTCCTCTCTTTAGAGGAAAACAACCCAGAAAAAAAAAGTGAAAGAATACAGGTATCGCACCTTTTAGAGAGTCCTTAATAATAAGGACTGCTAATGGAGACTGCTAATGTTTTCACTGCTAAACAGACTGCCATCCCCTGGAAAAAGGACAAAATGAGTAAAATGTGCAGCTAGAGATGGGGCCGCAGGCTGCAATTCAAGGTGCCCAATCTTCACAGATTCTGCACAGCTAGACCTTCCAGCCTCCTCAAGCTCAAACTGAACTGGTGCGAGACAGAACATTGCAAGGGCAAGAAGTAAGCTGAGTATCTGTCTCAGAACAAAAACCTTCCTCAGGAACCCCCATCAGGTTTCCAGAAGCCTGCCTACACACCACTGCAGAACTGGAGTCTATATCCTTATTTGAACATAAAATAATTTTATCTTACGAGCATGTATTTTAAAAATCTATTAGTTTCCTTCTCAGAACACTTCAGTGAATACAATCAATAACTCCTAAAATATACACAATAAATGACAATCAAGAAGATATTGCAAGTGTATTGATTTAAGCAAAACGACCTTTCAAACCGTTGGGTTATCAATGGCATGTGGTTCCTTAAAAAAATATGCATGTAAAAATTCGTTTCAGATTAAATGTTTGAACAGTGTCTCTATTTTTACATTTGCAAATCCAGAGGAAGTAAATTTATGGAAGCAGTGGTTTCCATTTGATTAACATAAAGGTCAGAGAATAGACAGATTGGATATGTTATAAAACAAGCTATAAACATTGTAAATGTTTCCTTGACAATGTCATATAATTTTTCCTCTGAGCAGGAAGTATCCCAGCTATGCCAACACAACTGTCGGGTTCCAGGGCCAGGAAATGACTGTGTCCAGAAAAATTAGTAGGGCATTATGCATCCATTTTAAAGAATCTTTGAAATGGAATTCCTTACAAATATTAACACACACTATCTTAAAGAAGCAAGACTAGATTAAGTTCAAGAGGGTACACATGAATAATAAAGAGGTTTTTCCCATTTTTAAAAATAGCCTAGAACTGGGGGGCAATTTAACTTCTGATCTGTATTTTAAAAATATTACAAAATAATGACCTGCAGCTTCATGGGATGAGGGTAACATTGCCTTACATACACTTTTCTGCTTACAATTTACTGTGAACTAAAAGCAGCAGAGCTTCAGAAAGAGAAGAATTTCATGCCAACAGAACAACTTCCTAAGGGTTTAATTCAGAGTTTATTGAAGTCAGAGGGCAACTGTTTTCGTTACTCTAATGGGCTTTGGTTCATGCCCTAAGAAAACAGACTAATCTGAGAGACTCCCATTGGATTTATACAGGGTATTGTAGGCCACAAACACATTAGACTGGTCAAACTCTATGCCAGATTTTAAAAAAAGACCAAGAAGTTGTCAGAGGTTCATATGAGCCAAAGAAAAGTGAATGGCATAGATCATAAGATCATACATCGATTTTTCTCCAGAAAGAAAGCTTAAAATATACACTCTGCAGAAAGTGATTTTTGCATCACCAAACATTTTATAAACACTAAAAGACTTAGCTAGTAAGGGAAGGGTAGTTTTGAGACAACTTGCTGTCTGATCTACAGCACATGGTCAAAATTGTGACTGGTATATACTCAGGGAGTGGTGTAAACCTGCAGCTGGAATATGCCCCCTGCAGAAGCTAGTGTCTCTCCACCAGCGTGCAGTGGATGCACATAGGATTAGGGACACCGCACTCACCACCCTTCCCGCTGGGAACATCTGAACCACAGCCTTGGCCGCATCTGTCTTTCACTAATTTCTACCCAGCTCTGCAACACAGAAAGCTGCAGCTTCTCCCCTTCACTTCTGCTGTCAGCAATCCCTTCCTTTAGCTGGGATAAGTGAGGTTATTTTCTCAGCTCCTGCATGTCCCAAAGGATTTCACCCTTAATTAGTCCTGAGCAAATACAGCAGAATATGCAATCAAGTATTCCTTCACGAATATTTCACAAAGTGAATTCCTTCATGAAGATTTCAGCACGTTACTCTCTTTCAACAGGCTGCATGCCAAAATTATTTCCCCTGGTCAAAAAAGAACATGGCTTTCAAATGTGCTTTGAAACTTCGCCCACTTTTATATATATAGAAAGTAATTCTAGCACTTGCAGAATATCTTAATTGGCTTCTTAGCAGGACAGAGGATTTCACTAATTCAGAAAAAAGTTGTGCTTTTAAAGTTACATTTCCAATCTCTAGAACAAGGTTAATGTATAAAGCTTTTTCTAATGCTAAGATTCAAGGTACTTCAGATGGCATTAATGAGATCTGTTTAAATTATAATTATGCTACCTGTACTTTTCTTCACGCTGCTTCAAGAAACCTAGCAATAAAGATAGCAGCATTCATGCTGGGAATATTTTTTTACATGAAACAAGGTGAAAGGAGGACAAACATTTTATAAATTTCTGTAAAACAGAATCAACTTTATGCAGAAGTCTGTCAGATATGCAACAATCTGCCATCATCACAAGAACAGCTGGAAGGTTAAGTTAATACAGTTCTGTATATGCCAGTTTGCCTCTTCTACTCCATTAAAAAGTTGGATGTCTACTCACCAGTTTCCTGGGGGAAAGGTATTCATCCATAAGTAGTTCTCTGTCATCTTTAATCAGCGGACTGGGATTTAGGTTGCCTCGCCAACTCAAATCAGTCACCCAGACTGCAGCTGAGGCCAGATGAGGAATTCTGCCAGGATTCCACTTCAGGTCCATCTCAATATGCTTTGAAAAAAAAAGGATAACAAGCAGTCCGATTTTTCCCCCCTATTTATTATTTTCCCTTCAGCAAAATCTATTTTGACTTCCATTGCAAGTCAGCAAGTGCCTATGGAGAGACAGGTTTCTTTAATGAGAACGAACCCAAAGCAACGCATCACATAACATATATTCTTCCTCTTCTTCACCCTCAAGAGCTATCCTAGTCCCACATCTCATTCAGCTTTGGGTGTAAGATTTTACAGCAAACTATCATTTGCAGTTATACAAAAAGCCAGGCATACCTATGGCTCTGTACAATGAAGGTAGTCGAGAACAAACAACTCGGGACACTAGCCCTTCCCAGTCTTCTCACTGCTCTGCTCACCCTTCTCCAGTGGCAATGAATTTCCCGTCCACATGGGCCTCCTACCTACCCATCCCCTCTTGAAAAACGTGAACTGCACTCAGCAAAACTCTGCCAGGCTCCAGGCTGAAAGTGCCAGCACCAGGACACGTCACCACTTCTCTCCAGTGTTTTGAGCTCTGCCTGTAAGTAATACGGACAGCAGCAGTTTGTATGTGCTGTCCTAAATTAAACATACCTGCACTGTTATTGACTGCCCTCTGGGTCAGACAGGCCATAGTTACTGACTTCTACTTCTGAAGACAGTCTTGGAGAAAATAAAATTGAAATACAATTTAAACAAAACTGTGTGTTTTGTTTAAACAAAACTGCTTCAAGTGAGGAATGAAATTCAAAGTTTGAAGATGAAGCACTTCAAAAGTGTTCATTCTTCAATTCCCAAAGCTATTCCTTTACAGAAATACTAACAACTAACTTTGAAATATGGAATAAGCGTATGTACACCCGTTAGAGTCAAAAAGCAATCAGCTGTACCTGAATGGTACAAGCATTACTATGATTTATACAGCTATTTACTACTACTTGGCAGCAAGGAAGTATCACAGCTGGAAACATTGCTGTAACAACAAAAGGCTAGACTAGAGAAAAGCCTTCTCGCTCTGCTGAAGGGAAACCTGCAGTTTTCCTCTGTTCACCACTGTGAAGCAATACATATTCTTAGTGCTGGAAAAGTAATTAAATAATCAAGCTAATCATAACTGGCTGACAAGGCTTCAGTGGTGGCCAAGACCTGAGAATTACCACCTTCCTTCCCTCTCATACTAATAAACAGTTAAACACAGGAGTGATTTCTGTTAGGAAAAATAGAGGAAGTTCTGACTGCTCAGCTAGTCATCTCTACTCAAGAGGATTGACTGGTTAGCAGGTGAGAGAGCTTTACACCAAAGAGACTTCTTGCTCTGACTACTCACAGCCAGTCAAAAGTTATCATCTCTGCACTAGCAAAAGAAATTCGAAAGACTCAGTACTGTCAGAAAAAATAGCAGCCCTTACCTGAAGAACAACAAAAAATTAACGATCCACCAAACCTTCCCCTGCAGGATCTCCTAGTATTAAGAAGAGAGGAACCCAAACCTCACACTCCTAAGTGCTCCTTCCATACGCTCATCAGGGGAGAGGCAACCCACAGAAAACAAAAACTATTTTTCCAAGATCACTGCATGTACCTGGCAAGCATTCCTAGAGGAGAAGCTGACTTCTCAAATGAACTACATTTGAGCCACAGCAATGTTCAACACTTAAAAAACATATTCAAGAACAAATTCTTCAGAGACACGTTACTCCTTTCAATCTTTCTTAATGGCTTATAAAAGAAACACCATAAAGTGAATTGAGCAGTGACATTTGCAGCTTCTAAAACCTTAGTGTGCCTATAGTAGTATAAGGACAACTTTCATACGTCTGCCCATTAAGAGGGAAAAGTGATCTCAAAAACACTAAGTGTCTTAGTTTTTGGAAGAAAAACTACAACCCATAAAATTCTATTATCTGTTTCTTTTTCCAAATATTTCTAGAATTTCTCAGATTTTTTTCCTCTACTTTCTTTAGAGCAGGTCAATATGATTTAGTCAGTATGCTGAGTTGCAACAGTCATCAGTTGTCCAAGGAAATTCAAGAATCTTACACGATATGAAGGTCTTCTGGTGTTGTCTTTATTTTCTTAGGAAAGAATTATTTTGGTCAATAACTGACTTGGATTAGAATATCTGCCATATAAATGCTGGAATACTTGGACAGTTGCACAAGACTTTTGTTGGATCATGTGCAAATACTGGTGGTTCTTTCTAAATCAAGTGAGGATCGTTATTACCCAAAGATAATCCTATATGTTATTGGAGCCAAGTGGAACAATAGTTAGAAATCACTGGTGTAACATGTGAGTGCAAAACACAATGAGATATTAGCAGGATTGTGTAGATTTGGGCTGTAAAGAGTTGATACACTTGCATAAAACAAATTATTGTTCTCCTTTCTTCAGTCCATCACTATTACATTTCAGAACATCCTTCAATCTTTGAAATATGTGTTGATACAGCACTTATTTAAGGTTTGACAGGGAGATCAATTTGTGGTTTAATATCTGAAGTACACTTCCAATTCTATACTTCCCGCTATTGATCTGCTGCTTGTAATTATTGTAACATTGGATTAGTGAGGAAAAAAGCATTTTCATCACAAATTGTCTGGGATCAAACTGAGTTATTATCAGCAAACAAAACTAATTTTTTTGACATGCTTCCATCACTTCAAAACTTTCTCCAGAGAAGAAAGAATCTTCTCCTGAACGTGGACCAAAATAACATCCTCAAAATGAGGAATACAGAAAAGCTAAGAGTGCAAGAATCCTAGTGGTGAGGTAGCGATCTTACATAAAAATCCATAAACCTCCAAAATCTCCAGCACTGTGTAGGAGTAAGAAGGGGGCCTGGCACAACACTTGTCCCCCTGCAGGTACAGGAGTCAGACCACTCATTTTCATCAGATCCACCTGACTTTCTGAGACGGATAAAATCATTCCAGTAAAGCCACCTCACCCACTCATATAAAATGCTAAAAAGCAAGCGAGAAATCTATGGTTTTGTCAAATGCACAGGAAAAGCAACTACAGATCCAAACTACCGTTAGCCTCAGTGGGACAGTTTACAGGGACTGGAAAGACTTCATTGTCATTAAAGAGGCCTGGGAAGTCACAAACCTGAAGATTTACTCCACAGAGAAGGTGGTTGCATTTGATATATGTTGGATCTATATGTTGAATAGTAATGCAAATCATTCCTGGAAGACTTTGTGGGACCGACAAGGATAAAAGGTAACTGCACCTAACACAAAGTTTCAACGAATTCAATGGGAGAGCAAAGCAGTACCAGTAAGCTGATGAGAGTGTCAGGGAAAGAGAAAATGACTGGGAAAGAAAGGGGGGTTTGTCCTGCATGTGAACGCTGAGAAGAATAAAAGAATGAAAGAAATCAATGCAGGATTTGCATCATAGGTCTTGACTTGGCAGTCTCTTACACATGTGGATAACTAGAAGCAGATAATCAGTGAGTGCAGGAGAAATCAATGGCCAGAGCAGTGAGATGGAAGATCTTGAATTCTACAAACAGTTAATCTGCCAACTTTCCCCACTGCTGCCACTCTCCTTCCCAAAGAGCTATTCAATTCACAGACATGTTGTGAAAGTTCATTAAAAACTGCATGATGTTTTCAACATATATAGAGTAATACAGCTAATAAAGACCATTATTAAAATTAAATGATCCTTGGAATAACATGTTATTCAAAATCCCTGCAGCATACTGTCATTTCTAGAAAAAATTGGCAGAGAATAGTTATTTGATGTTCTTAGTGTCCAACAAACTGGTAAAACTCCAAGATTTTATTTTCCTGCTGCAAGATTTATCAAAGAGTCAATGATAGGATTGTGTATTCTTCATTAAATATATATTAATATTCATTTCAAATACAGCAATTGCCAGAAATGTTTGACTCCGTATTAATATGGCTTCTTAAGTCTGGGAAAGACTCTCTGAATTATGTGACTAGGCATAATAATTTCTAATGCAGCCTTCAAGACATTACCTAAAAAGCTTGTCCAAGCAGTTAGGCTACTATTTAAAATAAAAAAAAACCCAATCAACTGTAATCAATTGAGATTTACTCTAGGAAAGACATATACCCCTATAAATTAACATCCCATACAAAAATGAATCTCTACTCCCTTAGGCCAGCTTCTCAATCAGCATCCTCTCCTGCTCTGTGGCTACCCATGCCTTCAAAGATCTCAACTGGACAGGGAGGGGTGTGATTTCAGGCAGGGTACTGCAATCTGTATGCCCTTATCTTTATGTCACCAGCCTAAAAATTTTCTAGAAAAAGAACAATTGAGAACCATTGTGCTATCTATCCCTTCATGACAGGAAGTTTGCACTGCAGACTTCCATTTCTCTTGCCCTGCATAATGTAATTTTTATTTGTTTAATCCAGAATCACAAATTCCAGTAGTGCCCATACTGTTACCACTGCCACAGAATGAAAACAAAGAATTCTGTGTTTACTAAGGATTTGACAAAAGGTTTGGTTTATAAGTCCCAAGGGAACTATGAGTGCCCTTTTAAGTGTAATTTTGTGCAAGTGCACTACAGATAACCTCTTCTGGAAAAGAACTGTTTGGGCAGCTGGAATTTACTATGATGTCATCAGGAAACTACTCTTACAATAATCCACCCCTAATGGCAAAAACAGTTCCTGCTACATAAATGCAATATAAAGCATCCTGCAACGCATCAGCCTATTTTAGCAGGTGCAACTTCTAAAAAGTTGAAAAATAAAACATCTGACCTGATATTAATATGAATCTTCCTTTTCCGTATATGACTAAATGATCATGTTTTAATCTTCTGGTTTTGTTAAGCAGAAGGAGGTAATGACTACTTCAGTAGTGCTACTTTAATATCAAGGGATGATGTAAACACTGTAAAGAGCATTCATAAATATTCCACTTGTGTGCCCCACTAAAGAAAAAAGCTTTTATGAGAATGCTGAAATATCAAGATATCAATATGCCGTTTAATTAAAAATTCACTGACTTCAACAACATTGAATGACTCCAATGCTTACAATGATGGTGTTGTTTAAGCATTCAGCCAATTTGAGGCCTTGGTTCAAGCACCCAAATTTGCACATAAAGCAAGTGCACCGATTTGCCTCATTGTTTACCTTCCTTATATATGGTTTTACAAGCAGTTAAGAGTGCCTGACAGTTCTTTGGTATTACATGTAAATCCTGCTCTACAGTTGCCATGACCATGGTAAGTAAGCCTCAAGATCTATGTCCCACACAGTCCTTGGGAAAGCTCTTGGGAGCTTCATAGACTTTGTATTACCCCCATGCACAGAGTTGAGTTCAAACTGTGCCTTTGTCCAAAGCAGCAGTGATCCCAGAGAAGAAAACGCATGCTACAATCCCAGACTAGGTTTGAGCCAAAACCCTTGAGATAAAAGGTGTTTCATATTCTTAAAAACACAGCACTAATAAATAAAAAGGCAATGCATTTAAATGCCACCCATTTCTCCTTTATATATCTACAAGTTGCATGTATTAAAAAAGCAGGATATATAATATTTTCCCAGATCCTGCTGAGGAGATTGTAAGGCGATGAGAAATTTTTTATCATGTGTGCTGGAAATGTCTCTAAATTAAATCATTCTGGAGCTAGCTTGTCAAACGTTGTCCTCATAGCAGGATAAAAAGCAGATCACTCTCTATTATAAGTTCCATTATGTGTCAAAGAAACAATAAACCAATGTGAAATCAATTGGTTTTGGTATTTAGAGTCCTGTGGTGGGAAGGGATCAGTGGCAATTTCTGTCTGGCTACAAACATTCATTGATACTCTCTGCAGTGCAAGATTACAGACAGTGGCTATGAATGAGCATGGATTATCTAAATCCTTAGCTGAAACTGCAAGATGCTAGAGATTGAGATTTTTTTTCTTATATAGGAGAACTTCCTGCTGCAAGAAAAAGTCTCGAGAGGCTCTTCTGCTGTCTGTTCCCACAATCAGCCTAAGCAAAGCAAAGCAGAGCGTAGGATGTGGGGGTAGCTGGTGAACAACAGGGATTATGGAAAAACAGAGCTCTGAGGTGCCTATGCCTTCACTGCCAGAAGGTTGCCAAACGATCTTATGATCATTTCAGTTAGTGGAGGAGATAAGAGTAAATCCTTCACCATTTTAACTTTAGCAAGGTAACCAGGGATCAGGAAGCTGCATTTGGCTCTTCATGGCCACAAATTTTTATTCAACAGCATCCATATGTTAAATAAGGGAGAAACAAGGCTGCTCTATTTAAAATCCTCCTGTCTTTATGCAGGTGTCCTGTCATGGATAGCTAATGCTGAGATACACAGGAACCAACTTATCTGTGCTTGTCACATACACAGATGCTGCCTTAAACATAGATGTCACTGGAGCAGAAGATTGGGGAAAATAATTAGTTTAGGCAATTCTAACATTACAGTTTCAGCTTTGTTAAAATAAAAAGTATTCACCTATAATGTTGTTCTTTTCAACTATTCCCAAAGCACAGATATTAATTAAAATTGCAGCACCAGCTTAATGAAGTCTTTTGTCAGGAAATGCTTAATATCCTTCTTTTTGGACCTTACCTATGATATCCTATTCTTATTTCAGAAGACAGGATGTACAGGTAAGTGCATCCTGCCAGGCTGAATTAAGATTTGATCTCAGGTTTAATACTCCACAGGTTATCTTAATATCTATTGGATATTCTGTTAACTGTCAAAGGACAATAACCCAAACAATTTTTATTTTTTTTTTTTTAAATGTCAGCCAGGTCATTAATGTGCCCTCCTTGTTTTCAAAAGGCCTAATTCAGCAATTATTTAAATTGCAGATGTCAGGCATATTACTGGACATACTGAGGAAGGACATAAACAAAGCAAGGTTTTGCAGAGTCAGTATCTTTTTAAGGTCAACAGATACAGTTAGGAAAAAAAAACAAGTTTTAGGGCATGCAAAGCCCTCTTCATGTCATGGGCACTTATCCATACTCTCCAAGCTCACCGAGGAAATCTAACTCAGCACCATAGTTTCAGGTCCCAATCCTGAAAAGACTTATTCATGTGATCAACTTTGCACAGAGTGAGTAGGGAGATGACCCAAGTACAAAGTTCATCAACTGGCTAACCCAAGATAAAAGCATCTGCCAGTATCATTTAAAGTATTAGCAAAAGTATTGCCACCAGCCTCCCCCAAATGTGTATTCTTTCCTCTCAACACCTCTCCAAGAGGTGGTCTACAACCAGGTTGAACATCTCTCTGCTCTTCACCAGCCACATTACATAAAGTCCCATAGGTCAAGGCTCACCAAGGTTTTTCTTCTTTAGCTTCCAGTTTGACTGAGAAGGCTTGAAGATATGAATCCCAGCATACTATTTCTGAGCTGCTGGAGCTGGGCTGAAGAATGGCAGCCAGATGGCCCGAGTGCCCAAGACCAGCACTGCATATCCTACAACCACTCTGCATGCCAAGTCTGAGTGCATTAAAAGAAAAGTTACCTTCAGGGAGCTCTCCACTTATGATGTGTATTTAACATCTGGAAAAATAAACAATACTGTCTCAGCACATAGCCTGCAATATATATATATTTAAAAAGTAAGAAGCAGCATGATGAAATCATATTTTGGGGGGGAATAAAAAAAGATTTGAGTGACTCAGGGCTAATTCATCACCCAAGGAATAGTCTGCCTGAGTTAGTGCTTGTGGGTGAGGCATTTCTGTTCTGGACATATTCTGTTATCAGTGTAAAGGTACTTTCTTACTGAATAAAGCTTTTGTAAGTGAATAAACTGATTTGTCAACTGATTTGCATAGATTATACCGTATTCCACTGGTGGCCACACTGCACAAAAAGTTCGAGATTAATCTTCTTTAAGTGATGAGAGCCAAAGAATAAGTTAGTATGTCCTATGCAGACTCAGAATTTCACCCACTTTTAAAAAATCATGTACAAGGTGGTGTCAATTTTTGCAAAGATGGGACAATACAAAAAAAGTTCCCTCTCTCACTGCAAACTTAGTTTTGCTTTGGTGTTGCACTAATAATCCTTTCCTGTCACATGTAAAACCTCTTCACCCTGCACAAATACTGCTTTGAACATAGCCTTGCTGTCTTTATCTGGGGCTTAAGGCAAGAGGCTTTCACATCAGTTGACACTCTCCCAGCTCGTTGAGAAGAAGCTGGGTAAGTCACATGTATACTGCTCTCTCTCCAGCACCTTCCCCGATTTCTCCCACACACCCAAAGGTCTTCCAGTCTCTCTCCATTCATTAGGATAATAATATCGCAGTGCAGCTCAGTTTTCTGAGACACAAAAAGATGCAGTGTCTCCCTGCACAGGTGAGCGCAGTCTCAGATCAAGCTTACAGCAGTGCTGCTCATTCACAGGCTATTCGAACCCATGGACTCAGGACTAAGTGACAGTCCAAAGCCGCTGAGAAGAAAAACTATGTATTCGGTCTTCGAAGAATTTTTAGTATCCATCATTTAGAAGCATTTCCAGATTCCAGCTAAGAAAAGGACAATAAAAGCAGACTTTTCTTCCAACTACTGTTGCATTGTATTTATGAGCCCTTTGAAATCCAAACTTCTGTGCAGGATGAAAATGCATCAAATATGGCATTTCTGAGTTTCAGAGTGCTCTGTTGTCCCCAAACAATTTTCAGTCTGTTGTATCAGGTAATTAAGCTAACTGAAGCAAGAGATTCCATGGCCCGCAAAGCCATTTGAAGAGTCATTTTCCACACTGGGATGTTTCTGATTTCCAATGTGTTGCTCACATGGGATACACTGTATAAAAACAGATGGATTCTAGCTGAACTCATAGGAAAATACTAAACAGTGGAAGATGGCGCAGGAGCTTATTTAGTAACAAACACTCCCAAAATTTTAGCAAGGGCAGAAAACGTAACAGCGAAAAGGAATTTGCAAAATCAGTTTAGGCTACTAATGCATTATAACTGTCCTGCTGGGTCAAGGCAGATGTCCAGCTAGCTACTGTAGTCAGAAACAGATGCTTGAAAAACAATATCAGAAGCAGAGGTAGTCCAAAGCAATCCTTTCCCTGACATACTGTTTTAATTTCTGGCAATCAGCCACTCAGTAACTTCCCAAGCCAAAAGGTGTGTTGTGTTTGACAGCTGGCAGGATATATAGGGAAGCAATTATTTGTCACGTCTCAAGACATGACAGTCATCCAACCACTAAAGAAACCACATGAATTTTATCAGGAAGCAGTTTTTAAAAGGGAGAAAGTGCTTTTTTTGCATGGTATTTGTTTAAATTGTGGAAGACACTGGCATAGGTTGTTGTGGAGGCTAAAATTATAAATGAGTCAAAAGCAGTTAGATAGAATTATGGAGGATTCATCCATCTGTCCATACCACTCATTAATTTATAGCATCTCCTTTTTCATCTCCTCTTCTAGCTGAAAAGTCTCATTTATTTTGTCTGTTTTCCATTTCTCACCTTTGTTGTATTTCACAGAAACAACTTCAGTTCTGCCATTTACCCTCCAGGATGATCAGAAGTGCACATAAGATTCAAGATATGGCCACAGAGACAGTACATGAATTTACACTGTTTTCAATTCCTCTTCTTAGAAGTTTTAACACTGTCTTTTTGACTAGCTGCAAGATTGTATTTTCAGAGAACTACCACAGTAGCTTAATACTCTTTCCCAAGTAGCAATAGTTTACTCAAAGCTCTTCATTCTATATATGTTTCTTTCCCTCACATTCATCGCTTTGAACTTGGGTGGATACTCTATTAAAACAAAACAAAAACACACCCAAGCACTACTAATGCTAGTAACATTAAAAAAAAAAAAAAAAAAAAAAAAAAAAAAAGAGAGAGAGAAACCAAAGTAGTATTAGAACTTCACTCTAAAAAATTAAATTAAAACTCAAGATGCAAAAAATGTAAGATAAACAGCCAGTATTATGCTATGCTTCAAATACTGCTTCCTGATGTGAGACACTACAATCAAAGGAAAGTGTGTTTTCTGAAACTTTTTTTTTTTTTTTTTAAGTATCAGATAATGCATCTTTGGACTGGCCATGGTCCACAATCTTTTCCTTTTAATACAGGTACATTCCCTTTTGCCATGGCAAATCTTGTCTTCTGATCTGTATTATCACAAGTACTTGTGGCCCTACTGATATAAAATAGGTTTTGCTCCCAATTGTTTTTCAAGCCAACATATGAATCTGGGGAACGTATTAAAAACCTAAACATTTTACTAGCAAATTAAAATTATGCAGATGTACCTAAATTAGTTTCTGTGAAAAGATTATGAATTTTCTGATTTAAAAAATAACCTCTTCATAATTCCTCCTGAATAAACATTAAGCCATTCCCATTAGTGACAAATGTAGCAATCCCAGATTTATGGTATATTACAAAATATCACTATTTTGCAGCACTAAATTTTATACTACTTCAAACTTAGAGAATAAATGTAGTTTCTTTAACTATGTCCCCTAAGGAGCTTCAGTTAGAAAAGTACCTGCATCATCACCATAATAAATAATAATATCACTCCAGTCCAGGGCTAAACTCACATCCAGTCTCACATTGAATCTGAATCCTGCTTTTATACAGGATCAGGTCCCTCAAGTTGTGTAAGAATAGGCTGATGGCATCCCAGGCCACGGGCAGAGCCTGTTCTCTCTTGCGCTGAGAGTAGCATACAATTAAACCAACAAATTGAACTGCCCATAGGTGGACGTATCCACACATCAATCTCTTGAGAGGTCAGACCTACAGGAGCATAGTATTTCTCAGTCTTAAAGTCAAGAGAGAGAACACAATGGCCAGAGACAACCCCTGCCCCAACAAAACCTGTTAATGACTGCAACTGAGATCTGACATGCCTGAAGGCTGCATTTTTAATCCAAGTTGGTCTAGGCAAATTCAAATCAGAGAAAATAACAGAAAGCAGAGAAATAAAATGAAATGGGAAAGTAATTTAAAAAAAAATTCTGAAACATTTTCAGTCATTTGTACATTTGAAATTATTTTACCTTTTCTTCCAATGCCACTGCTGTCCTGCTTTCATTTCCCATCCCTCTCCTACAGAAATTTTCATTTACTAGTCACAACTGTTCATCTCTATTTATCTTGAATGATGCAGATCCTCATAGTGGAATTTCTTACTTGGTTGCTCCATATCCTGCTAAAACAACAGTAAGAACACAATCTTCAAGAGAAAAAAACCTGAAATCCCAAACAAACTCAGAGACTCTGAGCATTTGACAATTAATAATAAAAGCGTACTTTATCCACCGTAGCAGTGGAAGTCCATGCTCAATACGTCTTAAAAGTGTAACAGGACATGAAGCAGTACAGCTTAATGAAAGTGTAACTGTGTCCTGGTTTCAGCTGGGATAGAGTTGATTGTCTTCCTGGTAGCTGGTGTAGTGCTATGTTTTTGAGTTAGGTATGAGAAAAATGCTGATAACACACTGATGTTTTCAGTTGTTGCTAAATAATGTTTAGTCTAAAGTCAAAGATTTTTCAGCTTCTCATGCCTAGCCAGCAAGAAGGCTGGAGGGGCACAAGAAGCTGGCACAGGACAGCTGACCCAAACTGGCCAATGGGGTATTCCATACCTTGTGACGTCATGCCCAGTATAGGAACTGGGGGGAGTGGGGGCAGGGGGATCGCTGCTCAGGGACTAACTGGATGAGCGGGTGGTGGGCAATTACACTGTGCATCATTTGTATATTCCAATCCTTTTATTACTTATTAGTGTTGTCATTTTATTAGTGTTGTCATTTTATTAGTTTCTTCTTTTCTGTTCTATTAAACCTTTCTTATCTCAACCCACGAGTTTCACTTCTTTTCCTGATTCTCTCTCCCTCCCACTGGGTGGGGTAGGGAACTGATTGAGCGGCTTGTGATGCTTAGTTGCTGGCTAGGGTTAAACCACGACAGTTTCCCAAGGGGATCATGAGAAGGTAAGGATTTAATACAGAAGAATCTACATATTTGCAAAAAAAAAAAAAGTTTTTTACTGAACAATTATTTACTCAAAGAACAGTCATTTCCTAGGCTGTAGCAGTAAGTTGAACCTGTGTTAGAGAAAACGTTGCCATTAGGCTAGCACGGGGTAAAAGGCTGAAGTCAACATTTAATACCTTTTCACTGTATCACTCATTGGAAAATTTTGCCTTGTAAAAGCAGTGGGAATAGAAAATAATAGGTGAGCAGGAACATTTATATCTGGAAAAAGTGACTATAGAAGATGGGTGCACAGCCAGGTTAGCACAGGCCTCACAGGCCAAAGGGAGAGCTTAAGATATCCAACTAACTAATTACCGTCTGCTGAAAACTATGGGTGAATATTGCAAGTCTCTTGCTGATAGCAGGTTCATCCCCAAACCATTCTCCACACCACAGTGGGGTCGTAATTAGGACAGGGACCCTACCCGAGCCCTTTCTGCAAGAAGCTGAACAAAGCTTAAAGCCTATAAACCCGGCACTGGCAAGTCTGTACAGTCATTCAAGAGAAGCTGAGGAGGCACTACGGAGGAGCCGTGTTCTCTCAATGTGACATACCCAGGGATGCTTCTACAACTTGCAAGTGCCCAGGACTATTCATCAACATTTTTCTCCTCAGAGCTCTACCAAAGCATAAAATTTAAACATGCCGTTAAACCTACCAGACTCATTGTCAACACCCACGTAAACAGAGACCTTCAGGTCCTTTCCACCTCCTCGTAGGTCTTCCTACAGCAATGCACACTGTTGAGGTCTTCAAGCCCTGGGACGCACTCAACGTGTACCACGCCAGTCAACGTGGTCACCGCAAAGGCCTTTTTTAAAGGCCCCTAAACGTACGTGTACAAATACTAGGGGAAATCACCTCTTGTGCCGGGCCCCACGCCCACCGCCCCCACAAAGCCATCTCCAGGCTGCTACCCTCGCTACCCCCTCTCTCCCACGGAGGTGAAGCACGACCCCTCCCCAAGGGCCTGCCTGCTGGTAACGGGACGGGCGGCGGGGAGGCTGGGGCCTCCCTCCCTCCCTCCTTCCTTCCTTCCTTCCTTCCTACCTGCCGGCCGGCCGGGCCGGGCCCAGGGCACTGGGCCGGGCCGAGGCTCCCCGTCTCCAGGCAACCACCGCCGCCGCGACGCCGAGGCCTCCGCGCCTGACCCTGCGCTGGCGGCTCCGCCCCCGGCCCCCGCGGCTCCGCCCCCGCCCCGCCCCCCGCCGCCCCGCTCGTCCGGTGGGGCTTCTGGCTGGGAGGGGCGGAGCAGGGTGGTTGCAGGGGCGAGAGTGGCCCCGTAAAGAGCGGGAGCGAAGCGGGAGCGAAGCGGGGGTGGGCACGGGAAAGGCGGCAGGACCCCATGTGGGATTTGGGTGGCCGGTGAGCACACCGGGGTGGCAGTAGGAGGGGGGTCGGGGGCGTCTCCGTTCCCGGCAGCACCTGAAACGTTGTCTGCGGCCTGGGGGCTAACGAGCGCCGCGGTGCCCCGAGGTGGTTCCGCACGCTGCGGTTGCCTGCATACAGCGAACAGCTTCCCTCAGGCGACCGCTCCATTGGCTCGAGTGAGAGTGGCTGGGTTGAGGACCGAAAAATAAGGCTGGCTTCACCAAATGGTTTTGCATTTACAAAAGCAAGAAACAAACAGATTAAAAGACTAAACTTCCAGACCAGCGTGGTCGAAAGATTAGACGCAGCCGAATGAAGTTTGTCGTCATTTGGATCCAACGGATGTGGTTCATCTTTTGTTGGTGACATGATCAAACATGTCTGTTGGTGTGAGAGTGCACCTCCCGTGCAGGTCCGTGAGCAGCAATGCGCTATTCTTTTGCCGTTCACCATCTCCTGGTTGGAGGTTGCCACGGCATCATCGTACTCCTTTTTCACTATTCGACCCTGATAAGAATAAAGAATACTTACTAATTTCTGGGGGGGATTTTCTGGGACATCAGAAAATCACAGTGCCATCAGTGCCAAGTGCGCACCCAGGGCACGGACAGGCCAGCGTATGGGATTAGCTTCCTGTGGTTTAATGAGTGCATCTGCAGAGCCATCTTAACCGACCACATTAATAGCCCTTCCACTCTCTAAATGAAACTTGTTTGCTTTCCCTTAATATGGTTTATTTTAAAAAGCAAGGGACTAAAGCGCAATGCAGTTTTCACAGCTCCACTGAGAGGCACTAATCCATTAAAACAGGTTAATTCAATCATCCAGACTCATCTGTCCATAAATTAAATTTGCCTGTTCGAACACACGTGTTACCTGATCTTTTAGACTCATATATTTATTCAGAACATTGCTCTTTACCATTCTCACTTGCACTTAGGAGGAATCCACATTTCCACACTTTAGATATAGGAATCAGGCACCTGGGAAAATGCAATCACACCCTCAGTGGTCCCGCACAAAAAGCCTGCTTTTTCAGGGGTTTACTCTCAGGACGGTACCCAGTGTATTCTTGGGAGCAGCCCTTAGCAGTGTTTCTCTTGGGGGCAGGAAGGTGGAAGGTCCGGAGGGAAGACGCAGAGTCCTGCCTGCCCTTTGGAAGAGGCTGGAGTTTTGAATCCCCTACTTGCACACACTCACCCCCTCACACCTCCAATCTACACTGTACCTTTGCAAGGATGTTGGAGAGCAGCAGCTGCTGGTGGATTGCATCAGCATTTCCTCTGCTACAACATTAAATTGACTCTAGGGTTTGGAAAATACTATCTTAGACCATAGGTCAGGAAATGTGTTGACTCCCCTCTTGCAGGGTCTGATGGTCAACTAACGTCAGAGAAAATCACCAGGGGCCTGATTTTCCAAGGTGATGAGCGCACTCAGCTCCACCTGGTGCGATAGCAGCCCAGCTGCCCATCTTCACAGGAAGGAAGGCAATGGGCCTTGACGTGCTCCAGGAAGGTAGCATGATTCAGTGAAAACAACACTGCATCAAGCATCTGCCCCTTGAATTTTATTCCCAACTCAGCCATTTATCTTCTGGGTAACTAGCTTAGGTCACCTTGACTCAGTTTCCCCCCACACCCCTTCTTGGGACACACTTTCTGAGGGTTATCTATGGAGTAAGTGTATCGTGTATGCACATATCTGCATAGTAGATTACTTCTTTTCCTTCTTTTGCTAGAAATAATCTTGTTACGGCCAACCCAGCCTGAACTATTTGAAACCAATCAAAGAAGAAATGCATCTTTCCATCACTGAGCAAGAGAAAAATCTGGCACAATTTCAGGGTAGATACAGGAGTTTTCTGTCTGCCCTGTTCAGAGTTACTGTAATTGTGCTGGCACCATTCCCAGAGCTGAGCTAAGGTCAGTGAGAAACCTGTAAATTAATAACTGTGGAGCTGATGTGATCTCTATCCAGGAATCACGTTGTACATTTGTGAAGCATTATCGGAGAGAATAGTTGTGTTTCAGTTTTGCCAAGAAATATTTAAAATCTTTAATCTTAATATTGACAATTAGCATACCCTGGACCTATTTGGAGATGTTGGACCTGATTCTGATCTCACCATCACAGGAACTCCACAAAACGGGTTAGTCTGGATTAATCGTGTTGGTGCTACCCAAATGCACAGGAATCAGGTGAAACTTTCTCTGAAAACCAAGCCTAGATGGACACGCTTTTCCTTTGGGGTCTTATCTTACAACGAAGATATTCGTCTGTCCTCCTGGTTTTATCCATCACAAGCAACATCCAGTCATCCCAGTCACTAATCAATATTGTTGGTTAATAGCTAATTGCTCTTGCCACTTGCATTATTAGCATTCAGGAATTCCATTGTATTACAACCTAGAAACACTGGACCAGAAGGGGCTTTCTGGTCAGAAGAAACATTTTTTTTCCTATTGCAGGTAACCACATCAGTCATTTAGATACTTGTCAGTCTCTTCTTCCTTCTTCTGAAAGATTGGTCCAAAGCCTCCCTCTGAAGATTACAGATCTCCTAATTTATAGGCTAAAATGATTTATTGCCAAGTTATACCTACTTGTTTTTCTGCCAAATTATTTTTCAGCTTAAAATAACTCTTCCCCTCTTATGTTTGCATTCCTGATATATTTATAGGGCCCACTGTCATCTCCTCTTGACATTTATTTTGCTAAATTATACAAGCCAAGCTCAAAATCTCCTGTCATTAGACAGGCTCACAATTCTTTTTATCATGCTGGTTTTTCTTTTCCAGCTTTTCTTTCTTGAAGATGGGTGACCAGAACAGTATAATTTACTCCAGATGTCTTGTGCAGTGAAATAAATACTCTCCTTCTGTACGGTAAATGTCTGGTATATCCTGGGGTCATGTTATCAAGGTCATATCAAATTGGTTGCTCATAATCATTGACTATTAAGATGGGGTTCCTCTCTTTCTTCATCCTCCCCAGTTGCAAAAGCAAGTGGGATGGAAGTCCCCACTGTAGTAAAAGGTTTTATAAGTACATGACTCTGCACTGTGTACCACCACATTTTATTCCTATTGCTATTACTCCATCCCCTTCTTCCTGTCTTCCTCTGATATCCCTTAATCATTAGCAAATGTCATTAGCATGCTTCTGTCTTTTCCAAATGCCACTAATGAGCATTGTCCATAAGAATCTCCACTACAAACTATCTTTCAGCCTGATAGTCCCCCTTGCAGCTTGATCTCTTCTCCCCATTTGCCAGCCCTGTAATCACCTTTCTGTCTTGTAAGAATCCCTTTTCCAGCAGAACTACCAATTTCCTTTGGGACACAGTACTGAAGGCTGTCCTGAAGTCCCAAACTAGTAGTATTTTTTTCATCTAGAAGATTAGTCCTCTTACCAGAGGTAGGTATAATCCACTTTTGGTAAACTCTTGCCACATTTTCCCATGTCTTTAATTATGCTTGCAGTCAGAATTTGTTCTAAAATGTTACATACTGTTAGGGGTCAGACTGATGGGTGTGTGTTAGCCTACATCTCATCTCTCTTGCCTCTCAGCTTCTTCAGAACTGACATGCATTTGCAGTCATCTATTTCTGTAGCATCATCCCAAATGTGACAATTTTGTTTAAGATGTTCTTTCAGTACAGCAAGGCAGAAATTACTCAGTCCCCAAGTAAAGTGTATTAAACTCCTGAAATTTTGCTTTCCCCCCGGATAACTTCCATTTCTGTGCAGTTTTTGCTAGCTATCCGACCACTGCCACAGTGCTATACATCTCTATTGAAAGCAGAGGAACAGGAATTACTTTAGCTGTAAGTCCACACCTAGATGTTCTTCAGGCTTGCCCCATTTGGGTTTGACTTTCAACTATTCTTAATCTTTACATGAAAAGGTGTCAATACAGCTAGTGCTACCAGATGAATACCATGCATGGTAAAAGATGTGCCTCCAGAAGCTCATTATTCCAAGTAGGTAATATGGAACAAGGATATTCATCCCCATTTTATGCAACAAGACAAAAATTAAAACTAATATGAGATTAAGTGAGGAATTCGTACTATGGTACTGCCACCCCCATCCAGATTGCTACTCTGCTGGAAAACTCTCCCACCTTCTTGTATTGTATGATAAGCAGAACACTACTACCTTTGGTAATTCTTCTGTTGGTTAAGCACTAGCAACTACCATGGCATTTTCAAAAAAATCAGCTCAGGTCTGCAGAAAGAGCTTTGCTTGAAGTCTTGACTATGGCATTAACCCCATGATTTCATGTGCTTGAAGTCACTGCATTCAGAAGATGATGTAAGAACAGTTTCGACCACGGCAGGTATTTAGGACTTCATCCTCAGAAGTGATGAATGAGACTGGGACGGAGTAAGAACTGATCCAAAGATCCCGAGGATAACAGGAGTCTGTGAATTGAATTTATTTTGCTGTCACTGCACCTGGCATGAAAAGAAAGTACAATGAGAGGGTTCAGTTAAGAAAACATTCTCTCTGACTCACTGAATTTGGGCATTTGTTTTTGCTCCTCTTCACAGGCTTATGTGAATTCATAAACTGCAGTCTGAAAGGAGAGCTTCTTCAGGCAACATATGGCATTTTGTACAAAGCTGTATCTTTTCAAGCTGAACTAGACCTAGAAAAACTTTTGCAACAGTTTTTATAGAGTATTTTAACTCACACTGAAAGATGGACAATCATAGTTTTTCTTTGTCCTTGCTTCTGTGAACAAGTAAACCAAACTACTGATGTCACCGAAGTCATACAGAAACTGTGTGTGGCGTCTGAATGTGACTCCAGAGGTCCTGAGCTAGGTCCTGAGTGACAGAGCCTGTCTCCTCTCACTGCTGCATACTCACTCAAGGAAAATGAACCCCCTCTTTGGATTGGTAGAGTTTCAGGGTATGTTTTGGGGGTACTAGGAGGCAATAAAAACAGCAAATAACCCCTTCTCATGGTGAAGGGTCTCTTAGAGAAAAGGTAAGCTTAAGACTGTCTTCAATTTTCAGTCTGAAGACAGCCTTCAATACTTCGAAGCAATACCCAGTGCAGATGCCACACCACAGGGCTCTTTCCCTCCTTTGTACTATTGCTTTAGAAAGGCAGGTTTTGGTTCATGACAAAGTGATTCTACCCAGAAGCAGTTGCATTACAGTGCAGTCAAGATGATTGATCGGGGTGAAAGACATGAGGTGGCAAAGGTAAGACGGGGCACTGTATTAATATTTGAACAAACAAGCCAGGATTTCCTAATTCCAGAAGGGCTTGTTTCCTAAATCTGCCTTAATTTTAATGAAGATTCGTAAATAAATGAATAAGTAAATAAATAAATGTAAGATTCCTCTCCCTTCCCATTTTTACAGGAAAAAGGAAACAAAAGCTTTCCTATCTGAAAAAATATTGAGAGCCAGAAAAGCATGCTTGGACTCCCTTGTTTATATCATTCTGGACTCGAGGTGAATCAATGGTAACTTAAAATGCCTCTTATAAAATAAAGATTGTTGTTTTGTGTCTTTCTTCAAGACCATCTATGTTTCTCAGTTTCTTTTGGGTCGAACTATTTCCTGGTTTTGGAAAGCTCAAGGATGCTATCTGCACACATCTGCTTTTCCAGGGTATGGCACCCTGTCCCACTGTATGGGAGAAATCCCAAGCTGCCCTACAGCTGCCAGATGGTCATTTTTACTGAAGAACTGGTAAGTACAAACCCCAGTGTTGTTACAACTGTAGTACTGCTATAGGGGTTTCATTCAGTTTAGAGGATCACAGTGCTTGGTGCGGTAGAAATCCTCAGCAAGAGAAGGTCTTGCTGAGAGGGCTTAAAAATGGCAGGCTTAAAAGAAAAACATAAAAGGGATAGCGCTGGCTGTGGGATTAATGCCCCCAGGACACAGAAGACATCTTGCTGATGCTATTTATAATTCACACCTGGTCCACATTGTGGTGGTCCTTGCATTTCTTCTGGGATGAACTCCACAGTCAATGATTGAGTTACAACTTTGTTTTCAACATTGAACTAAGAGAAAATGAATTGATGTTGGAAAGGAGTTAAGGTCAATGACTGTTTCACCATAGTTTTTCAGGAGCATCACTTGTTCTTTGCAGTGTAAAGAAACCTGTGGCCTCACTGCACTTTTAAGTCTGTTTTGCCAAGCAGACGTTAGCTGTGAAATTCATCTAGCTGTCTTCAAGCAGGGGAACCAGCAGCTTTGCAATGTGTACTTACTTTTTGTGCCAATGCAAAGCCACCACAAAATGTTACCAAATCAGAAAGGTGTTGATTTATATTCATTTCCCATCAGTGTAAGTGACAACATATGGTGTGAAGCAGTGGAGAAATTGGGGCTTTTAAAAACATTAATCAGGGCAAAGCACCAGTTTGCATGCCATTACACCACTAGTTTGCATGCACTTTGCACAGTTCAAAGCTTACTCTGAATGCAACTCATGTACACCAAGGCTTTCAGCCATCACAGCAACAGCACTGCTGCAAGCCACGCTATAGACAACAGCTCTGGCAAAAGTCCTTCACAAATCCCTGTCCTACAGGAGAGGAAATAAGGTGGCTGGGGCACAGTCTGCAGTAGTGGAGGGAGGAGGTCAGCAGGTAGATAAGGGGTCAGGCAATTCTGTAGACTGGAACAAACACTGCACACCCTGTGCATCCCCATACACACCTATGTAATCCTAGGGGCAGCATCTATAGCCTAGAAGACATGGTTCTCTGTCCTAATATGCTAAGAGCCAAAGTGCCTCAAGTGCCTTGCCCATTCCTGGTGCTCCCAGGGGTGTTTCAGTTCCATGGTCTACCAGGTGATTTGTGCTTGCTTCCAGCTCAGCATCAGTGAATAAACTGAGCAAAGGCAAAAATGGTCGAATCTGCTCTGTCAAAGGAACCCTTGATCCTACACATCTGCTTCTGCTGCACACAGCCTGGATTTGGGTCCAGCAAATACCACACAGGAATTAAAAGTGATGCAACTCACCACCATCCTGTACTAGGATTTTCCCTGGAATTTAAGGGGCTCAGGTTGCCTTTTCCATGGATAGCCTCTTTGGAAAGCCTTGGGATTCTTCTATATTTGGGTCATTGTCATGTGTAACTTCCTCTAGACTACTAGAAGGAATCTTATCCTCACAGAGAGGGAACGACGTCTCCCTGTCCTCAAAATGGCAGGAAAGACCTGATTTCCAAATGCTGTCCTTACAGCCCTGGCTCTGATTTTGCATAATGCGTGCTTAGAAAAAGGACTATGTACTTTGTTATTCCAGCAGCTAAGTTAGATTAGTGATGAGAGAAGATGGATTATTGGTATGCTTCTGTACGTACTATGCACTGTCTACAAGTTTCAGTAAAATTCAGCTCTGTTACCCAACTCAGCCTGCTGGGTGAGACCAAGGCAGATGCTCAGGCAGTGTTTCAGAGTGATCCTAGTCCACACAAATCTCACACCTACCTCAAATGCCTTGCTTGACAGTTTGTTTTCAAGGCCAGATCTGTCAGCAGCCCCACTGGCCAGTGACAGTGCATGGTGGTGAACATGGCCTGTTGTCTGCTACAAGGGAGTTCAGACCTCCTTGTAGGCCAGCTCTTTGTCCACAAAAACCTGCACTTTATCACTGCATACTTGCACTTCTGGCTAAGCAGTCCATCCCAGTATCCTCTTTTCTTGAAACACCTTAGAAGAGACCCTGGGGTAAACCCTTATAGTGGTTTAATAGAAACGCCTAATGCCTGAGCTGAGTGGTGAGCATTTGGCTGAGCAAATCCCTTCAGCAGAAGACAGAAATACAGAATGGGAATCCTCTCATGACCACAAACTACTGTTATCTGTAGGAGTCATGATGTTCCTGTAGTGCTGTGATTCATCTGCATTCACTTCCTACAGTCTGAGCAAAGACCTTGCATTTCCAGACTTGCCCACCATTGTTAGCAATGGAGGTGGACTTTTGATGATCTCTCTTTCAATTTGGATCCGAACTTTTGGAAAACATAAAGGGAGCAAAACCAGTGCTGGATTTGCACCTGGCCTTTTCTAATATGATTGGATGTGGAGAATTGGTTCATTCAAAAGTATTGCCATAATGAGATGAGCAGAAGTTCATGCATTGCATTAGCATTACACTAACGCAACTCAGTGCACTGTTTGGCTCTTGCTATTTTGTAGTGGAGGCCAACGTAGACAGACATGTCTGAAATACTACCAAGCAGTGCAGTGAAATGTGTGTCCCTCCAACAACTCCCACCACATCACCACTGCCAGAACCTGTCTTCCTTGGAGTGCACAGAAGTCCCCCCTGTCCTGCCCTACACCGGTCACTCCCTATGCCACGATGTGGATGTGCTAACACAGGGACATTCATTAACAGACCATTTGCAGTAATCTTATGTACCAAACAATGGCAGCTGGCTAATTTCTAAGTTATCAGTTGATTACTCCCTGCAGTAGAAGATCAGGGTACAAGTTAAACTAGTGTTAAAAATACATTTCCTTCTCATTCTCCTTAAAAGTCAGTGGAAACCCAAGTGTGTAGCACTCAACTATGTTTTCAGTGTTTGAATACACTCCAGCTCCTGGGTTGTAGAAGGCAGATTTTTCCAGGTGCAGTTCACTTTATTTTCTAGAGAAATGAGCAGCTGGACATATGTCTACAGCTGTTCACATAGGACACTTCTTTGCACTTTGAGATACTTGCCTTACAACACATCCAGCCCTTGGCAACCTGGCGAGTGAAGTATAAAGACTGGGGGGAATAAATAAATAGATAAATAAATAACCAAACTATGGTTGTCATCCCAAACCTATTGAAGTTAAAGGAAGTAATTTCAGATCATATCCACCATCTAGCCTACAAAGAGGTGCCAAACTAACTTTAAGCTATTGGGCTTTCCAAAATTACCACCTCCCAAAAGACCATAATTATAAAATGTTGTTGTGTTGACTGACAACCGTTGTGGTAACTCCTGGTCAGTGATCATTAAAATAAAATTCTTATGCCAGCAGCATGCTTGGCTGCAGCAAGAGTTCAGTGAAACTGTCGCCTGCTGCATGCAATGAGTACAGGATCTTAAAACATAGTGTTTGTCAAGAGTCAACATTCCAGCAAGGGCAGATCCCGTACTACACCACATACCTTCTTGTTTGAGATCACATGCTTGAATTGCTTCTCATCATTTATACAGCGGCTATCTAGGAGATATGTTCAGGGAGTATCCTAGTACTTGCAAGCACAACTTCCCAATATACCCGTTTTTTTAACCAAGATGTTAGGCAAACATCTTAACTGCTGAGAAGGAAGCCCCTGGGACCACCGTACCCTGATGATAAGTCTGGGAGCCTTCCTGCTGTGCGGCATGGTGTATGGTCAAGTCCCAGATACATGGGAACCAGGGCTGCTTGATCTGGAGGTGCACTCCCTATCAATGCAATGGGCAGGACCAGGAAGCAGAAGGAATTTGGCATCTGGGGGCTTGGATAGCTGATCCAGATAGCCAAGGACTAGGACTAATGACAAAGTTCTGTCTGGATGGAGAGATAAAAGAAAGAAAATAAATAAAAAGCAGAAATTAATCTGAGAAATATTTCCACCATAGTCCCTGAAATGCCACAGGTAAGGAAAAACCTTAGAGTAGGAAACATCTCCAACTTGGACATAGCACCATCTGAGTACCTTTCATCCAGCAAATTCATAATGCTGTTTATGCAGGAACTTTATATCTTTCCTGCTGCAGCATAATATCTGCCCAAGTCTGACATTTTAAAATACCTCTGCCACATGGAGACAGGCAGGTGACTCTGTACAAACATGCAGACCTCAGCTTGACCCTTTGATAGGTGCCATCATATCACAGTACAGCTTGTGAAATCAACAGCTACGATATGCTTCTGGAAAAAAGCATGCCAGTCAGAGGGTAGATCTGCTTGCATAGTCAGTGCACTTGGCATTACAGCTTATGTTACCATCTAGACTATCTATGGGTATCAATCCATCTATGTATGGAGCGGCTCAAGGGTCTGGGAAGGCCCTGAGGAACTGTGGGCTTGGGGTGGGGTGTGCTGCTCGCTGCTGTAATAAAGCCAGCTGAATGACGTCTCAGAACAAGGTGCAATTTTTGTGTCAACAATGGGATCGTTAATATGAACGTCAGCAGGCTTCAGAGCAAATCCCTTTCTTAGAGCAATGCAAGGGAGTAAGGAGGTATTTTTTGTTGAGCCTAAAGCTGAGCTCCCCTGCTCCAGACTGCAGCATACAGACAGCGGGAAGTGCGTGCAGACAGAAAGGTCTCTGCTCTCTAAGCCTGCCTGGCTCCTTGCCCGAGCTTCAAATGCAGCCTGTGAGGGTTTGACTCGAGACAATTTGATGGATATTGTGTCGGTGCTGGAGGCAAGAGAAGCCAAGAAAATGGGGGAATCTGTCTGTCAGCTGATCTATTTCCTCACATTTTTAATGCAAACCCTTCATTTCTGTAAATATACTCTGCATGCTGCTATAGATAGGGTATGGTTCTAAGGGTGATACTGTGTGAAAAGGGTGCAATACATGAACCAAAACGGAAGAGTTTTTAATCTACAGACCACATTCCTTACATGTGGTAATAACATCCATGTAGTAAATTAATTTATTTCTCCAAAGAGGTCACAAATTACATGTCAGCATAGTAATCTTCATTTATCCCATTCTTTGACCTCTCCTGCAATATGCCTATTTAGTCTTCTCTATTTGCACCTCTTTTAACTTTACCAAGTGCCTTAAGCCCTCTGAATTTTGATCATCGATTGCCAACGACTGCAGTGATTAAACTGAAGCCTGAACCATCCCCATTAATAAAACCTCACCACTTGCCTTTTCTGCAAATCAGATTTCAACAGCACTCCTCTCCTCTTCCCCCTTGTCTGACTCTGACTGAAAAAAATATGCAGGACCATTTGCCAGGGTTAATTTTTAATAGTGTCCTCACTGCCGCAGCGAATGAAGTCATTTATTATCCAGCAGGCAGCATGCTAAACGCTAGGCAATAACAAATGCTAAAGGAGGTGACTCACGCATAAGCAATCAGGCGGAGTTTTACATTCCCACCTGCTGGACGGCTCAGCACAAAGGGCCGAGCACAGCATTTCGGTTTACCCTACTCTTGCATCCTCATCCGAGGGACACCTGGATTCAAGCCACGTGGCCAGCGAGGTTTATTTGCTTCGTAGTCATGTGCAAAGCATGTATGTAAACAGACCCTGTGTGGCCAGCCCTCCCCTCTGCCTGGGCACTCTTCCTGTAACGAAGGAGCTTAATATTCCTCCTAGGTGGTCATCCCCACTGCGGGAAACATGTCAGCCCAGGCGGTTTGGCCCTAAATAATGCTTTGTGATCTCAGGCAGACTGGAGCTCAGCATACCCACCTGTAGAACAGGTTTAAAGGTAGTTGGCTTTTTTCTAGAAAAGCTTGGAGGATTGCTTCATATCTGAGATCTCTAGATGAGAACTGCTCAGTGGCAGAGAGCATGTTAAAAGAGCGGCTGGAAATTAGGGCCAGAACAGGATGGCAGCCCTGTGAGCAGGTAGAGATGACCACAGAAGCTGCACTGTTCTCATCTCATTACCCAAGATCCTCAGAAAGGCTCAGATGCAGATGATTCACAAACCAGAAAGTTTTTTAATTACTTATTAAGTAGGATTCATGTTGATTTTAATGCTCTGGGACACACAGGGTTGGGCTGCAGAATCTCTTTTGCCATCTCTTCAGAGTGAAATGTAGTGGTAATATAGAGTCCTCTCACCCATGTATCTATTGCCGTTGTATTTTTGCCTCAATGGAGCAGTCCAAAGGCCACTGAAGGAGTCCGTGAATCTTCCCTGTATCTGCAGTAAGCTTTGGATCAGACCTCAGTAAGCCAGCAAGAATGTGCTGCTGAACATGCTATAACAAGTTCACTGGCATGTGCTGATCACTGCAGGAGAGCTGGTATAAGTGTGCTCCCGAAAATGAGGAAGATCTTGACTAAAGAGGCAGCAGCTTCCTGCTTAGTCTTCACCAGAGCACACCAGTGCTGCTTAAATGGGGGAACAGAGCAGCTCTGAACCTGTTCCCTCCCCTGTGCACTAACCCAGAGAAGCTAGAGGGAGGGTATTGTATTACTCTTAATTCACTTTGTGATCGTGTAAGTTTCCCAAATCCCACTGCCAGTAAGCTCCGATGATTAAACAGCTTACTGAAAGGAAACTATAGCTAACACCTTCTACCCTTATCAAAGCGTACTGCTAATGAGGACTGGGAAATCACTCAGTGTTAATACAACATCTGTAGATTAACATGAGCTTACTCATGTTTTCATAGTCAATGGCTGAAATTCCATCAATCACTTGGATTCACGTAACATTTCTGATCAGCATTTCGGTACGTTAGCCTCAGTATTTCCCTAAATGAAGTCTGCTGACTGGAAGTGGAAAAGGCAAAGTCAAGAATCTGAGGCCAGAGAAGAAATTTGCAACATATTGATTTGGGCATCTCCACTTAGGAATCCTGCAGGAGGTCTGACTTCAGATGTGTTTAGCATTTGCCTCCTGAAAGCCAACAGACAGTATCTGACTGACTTGGATACACACACACTCTTACATCACCGCTGAGCTCACGAACACCTGCCTGAAAAGTTACCTATAAACATGCAATGGCTCTGCACCAGTCCTGCAAGATGAGAGACTGCAGGTCCTCTTCTGCCTTTCACCTTCCCTGAAGGAGAAGCAGCAAATAAAGGGAATAACTGAACTGCAGGCAAAAAATTATGCTGGTGGTCCACTTTATGTCTTCAGTGTGGGAAAGATCTTTAATAAGGAAGGGGGAAACTGCCAGCAAAAAGAGAATCTCTGTGAAATAGGTGTAGAAGTAACCTGGAGAGATCAACTATGCCACGTCTCTGACTGAAGGAACGATTTCTAGCCCTGTGCTGCTCTTGAAGGCATTTGCATGGGAGGACTATGCCCTTACGATTACTAGGGGTCTCTCAGGACAGCCTAGATAGGATAGTGACACAAGAGCATAGCCTAACTCTTAAGGAGATCTTCCAGTATCTAGCCTGAATCTCACCTGATGTGGGAATATCGCTACCACCATAAGCTCACAGAGAGCTGTATAACTCAGGATCTCTAGCTCTGATGGCAAGCAGCTGCACTGCAGTAGAGTCTAACTTTGCTGTAAATAACATGAAGGCTGAGGTCACCAATGGACTTGGACTTGTCACCAATGCAGCAGTGCAGATTTTAGGTAATCACTGAAAGGGATGAAGAAGGAGCTGGAAATGCTCCACAAGAGCATCAGGAAGAGGCTGCCACAGAGGGAAACAGCTGTCCGTAATGGAAAGGGACCAGATAAGCAAGCTTTGCTAAGCTTGGGTACAGGAGTAGAGCATACATTGGAAGACCCAAGAGCACTAAGGAGCAGAGAGATGGTGGGAAGGCTGGATTTCATCCTCCTGTCCAGTCTACAGGGTAGCTACATTTTATGTGAGTACTGCCTTGCATCAACTCTACTTACTTAGAAAGGTGGGAACCAAGGTTCAGAGCAGCTCCTTACAGAAGGAAAACCAGAATTTAGTGAAGGACTTGACAGAAGAAAAGAAAAGGCTCAGCAGCTTGAGTTTGATGATGATGAGGGCTGTGTGGCAGTCATAGAGACAATGTGCAGCCAGTACATTAAAAAGCAATCTAAGGAAAAGAAACCAGTAGTTTAACTGGATAAACACAAATGTCTTTAATTCTATCTAGTTCTACCATGTGTGCATGCCTGAATCACACTGAGCAACACTGCTTTGAAACCTCTGTGAGAAACAGATGTAGTTAGCAATTGTTGTTGATGCTGAGGGGCTGAAAATCTGCATTAGCTGATGAAAAAGTAAGAAGATTTTTTTAAAAATAATAAGAATAATCTTTGTGTCTTCTCCAGGAGAACATGTGGGATGGTCTGAGACTGCAGTACAAATTCATCTGGTACAGAGAGGCCTCAAACTACACAGATAAATCTGTTGCACATCAGTGAATGCAGGAATGAGAGTGCAAGACATTCCTTGGCAACTCATCCGGTTTCCACTCCTGGAAATCTGGCTCCTGCCAGCAAAAGTGACACAGATGACCCCAGAGCATGGTAAGTGATCCAAACTGCGCCATAAAGAAAGTGGCAGCGTGCAAGCTGCAAAATGTTCAAACTTTTCTGTATAGTTTGAAAATTAAAATCACACAGGGTCTAAATATCGTGAGGGCTTGTTAACAAAAAATAAGGCTTTCAACTCCAAAGACCTGAGTTACTGCTGTATGAAGACAAAGGCAAAAACCTCTCTCAGAGTGCAGTGATCTGAGGATCAGGCTCCAAGGAAATGATTGACGTTCAATTCAAGCTGACAGCTAACTAAAGCTCCTGCATGTATGCCAGCAAACGACTGCCAGGAAAATCAGTGTGGCTCCCAACTTGCAGATTTCTGTATTACCAGACCTCATACCCTACGTGACCCTTGATGATTTACACTGGCAGGCTCAGCAGAGAGTGGAAGGAGACACGGGACCCTACCAACCCTGGTCACTCTTGGTCAGGTGGGGACATTTCATGAAAGAATCAGTGTCATTTCTAAGTAACCCAGGCTCTAGACTCACCATGTGATTATCTATAACTCCCAGGAAAAAGCACAAAAAGCCAAAAAGAACATTTGTTGGGGACTTATGCAAACACCCACAGGAACAAATGGGACACTTTCTGTAGAGGGCAGTGTGCTTCAGATCAGACTGAAACTAGCATCCGTTGTAGAAAGTGACACTGCTTCTAAATACAGCCTCAGAGATCTAATTTATATCTCATCTCTCCCCCACGACAGCAAAATCTGAAGTCCAAACATCCCACCATCTACTCAGGTGAGGGCTTCACGTTACTAAATATGGCATATCATGTATAGGGAGATACGATTGTTGTTCATTCCTACAGTGTCTCTACAAGGAGCCTGACTCAGTGGACATGACCAGTCTTTGAATTATGTCTTTTTTGTGTGTGTGTTTGGGTTGTTGGTATTTTTTTAATAGAAAAAAGGAATCAGCAGTTGTCTGTATTTTTAAACTGTGGAACACAGACCTCCTTCCACTTCCAAGTTCTGATTACAAAGCCTTTCCCTTCTGCGATTTCAGAGCATCTTTCTTGTCTCTGCAAGTTTCTATTTTCAGTTCATAATTGATCAAATCCAACTGGTAGCAGAATTTGTTTCAGTCAACAAGAATCTTTCCTCTCTCTAGCTTTGGTGGAGCTTGGGCCAGGCACCTGGCAAGGTGTTGCCTAGTTTCCTTGCTTATTTCAAAAAAGAAATACATGATGAGCAAGATCCTTTCCTGGATCAGATAACCCTCCAGGACTGATGATTTTGCTCTGCCCACCCAGAATCTTCTGCAATGTTTCAAATGGCTTGGTTCAAAGAGGCCTGAGTACTCTGTTTAGTAGAATTTAATCCAATCTTAATGCCATTATTTTAGGGATTAAAACCAAAGCAGTCCCACTCACTGGTTGGGTCCACTCACTGTTTGGGCCATCTGAAGCAATGTGATGTTTTTGGAGATGATATAGAGGAAGGTTTTGTTGATTGACTGAGCATTGATTAATTAATTCAGGATTTTGGTTTTTTAATTTATTACTGCAGGAGATCTCACCAGTTCAGTGTCCGTCTTAAAAAAACTTTGAAACCAGGACTGGAAAGTCCTCCTTTTTCCTCTGTGTGGTCTCTCAGTTGGACTTCTGCTTCCAGGTCTTAGGTATCTCTGCAAGTCCCAGGCCATTAGGATGATGGTACATGCTTGCAGATTTTCACAGTTGTGATGTCTCTTGTAGCTATGTCTCTCTTGGTGCAATCTGCAGTAAGGATTAGCCCACAGACTTTTCCCACTCTCTAGGAGACTGTGTTAAATTATAGTGTTGAATAGTTTTAGCATCCTTTCTTTGACATGACTTTCATTTATCTCATGGTTTCTTTGTGCTGCAGAAGATTCAGATTTTCCCCATAGTCTTTTTATAGCCAATCACTCATGGTATAACAATTCATTGTTGGGTGTAAACTCTAGCCTTGCATCTCCACATAGATTTATCTGATACATTAAGAGCTTCTCTCAAAGGCTGCTTTCCAAGTCATGCTATTGTTGGGGCTTGTGATCTAGCACTATTTTCTCTACAGCCTCACCAGGAAGCTAGAAGATGATTGTCCATGAGTCACAATAATTTTACCTGTAAATTCTGCTAAACCCCCAGGCAGCTCAGAAGGCTGGCCACTGTTTCTCAAGCCTGATACTACTATATCAACAGCCTAAACTTTAACTGGGAGAGAGTGTTTTTAAAATAGAAAGGGGGACCATACACTTCATTCCATCACACAGTTGGAGCTGTGTTAGTTGTAGCTCATATCAATAGTCTAAGGAATAAGAAATTTACAGTTTTTCTTCACTTTTCAAGACTATCCTGCAGAAGGCATCCTTTCCAGCTTGGGAGTAAAGCAAACATTTTGTGTGTAGCCTACACCCGCTCCAGATTTACAAATGAGCCTAACTTAAGCACAGGGTAGTCCCACTGGCTTCTGTGGCTACTTGCACATATAACAGTTTTCAAAATTGTCCTCTGAGCTAACAAAGCTCAGTTCTGATTCCCCCCCACAGCGATAATTATGGGGAATTCCCCTCTCTGCCCTTAGCCAATTCGCTTTGCTGTTTCTAAATTCTTTCACTAACACAAGTAAGCTGCATGGCAATGAGTCTGCCCTTCCCAGAAACATCCCTGTAAAGAGAATGGGTTTAAAGACAGACTCTGAAAGCCTTTTCCATTCTCTGTCCCAGGTAATTCCAAAATACTCCCAGATCTACAGAGATTTATTCCACTTCAAAAAAAAAAAAAAAAAAAAAAAGAAAAGAAAAGAAAAAAAAGAAAGGAGAGGGGGGAAGAATGGAAACTCTCAGAGAATGGAAGCCAAATTAATTTCAGAAGAAATTGGTTCATCCTTTACTGGCATCTGCAGAGTTGCGCCAGCTTGCTGCGGAAATGGATTTGGCCTTGTATTTCTGAGAATCCAGCCTTGTTTCAATTCTTCTGAACACTTCCTTCTTTCCTTCTGACTGCACTTCAGTTTTCATCCAAGTATCAGATAGGCCCACAAGGCAGCTGACTTGCACCGAATCTAACATAAACTTCTGCTGACAGGTTCTGCTACCTACATGATGCATGGCCCACCAGTGAACAGAAAGGATAAGGTCTCAGCTTCTCTTCTTGCTATAGCAACAAAGCACCTTGTGATGATAATTTTTTTCCCATTTCATAAGTTGGTTGCCATGGCAAGTTACTTGTGTTGCATTGTCAGATACTAAAAGGAAACAATTTGCGTTCTCTAGAAATCTCAAAATTTAAAAAGTCGATTGCAAATTGGTTTGCTTTCTGCCATAACACTATTCATCTTCTAAGCTCAGGGAGAGATGAACAAGAAAAACATCCCAGTATGGGAAAAGTACTTGCAGTGTCTCGAGTCTGGTGTATCTGCAGGGGGAATAAATTCAAAAATCATGAAGAATATGGTGCTGTGGGGAAGCAAAACTCATGGGGATCTCTGCTTGTCTTAGTACACTCTCAGAGACAATGTTAAAGAGAGCACAGTGATATAATCTTCCTTCCAAACACTTCAAGAAAGTTTCAGTTACACAGAAAAAGTATGCATCTGGAAAAATGGACTAGCTGAGTGCAGGGAGAGCTCAAAAGCCATGGAAAGAACCAGGAAGCAATCTGCATAATTAAAAGTAAGTCAGGTGAAATTGTAGATATGGCAAAGCAACAGGAGGCTCAGAACAACAAAAGTAACTGACATCACTAATCTACCTTCTGTGTCTGCTGAGAATTGATATACCCTTCAGTATATAAAAAATATGTGATTTATGTCTGGATGTATTCAAGTATGTATCCTTGTGAAACTAAAAAATTAGTTACTTACTTTGCTGATGATTTTGATGATCACAAGAACTTTTCATGTTCTTTTGTTTTTTTTTAGGGGGAAAGAAAGAACAGTTCAACTTGGCCATTGCCTGGGTTTTTCTACTAGAAATAACTCTAAAAAAGATTAACATTTCAAAAATGTCAGGGATAGCCTTGATCTATAGCTGATGAGCAAGTTCAGTTGCTAACTAAGCTCTTGGCAGAAGTTTGTATGTCACACAGTGGAGAGCTAAGCTCATGCCTTGTCTAGGACTCCCCTCTTGCAGAGGTTAAAGAGGGAATGACAATATCAAGGAGTTATTTTTTGGGTCACAGCACGCGCAAAAATCAGTGTTGTACGTTCCCAGACTGAATTTAGAGTGCTGTTACAAAAAGTCATGACAGTACAAGCATGTCCATGAGTTATGGCCTCCCACCTGCAAGCTACATACAGTTTGGTGAAGACAATCAGGAAAAACTGAAGGCATGGGAGTGATGGAACAGCCTTTCAACCCCACTGCAGGTTTTGTTTTGGCAGTATTAGTGTGGCAGTAAGGATCTTCGGAGATTCTCTCCATTTCCTTTTTATTGCTCCGCATGCCCGTGGGCCCAGTATTTGACTAGCTTTCTTCTCCCATCATGCAAGGCTTGCAAGAGCTAGTAGCAGTGCAGGATTTCTAGAGAGCTGTGCATTTCTCTTTGCCTGCCTTGAGGTTTGCCATAGAGCACAGGAGCTGCACTGATGCCTGGTGTGTAGCTGGAGGAGTTTGTTGCCAGTCCAGCTGGAGACACCATGGGATGAGTTAGCAGAGTAGTTAGTTAGCAGACTACCTTCTTGAGGTGGCATTTGCACTGTACTTGCTGTGGCACTGCACGTCCCATGTTTAAAAGAGAGGGTTCTGTCTTGCAGTGGTGCCAGACAGGCCAGACATTTTCATAGAATTAAATTCAAAATTAGAGAAAGGAAGGAAGAATCTGTCCAGGCAGAATGACTTTTTACAAACAGAACGGGCTATAACCTCAGCAAGTGTAAATCTGCCCAGCTTTGCCAAAAGCAATGGAGCTATGCTGCTTTGAAACAACTGAGGATCTTGTCCCAATATTTTGCTTTTTTTCCCCAAAAATAGAAAGGGGGAGAAGACATCTTTAAGCTATATCACTCTCTGTGTCCTTGCAAGTTTGTGTCATCACCCCTATGTGATAGTGTGGTTATGAGTCACCAATAGGTGATTATGCCTCTGTCTTCCGGCAGTCTGCAAACAAGTAGTCCTCAGGTATCTTATATCCTGATGTGATCTGGCACTGAAGAATGAGCAAGAAAGAGGCAGTTTCGGTCCCATCTTCTGGGGTTTCTTGGTTCCTGCAGGTCACTGAGAAGCCCGAGAAGCATGAAACTGAGGTTCACCCATAGCTGTGTCTATTACACTACCTATTTGGTTCTTGCTCCCTGGTAAGTTCTTCTGGGCCACCTACATACTGAAAAATATGAGCCTGCTTTCAAGGTGCTTCAAAAAGCAAGATTTCTGCATGCTCCAGTACCCTGCCTGCTCACCAGAAACAGCTAAAACAAGACAAGACAGGTAGCACAGAGAAGCAGTGTGCCATGTGTACGTGTGTCTGCCTGTGAAGAAACCCATCACCTTTGTGTGTGCTGCTGCTCCTGCTGTTGGCTTGGTCAGGAGAGATGCCGTGTTTCTGCGAGCTGTGGTCCTCGCTTCTGTGGAAAACTGAGAGGTTGTTCAGAACCAGGAGGGCTTGTTAGAAGCAAGCAAAGAGTTTCAAGGTAGGTTAAAGCTTCAGCCTTTTTGTTTGGACCTGTCTGTTTGCGTGCCAGCTTTTAGAAAGTGCTCTGGCGGGTTTGTTTGTGCTGGTGCAACACGCCTGAGACCTGAAAAAACCTGCACGACTCTCTCAATGGGTATCCTTAGAATTCGTTTAATCTACTCTGGCTACAAGCTCTGCAGGGCACGAGCTTTCTTTTTATTATGTGTCAAGCGTAGTATCTAGAACAATGGTTTCTAGATCCATTTTCAGATTACTTTTCTAATGGAAATAATAAATTGTGGCAGTGTGCTTGAAACATACGTCATAGCGAACAGTGCTTTTCCAGTACCAGGAATGCATACTTTATTCAGCATCATATTCTGCATCAAAGCTTGATCGCTTCTGCATGCTCCTGCGTAACAAGGTGATTATGCAATCCACTATCCACTTTCCAAAGTAATAGGGGAATCACGGTACCCAATAGTAGAAAACGTCTGGTAACACAGGCATATGAGAAGTGCTGCGTTGACAGACCTGAATTCATGGAACGAAGCTTGAGCCCATCAAGGTTTACTAGCTCCGATTTAGCGGTGCTCCTTGTGGGACCCAAATAGGATCAGACAGAGCCTCTCGCCACACTTGGACCTTTGCCTGTAATTGGAGCGATTCTGTTCATGCAGTGTGTATCTCTGCTGCTAAGCCTAACTGGACTGCAGCTTTCTTACACGGAGTCAGTTCAGGTGTCCTGTCTTTTGTGGCCTAAATCGCTCCTGAATAATCTGGAGTCGTCTACTCTTCTAGGCAGTTCCAGGGGCTAGATAAAAGCACCCTGTGAGCGGGGTTTAGCTGACGGGTTATCAGCCAGGGGCCCTGACTGCTAACAACCGCTACGTTTCAGCGAGCAGCCTCTGGTCTTCGTCCCCCAAAGTGCGCTGTTCGCCGGGCCTCCGCGGGGAGCCGGGAGAGGCGGCTCAGCCCAGAGGCCTTGCCTGTAGGGCGACGGCAGGGCGAGGGCTCTCCCTGCCGCGCTACCTGCAGGGCCGTGCCCTTCCGACGGCAGCAGCCCTGTTCCCGCCGAGCGGCGGCTCGCAGGCCCCGGGACGACCGGGGGGGTCGAGGTGGTCTCCCACCCCGCCCGCGGGCTAGCGGGAAAGCCGCGGCGCCTCTCGGTCCGCCCCGCGGGTAGAGCACCCCTGCAGCCGCGGGGAAGGGCGGGCTGAGGGGAGCGGGTGGGCGGCGGTTGGCGCCTGCAGCGCCGCGGCCGCCAGGCCTTCCCCTCACCGCGGGTGCGGGGATCTCCTGAGGAGGGGCCGTCGCGGGGCGGGAAGCAGGGAGACGGCCCCGAGGGGGAACGACGAGACCACCGCGGCTCCCGGGGGAAGGGGCGCGGAGGCGGCGGCAGAGGGCGGGGGAGGGGGGGGGAGGTCGCACGCCGGGGCGAGGCGGCCGCCCGCCGCCCTCCCCCCTCGCAGCCGCCCGCCGCCGCCGCTCCAGGGACCGCCCCGCGGCCAGGCCGCGGCGGGCGGGCGGTGTCGCCTGATTGACAGACGCGGCGGCCCACCCGGAGGGCGGTAGCGGCGGGGGCCGCCTATCAGGGGCGGCGGGCGGCCGTTGAGCGGCGGGTGGGCGGGGCGCGGGGCCTGGGCGTGTGCCGCGGCCGCCGGCGGGGCGCGCTCCCGCTCCGCTCCGCTCCGCTCCCCCCGCACGCACATTGTCCGGGCGGCGGCGGCAGAGCGCCCTGGCGCCCGGTGCCAATGCGGGGCGGGCGCGGCACACCGGGGGCGCCTCCACCACCGCGGTGGAAACTTCACCTCGCCGCCGGGCCGAGGCGCGGCTGAAGCCCCCGGCGGGGCCGGGCCGGGCGGGGAGGAGCGGAGCGGAGCGGCGGCGGCGGCGGGGAGAAGGAGGAGGAGGAGGCGGAGGAGGAGGAGGGGGGTGCTCGCCCGCCTGGGGGGCGCCTCGTGTTGTTTGATTTTCCTCCGCTGGAAGAAAAAAACCCCAACAAAACAAAACAGATAATATTATTATCCCGCTTTAAACTTCCGCGCCCCGCTCTCCAGGACGCGCATCCCGCCCGGCGGGGTGGACGAGCCGGTGAGTGACCGCCGGGGACGGGGCTGGGGCTGCGGGGAGTGGGACGCGCCGTCGGGGGTGGGGGCGGGGGCTCGGGGCAGCACCCACCGGCTTGGAGGTGACGGGCCGGCAGCGCCGCCGCCACCTGTTAGCGGGGCGGCTGCACCCCCCTGGGAAGTTTGCACCCCTACTGCGCTGGGGGGGCGGTGGGGAGGACGGCACCCCCGGCCCGGTGGGCGGCGGCGGCGGCGGGGCCCGGGGGTGTTTGGGGGCGGTGGCGCAGACCCACCTGCTCGCCTAGCCGCGCCATGACTCTGCTGCCTGGGCGCTGCCTGCCGACCCCAGCCCCGGGCAGGCCGCCGAGGAGGGGAGGGGTGGTGGGGTACCACTGAGAGCCACAGCCCCTGCACCCCCTTTGCCCTCCGTCCCCTCTGCACCCCCTTTGCCCTCCGTCCCCTGTCCTCTCCTCCTCCTGCACCCCCTTTGCGCTCCTCCTGCCCCTTCCCCCCCCCAAGGCTGCAGCCCCCTTTCCTTCACCCCCCCGCCCTCCCACTCCTCCCCAAGTCCCCAAGCTGCAACCCTCTCCACCGCCTTTCCCTCCTCTTCCTTGCACCCCCACTTTGCAGCCCCCTGCACCCACCTTCCCTCATCCCCTTGCATCCCCCACGCCACCGCCGTGATGCTCCCAAGGGGGAGCACCGGACCCCCTACCCTTTGCCAAAGCAGGTGCCCACTGGGCTCCGGCCGCCCCTCATCAGAGCAGCACCCCCCCAGAGGAGACCAGCTCCCCGGCAGTGCCAGGCGTCGGTAGGCCAGGGGCGAGGCGTGGAGGGGGCACGCAGGTGGCAGAGGCGCAGGTACGTGCATCAGCGAGCAAGTGAGCGCGGTCCCCCTGTTCCTGCCTGCGCGCGGCTCTGCGGAGCTGGCGGCACCTCCCTTCCTCCCAGGGACGCTCGCCGCCGGGGCTCTGCGGCGTGCGGAGGCTGCTTGCGCCCTGCCCGCTCCGCAAGGGCGTCACGGGGTCCGGGGCTGCAACCCCTGCGCCTCGAGTGGGAGCAGGTGCATCTGGTGGCTTGCTCGGCCCATATGGGTCCTGGCTGGGGATGCGTTTTAATTGCCTCGAGCAGTGGAGCGTGCCTGGAGACAAAAGAGCCGATGAGAAATCGGAGAGGACTGGCAAACTCTGGAGCAGCTGGAGAAATGCTTAGGACAGCTGGAAGCAGGAGGATGGTGCAAGAGGAATGGCTTGACCCAAGTCAAGCCATTGACTGTTTCGGTGACCTAAGTCATGTCTCTTTAGCCTGCGCTGTGCGGAGTTGCTGCTGGCTAGGTCTTGGAGATGCAGAAGGGGTACAAACTCCTGGTGAGGTTCTGTCGTGACATACCCCAGTCTGGTTGGCACGGGTAGGTTGTGCAGGTTGGAGCAGGAACTGGTTTCGAATGGATAAAAGCACATGAGGTTTTGTGCGGGTTCAGCTAAAGAGTTGCTGCAGGGTTGTATGGCGGATGTTGGTTTCTCCTGGTCAGAATTGCTAATGTGTTTATCCTTGCAGAGCTCCAAAGTATTTTGATTTTGCAGCTGGTGATTTGCGTGATTTTTCCCAAGTGTTTGTAACACAGTCGTGACTTTGAATCCATGTGTGTCCCCCCTCTGTGTATCTGGTCCTTCCCTTCTCCTCGTCAAACGTTTTCCCAATGTGATTAATAACGTGCCAACTGCTTCATTTCGGCACCAGGGAGGCCGATGCTGATTGATTTCCCTGATCAGTCTCCTCGGTGGGTCTGGAGGCTGATGGATGTTATCACTGCATAAAAGTCTGCTTTGGGGTGGGAGCTGTCAGCATGTCTTTTTTTTTGTCTTGGTGAGCCTCTTATTTCTTTAATTAAAAAGGGATGAAGTATGTATGGTAATACCCTCCATGTTTACATAAAAATGATCCTGTAATTAGCAATAATTATTTCAGTTTGGGATATCGCTGTTACATTTAAACAGGACTTATGACCTGAGGGACATTTTTATGGCCCCAAGGAGTTACCCTTGGTGTGGTTCTCTCTTGTGGTGAGTTTGGTTCTTGGCTGCTGTCAGTGGTGAAGGTAGAGCAGCGGTGGGAGTAACCTCAGGTTTCTCTGATGTGGGCCTAGAGAGCGATGGCCGCAGTTTCCTCATCGAGTCCAGCACTGCTTCAGGGGGCTCCCCGGCAGACCTGCTGCCACATGCACGGAGTGGCTTTCACCCTGTTGTCTGAGGACTCTCAGGGGGACTCCTTTGTTATTGTGTTGGGCCAGAGAGGGAAAAAACAGGCTGAAAAATTGACCCTTTTTTTTTTTTTATTTCCCTAGCTCTCCTAGGGAGGTTTGGAAAAGGCTGCTGGTACTTGGGAAGCTTTTCCCTGCGAGAGTAGAGGTCTTGAGGCATCCTTGTCCACATGGCCATCTTTCACCTAACTTCCCTTCCCTTTGAGAAGAGCAAAGCTCAGCTCCCAAATGTGAACATTTGCTTCCAGGCTGGAGATGACACCCACTGCCGCCCTTCTGCTGCTGGTGCACCCCAAATTTACCTTCTTGCTAAGGTGCCCTTGGAGCTCCCCAGGTTTTCTTGGGGTAAAAAAATTGAATATGGGGGAAATAGTCAACAAAATAAAACCTAAGACAAAAAGTATCGCCTGTAGAGAGGGATTCCTTGTGGGAGGGTGATGAAGGGAAGAGGTAGAAATGTCTCTCGTCTCCTGTCTTTCAGGTTGTGTTATGCTGTTATACTTTTTGTTGGTCTAGGAAAAGCAAAATGATTGTGCTCCGAGCACTCTATCTATTGTAATTTATTATCAGCTTTCTATTTTAACATTTTTGAAGTGTAAACTTACAACCAGAGCTTATTAAGCGGCAGATAAAAATGTTGAACGTATTTGAATTTTACCTGTATTAATCTAATAATATATTTATGGAATTATATTTGATCAGCTCTATAGCTGGTTGAAGACCACAGAAGAGTATTAATCAAATAAATTATTTTACAAATACGCATGAGATTAAACAAATGATCTATTTGCCAGCTGCTGTTCAACTGCTCAGCCATGGCACGTTCCTCTTTATCTTTCCCTTCCAGTTTTCATTCCACTTTTTCATGGTTTGTCTTTTCCTGAACCGTCCTCAGTATCTGTTTCATTTCACTTTTCCTTTCCCTGTATTATTCTTTATCTCTGTTGTGTCATGGTTTTCCTTTCATTCTTTCTTCTGCCTCTTTCTTCAACCTCTCTTCCCATGCTTTTTGAGTCTAAATCAGCCAATTTCCCTCTTTTTCTCCACCTTCCTGCTGGAGATTTTTATTGAACACTTCGTAGCCAGCTCAACTAAACCTGGTATGCATTTAAACCCATAAAAACATAAAACTAAACCCAAACTGGGTGTGAGCATGAAGATGTTTGCTTGGTGGTAATGCTTCTCTGCCTCTCCCTGGCTTTTCTGGCTGTTGCAGGGAGTGTGTTCCTGCAATTCTAGAGGTTTTTCCCAGCTCTTGTTTTTGCTTGTGCTCTTTTTATGCCTTTTTTAAAAGTGAATTTGACTTTGTATCCTGAGAAAACAACTAGGATCAAATGGCAGACCTTGTGTTGTTCATTGGTTGTGTATCTGTACGCAACCTGCTTCCATCTGCTGCCTGACCAAGCCCAGCCTCCCCACCGGGCAGTCCTGCTTTCCTCTTGGCATCATCCTTTCTCCCCTCTGGGGTTACATCCAGGAGGTGTCTTTCAGTAGGGCAGAAGGAATGAGTGCTCTGAAGGTTTTCTGGCTTACCTGTTACTTTCAGAGTCTATATGAGTGTCAGGTTGATGAGGGTAAGTAGCAAGATGCAAACAGGTTATTGTGCATGACAGAGCAGTCACAGTATTCAACCTAGATCTAGCATTCAAAGATTGAAGTCTCTTAAAAATGAAAGTCTTGTTGTGGAGAAGACTTGGGGTTTTTTCCTCTGGATGAAATCTATGGGGGGGATATTCTCAAAAACAATTAAAGGAATAGAAAATTTTGTATTTTAGGGGAGGAAATTTGCTATGCCTTGGCAGTAAAGCTCAGTCCAGAGGAGCGTGATGGGAGTGCTCGGAGTGCGTGATTCGCCTCCTCTGATGGTTGCAGTGGTGTTGCTGCAGTGAATGAGCTAAGCCGTGTATGTCATAGCTGTCTGCTTTAAGTACTGGGAGTTACGTGATAATGCGCTCTCGTACCCATAAGGAAAGGTCTCTGCTGTACTGAAGTTAACAGTTACACTGCTCCTCTATGTCTTGTGAAATGTTTTGGATAACACTCGGGTGCACTGACACAGCGAGCAATCTAGGCAGCATGTCGTTGTGAAGCAAAATTGATTGGGGAGGATGGGGCCAAGAGGAATATTCTTTTGCAGTTAATTATTTACTGCAGGGAGAGAGGGAAGCTGATGATGTTTGGCTTATAATTATAGATATCCAGAGGAAAATGCTTCAAGGTGATCCGTTTTATTCTGTGGATTGCCACCTATTTCTTGGTCTCTATAACGTGAGACCAGCACTGTTTAATGACTGGTTCAGTAAAAGCAAAACTTCATTATCAACTTCTTACTGCTGGAATATGGTTTTACAGCTTGCTGTGTGTGACGCAAAATGGCCTGAATGCCTACAGAGGGAATAGCCTTTCTGTGCTTGCTGTCTTAATGCGTGACCTGCCCATGGTGCCCATCTGATGGCAGCGTGGGCTCTTGGAACAGCTCACCTCTGCTGAAAGGTGACTTTGTGGTTAAAGAGCAGGACCATGGACCCAGGAGTCCTGACCCCCTCTCTGGTCTTGGCTGAGCTTGTTGCCTTCTCTCACTGGGCTGCTCTTCTTCAGGCGTGATACCAACCCAGCAGATATCCAGCCTATCTACTAAAAGGGTAGGATTGTCCTGGGTGAGGGGCACACTGATAACACAGAGGCAGCGGCAGCCCAGATTCTTGCATAATACAGTGCTGTGGGCCAAGCTATAAGTGGATTTTTTCCTTTTGCATAGCTAAACCCATTACAGTTCAGACTGCTCATATGTAAGTTAAATTCAAGAGCTGGTGGAGCCGAGTTTAGATGCGCGTGTGTGGGAGCACTAACTTGACGAATACAAAAAAAAGAGACATTGCTGCAGTGTCTTTGGGAAGATGCCTGTACATCTACTGCTTGTTTAGCATACTTGAGAGAACAGCAGACGTGAGGGAGAAGCTGTGGCCTGTGAAATGAAGAGGATGTTATCCTCTTACTGGGAGAAGGAGAGGAGCAAGATTCAAAAAGCCAGGGAGTAGGAGCAAAATGAGGGATGCAGGTGTGCGCAGTGGGGTCTGCTCTGGGCTGCCCTGTTCTCACTGGATAAGGCTCTGCTTTTTTCTACTTTTTCAGTAGAAAAAGGCATTGTGGAGGCTGCTGTTGTGCGAGGTGGAGCATCGGCTATCCTGCCAGTCCAGGCTAAATTGGAGCATGGCTGGCTGGCAGCAGGAGCACACGGGATTGTCTCCCCTGAGAAAAGCAGACAGGTGAAAATCTCCAAAGGAGAGTCTGGCTAGCAAGTGCTTGTGCCCCAGGCAAGTTGGGATCTTGTTTAGAGGCTTGCTGAGAAGTGAGCTCCGTTCATCAGCGGTTTGTTGGGGTAACAGGCTGCTGTCATGTAGGCTTGTTCCAGTATCAGTGTTGAGTCTGGTCTGATGCTCCGTGCTGTCTTCAGCAGTTCTGTGGCTTGCATCCAGCTCTGCTCAGCCTGCTCCAAACTATATGTATAGAATAAGCTTGAATGTATGAAACTGGAGTCTGCAAAAGATGCATTTCATCCCTTCTCCTACCCCAGCTAGCCACTGCAGCAGCCAGAGCGGTTCTCCTGGTGTGGCACTAGCTCTTGTATTTCTGTAGTGACCGTAGCATCCCTGCTTCTTCCCTGCAGCTAGATTTGCTGGAGCAAGAATGAGATGTCAGGGAGCGTAGTGTTACACGAGGGACTGGAATTCATCCTCCAGAAGGAGAAGGCTAGGCTTGAGAAACCAGGCTTTGGTTGGTGTGATAAAATAGATAAAATGGTAGTTGAGTACGATAAGTAAATAAAACATGACTGTTTCTTGGAGGTAAATAAGGGACAGACCCCAGCCTGTATGTGTGCTAATCCTGTAACTGGCTTTTCCATTGTCTTCCCTTGGATCTGTGTCTGTTGATGCTCGTTTTGGGTCCTGCCGTGTTAGGCTTCTGCTGTGAACAGCATGACTTTCTCCTTTGTAGCATGCAGACCCAGCAAACGCTGGTGAAAGCAGGAGGTACCTCCTGCCTGTGTGCATGTATGTGCATGCATACCCCTTGCCTCCCCAGCTTGTGTGTGTAGGCTGAATATATATAACCTTATAATACAACCTTGGCCATGCAAGGTTTCTCCCATTCGTGTTTGCCCTGGCCTTTTCCTGATTTGCATGATATTGTACGAGGCCAGCCAGCTTTTTCTGGAGGGCTCGTCCCACTTTCCATGCAGGCAGCCTTGGGCTGGGCAAGTGGTCTGCTCCCTGACCTGCTGTGACAGGCGTGTGCTGGCTTCTTGCTCTGGTAATGTGGGAGGGAGCATGAGGGTAAGTGCTGGGGGGCTAGGCAGTGGGAGGACATTGCTGTGCCTCCAGGTTGGTGGTGTGACCTCCCATCTGGCAGTCAGCGTAGCTGCTGATGGTTGAGGAACTATATGCAAATCCCTGCTCCGCTTTCTGCCTCGTTGTTCTGCTGGGGGATGCGGTGGTTGTCACTTGTACTTGAGTCTGTGAGGGTCAGATCTGCTCTCTCCGCTCCTAGGAGTATGTATATACCTCCCCCATCCTGGTGTACTCAGTCACAGCTGACAACTCTGTGCCTGTTCTTGTGGCCCCCATGAATTTCCAAACATCAAGGTATTCATTCTCAAAACACACACACGCTGGAAAGAAATGACCACCACAACCATGGTCAAGGTGGGAGACAGAGTCATGAGAGAGTCAGACCTAGATCTGGAAAAGTGCTTCTGCTCCTGCTCTTCCACAGAAGCAAGGAGGCTGCGTGCTGGTGTGGCTCATAGTCATAGGGGCATGTGCAGGGTCTCTGCTGTGTCTGTGGCAGAGCAGGGAGCTGAATGGATGAGGGTGGAAATCTCTTGGCTGATCCCTGTGCAAGATCCATCTGGTACAGTTGGTACAATCGTGCCACGCTTCCTTGTGCAGAAGGGATGAAAGCCACAGTATTCATCCCAGAAAGCCACCGCAGAGGCAGCATCAGGACATATTTCTGAGAGTGGCTGGCAAAGTCGACACAGACATGTTGTCCAGTGCTAGATCATTTCTGTGTTCCCATCCCTGCAATACACCCAGTGTCAAAGGATCAGTGGCTAAAGATGTCAGGCACCTAATGGGAGATGTTTTCAAGTGTGAAAAGCATTGTCTTCTGAAAATACCGTCCCTTTACATATCTCAGTTGGTCATTCAGAGACCAAAGTCATTCCACAAACTCTGGTAACATTGACCAAGACTCAAGGAAAGTAAGAAGATGGGGCTGTAGACTTTGCAGAGAGGTAGGCCTGCGTAGAGCGCAGCTTGGATCCGATGTGCAGACAATGATCTGCGTGGGGCTGTCAAGCAGATGCAGTGATAGAGGCAATCAGTTGGCGTTGGAGTGGATGGTCCACCAGCTGGCTGCCTTGTAAATGTTGCTGTTTCCCTGCTGAGCATGCTGACTTGTGATAGGTGGCTGAGGGTGGAGGGTGCTTTGGAGCACACAAGTTTTTTAAACCACTGACAGTCGTTATTTAGAGCTGCAGCAAAGCGTTTTATGTGGGCATACCACTGCAGCTTAACTTTGGCCTCTAAGAGATTGGTTTGCTACCACTCCCACCACAAACCACAGGATCTTGGACACTCCACCTAGGATCAGTCCTGTCATAAGCCCACCTCAGTCCTCCTGCCATGGGGCTATAGACCATGTCAGCAGCCCTTCAGTGTGGGTCTAACAAGGCAATGCCTCAGTGGGGTGAGAGCAGTTCTCTCCCTATTTTGTGGCAGGCACAAGGAGGATACAAATAGGAGGAAAATGGCCTTTCTTGACTGATTGCAGCAGCTACTGTCATGGTTTTCTTGAGATTGTTTCCTATCTGCCATCCCAGGCAAGAATTTGGGCAGTTGTCCTGCAAGGAGGAAAGCTAGGACTTTCGGACCCTAAATAACACTTGCTTAATAATTAGTCATCTGATCCCCACAACTACTGCACCTGATTATCAGGGGCCAGACCAGATGTCCTCTGCTCCACATTTCTTCCATGATGAGCCCATTAATCTGTATGAGTAAGAGAGAATACTTCCTCTACATCAGTTTATACCTTTGTTGTTCCTCTTCTTCTGCAGGATATCTCCCAAGCAGCCACCCTATTCCAACCTATGAAGTGTCCAGGCCTGGCTGGTTCCTCATACCTGCTAGAAAGTCAAAAACTGCACTCTAAGTGCCAAGTTCTGGCTGTGGGAAGTGAGTTAATGCATGAGTTTCTCTTTCATCTTCCTCCTTCCCAGAATTTTGCTGGTTAGATATGATCACTCTTACTGCTTCTGGGTAATATGTCCCTACCCCAAGTGTCTACCAGTGCCCATAGTCAGGGCAGACACTGACTGGGCAGGGAAAGGAGAGGCTTTATTACGACCTTCTGTTTTACAGCTGGGGAACTGAGGAATGGAAATCCACGTTAAAAGGAAGAACCTGGAGAAGGGTTGAGAACAGAAATTGTTGTCCTAGTCTCACGCTTTGACTGCAGGATCAACTTCCCCCTTCCTTTGGTAACTGATGAGCATCAAAAGATTCAGCACCCAACTGTTGATGTGTTGCTAATCTGATTTTCTGATGAGTGAAATGCTTCCTCATTACAGTGAACCCCGAGAAGGTGGGATTTTGTTTCCTTTTATAATTTCAAACAAGGTTGTCTTGTCTGTTGTTTTAATATTTTAGGTATCCAGTCTTAAAAGTGATGTGAGTGGAGGGCTGGAATAGCAGTCCTTTCTATGCAAGTCTTCCAGGCTGTAAGTGGGGCTTGTGTCTGCAGAAATGGATAGATATCCTATGGTAAAACTGACTGTCTTGGCTTGCTGTGGGTTGGAAAAACAGTAAGAAAATTTGGGCAACTGAAAAGAGATGTTGCAGCCCCCTGGATGGAGATTGATTTAAAAACCAGAGGGCTTTAGGATCTTGATTTGTGTTGGTGGCAGATGATTGCAAAACAAGCCATTCCCTTTTGGTCACCTGCACCAAGGTGCTTTTGGTGGAAAGATCTAAAACACAAGATACAGTTAATTGGCCATGTCTTTGAGGATAAAAAAACTTCGGGGGGGGGGGGGGGGGGGCTGCAGGGGAAGGTAGAGGTAGATTTCTTCAAGAAGTAAAAAAAACCCTTTACTTTTTCTCAAGGCAGTTTCCCAGGCACCTAATCTAATTTTTCCAAAACAATTCTCTGGCAGCCAGGGCTCACATATTTTTAAAAAACAATGTAGGAAGGAATGCATTGTGACAGTTTAATTTGTTGCTGAAATACGGTCACCTCTGGGGTAATTCAGAGCAACTGTGGAATGGATGATAAACCCTTTCAGGATGGGAGGTGAGCGAAGGGAGGCTGCTCAGAAGAAACCACTGATGGAAGATGCCCATGCAGAAGTATAATTCCTGGAATTTAGGTTCATAATTTTCCTCCTTTGACTGTCATGGAACTGTCACATCTACTGGACAGGGCAGTTGTTGCCAAGTCTTTGCACTGGCCTTGATGTGGCAGCAAGGGAGGTTTTGGTGGTGATTCTCCCGTGCAGGTGGTAGGGAAGACCCTCTGGTACTGGCCAGCTTTAGAGATGAAGTGGATGCAGAAGAAAAGGTGGAGGATTGCAGCACATAGGGTATAGGTCCCTGTACCTTCTAGTCCCTGGCTGGGGACTTCTAAAGGCCCAGGGCAGCTAGATGGATATTGTAATCACCAATCCATGGGTGCAAATTGAGCTGCGTGAAGCTGGCCTGCAATCTCTACCATTTTAAAGAGAAAACAAGGCAATTGCAGAATGCTCTTGAGAAGACACAGGAAAGCCTGCCTGAGTTTGAGGAAGCCGTACAATTTGAAAAGAACGAGGTATGGAGTTGCTTCTGTAGCCCTGTTTAGGGTCCTCAAGAAGAGTGTTGTCTGAAGTGTGCTCCTTGTGAAGAGGTGAGAAGCTGAGTGCCTAGCAAAGGGCTGGGCTTTTTCAGAGCATGCTACTAAGTATATGGTTTTTGGCAAGCCTTGCAAATGCATTGCAACAGTGTTACCAGGTCTTGTTCAAATTCTGCTGAAGTTGGTTGAACTATGTTGACTGCAGTGACCATGGGCTGGCAGGCAGTACAGCATCTCTCAGGTCAGTTCAGGTTTTCATCTCCTTTGTTTCAAAGTCTGCATCTAGAATGAGTTTATTTAATTCACAGCTTAGAGCAACTTCAGAATACATCTCGGGGAAGGAGAAAAAGGAAAAAAAAAAACCAACAAACCCACCACCAACAAAACAGATCAAAATAATTAAACAGCTCATGCTGTGCAACTGGGATGTGACTGGCAGCTGATGCATGGAGTTGGACAACCATCAGTCACGCTGTCTCAGCATGGCTTGCCCTGCGTGGGCAATGGGAGCAAGTACCTGTTGGGACTAGGACACAAAGAGATAACATTTAAAATCTGAGGCAGGAGCCTGCAAATGCAGTGACAATTGTCTGCTGGGGTGGAAGAAAAAGCTCTGCCACCAGTAAGTCACCCTTTCAGGGAGCTAATTTGAACGTCTTGCTTTCTTCTGAACCCTTCAGTTCAGTCCCACTGTGGGTAAATGTTGTGCGGTTGCTTCCATGCTTTCTTTTTTCCCCTATTCGATTTGTAACAACTTACTCCTCATTCATCCTGTTGTCAGAGAAGTTATTCTGCCTGCAATCCTGTCTGAGTTTAATTTTCTTATTTTCTGTAGCACAGGGGCTGATGGCTTCACAAATCTCAGAATAACTCCTCAATCTCTCCCCTGGCCAGCCTAGCAGCATGACAGCTCCATTTAATGTGTGTTGTCTGCTTTGGCTTCCTGCCCCTAGACTCATTATTTTGCATTTGTCTGCCTCAAGCTCCAGTGTTGCCTGCCCCAAAGGATTGTATATCAGAAGTCATGAAAAAGAGAAGAATCCTCAAGGTTGGTCTGTAAATCCCAAGTCTCTCTGCTAGAAGAAATGTGCAGTCTGGGTGCTCTATCCTTCCCTCTCCCATGTCCTTGCCACAGCCCTACCACATGCGTGTATCCCTCCCTGCCTGTCCTAGTACATCTTGATGGGTATGAAGTGAGCCTTGCAGGCTCTCCAGGCAATGCCGTTCTCATGGCACAAAGCATTTGGTGCCTGGGACGTTTCCTGTTCTTCTCCTGCTGACACAGAAGCAGGTTGAGACCTGCAGCTCTGCTTTCTCTTCAGCCAGCCCCCAAAATGACTTGGATCCACTTGGACTATTGTTACAGGGAAAATACTGTGAAGTTTTCCCCATGGCAGATCCTTCAGGGCATGGGCCTCGCATCTACCACTTGAAGTGTAGCATTACGTTTGGGCTTGGGGACTGGAAGTGCTTTCATGTTAGGTGCAGTGTGAGATAGTCCCTCTCTGAAAAGCTTACGAGCTAAATGCAAGATGAGGAACGTCAGGGTGCAGTTCACCTGTCCAGATGTTGACATTAACTTTCCAGCTGCTTAGTCTCAGCCCCCTTATATAGGCAGTGGAAGAAACAAGCACTTTCATCCCAATGCAGATAGATATCTGAAGCAGGTCTAACAGATTGTGCCTGTCTCTTCTCATTGACGATAAAGATGAATCCCACCTTAACTGGCTACATTGAGCAGGCTGGGGTAACACAAAAAGAGAGCAAGACAGTGTTGAATGTAGTCTGTCCTTGTCTTAGCTGTGTGCTGTCTCATCTGGTAAACCTATGCCTCTTCCTTTGCCCGAGAAGCTACCCTTCATTTTGGTTCCTTGCTGGCCAAGAGCTGGAGGGAAGTCATCCGACAGTGACTGGAAGACAGATTTAAACACCTCTCAGAGGTGCTCCTAGCAAAGGTGCTAGGGCAGAGCTCCAAGCCTGTCTGAGCTCTGGACCAAGGGGAATTTTAACCAAGAGAAGGCAGAAGGCATAGGTAGGAATGGAGCAGTTTGGTCCCTGTTTCAGCCTTCCATACTGAGGCCAAGCAGCTGCTAGCATAGGTCAGAGTTACTTGAATACTTCTTGGGAGCTCGTGACCTCGTGTGTGTGCCTGAACAGCAGTCCTGTTATGTTGCAGTGGGGAAAGACATGAGACCTCTAAATTTGGAGCTGAGACAAGGGCATGGGAACTTCAGATTGTGGATTAACAGATGATAGCAGCAGGAGCCCTGCAGTGCCTCTACAAGGGCTGCACATCTGGGTGTTTGAGGCTTGGTGGGTAAAACCCTTTCCGTTAGGGGGAAAAGAGCTTTTTCCTAACACTGAAGCACTATTAAATGAGGCTTTGGGGGCAATGGAGCCAGTTTCTGTAGTTTTGTATCCCACTTGAGCTAAACCTTCACAGTTGCTCTGAAGACCCTGGTGTGGTCCGCAGGGAGCAGGTTGGAGGAGACCCAGAGCTGTTCTTGAAAGAAGTGGAAAAACAAAGCTGAGCTGACTGGAAGGAATAAAGCCTGGTAGCTGAGGGAGGATTTTCTTGACTGGCTGACTTTTCCCTTTGATTGGGAGCACTTGTTCCATCATGCCTTTTGCTGGGGAAGAATTAGCCCGGTGGCAGAAATGTGATGTACCGGGCGTTTCAGGAGTGAAAAACCTGTCCGCAGCAAGAGCCTGCAGAGCTTGAACTCAGCCTTTTAGTCCCTGTGCCGGCAGCTGATTGCAAGCCTGCTCGGCAGGGGAGGGTGCTGTGCCAGGCTCTTTACCCTCTGTCTCATGCCTGTGTAGTCAGCATTAAATCCTAGGACCCCAAAGAAAACCAGAGTCAGTTTTGTACCCTACTTGTTTGTTACTGAAACTCATGCTATAATTCCCATCAGTTCAGACATCCCTAAATTGGTAGTTAGCTCTGGCGAGCCTCTGGAAGTCTACTCTGTGCACTACAGTCACTTCAAACTTTGCAATAGCAGGGAATTTATTAGGGGAAAAATTTCTGGCTGACCCTAGGTGGGAAGCACACATACCATGCTACAGAAAAAGGCAAAAAAACCCCTCATATTCCATTACATAGTGTATTTGCCTCACTTCACAATACATCTGATCTCTCCCTGCTCTCTTTCCCGGCTACATGTGTCTACCACAAGCTTTTCTGTTTTCCAACTCTTGCTTCTCGGGGACAGAGAGGGCAAGGCAGAGCATATGAAAACCTTCAGGAGGCTTTTAATTCAGGAAGGAAAGTGTATCAGGGCCTTGTAGTTAAGACCCGCAGCATACATTTTGTTGTCCGACCCCTCTGAACTTTGGTACAATAAATAGCATCCATGTTTGAAGAGCGAACCAGCAGAGAGGCAACTGGCACAGCATCAGGTCCTTGCAGCTTCTCAGTGTTTCTGCTGCATGTAGCCTCTTGCCTGGTCAACAAGTGCATCATCAGTAGCATGAAACAGCGAGTGTGCGCCTGCCCCTTTTGCCTGCTCACCTGAAGTAATTCCTTCTGTTACTCCTTCCATGTGGCAAAAACAAGTCAGAAAGGGAGAGACGTTAATGCAGGGTTTTGGTTTGCAAAATGATACCTGCAGTGCCTTGCTGTGCTCTGTTATTCATGTGCGAAACCCTGAGCCCATCTGTAGGAGCGGTAACATGCTAGTACTAGCTTTTTTGTTGCAGTCAACCTGCTGGTTGGACGTACTCCGGCAAAACAGTGCTTTTTACTTGTTAATTTTTGCCACCGACAGTACAGTCATTGCCTTGTTGACAGGAGATTGTTCATAGGTTTCTGGGACGTGTAGCGGCATTGCTTGGCTATCTGCTCTCCTGGTTGAACAGGCATGTGTATGGGTCTTTGAAAGCTGGTGGGAGAAACCAGGATCCATCAGTCTTTCATGAAGGTTTTGTAACTATATGACCTTCCTAACTAATTTCTCTAATTCCCTAATGACATACGTGCAACTAAATGTAGGCAGACAAGGCTATATCAAGCCTTAGGCATGGGAAGTCATGTAATATGATAAAGTTGCACATTGTGTCCAGGGCAGAGCTAACCTTGTTGCACCAAGAACTTCCTTAAGGTTTTACCTTTAGCGGGGGAAGACAACTCCCATTGCAGGGAACCCTGGTTCTCTCCCATGCTCCACCAAAGGCTGCTTTGGTTTCTGATTCAGCTCTGCAAATACCATCTAGTGGCTTCAAACTGGATATGAATTTGGCTGGTATTATTTCCCCTGTGAAGACTAGAGCGAAGGAGAAAAAAAATTAAAGTAACGTGTCTTAGCCTGAGTCAGCATCGCAGAGTTGCGAGCTTGTCTCTGTAGAGCCTAGTGAAAGGTCCTTGCCTTATCTGGCTTGGTATTTTGCTGGTTGCACAACTCGCACATCCCATAGATGCAAATATTTTTCCTGGGGTTGGCCCCGGTTGCCCAAGGAGGCTGTTTGTTCAGATTCTCATGCTTTGCAATTAATATAAGCTTGCAATTAATATAAGCTTCTTGACTCTGAGAGAAAGAAGGGGAAGTAGTGCTAGGTGGTTTTTTTCCCTCTCCCTGTTGTTCCTCACCAGCCGGCTACTTTGAAAGGAGCATGTTGTGGTTTTTCCTTAAGAAACAACATGTCGCTGCAAATTCAGCTTCAGAGGTGTTGTGGGAGCTTTTGTCCACTGGTGTTGTGGCTGCTGCAGGCAAGGCTCAGACAATACGTAGCGCTGCGGGTACCCAACCTGCGAGCTGGGTCTGGTGTCGAAGTGGAATTCAGCCCAGCTGAGTGGCATGGTCCTTCTTCCCTGGTGCATTCCCACACTCGCTTGGCGGCAGCTGGGAGATGCTAGACCTGCCTCGCTCCTTTGTATCATCACCTAGATCATGCAAGACCAGCAAAGTTCACACCATGGGATGTTGTCAAAGGAATCCGAACCTGGTGCATTGCAAATAAATATCTCCACCTTGTTTAGCTAAGGCAATGTTATCTCAAGAGGTATGTAGTGCATGAAGCGTGCTCGTCACAACCGTTGCAGGCACCAACACAGCTAACAGGGATATTCATGCACATTCTCTCCTGAGCTACTGGATGAAATTGGATCCTTTAGAGGGTAAATCCCCTCCATTTTAGTACACATTCAAAAAAAGGTATCTAGTTTAGACCCGGAGAGCACACTTCATCTTTAGGTACAGCAGCAAAACTTTGAGTGAACCTCATGAAGTCTGTGGTTCACTATTTCCCAGAGTACTCTCTGAACTTGCTTTTTTGTGTATGTGCTTCAAGAGCAGCAGTTCCTTTGGTGCTGTAGAATAAAAGAAGCGTTTGCTTAAAGTGGCTTGGAGGAGTTCTCACCCTATAAAACTCAGCCTGGGCCATCAGCTGTGCATTTCACAGTGATCTCGGCCGATCACATCCATGTCTTCTTCAGACCTTGCAGCCATGTGGAACTCTTTTTAGCGGGGGGGAAAAAGGCCAACTACGTGGATTTTTGTATCTGATTAGGGTTTTGACTGTTAGCTTAAGTCCGATTTCCTGTTTGAGTGGACATAGTATGCCCTGAGTTTTTGATAAAAATACATGGAAGTAATGGCAAATGAAGCCTGTGGAATGGCAGCCACTGCTTGGAACAGCTTCTTTATGGTAGAACTCCATTTGGGTAAGAAATACTAACTGCAAATACGCTTTTCTTCAGTGCAGGTTTTACACCCTCTCTGACCTATCTTAGGTGTGCAGGTGAAAGGCAAAAATTGATATGAGATGATAAAATATTTGTGATTAGTAGGGATATGAATCTACATCCTAGACCCTAATCAGCCTCTGATGGAGGGAATTATTTTAGAATGAGACAACCTTTACCCCAGTTTTTTTAAGGATGGACTGTGAGGATAAGTTGACAAACTCCAGTGTTCAGAGCTCAATGCTTTCCTTGCTGTTGGAGTATGAATTTTCTTCTTGTGTTAATATACTCACTCTCTACAAACACCGCAGCATCTCTTTTTGCCTAAGCAGTGTTTCAGGTTAAAGTTGGCTGGTTTGACATGTGAGCTGGTGGTTTTCCATGGGCTTTTTCTGTTTTTAAGAAAGCTTTTTGCAAATATTTGATTCCTTTTTTAAAATTTCATTTTCTTTTTTCAGTTGAAGTTTCTGTGTGGGAACAATGAGAGCTGTGTGTAGGAACTGTACCCACTACACCATGCCATGGCGTTGAAGATTCATTGTAGGGACATACATGGTCCTCAGGGAGCTGCTTTCTGAAAATAAGAGGATTTTAACAGGGAAATCAAGCAGCAGATTATTTCCAGTTAGGTGTGAATGACATCCAAGAGTGAGAAACTGCTGTACGTGCCCTAGGAGCCCTGAGAAACAGCACTGGTGAGCTCTGCTGCTGTCAGGTGAAGCAGGGAGGCTTTATCATCAGCAGCACATCACCCCTTTCCAAAATCTCACCAGCTTGTCTCTCTGCCAGGCTCCTGTGAAAGCACGTGATTGTGAGATCTCACAATACTGGCAAGACTAAAAATTCAGAGTTCAAGCTTGGTCTCTGAATTTATTGTTCTAAGGAAGGAGAATTTTGTCCTACTGAGGATTTGAGGACAAATGGGCCCATAAAGTAGAGCCCCTGACTGGGGATACTTGGTGGTTCTCTGCTCCATTTAAGGAAAAAAACCTCAAACCACCAAAACTCTGAAAGAGCTGTTTGTTCAAAAGTGAAGACTTTCTGTAGTTGTTCCTAGTGACTGTTTCCTCAGGGGGATCATTTCCATATCTTATGAGTAATTTCTGAGTCCAACTTGAAGCTCACAAGACAGATCATGTCGTGACAAGAGCTAGGAAGTTTGCATCATCTGCTTAGACTGGATCATCTTTAACAGTGCCAGTTCACAACACCTGTCCATCTTCTTGCTTGCTTTTTCCTAACCACTGGGGGGAAGAAAAAACCTCCTAACAGCCTTGTGACATTTAGCATTACTCAGACACTCTTGAATGGTCATCAAAAGCACCATGGACAAATTTTGTGAGTGTGGGTGAGCAGAATTGGAGAGGAACCCTGGACCGCACATAGGACCAGGCTCCTACCACTTGAACAGTGACTTCATGGCTGTTAAAATTCATATTTATAGCAGCAGACTAAAAAAAGGCTGAAGGTATGAAGGGATGCAGCCACTAGTCTGAGCAAGCATGTAGACTGAGGTCTTGGTGCACATCCCATCTTTATGTCCCACCAGCCCTGCCTGGAGCCCCTGTAGTGGTATTTGCCATAGCCCAAGAGATAGTTGAGGTTTTTGGTGCCCTGAGGTCCAGTGTTCAACCTCCTTTCGAGAAACCACAGCTTAAGTATCAAAGGTTCAGTTCTTGTATCTTTGCTGGTGTTTGCAAGGGCAGATGCTGAACATAGTGGTAACCAATAGAATAAAAGGTAAGGACTGATTTGCTGAGGGCTGATGGCAAAGGGTGATAGCATGAAATGCTCCCAGCAGTCGGTGATTTGCAGAGTAATGTATGTCATGTAACAGATCTTCCCAACCCTCCCAATCTAATAGCATATAGAAAATACAATAAATTTTACTTATAATAATGAAGTTGTATTATTATACGCTGAGGGATTGAAGGCAGTTGCTTGGATTTTCCCCAGTGGGCTGATGGGAGGTTCAGGTTTTGTTTTGTTTTATTTATTATATTTTAAACCAAAGCCAAAGAACCATGAGTCAGCTTGGTCTTTGCTGCAGCAGTTCCTCCGCTGTGGTCCCCAGGCATTGTCTAACAGATGCCTCCGCCTCTGCTAGGATGGATGAACCCAGAGACTGCTGTATAACACGTGCAGGCCTATTTTGTCACCTCCCCTTGCAGAAACTCCTTAGGGAGGCTCTGCGTGTCCTTAGGAGCCAGTGGTAAGGGAAAGGAGGGGATGCTTTGTGCCTCTTAGCAGAGGGTCCTGGGAAGACACTTGGCTGCTGATCCCAGGAGCAAGTTCTCTGTGCCAGTGCCCACCAGCACCATGTGCAATTCCTCACAGCAGCCAGATCTCCCGGGAGGAGGAAACAACTCTGTTACCTCCTTCCTCCTTCTGCTTTATGATTGCTGAATTTACAGCTGCTCTGTAGGCACTCTCTGTGCCTCCCTGGCTGAATGAAGGCGTATTTTTAACCCTTCATGTGCCAGGAAATGTCAGTCTACCTTGCTACCCTCTCAAGATGTTGAGAGGGATAAGTGCTCCAAGTGGGCTACGGTTGAAAATTAAAATAGACCAGGTGATGTCCCCAATCAATGTTGACTGTCTTGGCTTTAGTGGCTTCACTGCAGGGATGCTACTTTTTACCCCTTCCTTAAGGTGATCCTTCAAGGTCACATCTTAGTTTTGGGACTCACGCATTTGGTTCTGACTCCTCATCTCATGCTGTCCTCTCCCTTCCTTTGGGAAACTAAAAAAATCTTACACCTTGTCCATACTACACACATACAGTGGCTTAGGGCTGTCAGGAGAAGCCAGCTTTGAAGTTCTAGGTTTGCCTTTTGTGGTTATGTTTTTTTCCAGGCCAAATACAGAACTATTTGCATGAGCCTTATAAAGTCCAAGAATAAATCCAATGAACGCTGCTGTGTTTCTTTTTAAAACATCTCTGCAATGTGTGCTTCCTTAGCATTGCAGAGTTGTGCTTGGTCAGCAGGCTCAGAAAGTCTGAGAGGCTAGTGGGAGATGGCTGGATGCTGGGAAAGAAAACGGGAAGCCATATATACAAGCCTGGTAAAAGAAGGGATGTTTATAGCTTGGGAACTTCATTGCTGCAAGGTGTTAGGGAGGTCAGTGACTTCAGAAAATAAAGATTTGAGTGTTGTATGCACAGCAGGGACAACCGAAGTTAAAAAGAAAGAAATTCTCCAAAGTGGAAGCTTTGGTGTAGGAGCCCCCTTTCTTGTTTGCAGATCATCTGGCAGGATGAGACCCTGCCCTGGGACCAAAGTTGGTTTGCACTGGAAAGAGTAAAAGAAGGTTTTGGGCTACGTGAAAATCCCTTACAACATCTTTGATGCCTGGCTGTCGCTTACACTATGCTAATGAAGTTACGTTACAGTAATTAGAGTACACTGCAGTTCAAAGTTCAAAAGTCCCTTTTTTTCTTTCTTCTTAACGTGCGTGACCTTTTCTTGCTGCTGCTTGGGGTTTGCCTGGGGAGTTTGCTGTGCAGGGCTTGAACTGTGATGGGGGTGCATTGCCATGCCTGACAAAGGGATTCTTCATCTAGAAGGGCACCTGCAGGCTCATGTTGCCTCCTTTTAGTTTCCCCAAGCTGTTACTCTTCCAGGTCATGCTGCAGACATTTTGGACTGTACTTTGCATGGTCTCTTTCTTTGTGTACTCTCAGGAGAAACCAGGTGCTGAAGAACAGGGTGAAATCCTGTCTGTGGGTGTTGTAAGCACCAGCTGTGTTCGGTGACCGGGTACTTGTCAGGGTAGTACCAGCTGTGGGTAGGTGCTGGTCTCTGGCTGACTTATCCTGCCAAAGACATTCTCTCTCTAAAGATTTGAAGGTTTTTTTCTTTCTGTTTGCAGTTGGGAGCTCACTTCCACAGTCCCTTGCATCTTTTTGTCCATTCACTTCATGAATACTTTGACTGTCTTTTCCACAGTAAATTGTCATCCCTGAAGCTCAGGGCATGGCGTGCTTCCTATCCATACCTCTTTCAAACAAGCAGATCTGGTTAGTGTGACTGGAGGGAGCACTTGCCAGTGCTGTCATGCTGGTTCAAGTGAGGATCAGAGCTGCAGCAGGAACACCTAAGTTGAGTCAAAGAGGTACAGCAGGGTCACCGGAGCTTGATGACCAGGTCAAGTGCAGTGCCAAGGCCAGATCTGCATCTACTCATTGCCTCTACTAAGGATGTTCTGAGGGACTGGGGATCGGTTGAGGGATTTCAAGAAGACGTAGGTACACTTAACCTTTAGGCATTATCAGAGGGACCTCAACTTCTCTGCTGCTCTTGGAGGCTTTGCTTATTTGTTAATCAGCTTGTCAGGCTTCAGTGTTGAGGTGGAGCCACATCTCACATGTGCTTGGTGTCTTGCTTTTCTGTGGTTTCTTTTCAGCCCTAGTGTGCCTGTGGATGCTGGCTGGAAGCCCACCCAAATCCTGCATGTCGTCATTGCTGTGGGCTCCCAAGGAAGCTCTGGAAGGAACCCCATCCCCCACTCCTGTTGATTGCACAGGTCTGCCAGCAGATGCTGGAGGCTGCGATGGAGGTGATGGAGTAGGCGTTGTGCTCCTGTCCCCTGCATAATTAACTGCAGCCATTGATGAGAAGCACAGTCTTGCGGCAAAAGCTCAAACGTGGGGGAGCAGAAATCCCCAGCTTTACCATAGGTTTCCTGTGTGACCGTCAGCTAGTCGCTTAATCACTGTGGGTTCCTCGTTGCAGGGTGGAGTTACTATTTCCTTGATCTGCTACGCTGTGTGTCCCCAGGGAGTGGGATATATGAACCCGTGTGGAGGCTACTCGGAGTTGAAGGAGCATGTCTTCTGTGTCCATGCTGTGATGCTTACAAGACAGGCAGGGTGAGTCCCTGTGCAGTGTCCCTTTGTCAATCCACAGCCAAAAGAGGGAGATTCCTCCCTTTTCAGTATGGAGAGCTGTAATTCGTACATCATCAGTCTTATTTGCAGCAGGTCTGTGCTGTGACAGTGAGGCATTTAAATAACCCACCCACAGCAACATTTCTTGGATATTTTTTTTTTTTTACACTCTAGACTGCTGCAGAGCAGGGGGACACAACAAGCTGAGATTGTCTACAACTGAGATTTACCACGAGCAGCAAACTGAGGTTTGGGTAATCCAGGACCCAAACTTAACAAAGTCTGCTGATCCAAATGTAAATCTTGCACCTTAATCTTTGGAGCTCTCTGTTTCTGTCAGTGTTGCATGATGGTTGCTCAGTATTGCACACACAATGCATTGGTGGCATTGGTGTGCCTGGCTTCAGACCCGGTCGTGGCAAACTCATTCACCTTGGCTGTTGAAGGGCTGGGTTTGGAGGTTTTCTCCAGACCTCTCTGCCAGCTGTGCTTGGTGTCCCCATCCCTCTAGGCTGCAGCTGGCTTGCGCTGCAGCTGCTGGGTCCGTAAATCAGTAGCATGTCCCTGAATATCTGTTGCATAATGGCTGTTGCATGTTCATCTTGCGACAGCATTGTGTCACCCTGCTAATAACATGTCCTGGTAGGAAGGAGAGCAGGGATGGGGTCCCAGCAGCAGGTACCTGCTTGCTTCCTTTTACCTCCTCTTCCTGCTGTCCCCTGGTTGTTGGCTCCCTAAGATGCCCCATCACTTGCTTTTCTAATACGTTTTCCCCAGTGCCTTCTCCCAGATTTGCTAAAGCAAGCCCTGCAGGTTTGCTTTTTGCTGTGGTGCCGCCTTCTCCTTCATCACTGCTCTGCTAATAAATAAGGGTGTGTGCTTGCAAAGGCGCTGCAAGGGCTAAATGAATGCAGAAGGATGATCGTTACATTTGATCATGTAAATTAAATGGCTTACTAATAAAGGAGACACTCTGGAAGTATCTGATTTTGGCTGTTTGGAGTTACTCAAGCTGTTCCTTTGAGCTCTGCCTTTGAATGAAGTGTATGAGCAGCTTTTTATCTGTGTCCCATTGGGAATGGAAAGGCAAGAAGGAAACTCAGTCTTCTTCCCTCATCCCGAGATAGACTGTTCCTCACCCGCAACTAGCCTGTGGAGATGACACTATTGCACCTGTGCTGCTCTGCCCTCTGCCTTGAAAAATGAGGGGAGAAAGAGATGTTGTACCACCTTTCCCTGGAAAAATTAAAACTTTGGAGGGTAGGATTAGTGGCCTGTGATATACCACATCTGAGAGGATGGATGGGGCTTGTCTCTGCTTTTCCCCTTCCAGTACAAGATTGTAGGTGCTGCCCCGGTAAGCTGGGGGAGCCAAGTTGGGTACTAACCAAAGGGTACCCCAAGATATGCCTGTCTGAGTCCAACCCAGCTGGAGCTGGCTGTCCCTGCAGAGGAGGGTCCCTTTCACTCCTCCTCTATGTTCCAAGTTCCCTTAGAAGGAGAAGAGCCATCCCCAGACTAGAGGACCCTATTTCTCTGTGGGGCTGGTTAGCCATCCAGAGGGCAAGTGCTGTGTGGGCAGGAGCATATGAGGCTCCTGCTGTCTCAAGATATGCATTTGTCTGCTTTGCTGCAGCTGGCCAACAGCTTCCACCTCTTTCCACCTGATCTTAATGCAGCTGGCTCGCTGTCTGGACCTTTCTGCTGCAGGAGCAGTAGTGTGATAGGACATGTGCTACATGCAGTTTCATTCCTGGAGTCCAGAGCTCACCGATACTCTTGTAATACTATTTTGCTCCAAAACCTGGCCTTTTAAAAAGTCTTTTATCCATTAAATGTTGAAAGAAAAAATGTAAAAAAAAAAAAAAAAAAGCATTATCAAAACAATTCTTGAAACAGCCCAGCTGCAAATACCCTGTTTCCTTATCCATTTATTTGCTGTAAAAATACATGTGTTAGGATTTAAAGCGAGCAGGAAGCTGAAAGCCAGACCTATTTCCATTGCAGATTCTTCTCAGTGAAAAGGGCTTGGATGTGTTTCCTGAAACCAGCTTCCTAATTTTTTCCTGTCAGTGGTTGTTTGGGAGGAACAGGGAAGGATGGGGAGGGAGGAGAGAACAGAAATCTCATAGGGGGAGTGCGCTGCTTGACTATGGGGTAGGTTTTTTTGGCCCGGTATGCATCAGTGGTGCTCAGGTTGGGACTGGCCCTTTTCTTAAGTGATTTACAAGGCTGCCTTATACCAGTAGCTTCCCCCTTTCTTGTAGCTGGGCTTCGAGTGGGGAGAATAACAGTGGTGCTCAGCCTGGCCCTCTGCTCTCAGCCCTACCTGCATCTCCTATTGTTTATCTGTGCATCAGGGCATCTGCCTCTCTGCCGGCCGCCTGCACCTGTGACCCAGTTGTGACTTCATTAGGATAATTGGAGAGCATGGCACCTCCTACAGCGCCCTGGGCTTTCCTGCTTGAGGTACCCTGCCTCCCCAACCACCTCTGCCCAGGGAGGCTGGGCTGGGGGGGAGCTGCCAGCTCTGACAGCCCAACACAAAGACCCAGCAGGGGACCAACGTTTGTCTTGCCTGAAGACCCCAGACGTTGCCTGAATTTAGTTCCCAGCTTTACCACCCATTGATGATTTTGGGCCAGTCCCTTGGCTTGTTTGCATCCCCTTGCCTGTCCATACAAGTAGGAGGATGGTGTTTCTGTTCATGTATGGCCACCACCCCCAGCTCTAGCACTGCGTGCTCCACCTCTTGCAGCTTGGTGGCGAGATCTGAATTTGTCCCTTCTTACGCTGTTGCAGAAGAGAGCCAGGCAGCTGTGACCTGCTGTAGTGTGATGGCAGGACCACTGGGTCCCAGGAGAGGCTGTACCTTTCCCTGGCAGCTTGCCTGCGGCTGCTCCTTTTGTCACCAAGAGCACCAGGCAGAAGACATCAGGTACCTTATGAAACCAGCCTGGAGACAGCATCTCTTGTAATCCCCCCCCATTACCGGGCAGCATTTGCCCCAAAGCCTGATGTTCTCTGTCCCTGTTAATAGCTGTTATTACAGAGATCCACTTACACTGGCGCTACATACTTGTCTGGTCCAAGCTTCTACTTCATTGCGCCTTATATCCTGTGGGAAAATCAATACAATTTGGTAGTGAGTCCAGCAAGTCAAGAGATTGCTCAGAGCCTGGGTTTGTGGTTACCTACCACCCATTTTAGCAGTTATAGTTATCATCTATGATGTGGGTCTTGTTTTAAACTTTCCTGTGTACCTGTCCATCTCGTTGTACGCTCAAGGTACATCACGCTGCCTGTCAGCCATCCTGTTTATGTTTACAGATGGGATTTTAATGCAAAGGAAGGTTAAAAGCTGCCTCTTCTCTTGAGCTCCGCCTTGGCCTCTCTGTTGCACAGAGTGGGTTCTTCAGCTGTTTTTCTGAAAAAGGCTGGGAAGCCTGGGAGAAGTCTTTTTTTCCAGGGCAGGGTGGAGAGCTGCCAGCCCAGGCGGGGAAGCATCTGCCTCTGAACCACCTGCTCAGCCCTGGGAGGCTGGAGAGGAGATGAAAGTGGAGAAGCCCTGGCAGTTTGCAGTCTTCTGCATCTCGGCAGTGAGAGCTTTTCCTCCCCCACACTGCTTTCCTACATGTGTTGGCAGAGTCAACACTAGGTCCTAAGTCCTGACTGCAGGATAAGAACTCAGGTTTTATTTAATTGTCCCCTGTTATCCCAGCCTGCTTCGTGGTGTGTTCATGCCTTCATGCATCCACCTTTACCAGGCTTTCAGACAAAACTCCAGTTTCCTCTTTCCTTATGCAGGCTACTCTTGCTCATCTAGAGTCTCAAACAGTACTTAAGTGTTAGATCACAAATCACGGGCATAATTTAAAAACTGTCTTTGATTTCTTCAAACCCTGGCCCTGCCAGATGCAGACAACTGGTGTTTTTAGCTAGTGAGTTGGGTGCTAGCCCAGGTGGCCTCTCCCATCTTCTTGTGATTTTTTTAAGGGTGTCTGTTCAGCAGTGGGGTGGGACATATCATTTGCTTGCCTGTTTCCTTCAGACCTTTCCATGAATGGGCAGCAAGTAACCTGCAGAGCAGCATGCTTTCTCTCTGTGGAAGTTAGCTTGGAAGATTGGTTCTTTTGCAGAGACTATGGTGGGACAGGTTCCTTGTGTTCAGGGAGAAGGGTGGAGCGGTGATGGTGGGAGGTCAAGATACCACCGTGGTTCGCAAGCACGTCCCAGCACTTGCCAGAGTTTCCTGATGGCGTGCTGCTCTCCATGCCATGTTCATGACACTGGAGACGTGGGCACGAGCAGCCCTGGTTTATAAGCTCCTGAGATTAGTGGCCTGCTAATCTTTCTTTGGAGTATTGTAATTTTGGTGGCCTGTACTGACTGGCAGGTCAACTCTTTTCATCCAGAGAGAAAGCTCATGGGTAGCTGGTTTGTTCTTTGGGTTTGTTGTGTTACTGACTCGTGTAGGTTGTTTGCTGTTTTGGGTGGCTTAGGCATAGCTGCCTACCAGTTGTTTTTCTTAGAGTAAGATGGCAATGAAGAACTTTATTAAGAATATTTATTATTTGAGTGGGAAAGCAAGAACAACATAGCTGGACCCGCTTACAGCTAACAGCCAGTGATTGTGCAGCTTTGTCTCTTACTCAACTATCAGACAGCTGAAGCAGGAACCAGGGAACAGAAAACAGGCAGCAGCTTTGGTGAGGACAGTACTATCTTGTTTTCCTTTGTCCCTCCATCTCTTCTGGAGAGGGAAAACGAGCAGGGACTTCACAAGCCCTTTGTGGTCAGGTAGTCTCTGGCAGAGGGGTTGTGTTGCCAGAGGTGCTTCAACTGGAAACTGCAAGGGCTGGGCCTGGTGCAAGGACCCGTCCATGCCTGTTCAAGACCTTGTGCAAATCCATGGCTTGCACCTTGCTGCTGGGACGTGTTTATGGCTGCTGTGGAGAGGCAATCCTTCTCTTCCAGACCTGCCTGTGCCTTGAACCTGCCTGCAGCTTTCTGCTATTCTTCCTCCCAGGTTTCTCCTTGAATGTATGCCTGTGTTTTGAGCCTCCTACATGATGTCATTCCTTACCCCTTTTCTTTTTTTGCTCTGGAGCAATATTTTTGTTCTCAGTCTCTTGGGACAGGCTGCCTCTTCTTTCAGATCTTGAAGAGCATACAGAGGATAGAAGAAGCCATTCTGTTCTTAGGCTTTTTTTCTTTTTTTCCTCATAGAAGGCATTTATTATCTCCAAGTAGTTTCTCCAAAGCAGGGCCACCATTTGCAACTTTTACTGTATCTTTGGCATCCCTCTCTCTTTTTTCATCTGTGGGCTGAGGTTGGAGGTACGCAGCCAGCAAGCCAACAATAAGCACATTGAGATGTGCAGCCCATTTTTTAATTTAAAAAGCAACGAGTAAATTAAAATGAAGCATTGGGTAGGCTGTGATTTGTAAAAGAGCATCAGCTTGCCAGCCTTGTTTCCCTAATCTCTTTCAGGCTGGGCAGACTGTGGAGAACATCAGCATTTTGACCCTTGAGTGAAAACAGAAGGTGGCATTTCACACCACTGGAGAGGTTCCTTCAGTCCCTCCAGAGGCTGTATTTTGTGACATTGGTGAGAGTCTTGTGTATGAGCAAACGGAGGAGCCTGGACAGTCACCGGGGTGAGCCAGCAAGGTTTGCCTTGTCAATGTTTTAAAGTCACAGAGAAGGATTCCTGACTTGCGGGTGTGGTGGACTGCCAGTAAAAGGCAGAGATGAGCGTTGTTCTCCTGGAGGACTGTAGACCACTTCTGCCTGCAGGGCACCTCTGCCAAAGGGAAATAAAATCAAACACTGTGGCGTTTTTGGTCTAAGGGCTCCTTGCTTCCTGTGGACAGGGCTTCTGGAGGCAAGGGCGCCCAATCTGAGATGTGTCCAAAGAGATTTACAGAGGTGAAGCTGACTTCTGATGCTTTTAAATGCAGAGGCTCCCAGTGGACAGCTAAAATGGTAAATGCTCAGTAATGAACAGTTGTAAAACTTCTGTCATGGCTGGCCTCAGTATGGCACTGCTGTGCAAAAATCTGTCTCTTGGGTTGTTTAGTTGGTTGTCCATCCTGGGAGAGAAACAAGGTGATGGGAGGAAAGGGAGGACACAGAGAAAGCTCCTTCAGTGATCCTGTTGGAAGGGTGTCAGAGCCTCCCGCATAGTCAATGCATTGGAAACCCACTGCAAATCCCTTTCACTTGATGCCTGAGCTTTTATTGAAACTGTGGTGGTGTGATGGGACGTACTGATGGGGCCAAGCCCCTTGAATTCCTCACCTCTGCTTCTGCTGAGTGAGTTTCTGGAGGTTTCACAGTCAGGTCCCCAAAAGCACCTCTCCCCCTGCAGATGAAGCTCTGTGCTGGAGAAGAGGGACTGTGAAGAACATCAGGTTGTTCTTAGCCCTGCGAAAGCTTGCGCCAAGCATCTTGGTCCTCGCTTCTGCAGGCAACACCTCTATGCTGCCCAGCATGTGCAGGCAGGGGAGAAGGTAAGATGTGCCTTCTGCCCTCACCTACACCTGCATCCCCTCCCTGCAAGACAAAGGTAGGATGCTGGTGCCCACCAGGGCTGGGCGCTTGCTCTCCCAGCGTCCTGCGCAAGGCTGGCAGATGTTTCTCGTTTGCTGGAACTGCATGGCTCTGGCTACCGGGCTGGAAGCAGCTGCTGCTGCCAGGCGGAAGCACTCGGCGAGGCTTTCCTAGACAGCTTTGAATGGGAGCCAGGAGCCCTCTCGCTACAGGAGAAAATCCACGAGGTCAGGAAATACAGCAGCAGCAGCTCCGGCTCCACACTGGGGCTGTTGGCTTGGCATGCGGATCCCAGCCCTCCTCTTCCCGGGCGGTGCTCCTCAACAGCTCTCCTCATCGCTGTGTTGCTCAGCTATTTGTTTGACAGCCCTGTGTGGCTTTTGCAGGGTGCAACAGTTGAGTACTGCAGAGGTGATAAATTTGGATAGGCAGGAAAAAGACCAGACGGTGACCTGGGTCAGACTTTCAGATCTTGAAGAGCTTTCAGAGAATGGAAGAAGCGCTGTTTCTGCTCAGCGTGGGACTGGGAGGCTGTGCTTTTGTGTTTCCCTCTGTTGTTTTGTGGTCAGCTCTGTCTGGGCTCTGTGTTAGCTACTGAGAAATAGAAACTCTTGTTTACCATCCTCTGGAAACCCTCACATAAAGACAAGCTTTCACAACAACCAACAGGCTGTAAACCTCTGTCCGGTGTGTCCCCAGACTGAGCGTGAAAACTTTGGATGTCTGTTACCGTGTCTCTGGCAGGAGCCCCACTCTTTCTCCCCTGCCTCTGTTTTTTAGGAGGGCCAGAAACATTGTCTTTGGGGTGGCTGTTACCAGACCATGCAGTGGTGGTGATGTTCATGTGGTATTGAGGAACAGCCACCCCTGCGCTGAAACCTGTGCATGCATCAGTGAGCAGCCTTGCTCTTCCCACATTCAGGAGCAAAGAGTGTGATGGGGAGCTATGAGATGGTGTTGGTAAGGTCAACTTAGGGATAAGACCAGCTGCCCAACTCTGTAACAAAGCTTGGCCCTATGGAAATCCCTGCTTTCCCTGCAGCCTTTGGCCAGGCTCCCTCTCCTGTGGCATTTGCACGTGCTCTGATGAGTGGTTGGGTCTGCATGCTCCCTGTGAAGAGCTTGCATTGTGGATCCTTTGGGAAAGGAAGCGAGCTTGTCTGAACATTGATTTTAGCACACGTTAATTCAGGCAGCTCTCACGCCCAGAGCTGTCCATCATTCCCCACACTCTCGCTCTACATTAGGACACGTTTTGCAGTAATGGTATGAAACAGTTGTGTGGGCTGGACTCACCATCCTCTGCAAGCTGCAGAATCTCTCCTGCCATTGCCAGGGTGAGGATGGCATGTAGAGTGGTGAAGGGTTAGCCGAGGCACCAGCACCTTCTAGATACGGTGTAAGCGAACAAACACCAACGTTGCAGAGTTCTTGTATCTACATTGTCCATGTGCTGACTGTGAGTCATGGGGAACAATAGCTTTTTCACCCCCCTTGTTTCCCCTGCCTCTTGGGTGGGTGCAGAGCAAGCAGATGTGGGTCTGTGTTTCTCTGGAGGAGCCAGAGCTCAAAGCTCTGGGCTGGGGTGCTGATGTGCAGGCCTTGCTGGTGTGTGGTTGCCCCTCCACTGTGCAGCAGGGCTCAGCTGGGGTCTGGAGCAGGTAAAGACCCTTAAGCTGCTGTGGGTGACTGCCTTGGCCCCCATCTCCTGCTGCAGTGTGAACAAGGAGGCTGGTATGGCTGTGTGGGCTGGGGGTTTTCTGAAGGGATAGGCCAAGCAGTGCCTTCCACTGGGGTGGTCTCGAGGGAGGACCCCTTCCTCGAGGACTCACCTCTTCTTCTCCCCATATTGAGTCTAGGCTTTTCTCACTGCCTTAGCAAGTCCCATAGACCTGGGCAGTTGTGCAGTTCCCCTTGAGCATCATCATGGCAGCTGCTCCATCATCAGCATCAGATGCAGAGCAAGGTCCATCGTAGCCACTGCAGGCCTTTATTTGCGGCTGCCATGTGTTTTGCTAGGGGTTGCAGATCTCCCTGTTCTGTATGGAAGATGGCAGCTGGTTGAAGAGTTTCTTCAGACCCTCAAGACCCCTCTATGTTCAGCTGTGAAGCTGTTCTGCTGCAAGAGCAATCCCTTCCTGGCCAGCAGTGTTGGTGGAGACGGTCAGTCAGTGTTTGCTTCTCAGTCCCCACTTCAGCCTGTCACTGTCCCTCATGGTAATTGTCTTTTCCCATCTGAGAGAGATCCTGGGGTGGGGATCTCTCTTGTCCCTAAGAAGTAGTGTATGTGAGAATTTCATAGACGTGAAGGCGTGCATTAGTGGAGCAAAGCAGCGTGTGCATGGTCAATTAGTGTGCTCACTTAGATTGTCTCTGGTAGCCTTGCTTTCAATCTGCATCTCTTCCTTGGCCGCCAGAACAGAGGCATATCGGACTTTTCTGGGAAGCCGTGGCACTTTTGGGTATGGACCTAGGGTATCACATTATTTGCACTGCATTTTCCCCACCATCACCACTTTTCCACTGTGTTTAACAACCTTCAGCTTTTCCAGCAGCATAGAACGGCACAGCAACCAGAGGTCCTGCTTGGCATCGTGTTTGTGCTATGGTTGCTCTTTGCACCCCCTCCCTTGCCCAGGATCCTGGATGCTGAGAAGGGCATGAGCTTTGTTTTCCTTCCTGCTACTGAGACAGTAGCTCAGAAAAGGGCTTTGGCAAGAGGTGGTTGTGTCTGACTGCTCCCAGCTCGAGTGGGTGATTGAACAGTCTGAGTGGTTTAAGGTTGCAGTCAGGTGGGGATTGAAGGCAGAAAGTTCTGGCCTCCTTTCCATTAGATCTTTGCTGTGTTAGCAAATGCACCAGATGCAGACTGGAACTAGAGTGGCCTTTGCCGGCACAGTTTGTACCAGCTTCCAGGGTTTTGGGAGCAGGGCTGGCGAGCCTGGGGAGGAGGGTGGAGTGATGTAACTGTCCGGGAAGGTGTGTGTCATCGCCATGCGATGGTGTTGCAGGCTGCATTGAATGGCGACCGGGCAGGGGAACCATGAGCTCGTCTTCCCGCTACCTGCTGCGTTTCAAGTGGCTTCCCCAGAGCTCACAGATGACGGCTGCAGACGAGTTTCTGACCCTGGGGTGACTTTCAGTGGGCAGGGTTTGCAGTCCAATGAGGGTGGATTTCTATTTAAACATTCAGGGTTTTGTAATCTTCCTGAGTTGAAGTTCCTCTTTCTTGGTGGAGTTGGAGCAGAAATTTAAAGGAGGAGGTTGGGGGGTGAGTTTTTTCCTGCTGAAGGGCCATGGCAACTACACAGTGCTGCAGAAGTGTGGTTTGCTTGTCCTGACCCTAATCATCATTCCCAGTTAGCACCTGTCATGGTAGCATCTCTTGCTCCCCTGTGGGGCATGCCAGCTTCATCTTGTGGGAGCAGGGGTGCCCTTTCTGCAGTCCTCCTCCCTCTTGTGATGGCCAGCACAGCAGGAGGCATCGTTAGCTGGAGGACTGGCAGAGGGTGTGGATGTGCCACCATCTCAAACCTGCCCTGTGGTTTGAGGTTTAACGCAGCCTTGAGGGTGAAGACATGGACTTAACAGCGTAATTGGGGGGGCTAGGACTTCTTCCCCACTCCTGTGGGCGCTGACATCCAAACCATGTTGGCCAAGGCTTTTAAATTTATCTAATGATTTTGGATTGCCAGCTTGAGATAAGACAAATTGGAGACAGTGCTGAGCACTTCTGGAAAACCAGACATCTTAACTTGGTTACTTTAGGGTTTACTTTTGATTTACAGAGCCTGTACCTCTGTTTTCTTATCGGTAACACTCCCTTATCTCTTGAGGTTTGCTCGGGGAATGTGTGAAGTTTGCATCCAGACCATCAGGCTGAAGGATTGCAGCATATCACTGGATAAACATAGTTTTGTATTCAGTTTTGTGGAATATTTTGCCCATTTTAAAGTAACCTTCATTACTAGTGGAGAGTATTAGGTTAAGTAGCTCTGGATGCTGCAGTTCTGTGCTGTACTTTTAGACCAAGTTTCATGGTTTTAGGTGAGGCTCTCTCACGTTTGACACCCCAGAGCATCAGACCATAAAAGCAAAAGGAAGACAGTGGATCCTGGAGGCACAGTACAGGGTGACAGACTGAAATAAGTATAATTTTCTCTGGTCAGATTCCCAGGGTAGTCAGTGTGCTGGGTGGGAAGAAGGTAAGAAAGCCCTTGACCCTTGGGGTACCCAGGCCATCCCACCATCTCCCCATTTCTAGGCCAGGCTTGCCAGGGTGGTACATCTGCGAGCTTGAAATGAGAGACCAGGGTGGTCCTGGAGCAGAGTAACCTGTGGTGGCAGTTTCCTAAAGCTACGTTAAAAACATGTTGCATCCCTGATGATGGCTTGCTGGTTTTCACCCCAAGGAGTGAGGGGTGGCTCTTTGCCACGCAGAATAGCAGTGAAGTGGGTTTACCTTGTCCCATCCTCAATCCCTACTGAAATCAAGCAACTTAAAAGACAGTTAAAACCTTGAGGGGTGCGTCCCTTCACCTCTGCCTTGCAGAATTAGGTGTCTCTGTGTTACAGTATGCTGGATCCCAGACTTTGGTGTCTCTACCTAGCAGCATTTGGGTGCTCCTGGGATGTGCAGGAGACATTGGGGATGCTCAGTACCCAAGGAATGAAGCTGTGCTTTGCAGATTTCTGCCTTTCCTGGCAGAAGAGTGGGGCTGACCGCTCAGCCTTGCTGCAGAGCAGGCAGTGACAGGGAGGGACCCCCTCTCCTAATGTGGTGGCTGTGTTTCTCCTTGCAGGTGGTGGTGCTCCTGGAAGTCCTGCTCTGGGGTTGGCTGGAAGATGACCGAATATAAGCTGGTGGTGGTGGGAGCTGGTGGTGTCGGGAAGAGTGCTTTGACAATACAGCTCATTCAGAACCATTTTGTTGATGAGTATGACCCCACGATAGAGGTAAGTGGCTCTGGGCTTGGGGTCCATCTGTCATTTTTCCTCTTGCTCTTCTCCACCTTGCCTCCAACCTAGAGCATGCTTGGCTTGGTCTCAGGTCTGAACTTGAGCAGGGATGTTCCTCTGCTTTGCAGAGCTATTCTGAGTTGCTACGCACGTGTTCAGAGGTTGCAGTGACCGACTTTTGCCTCCTGAAGAAGGTCGGTGGTGTCTGCTGAAGACAGATGGTGAGGGAGGCAGCAAAAGTGGGCAGAGGGGGAGGCAGCAGAAGCAGGCAGACCGGGGCCGGTGCTGAGAGGCAGCACAAAAGTCCTTTTTTTTTGATAAGACAACAGTGTAAGGAGGGGTAAAAGGTTTGGGATTGAAGAGCCATTTTGTGCCTGTGCTTTCATTTCTTCTCCTGTGAAATCAGAGTAAATATATTGACTTCTCATGCAGGATGTTTTGAGATTTACTGATGAAATGGGTTTTGTCAGAGCTTGGTTGTATTATGTATGTCCTGCAGTTTGAGCGAGATGTACCGAACAGCTGAACCATTGTGGTTCTCAGAGTGCTGTCTCTGCTCTATTGTGAGGAGTTAAAGGTTGATGCATGGGTCTCATAATCGGCGTGGATGGTAGCACTGGCCTGTCTAGCTCAGCACCCTGCCGGTGCAGATGGGGGGATCCAGTCTTCAATATCCATTACACGATTTATTTATTTTTTTTTACTTTTAAAAAAAATATTTCATTCTCCGACTGCTTTCACTGTTGCTAGCGAGATTCTAATTACCCCCTGCATGCCTTACACCTTCGTTCGGGGGAGATGTGGGCAGCAGCCGCTGCTCTGCAGAAGGAGTAAGTCCACCCTAGGAAGGCAAATTACAGCTCTGTCATGCCTCTTGGACAATAGCCTCCCTGTCTGCAGTCCTAAAGGACTCTCTACCAGATGTGTATAAATGCAGCTGTGGTTGCTGCAGTTATTATTATCATAATGGATAAAAGGCTCCAGCTGGGATCAGAAATCTATTCTGGTAGGTGTTGTATGTGTAGTCCCCACCCTGAAGAGCCTACAACTTAAATAAACAAGCAAGACAAGCCTTGGTAGAAAGGCAGAAATAGTCTTACAATCCTACAGATGGGAAGGAGAGAAAGCACTTATAAGCACGTGCTATTACGTCATTTGGCCAAGGTCATCTAGAAAGTCCATGGCAGAGACTGGAATTTAATTTAAGGGCTCCTGAGTCTTGGTGCTGCACCTTGCTTATGGATGCAGTTGCCTTCTTCCCCAGCTCCTCTCCCCTCACGTGCTTATCACCAGTAGCATTGTTTGCTTTTGTTAGAAACCCATTTCAGGTTGGTTTTAGCAAAAGAGCTGCTGATGGAGAGCAACCTCCCTGGGGAGGCATCTGCATGGATGGGTCCTCTTTTGGACCTTACAGTGGGCAGGGGCAGCTCTGACCCAGTGATGTGTTGGGTTATGGCATCCTTTTTTTTTTTTTTTGTCTTCAGCTGCCTGCCCCTTGTATGTACGCTGCAGGGAATTTTCTCCATGTAAACAGACAGTGGGGAATGTAAACCTTGCATGGCATTTGCCAGCATACCCTCCTTGCCCTGCCCACTCCTGACATGCCCTGGGAGATGCCTGCTCTTGTCCCCTGTTCCCCCAGCCCCACTCTGCTCTTCTCCTCCTCTTTTCTTCCTAAAGCAGCCACGAGCTGCTCTTCACCCCTCTCACCCATGGTGGTTTTCTACCTGCAGGTCCCACCAGCCCTGATGCCTTTGCAGCTCCCTCGGTCATACCCCACATCCCGCCCCCGGCCATCTTCTCACTCATTCCAGGGTGACTCCTTTTAATTATGCTTCGTTTTATGGGGAATTAGGACGCACAGAGAGTTACCTGCCAGCCATCTGAATGTGACCAACAAACCACCCTCCTGTGACTAAGCTGCTTTGGATCATGCCCAGGAGCTGACTCTGACTGTTCAGCCGGCTAACAAACAGCACAGCAATGCTGAAATAGCAGGATAAAAGGGGGGAAAAAAGAGTATACGTGCATAGAGCAAAGGCGTTACCCATCACTTTAATGAATCGAGTGCAGGCTGTGCTGCAAAGGGGGGTGCGAGTGGGTCGGAGTGCACTGAGAAGGTGCTCCCCAGGACAGGAGAGGTGGAGAGTGAGTTTGTCCCCTGTCTGGGGCAGAGACCCTGACTGAGTGCCTGCTCCCCTCCTGCCCTCCCAATTCACTAGTGCAAATGTCTGGCTTTGTAACTCAACTCTGGCTGACCCGCTACAGCACGTGCTCGCACGGCTGCTCTTGGGCTGCCAAGGAGTCTTAAGACCTTCAGTTTGGGAACAAGAGGGCTGAGGCACCAAGTAAATGCACACTGCTGGCAATATCCATGGTGAATGAGCGGGGATGGAGTAAAGAGTCAGACTGTGTTGAGAAATTCTTTGGTTCATCTTCCATCTTTTAGCAGTCAGCTAGTAACAGGCTTCCCAAGCCTCTGGTCGCATCCTGACCCTAGAGTTTAACAAATGGACCTCTTGGCCTGGTCCTCCAGCACACCCAGGGTGCTCCCAGCATCCATCTGGGATCCTAAGTCTGAACCCCACGCGGATGTTGTTTCTGCCACCTGGCACTTCACAGCTGGGTCCGGCCACTTTCCCTTGTGCAGGAAGGTGGGGTAGGACACAAGGGTGCTGCAGAGGAGCGTTGAGGCTGCAGGGTGCCAGTGGCTGGACATGTGGGCTGGTGGCAGCTACCCCTGCAGCAGCAGCAAGGTCACCAGACAGCATGGCAGGGATGGCTGAGCCGCCATTCCGAGCATCTCAGGGGGGTTCAGACGAAGCTGGACAGAAAGCAAGGGTGGGGAGAGCTTGTCCCCTTCCTTTGGGGAGCAGTATGCAAAGCATCCTCTGCAAGACTCTTAATACCTTTGCTTCATTAGCGAGCTGGCTGGCCTTACGGGCAGCCTGTTGATGACCTGAGCCAAGGTGCGGGATCACTTCTCCGTAAGCGTACTGTCTGCTTGTGAGACCTCCTGTAACTGGGGACTTGGCAATTAATTGTGAACATGTGTGCCAAGAGGCTGGTCCTCTGGACGCAAGCCAGGGCCCAGGGGTGGGAGAATGCTCTGCTGTGCAGAGCAGGCACTGGGGTCCTCTTTGCCGGTCCTTGCCAGGCACTGGGACCCTGGAGGTGGAACCAGTGCTCTTCTACCTTGCACCAAGGAGGCTCCAGATACATTATTGATTAGAAATGGGAGCGCATCCCTGCAGGGCAGTCTGCCAGTTACCTTCAGAGCGGTTGGCTGGAAGCCAGCCCATCACTCCACGCTTATTCCCGGTGGGTCAGCAGTCCCCTTTTTGGGAAGGCACGGCGGAGAAGGTCGTGGCAGAGCAGATCTCATCTCTGATCTCATGGCCCTCTCCACAAGGTGAGGAAAGACTTTAATTAGCCCCAGTAGATGATGTCGTTGTAGTAATGAACCAAAGGGTGGAGGCCACGTTGGCCCCATTCCCTTTCCATGCCGCTGCTGGTCCTGTTGGTGACCTTTGCTGCGTTGGCTGTTTGTCTGCAGACCTGCAAAGCTCATCTGATAACATTGTTGTGGTCGCTGGAAGAGCAGCAGACGTTTGAATTAATTCTAAACTGCAGCTGTAGCTTCTGCGAATGGCTGCAAAGCGCTGTCGTGGTCATGTTGCTGACTCGCACCTTTTTCATGCCTTTGGTTTTGGCTTCCTTCTCTCGCTGAGAGTCAAGGATGCTGTGCTGTACCCAGGGGATGGCTATCGGAGAGGGATGAGGCTGTTCCTTCATGCAGGGGCTGCCCCAGCAGCATCCCTGCTGATGAGACTGGGCATGGGGGAGAGGCATAGTGGGGAGGAGCGGTGCTTTGAGGAGCCTGCCTTGAAAAATGAAACCTTTTGAGGGATGCCCTGGGTGATTTCCAGGCCCTCCTACATCTGTGATAAGTTGCGATTGCTTCTGCTGCAGGGAAAACCCCCAACTTCAAAGGACCTGCCTAGATAGTCCTTACCTCTCCTGGAGCACTCTGGGCACAGACTGGTTGTGGGAAACACCCTCCTCACAGCATGATTATTTTATTTTTTTCTCGTGTTTGAAGAAGAGGTTTACTATCAAGTCCAGTTTGCAGCCTTACTGGTGACATTATGCTTCTGGTGCCTGATCTGAGGTGCTGCATTTCCAGGTGATCTTAAACACCTTCCAGCCCTGCAGATTGCAGATGGTGGCTGGAAACCCTGGCCGGCCGGAGCCGCTTTTCCTGGGTGTCCCCTTCCAGCACTAGGGCAGGGTGGCAGCAGGAGGGATTAGCCAGGACTAAATAAAGCTTAGGAAAATAGTTGTCGAGGACTATGTGGTGTGGTAGAGACAAAGCTGCCCCTGGTCTGCCAGAGGCAGGGCTGGGAATGGGGAGACCAAGCCAGGGGCTGTCTTCTCTGGCTCTGCCAGAGAAGAGGAAACCTGCTCAGCTGCTCCCTTTTTCCTTTTATTTTTTTTTCTCCTTCTTTTTCTCCTTTTTCCTTTCCCTCCCATTTTTGAAACAGATTGAGTCAGCTATTTAATGGGAGCTAAACCCAGGCAGAGCGTGACCTGGCATCTTCCCAGGGATGCACTCGCTGCATCCCTTCGCTTGGCAGGACCCAAGCCCTCCTTTAACGCATCCTCTTCTCTTTCTTTCCCTCTCCTGGCCTGCAGGATTCCTACAGAAAGCAAGTTGTCATTGATGGAGAGACCTGCTTGTTAGACATCTTGGATACCGCAGGGCAAGAGGAATACAGTGCCATGAGAGACCAGTATATGAGAACAGGGGAAGGATTCCTCTGCGTCTTCGCCATCAACAACACCAAGTCCTTTGAAGATATTCACCAGTACAGGTCGGTATCCTGGAAGGGCCCCTTCCCTCTTGCCCTGTGCAAAGCGGAGGCCTTGCCACTGCACCCTCCTGCCCTCTCTTTAAGATCAGGCCCCACGGTGGAAGCACTGGCTGCCAGCAAAGACAATTAGCTCAAGTGGCCGTTCCCCAGGGAAGAGACGGAGCAGACAGCTAATGTCAGTGACTCCAATAAAACCCATCCAAAGGGATTGCTTGTGGCCTTTGGGGACTTGGTAATGTAATGTTTAAGTGTTTATGGTGACTAAAGAGAGAGCTGATCCTCTATGACCCCCTCCCTTCCCTCCCTAATTAATGGAATTGCTTTGTTAGTGGAATCGATCTCAGTGACTTCTGCTGGGCCTGGGAGCTGGGAGAGGAGGCTGGGAAGGGCAGGGAGGGCTGCTTCCCCCGCTGGCAGCCATTGTGGCAAGGCTGCGGTCTGTCGGCCGCACACACATGGGGAGAGGCAGTCCTTGCCCGTTGGAGCTTGGTTTCAACCAGGGCAAAGATGGAGCGGGAGGAGAGTCAGAGCCCCGATGAGGTGACTTGCCCAAGAGGATGGACTGTGGGGGCAGTGGCAGAGCAGGGACCCCAACCCAACGTGGTCCTGCTTTGGCTGTACCCAGGTTACCCATCCCGCTTCTCCCTCCCTGCTGCCATCACCCGTGCAGAGCTGGAGAGCCAAGATGATATAAATGCAGCGGGAGTCTTCCCTGGTTACCCTGATGCTAGCGTAGGGAGGGATCTCTGCTTTATGCCTTTCTTTGAGGCTTAGCTGTGATGGGAGGCACTTGCAGAGGATGCAGGAGATGGCTCTGCCTGTCCCCGCTCTGTCCACTGCCCACCAAGGGACCGTGTTCCCCAGTCCCTCATCATAAATCTGGGTCCCAGATAATCCTGTAGCTCCGAGCACAGGCACAGCCCTTACTTGCTCCGCAGTCAGAGGCGCTGGTCTGAGCTGTCGAGATGTCTGAGTCTTTGGCTAGCAGGCGTGTTCAATGTAATAACTATATGGTTGGACTAATTTGGCTTGTTTTAGCTGAACCAGAGACAAAGGATGGGATTTTCCTAAAGCACCTGAGGGATTCGGCAGCATTCATCCTTGTGCCAGGGCTGGTGCCTGTGAATCACTCGCAGGATGGCTCGTTTTCAAGCCCCGGTTTTAATCATGATGTAAATCACCAGCTTTCATCTTGTTTTGCCTGTGCTCTTTGCGTTTGCACTTTTAAAAGAATATTCCCCAGAGAAATGCTGGTTCTCCCTGGTTAGTAACCATTAAGAGGTATCTTTTTCCAGCTAAGTGTAGCCTGTTCACTAAATTTAGTACTTAGGTTTGCTGATCAGGATGTTACTTGGAACATTTAGGGGGCTTTATGATATATCATACATATAGTGAGACTTCATTTCTATGTTCTACTACATTAAAAAATGGTGATTGATTTTTTTTTGTGTGTGTGATACATATCCAGCTTCTTTTGGATGTAAGTTTGAATTCAATTAAAGTGCAGAAATCAGCATTTTAAATAATGCTTTTACTAGTTAAATAAAACCATGTTAAATGTTCTGGATGCATGAGCAAGAAAAAAAAAAAGCTGTTTTGCATCTGAAGTTAAATGATTTATTAAGGAAAGGAAGTTATTATCTATCAGGAGGGAATTGAATGGATTGTTTGTGGTCGTAATGGCCTTTAAGATTTTTAGAAGTGGTAGATCTCATCCTCGCCCACCTAGTTTTAAATCTGAGGTTGGAATGAAGAAGTAAGCATTACAGCTTTTTTGCTTCCCAGTTGGTTTCTCAACTTTGAGTGACCTGAACTAAACTGAAAGGAAGTAACTGCCTGTGCATCTGCAGAAAAGGTTACAGCTGCCAAAAGCTGGTTTATCAGCTCAGTAAATTCTGGTTGCAGGTGATTTTTTTCTTTGTCCTCATTCAGGGGGATTACTTGATCTAAGATGTTGGAAATAACACAGGTAACTGCTTGATTATTCATTTTTATTTAGCTTAAACTATCTTAAGCTCATGTCTTAATATAGATTTTCATAATTTCAAGTTGTAGTTTGTAAACAGTTGCATTTAAAGAGCAGAAATATGTTTAGTTTTCATTTCCAAACGTGCCCTAGCTATTTTGCCATGTGCCATGATCATTGACATTCTCCTGAAAGCCCAACACAAGGCACTTGGCAGGAATGAAGTGCAGCTGTTAATTCTTGACGAAGAAGCTGGTGGGGAGTGCCCTGGAGCTGCCCCTGATGCCTTTTCTCCCTTCACATTGGCACCTCTTACTTTTGCAGGGAGCAGATCAAGAGGGTGAAAGACTCAGATGATGTTCCTATGGTGCTGGTGGGAAATAAGTGTGACCTGCCAGCCCGGACAGTGGAGACCCGGCAAGCACAGGACCTGGCCCGGAGTTACGGGATCCCCTACATAGAAACGTCTGCCAAAACCAGACAGGTAGGAGGAGGGTTTTAAACAAAATCTTCTTTTTCTTCTCTTTTCTCCAGTGTTGTCCTGGAGAGGCAGGAATGGGCAGACACCACCTTGCAGATAGATGAGTGCAAGGGCTGGGGTTAGTTGCTTCCTCAAGGCTAAATGCTCCATCAAGACATTCCCTCCTCTGTCCGGGCTTGAGTGTCCAATCTGGAGAAGTATGTAATTCATGCTCTGGCATCAGTGAAGGGCAGATGCCTTCTCAGGGCTTTCTCCAAGGCTCTGGAATAACCCCCCTAGTCACTGCAGGTCAGGTAGGCTCAGGGGACTTGGCTAATCTCATCCATGGTCTATTTTGGTAGACCTACAGACAGAATATACTGGTGCTGGAAGGACCACGTGGGGCTCCCAGAGCACAAAGGTGGAAATGGAGCAGCTGATACCTTCAGTGGTCTAGTGGTGGCTTTTCTCTCGGGTGGTAGACCTCATTCAGGCTGCTGAAAGCTGATGAATCTCAAGACCCTAAGAGCTCTTTGGCCTTGTGGTTGCTCATTCAATCTTGGTCTCTGTTTGGAGGCCGCACTAAGATCCCTGTTAGTCTTCCCAGCCTGGTTTTGTGCCTTTAACTCTGCAATCTGCACTGCTGGGAGACAAAGCTAACTAGGAATAGAGCCCTCTCTTCTCTTGACTGTTCCCTTTCGAAGTGGGCAGCTGCTTCAAGCGATGCTTTTCTTCCAGGGCGTTGAAGATGCATTCTACACCTTGGTGCGGGAGATCCGTCAGCACAAGCTGCGCAAGCTGAATCCCCCAGATGAGAGCGGCCCTGGCTGCATGAACTGTAAATGTGTGATATCGTGATTATGGTGAGTTTTGGAAGCAGGAGATGGGGTGCAGTGGGGAAGCAGGGCAGAAGGTAACTGCAGATGCACTTGTCTGCAAACAAATTCAGCAGAAACAATTTCAGCAACGGGTATTTTTTAATGAAACACGTTTTTGACTGAAATAACATTTTTCTTTCAAAATATAGGTAAGTCAAAATACCCACTTTCCTGAGGAAGTGGGTAGGAGGAAAGGGTTATTTGTTTTTCCCCCTCATTTTGTGGAACAAAATTCTACAGAACTGAATTTAAAAAAATATGTGTTTTTGTCATGCTTTCCCTGAGAAAGCTCCTTCTCATGCTGCCCTTCTGAAAGAGGAGTTAAGCTGGTATTGAAGGTGTGCGGCTTACTGTGTGTTCACCAAACTGGCCCTAGAAGAGTTCAGATGAAGAACTGGGTGAGCGCATTGCCTCCTCATGTACTCCTGTAAATTGCCTCATCCTAAACCTTCAGAGCCCACCTGTCTCACTGTGGAAGTCCTGCGTTCCTCAGAAGAGTTTTCCCCATCAGATATAGCCCCTGGGATATTTGGAACTGATGCAATGTTGAGAATTAGCCATAAGGGGGCTGTTTTGCTTTTATAAATTGTGCGTGCTGGAGCCAGAAACAGTGTTTTTCACATTGTCCGTGTTCACTTGCCTGTTTTTCTTCTTTCTTTTTCCATCCGTGTTCACTTGCCTGGTTTTCTTCTTTCTCTTTCTTTGTTGTTTTTTTTTAAATGATGAGTTTATTTAAATCATTGCAATCCTGCTGGATAGCAGGGAGGGAGAACTCCTGTCGCTGTCCCTCTGTGAGCTGGGTGGCCTTAAGCCAAACGTCTGGGAACATCTGGCTGTGTAACCAACTCCTTCCGTGGCCGAAGTGGAGAGAGGGGCAACTGGGGATGAGTGCACTGGGGACTGGGGTGCGGGAGAAAAGCCTGCACAAACATTGCCCTTAATGTTTTTTGGGGAGTCTCCCAAGCACCTGGACTGGCCCTCACCCCTTTACACAACTGCTGGAGTCCTAAAGAGAAGCGCATGGTGCTAAGAGGGTCTCACTGAAGGTGGAGGTGGGCAGCTGGTTTTCCTCTGTCACTTTTTGAGCCAAAGGCCATGAGTGCAGAAGAGCTCTTCCCCAGGAAAAAAAAACAACAAACCAACAAAACGAAACGCTGGCAGCATTTGCTTCCTATGAGCAAAAAACCACCAGAGCACCCCACCCCTCTGCTCCCAGCCGAGGCATGCGAGGTCTCCTGGGGGCCAAGCTGAATGCTGTGCCCAGCACACTTATCACTGCTAAGGGAGGTTTTCCAGATGTTCAGGTCCTCCAGATGTTCAGGAACATTTCCTCCGGATGGGGATGTGAGCTTGGGGCTCATTTCCTGCTCTAGCTCACAGCTGATGGCATGGGTTCGGCAGATGCTGCTGCTCCCCAACACCGACTGCCAGGAGCCCGGTCGCCATCGCAGCCTGGTAGCCAGCACTGGCACGGGCGGTGCCTTCAAAAAGAGGGGCAAGAAGGGGTGGGAAGGAGTCTCTTGGAAAGACTCCCCTCTGTTAAGAGAGCATGCCCTGTGAGTTGCCCACATCTTTTTCTGCTCAGGCAGAAACTGGAAACCAGACATCCCAGCTTATTCTAGCTGCAGTGGCCAAGAGCAGAGAGGGAGGAACATCAGGGCACAAAAGGAGAAGCAAGGCAAGGACACGCTGGGTTTGGGGCATAAGGGTGGGTGTCTGGTCAGGGAGGCAGGGAGATTTGGCTACATTTGCCCTGGACTCACTTTGTGGTTCCTGTCATCCCTGGAGGAGGCAGAAAGATCTCACCAAACAGTGCCCCTTCCCCAAACAGGGTTTGGGCAGAGGCAGAAGGTCTGGTGTGATGCCCGAGGCTCACCCATCACTCTACAGACCATTTGCTTGTTCCCTTTAGCAAATATGCAGATGCTTTGCTGAGCCAGGTCCAGTCCTCAAAGACCTGTGTAGCCCTTTGCCTTCCTTCTGTGGGCACTAGCAGGGTCATCCTGAAATGTGAGGGGTGGGTAATGGAAACAGTCCCTACTGGTTCTGACAGTGAATAGGTGCTAATGAGTGTCCTCTTCTGGTTTCAGCTGACTGGACCGTGTCTTGGAGAGGTTCCCACTGTGCAGAGTGCAAGGAAAGAGGTGAAGCGAAGGAAGAAGCAAGCGGATTCAGGGGAGGAGTATGGGGGGAGGGGGAGAGGAAGAGGAGGAAGAGGACAGGGGGAGCATGAGCCCCTCCAAGGACTATCTCGCACTTCACCCAAGCCTGCAGCAAACGACTTTTTTTTCTTTTTTTTTTTTTTTTTCTTTCCCCATCCCCTCCTGCTTTGGCCTCCTCCCACCCTGGCAACTGTACAAAGCCACAGATTGAATCACACTAAATTATTATTTGATGGTCTCGACAAACCGTCTTGATGGCTGTGTCCTCCTTCCAGAAAGTGCTGCTGCTGGTGCTCCGGGAGGATCGCTGGTGGGACAGCAGGGAGGGAAGGGCACTGAGATTTGCTCTCCATGGACTGAGGTCATGCTGTAGACCATGAAGGCAATTGGGGTGAGATATCCTTCAGGGAAAGAGCTGTCTTTGTCTCCAGCAAGCCGTCATCATGTCCCTGTCCCCCCCAGCCCACCTGAAACTCTTTGCTGGCCTCAAGTTTTGGTGGGGTAGAAGAGCGCAACCAGTCTAAGCCTGTCCTTAGTGCTCCCCTGGGTGCTTTGCCTTCAACCTAGTCCTTGTGGGATTTTTTATGGCCTCAGATGTGATGCCTGGAAGGGAAGAAGCACTGGGGAGGAGATCTGAGAGCTGGGTTCACCTCAGCTGGTGCCAGTTTGTTTCTTCCTCAATTTTTTTCCAGGCAGCTCTTTCTGGCACAGCACCTCCCACAGGTTTATGTGTTCCAGAGGTAGCATTAGGCCTTTCTGCTCCCCTCCAGCACCTAGCTAATGCATACCTTGGGCTGCTCTAGTCTGTCAGCAGTGTAAAATGGTATGCAAATCCCTGTCTGTCCTGTGCACAGCTTAATTGCTGGTGAGCATGTAGCAGAAGCACTGCAGACAGCTGTCTGGCTGCTCAGCAACTAAGACTAAAGGATTCAGAATTCCAGTCCTTGGGTTTAGAGTGGGTAAGAGTGTTTTGGATAAGGGCTAATCTGTTGGGAAGCCCGTCTTTGCTCAGCCCTGCTCCTGTGGGATTTTTGCCTGGTGTCTGACTGGCTTCTCCCACATGGCCTTTCACTTGTAGAGCCAAGATGAGGCATTGCACTCAGTGCAGTGGGCGGCTCAGTGCTCGCTGCCTTTCTCCCAAGCTATTGCACAGGCTAATTTAGCTGGCATCCAGAATGAAGAGCATCAAAGGGGGAAGGTGATCCAGCCAAGTGCGGCAGGAAGCTGTTCTGCACGGGCTAGCCCAGGCCTGAAGAGGTGTCGGGTTCGGCAGCCGAGGCCGGCAGGGGTTGGGAGCAGTGAGGGCAGCACATGAGTCATATGCCTCACACGGCAAAACCAGAACAGAAAGCCTGGTTACCCCCAGCACAAAACCACAGCCCACCCAGGGGCTCTCAGTATCCGTGCGGGCAGCCTCCCGTCCTCCCCTCATCCTCCGTCATGCCAGGCAGCAGCAGAATTAAAGCAGCAGAATTAAACGCCAATGCTGGTTGGAGTTGCTGCCTTTGATTTTGGCCTGGGCAAGAGAGGACTTGTGCTAACGGCTTGTATTTTGTACCTGCCTGCTCTGAACTGCTGTGGGGCACAGCCACCACCCCGGCTGCAGCTGCCTGGCACCCCATTCCTGCAGGAGTAGGGCTGATCCCAGCTTGAGTGGGAGAAGTTACCCAAGGGAAGAGCTGCCCTGCCTTTAGCTGGGCGTGCTGTTTGCAGCAGTGCCTGTCCCCATGCTTGAGGAGTGCTGAAGATGCTGAGTCGGGTGTTACATGGTGGGGCTGGACCAAAGGCTCCCAGAAAACTTCCCAGCCTAAGTTGTTTCAAGTGTGAAGCCTGGAAGTATGTGTTTTGTTCTGAAGTTGGCAGCTTCTTTGCAACTGCAGGCAGGGCAGAGGGCAGGGCTACTTTGTCCTTCTAGAAGATGACTAAAAGCCTTAACAGTTAGTGGGTGGGTTGACATGGTGTTACTGCACTAGGGACCTGGTGCTCTTTTTCTGCAATAGAGCTTATCACATCCTTCACCAGGCCCTTGGGGATGGGATAGCTCTATCTGGAAGCCTTAAGATGAGAAGTAATGCTGTGTTTGAGGCTCTCTCAAGGACTGGACTCTGGATGGCTCTAACCACTGAGAGTATCATCTCATTTCTGGTTGGGAGCCAGAAGCCACAGTCAAGGACCAGGAGCCATGGTCAAGCAAGGTGAGAAGCTCCAGGGAGTACCAGGGGTGAGATGTCTTCACAGGGCAGGCACCAGCTGCAGCTGCAAGAGGCTGGCAGGTCTTGGTGAGGGTGTGTGAGAGCAGCGCTGGCCAGAATACAAAGTCCTTCAGCAGTTTGGTCAGGAGCAGGAAGCCAAAGTATGATCATCTCCCTTTCAGAGAGGTTTCTGCACCCCTGAGGGTGAGGTTTTCCAGCTTGCACAGGAAAGCTCTGGGTCCGGTCAAGTCACAAGTGTTATTGTAGCTTGTTCGAGTGTCTTCTAGTTCCTTGGGCCACTCATGGCCGTTGCACCGAGGGGTGCTGAAGGTGAGCTGTTTCATCAGTGGTTCAGCAGTCGGCGTCTGTGTTTAGCAGCACACCATCAGGCACCAGACAGGCTTTTCTTCCCGGTGGAAGAGTCTAGTTGAAACTTCACAGCTTTGATCTGTTGTACACTTCAGGTGGTTCCAGTTACTGACAGTCTCTTTTCTGGAGTGGCTGGTTATAGTCCTATTTTATGTATGGCTAAAGCAGACATAGATGTGCTAGGAGTCACTAGGATTCTGCAAATGGACCCAAAAGTTTTTCAGGAGCCAGGGTACACCTTCATCTTGGTGTAGGTGGTAGGACAGTGCTATGACAGGACAGCGCTTCAGGAATCCAGTAGGCAGGTAGGAGCTGGAACTGGAGACTGCAAGCATCTTAGGAGGACCTGGCTGATAAGTGGTGGTCTGAGTCTGGCAGGGTGCAGACCAATCTCATTCCCTTTGTGCACTGCACCCACCAGAAGTGAGGCAGCCATGACCCTTTGTCAAACAGTGCTGGTCAGTAACATGGCCACCTCAGGAGCTGGAAGCACCGTTTTTTTGCTGTAATTAGAAGATCACAAGGAACTCCGACTAAGGTCCATGTTCAAGTCCATACTGAAAGTTGGAGGTAGGTTGGGAGCAAAAGGAGCTAAAAGCTTGACGCCACAGCTCTTCCACTGAAATTTTGCATTATTCGTGTATTTAATGTAGTACTGCATCTTTGTTGCAGGAGGTTGGCTTCAGGAGAATCATGACAGATCTTCAATGTGCAGTAAGATATGTCAGCCCTGATCCGATCTGATCTTTGGGGTAGGCAAAAACCAGATTGTATCGCTTGTCTCAGGTGGAACTGTTACTTTGGATTTGGAGTTTTCACTTGCTGACTTGGTGCTGGTGATTTGGGTACAGGATAGCAGCTTGCTGGTCATGACAGACAGGTGGTCAGTATATGAGTTCATGATGTGTTCTCTGCTTGCTAGCTGAACTTCTTGAGTCTGAAAGTAACATCAGGGTTACAGTTTCCTTAGAGCGAAAGTAGGTCTGGAGAAGGAATTGCTGGGTTTGGAGTTGATTTAGTTGATTTTCTACACAGTTCTTTAAGGCGCATTTCTTTTAGAAGTACCTGGACTGGAAGATGTGGTTTTCAGATACTGCAGTCGTTTTCCTTATGACAAGGAGTTTATTGCCCATCTCTGTTCTGCTTCTGTGGCACAAGCTTAGGTGAGCAGAATGTGCAGTTACTCTGAAGAGCTGCCCCAGTTGCATAGCTGGAAGCTGCAGAAGTCCACAGAGGTAAGCTTTTTGCTATATTTGGGCACATCAGCTCATGTTTGGCTGCTGTGATCTCTTCAGCTGGTCATGGCAAGGCTGGACTAAACCTGGTGCTCTGCAGTGGATCTCGGGCAAGCATGAACACCACCTCTGAGAAGGCTTCAGGCAGCATCGTACTGATTATCTGTTGAGGCTGCATCTCCTGTGATGCAGGAGTGCCACCTTTGAACCTGTACTTAAATGACGGAATAGCTGAGGAGGTCTAGTCTGGTTTGGTCTGGTCAGGTCCAGATGTCTCAGGACTGATGTATAAGCTTTACTCTCCCACATCTTTCAAGCACCCCACACCCTGTACCAGAGGGGTTGGGGCTCTGGAGACATCACAGCTGAGTCAACTGACAAAATTGCTTACAAGTCCTTAAAGATGCTGATTAAGTGCTGGAATACATCTCATGCCTTTTGGTTTGTGAGGGCTTCCAGAGAAGCATTTTCCTAAGCCAGCAGAGGTGGTGACTCCAAAACAGATGAGCGCATGGTGCTTGCTGTAGGCTTTGGCAAGTATCTGGGTCGAGTTTGCAGGAGCTGGCAGCAATGACTCATTGCCAGAGAGAGGCCTGAGAGGCAAGGGGGGAGGGGGCAGCTGAATGAAAGGCTGAGTTTTATGGAGCAGTCCTGGCTAAACGGTGGCCTCATTCTCCTCACTTGCAGCGTGGTTGGATAAGGAGGAGCAGACGAGGTTTCCCTTCTGGGCTACAATCTAGTCCACTGTTGCAGACCTTTCCAGCCCAAGTGGTACTTTCGTATCACTTCTCCTTGGCTCCACCAGGAGCCATAAAGGTAAGCAAAGCCCCCCAAGAACCAGCTTCCCCAAGCAACTGCCTGCCTGAGTGAGCTGCAGGCGTAGACACCCCAGGAGCGGGGCTCTAGCATGGGGCCGGGCAGAGTGGCCTCCAGGGCACCAGGGTGGCCCAGGTTCTTAATGGGGTGGTTGGAAGCAGGGGCTCATGGTAATCACACCCCCTCTATCTGCAGGTACCTCTAGGGACCTCAGGCCAGTTTTGGAGCAAGGATGGCCTTTCTTACAGTTAACCTTTCTCTGCGTCTTAGGAAGAGCCCGATTACTGTGTGGAAGGATAGGGCTAAATAAGCCAGGCTTTAGTGACTCCAATCCTCGGACTCGTGCCTTTGTGTGTGCCTTCAAAGCCATCTCCATCCCCATCTTGGGCTCTTTTGTAACTGCTGCCAGTGAGTAGGGGTGCTCGTGGGGTGGGACCAGCTGCTGTGCCTCTGAGTGCGATGTTGGCTGAGTTGTTTAAGCACTGGTTTGCTTATCTCCTGTGCTGTCATGGTGCCCACGTCTGCTAGGTGGGTGTGATTGCCTCGCTACCAGGAGGATGCTGGTATATGCCCTGCGGGCTTCCTTTGGCACTGAAGTTGTAGGATTTGTGAGATAGTTTAGGAAGGGGTCAGACCTGCCTCTTTCAGCTGCCAGGCCGTTATTTTCTCTGCATGCTGGTTTATACCAGATAATGTGCTGTAGGAAGGGGGTGGCATTGCTCAGACGATGGTGTGACAGCAAACATCCTGGCCACCAGCAACTGGTGGGAACTGGGACAGGCAGATGGGGCTGGCCCCATGCGCACCTTCGTTCCCCCTAGGGCAGGTGAGCCTTGCTCTCTCTGCGGGTTGAGTACAGGGTCTGTGGTTTAGCAGAGTCAAGGTACCGGCCCTGGCCAAGGCTGCTGGGGCTGGGGACTGCACGCCCTGCACTCTGCGTGCCCTCACTCTGTTCCCCAACTCCCAGCCACTGCTGCCACAGCCCCTTTGCAGCGCGTGAGGAGCACACGAGCAGCACGGCAGCAAGCGAGCAGCACGCGGGCAGCACAGCAGCACACAACTACCACAGCAGCACGTGAGCACCAGGCGAGCAGCACGGCAGGCCGGAGAGGAGGAAGACTCCCAGGCCCAGCCGAACTCCAGCACTGCCTCTGCCAACCAGGCCAGGGCGCAAAGCTGCCAGACGCAGCACACCCATCTGTCTCCCCCCACTGCATCCTGGGACCAGAGCCTAAAACAGCCCAAAGCCTTGCTACCTCCCTCAGCTTGGCTCTGCTCCCGGCTCCACTTAGCATCAATTATTCAGTGCTGACTCGCTGACGTATTGCGGAGGCAGGCAGCAGGGTTGCTGAGCTCTTAGCGGTCGTAGGTGGTGGGCAGGGAGGATGAGGAGCGCAGCCGTGGCTCGACAAGAGAGCTGGCGAGCGACGGGGTGAGACGTGGCCGCCTGCCTGTCCCAGGTCCTGGTGCTGCTGGTTTGGCTGTCCATGAGCCAGGAAGGACAGGAGCCAGGGCACCAGAGCTCAGCGCAGCTGGCAGGTCTGCATTGGAGTGGTTTCTGGGCAGGGACCAGCCCTGGGAGCAGGAGAGCTGGTGTTAAGAGTTGTCTGAACGCTGTGACGAGAGCAGTGGCTCCACCAGGGGAAGGGGGGATTTAATGGGAATACTGGCAAATGCCAAGTGTGGAGGGAGAGGCAGCAGGAGGACTGGTCCCTGGCTGACAAGGCCATTAGGATTTAAGCGGCAGCCTTGATACCATCTACAGAGTTGATTCACCACTGGTCTCGGCGCTGTACAGCAAATGAGTATTGGTAAGCTTGGGCTTGGGACTACACAGCTGTCCTGCTCTTGGTCCCCTGAGAGCGGCACCCAGGCCATGGAGGGCATAGGAGGGGGTAGAGGGTGCTGCTCGACTGGTGCAGGGGCTGTCTGCACTCCCGTCCCCTTGGGGACACCAGCACCTCCCGTGCTGGGACCTTCCCGCAGCTGGAGAGCGTGCTGGTGAGCTGCTGCTCCTGGCACCAACTGGAGGCCAGGCATTTAGCCTAGGCTGGAGACCAGGTATGGCTTGTGTCCACCCCAAGACCCACCGTGAGGTCTTTCGCTTCTCTGGTAAGGGATGGAGGTCCTAGGCTTACCTGGTGGGCAGGTCCCAGGGGTGGACTTCCCCTGGGGAGGACTCTCTGCAGTGGGTGCATGGCACATCCTCTGTAAGCCGAGCCCCAAAAACCTAGCTGGGACCCTGGCTCGGCACCCATTCAAGGCTTGGTACCATTATGGCTCCTGCATTAACCAGAAGGATGCTGTCAGGGGATGCGGTGGAGCCCTGCCTGTCCCTACCACAACCAGGCACATGCATGGGGTGCAGGGACCAAGGATGCCAATAAGCAATGTCTTACTCCATTACGTTCAATGACCAAGTGAACTGAGGCTGTTTCAGAGAGGAACAGGACTGCCTGCCGCATCCTGCAAACCTAGCACAACTCACTTTCCCTGGGGGAATCCCTGCCCTTCTGGACACTTCTGCTCCCTCCTCGGCAGCATGGAGCTGAAGCTGTCCCAGCAGTTGGGTAAATGCCATATCCTAAACCCTGTGGTGCCTGTCATGTAGGGAACTGTCACAGCCATTCAAACCCGGTCCCAGCTGTCTGCTTCCTCTGTGCCACCTGAAAGCCAACAGGTTCACTGGGGCTGTCGGCTGGGAGGTGACACAAAGCAGCTTGTGCAACTGGGCTGCTTGCAGGCACCTGGAAACATGGGAGGGATGAGGTTTGCTTCATTCCAGCCCATGGATGTTCCACTTGTGCTCACGGTGGAGCATCCCTGGAGGAGCATCCAGCATGAAGTGACACAGGAGATGTGCCGAGAGCTGCATCCTCACTGCACTGCTGCTCCACTGTGGTGCTTACTGGTGCTGGCTTTTTTTTTCTGCAGGGTTGCAGACAAGATTTTAACCAGTTCATATAAATGAGCTAACTTAAGGACACTGGAGAACAAGGTAGGGGCTTTTTTGTTCCTGTTTGACCTCTTTTAGGTGAGGCAGAGCACTGCTAGAAGCAGGAATACCAACCTACAGCACCCACTGGGTGATGCACAGGGATGCCACATTTCCTGCACTGCCCTTAAATCCTCAGGTGGCGTTCAGCTAATCCTGGCCCCTCCATTTTGCTGTCAGGCTTTGTGCCCTCTGTGCTGCTCTGGTAGAGACACCCTGCATTTACTGTAACCATGTTGCTTAAGCACTAAATGACAGCTTTCTCTTGGGGGAAACCAGAATCCTGCCCAAATTTAACACCCCAAAGCCAATGGTACCATGGTCATCTAAGCACAGGAAGCACTGGCTGCAAAATTTGGGGTGTGCCAGAGGTGCTGCTCACACACAGCTTCTTAAAATCCGTTTTTCAGCTGTGAGCAGCACCACCTTATGCTGGTGTTAAGCATGACTCAGTCCTGACTCACACAGCATCACAGTAAGTCGCACCCATCAGCCGTGTGAGGAGCTGTGTCCACCCGCTCCCTGTCCCATCCTGTTCAACCCTCCCAGTGCTGCCCACAGGCAAGGAAAACAAACTCCAAACCCGAAATCTTGGCCAAAAAAGAAAGCAAGCTGTAGCAGGGCTGTTGGCCACCAGCCACGTGTTGGAAGGGATGCGCGGGGGCTGGGGGCAGGATACTATCCTTGGTTCAGTGAGCCGGGAGAGGATGGCAGTGCGTAGAAAGGAGCAGTTTTGTTTCCCCTGAGGATCCCTGGATTTAACTGTGGTAGAAAAGCAGGAAGGAAGGCAGAGATGGAGAGAAAGGTGCAGCTGAAGCACACTTGGTGAACCAAGCTAAAGGCCAGCAGGAGAAGGCAAGCAGTCTTGCTGCAGCATCTGTCACTGTAAGAAACCTTGGTGGAGTCTGATTTTATGCTAAACGTCTTTAACCATTATCATTACAACTATGTAAAACACAGCATCAAATACTCTGGAGTGTCTTTGACTCAGTGTAAAAAGGAATGATTGACACCCCCCCCCCCCTTCCTTACAAAAAAAACAAAAGAAAAAATAAGCACAGACATAAAAATGTTTTTATAAAGTAATAATTATAATACATTAGAAAGAGTCACGGAGGAAGCGTTCCACGCTGTAAACAAGATATAGCAATTAAAAAAGAAAAGCAGATAGTAGCCGAGCTCTCAAAGTGCACGGCCAAGAGATCCCGACCTCAACCACCCTCCCACACTGGAGCTGGTCCCCGGCCCAGTCCCTGTGGCTCCTGCTGCCTGCTCCCACGCAGCCACTCAAAATGCTCAATTGCAACCCCCCCCCCCCCCCCCCCCCCCAAAAAAAAACACCCAAAACCCAAACCTGCAATGTTGGTCTTTAAAACTACGTGGAGGGCAGCAAGGCAAAAGGTGTCCCAGGGCTGCGAGGGCAGGGATGGGGCAGTGGGGGGGGGGCTGCTTTCCTGAGTTTGCTTGTGGTAAGAGTGGCTTTTGCTAAGGGTCTGAGGCCATTGTAGGAGGCTGGGGCAGGGGTGCAAGTGGCAGTTATTTGTCCTGCTGAGCTGCCACTCTTGCCCTTCTCCTTCCCTTCCTGTCCCCAGCAAAAGAGCTGAGGCTGGGCCATGTCCTGCCCACCCCGGGCTGCCACAGACCGCCATGGCTGCACCTTCATCTGCAGCAAGAGGCAGACAAGGTGAGAGCATCAGTCATCTCCATAGTAGATGTGTTGATGTGCTGAAGCGAGAGCAGTGCTCCAAGGAAAGCGGTGCACATTGCTGGCTCCAGGCCCTCTTCCCAAACCTGCCAGCTTTCAGGGGCTGCAGGTTGCAGAAGAGCTTCATAGGTGGCACAGGGAGCAGCTTGGAGACCTTCCCAGTGAGAAGCACGCTGGAGGGAATGGGGAGCCTGTGTCTACCTGGTCCAAAGGTCACTGAAACCACCTGGTGGCTTCCCCCAGGCTTGGAGGTGACCAAGGACTTTGCTGCTCAGTCCTGTTAGGGCTTGGAGGGGAGGAACACCCCCAAATTCTTGAACACCATGCACCATATACCATGCACCAGGTACTGTGCATTGGACAGCTCTCCCAAGATTGGAGCAAACCACCTTTTAAAATGTGAATACTGCAGAACATCCCCAACACGCTGGGTGAGGAGCCCGGCTGCACCTGCAACATGATGTGCAGAGGCTGTGTGCCCAAAATGAGGAGAAAATGTAAAAATGAGGGGAAAAAGGTCTCTGCTATTGCATGTGTGAGCCAAATGCTCAGACACATTAGCAGGAGTCCTATGTGTGCTTCAAGGAGAGGACAGACCCCCAAGCTACAGAAACCAAGCCAAGAGGTGACCACCAGCCCTCAGATGCTTCTCGGTGAGCTCCAGGGGCCAGTGGCCTGCTAGCAAAAGGCAATCAATAGCTGTCCTGAAATACTGCCCAGGTATTTTAACACACAAATAGGTTTAATTACTGTATGGTTATTGGAAAAGGTACTCTAAATTAAAACCAATTCAAGCACTGTTGTCCTAGAAAGGACCCATGGCGTCTCAAAACACAAATACTGAACATTCATACAGCAGTTCTCAAAGAGCAACTCTTGACTCCTCACAACACCCCTGCGAGGTAGCTAATAGGGTTATCCCTGCTTTGCAGAGGGAGAGAGGATGGGCAAGGTTGGAGACTCGACAGAAGATTGGGTCTCCGACAGAGGAGGGGCTGCAACAGAAGCTGAGGGTGCTGTGGTCTGGCTGGCTACATCCAAAGAAAGATGGGGTGCTCCCTTCGATGCCCTCCCTGCTGCTAACACAAACCACCAGGTGAACAGAAAACAAACAAACAAACAAACAACCTGATAAACCCCACAAAGTAATTTAGTGGAAGTTTCTACTGTGCTTCAGATCAGGTTATGTTACTGAAGCAGCCTGTGAGATAAACAGTTTTCAAAGTCTCCTTAGAAAAGCTTTTGCCCAGGGTCTCCATTGAAGGGATGGGAATCCTACCTGCAGTCCCCTCTAAAGTGGCATCTGCAGCCACCCCTTCTGAAGAGCAGAGTCAAATACAGCACATCTGGCCTAGGTTAGCTCCTGCTGCATCCATTGATCTTCCTTCCCAATGAAGTCTCTTCACCTATAGGGGTGAAGTAGATACGGGAAACAGGTGTTTGGACCAGCTCTTTCAGTGGGGCGAGCTGTCCCTGGGTCCCTGCTCACCTTCAGCCAATGGTTTGGATTGTGCAGCAGCAACACCCTGGGATGGGGAGGAGATGGACAGGCCACCAGTACATGAAGGGCATGTGGGCACCCACTGCGTTATCTCTTCAGCAGTGGGCTGTGCTGACAGTGATGCTCTCCAGCATCATCTTCCAAACCTCTGTGCCCAGGTTTCTTTCCTTGGTAGTTGATTTCTGGGTGGGCTAAACCAGAAGGGTTCTAGGCACTGTGCTCCCCTTCCTCAACTCCTGTGCTAGTTCAACCCTGACAGATAACTTGCTCAAAGTAAAAGTGGGCTTCAGCTTGGGCACCATGATTAGACACCATCGCACCTCCAGCAACTTGCTAGCGAAGGCAGGAGTTTTCCCAAGGCAGCAGCCCCTTTTCCTGTTCAATGGAAAGGCAGCGAGCCCGCTCGCTGCCCTCAGCCTGTGAGGGAAAGGCCACTCAGCCCAAGAGACGGGGCTCAACCTTCATCACTGTCCTTATCACCTTGAGCACCTGGGAAAGAACCACCCTGCTGGCTGTCCTTTACCAGGGTCACACCAAGGAGAACCCCTCCACCCTGGCCAGGGACTCACCAGCTGTTAAACCTCCCCCCAGGACCCCATCCACCACCATGGCAGGAGCCAGGCACCACGCTGTGGAATTGCATAGAGTAGGCAGGAGGCTGTCTGTGCCCTGCCGGGATGCCATGGCCCTACCTGAAAATGCTGCTGCCTACAACCGCGAGCCTGGGAAAAGAAATAAAGATCTACTGCTACAAAGGCCTTTGAAAGCAACGCTGTTGGCTGCGCTGATTGGGCATTCTAAAGAAAGCATTTCAGACTCCTGTGCCTCACACCCGCTTCCACAGCCATGGGTACTATGGCAGGCAGGCGCAGAAGAAAACACACAACACATTCACCAGCCCTGCCTCTGCCCCCCACCCCGACAAGCGACGAGGCTCAGGGAGCTTCGAGGAACAAAAAAGTGAAAGCGTTTTCCAATTTGTCCATAGGAAAGATGCAAACCCAATTTGCTGGTGTCTCCTGGCGCCGGCGGCCACCACTCCATCACCTCACCACGCACTCGTACCAAAGCACAGCTCCAGGTGATGGCTTCTGTGCTGTCACCCCCACACAGCCCTGCTGAAGGGGGGGGGGGTGGGTGTGTGTGTCCCAAAAACGGGGCAAGGGTGCTGCTCCAGCACCTGCTTCCTCTCCCTCACCTCCCCCTGTCCCCACTAAAACGTCACCGATTTGGGCAGTTTTGCCAGGGCAGGAGAGCCTGAAAGGAAACTGTTCTCCGAGTGGGATTTGGCAACCTGCGGCAGTAATTTTGGTTTGGGGCTCAGGGGAGGTCGTGGGGCTTTCAGTGTGTTTAATGGTTTCTGGAGGCTTTTTTGGGCATCTACCTCCTCCGGGTCCAGCGCAAGAGGCGGTGGCATGGAGGTGGCAGGCAGGGGTCGTCCAGTCTCCGGCAGAGGCAATGCCACCTGCTTTCTGTTCGAGAAGTCCTGCTCTGTTGCATGGGCCAGGTGGAGGGGAGTGGTGGTTTTTATAACAGTGTAGGGACTGTTCCGCTCCACCGTGGGGGATGGCACCTGCTGGAAGGGGCAGCCCTTGCCCAGCCCTGCTGCCTCTGACTCACTGCCGGATAAGACGGGCACGCTGCCACCTGCCAGCCCGTGTGCGGGCAAGACGCCCAAGCCCTCTGGCCAGTGCACAGTGCCGGTGGCGTTCCCTGGGCCGTTCTGCTGCAGGCTGGTGAGCTCCCCTGTGGATGCAGCTTTGGATGCCAAACGCTTCAAGTCCGTTTGGTCCGGCAGCGCTGCTCTGCAGCGCTTCTCGGCCGTCTCCTCCCTGCGCTTGCTCTCTGGGGAGCCATCGTGCTGCGATGTGCTGGAGAGCTGCTGCCAGCCACCCAGCTGAGGATAAGGGGGTGCTTCGAGCGCTTTCTCTTTGCAGAGGCAAGATGTTTGTTCTCCTGCCGACAGAGCAGCAGAATTTGACTGCCATACTGAGTGGTCCGTAGCAGAAAGCTCCGTGGTGCTTGAGTTGGGAGGACTCAGCCTGTTTTGGAGAGAGGAGTCCAAGGATTCATGGTTGGCCAGGGTGGGGAGGGAGACCGACTCGTGGTCCACCGTGGTACAGCTGGGGGCGAGAAGAGGCTGCTCCGGATGCAGGGCTGTGGGCTGGAGGTGATGACGGGCCTGAGTCTCACTTGCCTTCAGAAGAGACGGCGGCTGCCCGTTCCCAGTGGGCTCCACCTGACTCTCTTCTCCCGGTGGCCGCCCACCAGGAGGATGCAGGTGGACATCTGTCGCTTCAGCTGCTTCACTGCGCTGGAGGGTGGGAGTCCTCGCCTCTGCCACCATCGTTCCTCCTGGCACCCCAGGACCTCTGTGGGGATGGGGCTCCCTGTCCAGGGGGTGCTCGCCCACCTGGCCATTCTGGCCATTGGCTGCCACATTGCCCTTCACGGCTACCAGGTTGAGGGAGACCTCCAGGCCCAGGGGCTTCCGTGGGAATTCCTCAGGCTTTGCTGCATTGGAAGCAGAGAAAACAAACCCCAAAATGTGCATCAGTTAATTTTTGCATCTGGCATGCCCCAGCTGTGGGGCAGGCAGATGCTGCACCCAGTGGGTGCCAGACTTTCTGGGCTGCCCTAGCTCCCAGCCATGCCAGAGGGATGCTCTGGTCCCCAGTGCACACAGGCACCACTGGCCGTTCCCACTGGGCTGCCTGCCTTCCCCTTTACCCACCTGGCGGGGGGAGGTCAAATTTCATCTTGCGCAGTTCGGTCATTGACACCTGCAGTTGCTCAATGACGGCATCGTCCTCATACTGCAGGGAAGTGGCAATTTTCTCCTGCAGAAATTCCCGTAAATCTTCCAGCGCCATCTTCAGCAAGCGCTCTGGGGGATGGTAGAAAGGAGTAATGGCAGTGGAACGGCCAAACTGCAGGGTAGCATGAGTGTGGATTGCATTGCTTTGGTTTTATCTGGGATTCTGCTGCTGTTCCCATGCTGCAGTGGGACAGCTTGAACGTTTTTTGCCTTTCTCCCACCTTCCCGCTGTTGCTCAGGGTTGTCCATACATTTACATATCCGTGCCACCTCTGGGCAGTAGCTCAGCAATGGCAGGACAACGGTGGGGCTGGGACCTATGCTGACCAGGATGCACATTTTGGGCCATTTCTGGAAGTTCTCACCAATACCTCTAGGAGGAGGAAAAGCTCCATGAGACTGACCCCAAGCATCAGACTGAACAGCCACTGCCAGCAGCTGCTGTCGCTACCGCCAGCCAGGGATGCCAACCAGGGATGCACCAGGCAGCAGGCAGGAATGCAGGCAGAGATGCTGACCCACACCAGGGATGCAGGCAGGAATAGGATGCAGGCAAGGATGGGAGGTAGGCAGGAACAGGATGAAGGCAGGGCTGCTGATCTGCATCACACATTTCTCAGGGAGGAGAGATGATTTCACAGCCAGGCTGAAACTTGGGCCTGCTTGCCAATTTCCCAGTCTTTGCAAACAAACAGGATACTTGATATATTTGAATAGCCTGTTCTTCATTCAGCTGAAGGAAGAGCAGGGTGGCTGTTTGCAGAAGGTGACACACGCAGTCCCATAAATCCCACCGGCCCAAAGGTTCCCAGCTTGCACTATCAGCATCACTCTTGTCTCACATTAAAGACCTAACAGGGTGACAACACAAGGCTGCTAGCTTATGGGGGTGGAGGGGTTCAAAGTCCCAAAAATATCAAGGTAGAAACATCACTGCCTTAACGTTACGTAAGAAAACCAGGTTTTGGTCATTTTAGAACTATATTAATTGATTTACTTCTCCCTCTACAGCCTTTTCAGCTGACTGCCACATACAGCTTTGCAGACAGATTGATTGCTGCCTGTATTGCCCCTAAAAGTGTGGTGATAAAAGATATCGGGCGCAGCACATGGAAAGAGGCAGCTGGGATCATTTCAGGTGGGGTTTGTTGTGTGCTGAGCACAGCATTTCAACCCTTGCGGCATCTCATTTCCTCCCTGGAGCATCAGCACAGGACTGTGCCTTTTGGGGCCAGTGCAGGGCACCGAGCAGGCTGGTAGCAGCCAGCAAGGCTTTCCGGGGCAGCAGCACAGGGGTGGCCCAGCATGGTGCCACTTCTGCCATAGGAGACACGCTTTGCCGGGACCTTACTTTTGTGCAGTTTGAGGATGGTGTAAGCCATGGCTGTCAGCACCCGCTCTCCTTCCAGGATGTAGATATCCCACAGCCGCAAGGTGAGGGTGAAGGGGGTCTGTTTCAAACACAAAAACAAAACCCCAGCTCGTTAGCACCACGCTCATTAGCACTGATTGATGGGATGATGATACAGAGGTTGGTGGCATCACTACATCCCCTCGCACCAAAACACATAACAGGGCAAGGTATTGGATGTCCAGGATTCATCTGTAACACAAAAACCTATTTTATTGTCTATGGTTTTGCCTTAAAGCTAACACCCTTGGGTGGCCAGGAAAGCACTTAAAACCCAGCGTGAATGCAGAAAAAGGAGAAACTTTCCACACAGGCATGCTAACACATGGATTCCCCCATCCTGGAGGGAGCATCATCATCTTTCAGCCTTGCAGGCACACAAAACCACTCCTGCATCCATCCAATTTGCCCAGACAGATGAAGGGCTATTTATGGAACAGGTCCGAAGGCCCAATGGTGCTTCACTAAGCATTGGAAAATCACTCCTTTGGTGTCTATAGAAGTGCTCTTCCTTATATACAGGCTTATTTCTGCTCGCTAGAAAAACCTCTACAAGAGGTTTTCATTTGCACCCGGACCCAATCTGACAACTAGGAGTGAACTGATATCCAAAATGATGGAGCAGCCCATCACTCTTAGTCCATCATCTCAGCGCAGTCTGCAGCAGACACACAGCCCACGGCCAAATAGCCAAAAACTCCCCCACCAGCACACACAGAAGGGAGAGGCATCAATAACACAGAAGAATGGAAGCTTGCAACAGCGAGGACCTGCAGGAGGAAAAGACTTCCTCTGAAGCCTGAGGTGCCCTTGCAGAACCACTTCACTGCTCTGCAGACAGGAGAGGAAAGACCCGTCACATCAGGAGATGCTGGGGCTGAGTAAGGCAGATGGATCTGCTCCCCATATAACACCCAGCGCAACTATGAAAAAGCAACGATAGTAGTGATAGTAGTAGTAGTAGGTGACTCTTCTGAGAGGTACGGAGGCACCCATCTGCCGACCTGACGCACTCTCTAGAGGTGTGTTGTGTACCAGGGGCTCGTGTCAGGAATGTCACTGAGAGACTACCAAGTCTTGTATGATCCACCGACTATTATCTGCTGCTGCTGTTCCACGTGGGCACCAGTGATACAGCCAGCAGTGGTCTGAGGAGTATCGAGAAGGATTACAGAGCCCTGGGAGTGGTGGTAAGGGACTCTGGAACACAGGTAGTTTTTTCATCAATCCTCCCAGTCAAAGGGAAGGGGTTTGAAAGGGCCAGTCAAATCTGGTGAACCAACAAATGGTTACAGGACTGGTGCCACAGCCAGAAATTCGGCTACTTGGACCACGGGACTCACTTTGAGAAACCTGGTCTACCAGGGGCTGATGGGGTCCATCTGTCAGAGAAGGGGAAGAGCATCTTTCTTCGGTCATAGGCTTGCAATGCTGGTGAAGAGGGCTTTAAACTACAGTTGCCAGGGGAGGAGAACCTCAACCCATCCCAATTCCACCAGATTGATGCCAGTGCCAGCAACAGATGCCCAGAGCCTGGAGAGGGATCACAGGTCAGCAGGAGAGCACCTGAAGAGCAGCACAAAGAAATTCCAGCCAGTAAGTCAGCTTCATTGGGGGCCCAACGTAACTGCCTCTATGCAAACACATGTAGCATGGGGAATAAACAAGAGGAGTTAGAGGTGTGCACATGCCTGCAGGGCTATGATCTTACTGGCATCATGGAGACGTGGTGGGATGGCTCCTATGACTGGAGTGTTGGAATGGAAGGATACAGGGTCATTAGGAAGGACAGGCAGGGGAGATGAGGAGGGGGTGTCACCCTCTATGTCAATGACCAGCAGGAGTGCATGGAGCTCTGCCTGGGGATGGATGAGGAGCCAACGGAGAGCTTATGGGTCACGATTAAAGGGAGGCCAGGGACAGGTGACATGGTGGGGGTCTGCTACAGGCCACCCCACAAGAAAGACTGAGCAGATGAGGCCCACTATAGGAGGACAGGAGCAGCCTCACGTTCACAAGCCCTCGTCCTCATGGGGGTCTTCAACCACCCTGATACCTGTTGGAGGGACAAGACAGCACGGCACAAGCAATCCAGGAGGTTCCCAGAATGCGTTGATGACAACTTCCTTCTCCAAGTAATGGAGGAGCCAATGAGGAGAGGTGCTGTGCTGGACCTTGTTCTCACCAGCAAGGAGGGGCTGGTGGGAAATGTGAAGCTCAAGGGCAGCCTTGGCTGCAGCAACCATGAAATGGTGGAATTCAAGATCCTTAGGGCAGCCAGAAGGGTGCACACCAAGCTCTCTACCCTGGACTTCAGGAGAGCAGACTTTGGCCTCTTCTGGGATCTGCTTGATAGAGTACCATGGGATACAGCCCTGGAGGGAAGAGGGGCCCAAGAAAGCTGGATAATATTCAAGGATCAGCTTCTCCAAGCTCAGGAACAATGCATCCCAACAAAGAAGTCAGGCAAAAACACCAGGAGGCCTGCGTGGATGAACAAGGATCTCTTGGACAAACTCAAACACAGTAAGGAAGCCTACAGAGGGTGGAAGCAAGGAGAGGTAGCCTGGGAGGAATACAGAGAAATTGTCTGAGCAGCCAGGGATCAGGTTAGGAAAGCTAAAGCCCTGATAGAATTAAATCTGGCCAGGGACATCAAGGGCAACAAGAAAAGCTTCTATAGGTATGTTGGTGATAAAAGGAAAACTAGGGAAAATGTGGGCCCTGTCCAGAAAGGAACGAGAGACCTGGTTACCTGGGACATGGAGAAGGCTGAGGTACTTAACTTTTTTGCCTCAGTTTTCACTGGCAAGTGCTCCAGCCACACTGCCCAAGTTGCAGAAGGCAAACAGGGACTGGGAGAATGAAGAACCACCCACTGTAGGAGAAGATCAGGTTCAAGAGCATCTAAGGAGTCTGAAGGTGCACAAGTCCATGAGACCTGATGAGATGCATCTGCAGGCCCTGAGGGAACTGGCAGATGAAGTGACTAAGCCACTATCCATCATATTTGAGAAGTTGTGGCAGCCCAGGGAAGTTCCCACTGACTGGAAAATGGGAAACAACCCCCATTTTTAAAAAGGGAAAAAAGGAAGACCTGGGGAACTACAGGCCAGTCAGTCCAGTCAGGCTCACGTCTGTGTCCGGCAAGATCACAGAGCAGATCCTCCTGGAAAATATGCTAAGGCACAGGGAAAATAAGGAGGTGATTGGTGACAGCCAGCAAGGCTCCACTAAGGGCAAATCATGCCTGACAAATTTAGTGGCCTTCTACCATAGGGTAAGAGCGTTGGTGGATAAGGGAAGAACAATGGATGTCATCTACCTGGACTTGTGCAAAGCATTTGACACTGTCCTGCATGACATCCTTGTCTCTAAATTGGAGACATGAATTTGACAGATGGACTGCTCGGTGGATAAGCAATTGGCTGGATGGTTGCACTCAAAGAGTTGCAGTCAGCACTCAAAGAGTTGCAGTCAAGGGCTTGATGTCCAAGTGGAGGGCAGTGATAAGTGGTGTTCCTCAGGGGTCAGTATTGGGAGCGGCACTGTTTAATATCTTTGTCAGTGACACGGACAGTGGAATTGAGTGCACCCTCAGCAAGTTTGCCGACAACACCAAGCTGTGTGATGTGGTCGACACACTGGAGGGAAGGGATGCCATCCAGAGGGAACCTTGACAGGCTTGAGTGGTGGGCCCATGCAAACCTCATGAGGTTCAACAAGGCCAAGTGCAAGGTCCTGTACATGGGTTGGGGCAATCCCAAACACGGATACAGGCTGGGTGACAAGTAGGTTGAGAGCAGCCCTGAGGAGAAGGACTTGGGGGTGTTGGTTGATGAGAAGCTCAACATGACCCGGCAATATGTGCTTGCAGCCCAGAAAGCCAACTGTATCCTGGGTTGCATCAAAAGCAGCACGGCCAGCAGGTCGAGGGAGGTGATCCTCCCCCTCTACTCTGCTCTGGTGAGACCCCACCTGCAGAACTGCATCCAGCTCTGGGGCCCCCAGCACAGGAAATACATGGACCTGCTGCAGCGGGTCCAGAGGAGGGCCACGAAGATGATTAGGGGGCTGGAGCACCTCTCCTGTGAAGACAGGCTGAGAGAGTTGGGGTTGTTTAGCCCAGAGAAGAGAAGGCTCCAGGGAGACCTTACAGCAGCCTTCCAGTACCTAAAGGGGGCCTACAGGAAAGACGGCAAGGGACTCTATCAGGGAGTGTAGTGATAGGACAAGGGGTAATGGTTTTAAACTGAAAGAGGGTAGATTTAAATTAGATATTAGGAAAAAAATCTTCACCGTGAGGGTGGTGAAGCACTGGAACAGGTTGCCCAGAGAGGTTGTGGATGCCCCATCCCTGGAAGTGTTCAAGGCCAGGCTGGATGGGGCTTTGAGCAACCTGGTCTGGTGGAAGGTGTCCCTGCCCATGGCAGGGGGGTTGGAACTAGATGATCTTTAAGGTCCCTTCCAACCCAAACCATTCTATGATTCTATGATCTCCCAGCAAAGATTTGAGGCATCTCACCAACACAGAAATTAATACTAGTCCTACAGTGACATTTAAGTTCAAATTTAGGATACTGCGCTTACTCTCCTGAGTTTAGCATGACTGGCCATTGCAGCTCTTTTACCATGTTACTGCAGTTAACGGGATTTTGCATTTTATACAGCTTTTAGTGACAGACTGCAAAGCAGTGAGCTCCCTCTCAAGGGGAAGACACTGTTTTGTAGGAGACAGGACAGCAGCAAATTGAGACTGGGGACACAGAGGTGTCCTAAACATCAGCAAGTCTGGATCTTGCATTCAAGTGTGCAAGCACAATGCTGCCCCTAAAAATAAAGCAGTCTTGGCTCGGGACAGGCAAATTAGCGCTGGACAAATCAGAGTAATTTTCTCATGCTTTCATGTGTCTCCAGTGCCCAGCCTGTTCCTTTGCTTGCAGCTGCTGCAGTGCTATTTGTTGAGGTTTGTGCCTCCAGCTCTTCTCCCTATGTTGTTCCCAGAGCCAAAGTGAGGTTAATTGCCTTTGCAGCAGTGCCAGTGGGCAAGAGGAAGATCTCTCCTGACTTTGAAGCTTATACTGCTGCTGCCAAGCCATCTCCCAGTGACTGTTCGTGATGAGGCAGTGGGAACTGGCTTGTCATCAGTGACACAGTTATTTTTAGCTTCTCCCTTATTAATTTTTTTGCCTTATGAGAGTGTGCATAATATCCCACCTTATAAAATATTATCACCTTCTTCAAATTATGATACATTTTCAAAAAAAACAGGTGGATTAACCGTGCATGCAAGTGGCAGAGCAGCAAACAGCCTGCAGAGCATCCTCACCCGGTCAATGAAACATTGCAGGAACCACTTGGTCGTGTAAATCCCTGTAGTCATCTGCTCTTTGTCCTAGGAGGAGACAGCAAAGAAAGGTGTTTCACCAGGATGGCTGCTGGAGGTTCAAGCAACTCGTAGGGCTTTTGGGGAGGGTGGTTGGTTGGTTCGTTTATTAATGTGGGGTCTGGGTGCAGGATCTGGCTGTGGTTTGTCTCTGAACAAAGCCACTGCTTTAAATACCAACATTGAAGCCTTGCTTTGGCCCTTTGCCCAACACATTCATTGAACCTGATCCTTGACGTGGCCAGACTTCAGCCACAACTTTGGAGAGGGATTTCTAGGACAAGCTTTTCTGGACGGGTATCTACTCCAGGGATTTACAAAAACCTTCCAGGAAACCAATCCATGCACTCCTTGCAGACTACCACTTTTGTTTCCATAGCAATTCTCATGCGAGTCTCTCAGAGCACCACAAAAATGATTAACCCCAAGTATCCCCACAGGTAAATCCAGAGCTGGACAGTCAAGCCAGCTTTGCTAGCACTACCTCACTTGCATGGCATGGCTGCTACAGAAGCAGAACGGCCTGACAGGCTAAGGAAAACTCTTAAAAACCTCACAAACGTCACCCCGGTCTATCACTCTTCTATCCCTGTCTGGCACCTGGCGCAACACTCACACACAGCTTTGCTTTTTCTGGCATGGCGGATAGCCTGGCATAGCTGGTACTGGGATGCACAGTGCCTTAAGTCGACATGACCGCTGCTGCAAAGCCAGCAAAGCAGCAGAAATGGGAAGAGAAAGAAGCCCGTGGAATTAATGGCCGGCTCTGGTCTTTGCTTTTGGCTGGTGCTGAGCACCTACAAGCCTGGGGAGCCTTTGGGAGCCAGGAAGCACAATCAGCTTTCAGAGTTATTCCCATCCTTCCCACCCAGGTTTTCCCCCCTCCCCATGGCTATAATTAAGTGAAAACCTGTCCTGGCTGTTTCACTTTTATGGCCAGGGCTGGCTCATTTGCAGCATGAAGCAAGAGCTGTTGCAGATGATGGCAATATAAGCAGCTTTTCCTGGAGCTGGGCCACTGAGCCCCTTAGGAGCATAAGAAACATTCAGGAGTCTGGCCACTGAATACCAACTGTCTACAACAAATGCAAGGGGGAAAAAGGGGGAAAAAAAAAGAACCAGGTGTTGCAAAATAGTCGCCTAGACATTAGACTGCAGTTGATGTGTCCTGCAGATGCTCCTCCAGCCACAAAATGTCCTTGTACCATCTGCTAGAGAGAAAAACAACTGGATGTGCCCAAGTAACCAAACACACAGCAAATCTTACACGCCTCCTGTCTTTAAACAACAGCAAAGCCATTAAATGCAAGCAGTTGGGGCTAAGAATTATTGAATTAAGACTCCAGATAGTCCAGCATCACCCTTTGGGCTTTGCAGCTGGTGTAAGAACACAGCCCAGCCTCACTGCTGTATGCAACAGCTCCTTCTGCTGCAGGCTCCCTGAGCCTTCCTGCCTGGCTTTAGATTTTAGCAGTCCCTACACTAATGATGACCAGCAAGCAAATGTTAACCATACACCTCAGCAAGATTGCAAGATTCAGGCACCCCATTTAATAAACGCTTGCCTCTTTGCGGCTAAGGCAGCCCTACACGGTTAGAAATATGTTCAGTTGTGCATCTATTTGGCAGAATATTACATTAATTGTTTTAGCATTAAAACATGATACTAGTATGGAGAGACTGATAGCAAAGAGATACCATGTGCTTCTTCAGTTTGGGAAACAGTTTGCTTAAAATCTGCTCGTGGTGAGCTTGAAATCTCTGCAGCTTCGGGAACCCAGGAATGAAAAAACCTTCATGAGAAAAGATGAGAGAAATAAAAAGTAATCAGAAAAGCTCTGCAGCAGTAACAGAGGCAGCCTCATTTTCTAGAAACTCATCCCCTGCATTGCCTGTTGAAGTCAGCTGGACCACAGCATGCCCAGCTACCTCCCTCGGCATCCCTCCCAGAGCCCATCCTTCACCCTGTCTGCATGGGTGGCAGCACCCTCAGCACCAATCCCAGCTGGTCCTTCTCAGCCCAGCCCCGCAGAGCAGACCCACTCACCTCCCCACCGCCTGCCTGCCTGAGACTTGGCTTGGCCAAGACCTCTCTGAACACACCTCGGTGCTTACCAAGGTTCAGAGAAAAGCTGAAGATGTTTGAACACCACAACCTTGTGCAGCGCCCCGTAATCTAACAGGACGCATGTATAAGACTGACTGGAGTTATCATGCCATGATGCTTAGCCCTCTGCTCGTGAAATAACCCTCTGTGCATAGATTACTGTTAACCACAAGTAAGACGGAAGGATCTTTAATGTGTTTGAAGTAAAATAATCCAGCACATTTGGTGGAATTACATCTCCACAAAAAACACAAGGCCATGTAGCTCATGGCATGCTAAAAACAGACCATTACATGATGCTCTTGGATGTACTTCTGTGAGATTGTTTAAAAACTCGTAACCTTGAGTTAATTGATTGCCGAGGGCAAGGCACTCCAGAGGGAAGATAGCACCTCCGTGGAAGTGTTAATTACTAAGCACTAAAGCTCAGCGCCGATAAACCACATTTTTCTCTGATGAGCTTGTCTTCCTCCAAGAGTGAAGTTCAGCTCTGTAGTCAGGTTGCATCGGCACATAATTAAGCCTTACCCACTTTAAACAAGTACCTGAGGAGAAACGGGGCTCTACTGACCAACCTAAACAGCCTTCCCTCCCATCACAAGAGCCCCCATCTGCATCCCATCCCAGCCTTACCATGCATGGCGTGCCGCTGGTTGGTCAGCAGCTGTGCCAGTGCCCAAAATGCATCCTCTTCGTTTAAGTACATCAGGAGGATGGCTGCGATCTGGCTCATCCCTTGGCAGTAGCTCACCTCCTGCAAGACCCAAGAAGGGCACACATGCTGCCATGCCGTCAGACCCCACCATGATGCTAAAGCTGCAGAAGCAGGTCAGGCTGCCTGTGCCTCCCTCTCCTCTTTCAAGGTTTGCCCCATTTTAAGGTCTTTATCCTTTATGCCCAAATTCATAGCACCCATATGTCTACAGCATCTACCATGTCAATGACTCACAGAGTGGTCTGGGTTGGAAGGGACCTTAAAGATCATCTAGTTCCAACCACCCTGCCATGGGCAGGGACACCTTCCACTAGACCAGGTTGCTCAAAGCCCCATCCAACCTGGCCTTGAACACTGCCAGGGATGGGGCATCCACAACCTCTCTGGGCAACCTGTTCCCATGCATCACCACCCTCACTGTAAAAAAAGTCTTCCTCATGTCCAATCTAAACCTACCCTCTTTCAATTTAAAACTGTTGTCCCTTGTCCTGTCACTACAGGCCCTGGCAAAAAGTCTTTCCACCTTTCTTATAAGCCGCCTTTATATATGGAGAGGCCACAATAAGATCTCCTCGGAGCCTTCCTTCTCTTCTCCAAGCTGAACAACCCCAACTCTCAGCCTTTCTTCATGGGAGAGGTGTTCCGGCCCTCTGAACATTTTCATGGCCTCCTCTGGACCCGCTTGAGCAGGTCCTCCAGCGGGAGGTGAGGGACTTGCAGGCAATGCCCACCACGAGCCCTGCTCAAGCCTGGAGGGTGAGGGACAGAAACCCCAATATAAGAGGTGCCTGCAGCTACTTCAAGGAACGGGATGACAAACAGCATGTGGCTATGATGCTGTTTTCGATTCCTTCACCCACATGAGCACTGAAGTAATTAAAGAACAAATAAATCTGGTAAAGCATTTATCTGTTATGAGGGAAGACAGGGTCTTTGTTTCCTTGACTCCCCCCCGGGCATCTTCTGTGCCTTCTGGGGTAATTGTCCCCTCCTGGAGATGGAGGCAGTAGGTTCAGTTGTTAATTTAGGCTTACTCTGCCTGTGGCCTTCAGCTAAAAATGACTGGTTCGCTGTAATAAATCAGTGTTTTCAACAAGGATGCCATTCAGTGTATGACAAAGTCAGAAACATGATGGGCCTTCAGCCAGGAGGCTAGTCTTGTTGGAAAGCCAAAGGGCAATCCCTTGTTCTTTGCTGACACTTGCCCAAACTGCATCTGCCAGATGTCATTTACCAGGTGACAAAATGAACAAGGGCATGAAACAACTGTGCAAAGACTTGTGCTGCCTGCGAGTCTTGCAGCTGTCTGTACAAACAAGTATTAGGACTTAAAATTGGAATTACCACTGGCTAAATGTGGGGCTGTGTGTGTATATATATATACACACACACACATCCCAATCTACATGTATACACATATATAGATACATATAAAGCTTTTTTAAAATCTTGCACAACACTATTCATTTTAACTGGACTAACTTACTACTTACGGTGTTATAAACCGAGTATGCTGATAGGACATGGAAGAGTGCCTGTTGCCTGGGGAGAAAGAAGGATATTAAAACACCTGAGCACGAGATCTCCAGCTTCGTATGCACACCAACGCATATACACAGAGAGCAAAGGCTCTGAAAACACCCAGCCAACTGGTATTTAAGCATTTTGCAAGAGCAGGGCTCACAGAACCAGAAAGCACCTTGATGGACATGTGTGATGGGACCTCCTCCTTCAGGGTGGAGTCACTAGTGGCCCCACGGAGCAGGGCTGAACCAGCCTGCTCCTTCAGCATGTCTCCTGGAGGGACAAGCACGTGCCTACACATGCTCTGTTCAACACACCTGCTCTTTGGGTTTGGAGTCGTGTTGAGTTTTTAATAGACTTGCAACCACCCAGGCATCCAGTGTTATACACCCCGGGGAAAGCACTGCCAGCATTTTATGAGTAGGTTCCTTTCTCCCTTCCCTCCTTGCTAAAGGAGTCATCACCATACAGATACACAGTGCAGGCTTCCTTGCAGACTTTACGTCTGTGTAGGGCAGCCAGGTGTGACTCATCCAAGTGACACAGCCACTTTGTCAAACCTCTCCGACACCATCTGTTGTGGAGGCCATGTCCACACCATCCCAGCCAGCTCCCAACAGACACACTCCATCATCCCACCCATCCCAAACCAAGCCCTCTACAACTGCAACCCTAGCACTTTGGGGGACAAGGCACCACAACAGGCTGATGGTTGGCTCAAGAACTGGGGCTGAACGTGGTCCAGTGTGGACCTCTCCAAAGAGAGAATCAGCAGCTCAACATCTGTGGGTTGTACCATGCGCTGTTGGTTTGTGGAGCAGGCAGAGGTGGCTTTGCTCTCCTGTAAGCTGCTCTGAGCCAGGGGCGTGGTGGCCAGTCCAAGCCAGTGGGCTGCTGGCCACCCCATACAGCTCATCCCACGCACACCCACCGGTGCCGATGACTGTACAGCTGCGCAAAGCCTCCCGTACTCACTTCACTCCGTAGCGATCCCGAAACATGATGTGGTTTCGGAAGGTGCGGTTAACGTCCAAATCTATCTGCTTGATTTCTGATGAAAAGCTCTTTGCTTGTTCTTTCATTTGCTGGAAGGGAGAGGGGCAGAGAAGGGGAAGGAGTCAGACACCATCTCAGCCCACACTTCCCTCCACACAGCGAGATGGCATGCTTCCTACCACAGGAGTGGCAGGTCATGAGCTGCACAGAGCTATCGCAGAATCACTCAGGGACACTGCCATCTTGCAGTGAGCAACCATCTGCAGCCCGCAAGTGAATCCCAGGCCCCTCGGTTGTGCTGCTGGCCCAGGGAGAAGGGAATGAGCCCATGCTCATACACTACAGCAGAGGCAGCTGCCAACCCAGCCTTTGCCCACCTTCCAATGCAGATACCCAGTTTTCAGAATCTAGAAGTTTTACAATTAAATTCCACTCTGATTTCTTTGTGGTACCCAGTCTGGCTGTCATACAGCATCGAGACCTCTGTTGGCGTTTAAGGAATGACACACTCCTATAACCAACACACAGATGTACACATCAAGTCCCTGAGTGCTTCAGAGGCTCAGTCATAATCAAGTTCAAACTGTAACAAGATGGACTCTATGAAGTGATCTCCAACTACTACTTCCCCTCTAGAAGAGAATAATCTTAGGTTTAAGGAGTTTCCTCTAGAAAAGCAATTCTGGGGTATTCCCTTGGATTGGTGCAAATTTTAAGGAGCTGGCAGAGTCCAGAACAGAAGCTAAATTCAAAGCAGAGAATCCCCATGTTCCCCCCATGCTGGCTAATCATTTAAAGCAGCATCACACAGATAAAGGACTGAGGTCCACTGCAAAAAAAGGAAATTCAAACCAAAGCTAAGCCCACCTCAACCAACTGTGCCCTCAGAGTCCCAAGCTGAAGATGCTCCATGGACGAATCCCACAGCAGTCCCATTCAGAACCCACTACTCAGCCCTGTGCATGCAGACAAGGACCATTATGCTATAGCCAAGCATCTCATCTCACAGCCTTTAGATATTGCCCGTGATCATGCCCTCCTTCTTTAATATCTCCAGGGTTAATTGCATTAATAAAATATATTTTGTGGCTGTCTTCAGGCAGCCTGAGATCCACCAGCAGGTTAGGGGCAGCAGACATGGGCAGCAAGCCCAGCTTGCCTGGAGCCCAGGGTCAGGACCCCTCCTTGCTCACATAAGAGACAGAAAATAGCACATCTGCACAGATACTTAATCATCTGCTCCAGCAGCTGCCTTCCTACGAATGCTTGTCAGCCTGATACAAGGTGCCTCCAGGCTGCTGTTGACCTCTCAAGGTGGCCACATCAGCTCTGGGGAACACCAAAAGGTCATTAACAGCATCCAGATGTGTCCAGCACAGCCAGCACTGACGGCAGTCACAGCATCTCGGGAATATTAACTCCAACCTTGAAAGCAGCTGTATGGAGGAGCAACAGCGCAGGGGCTACTTTGAATTATTGCCTGCACAAGACAAAGGAGGGTAAAAGTGATGATGGAATGAAGATCTGATGAACAACATCATTTCCCTGCTGTAAATACTGTGCTTTCTGCATCCTACAGCTCCTTGCCCTCTATAAAGCAGACAGACTACCTGAAACAAGATGACTATTCATATGCACCAGGTCACTTCAGTTCAAATTTCCCTGCTAAAGGCCCTCTTCGTTTTCCTGGCAAAACAGAAATCTCCCCAAAACTGTAAAAACTCCTGCTTTGGGTTTTTTTTAAATCACTGCACGTGAATAGCAGGTAGGCTGCACAGCACTTTGTCACCTCCACACACACAAGGAGGCTTTATTAATTCTGCAGACAGTAAACAAGAAGCCCAGGATGGGTTGTTCTCCTTGTTTAAGTCACCTGGGGGGGTCCACAGATGCTCTCCTGAGGTCATGAGCGCCATGAGCCCTGCAAGCCAGCAGCAGAGCAGAGGCTGGGAAGCTGGAAGTCCCATCCCAGAGACCTTTTACAACAAAGCAGCAGGTAAAAGCCAGGATGCCTCTCTTCCACCCCACAGCCAGCACATTTCTCCTGCCACCTTCTCAGCTCTCCTCAAGCCCCCTTGGTTGTGGCTATAAAACCTCAGGGACGCACAGGATCACAACCACATTGAAACCAAGTGCGGCCTCTGGTCTCCTGCAGCATCGGCCTTGAGCTGCCACGGCCTTGAGGAAGACTTGGAGACTTGCACGGAGAGGACTTGGACAACAGTTGGGATAAGATAAAGAAAGCACTGTGGAAGCAACTAGACCAGGCTTTTTAATTGCATCGCTCCGGAGGTAACACAGACATGGGGAGCAAGGTATCCCATGTGGCTGGAAAAGTAGCTCGTCCGCCAGCCCAAGCGCAGGGGGCAACACCTCTACAGAGGGAGCAGTGGGTATAAAAGATAAAATCACCTGGCATGTGCCAGGTGGCACGCTCAAAACTCAAGGCACATGCAAAAGCCAGGCTTTTGTGCCACGGTTCATGCCCCAAGGAGAAATGGGGTGGCCTTGGGACCAGCCCCTCCAGGACGCAGGGCTGGGGCTGAGGCTTAGTCCCGTCTTGAAAGCAAAACCCCTCATCCAGGGCCTGCACTGAGCCTCTTCTGGAGGAAATTAGGGGAGAGCTAATTACTGGCGGCAGGTGGCACCAAAAAAGAGGTAGATTAAGATGAGCTTGTAGGGGGGTTGCATCCAGCAAAGCCTATTAGCCCTGAAGCTCCTGTTTATTGCAGACCCCTCTGGAGTACAGATAAACTCCTTGTGACTTTCATTTGTTTGGATTGCTTCCCTGCCTGTGCAACACAGCTTCAAGGGAGGGGGGACGATAAGAATTTGCGTGCTGGGAGAGCTTTGTTATCTCTGCTTATTGCCGTGAACCCAGCCCGCCTTCCCCAAGCCCCTGCACATGGCTCCATCCCAAGCGGCATCTCGCTATTAACATCTACGCTTTACTAACTATAATGAGCGTTAGCATCATCCTGCTTAATAGGCAGGGATTTTTAGAAACACCTGCTGGAAGCAACACTCGACCTCCTGCCTCTGAAACATAGCTGTCTCCACAATGCCCTGATCCTCGCTTGGGTATGTGATGCAAGCTAGATCATAACACAAGTTTGGAAAAGAAGTTAATTATCAACCAAGGGCTTCCACATGCTACATATGGAAAGAGGCAGTGTAAAGGAGCCAAGATACCTGAAATAAAAAATAACAAAATACAGCAAGCCCAGTCACTTGGGCTCTTGTGAAACATGAAACAGAAATTGCTTATTTTATTATACCAAGGAATCTAAGCCTGCAGCATGCAGTGCTCTCGTAGGAAGCAATGCAAGGCAGACATTTCTCCTATCTGCAGAGAAGATGAGTGTTTTTAATAGAAAAATGATTTTTATTTGATTTTTAATAGAAACTTTCAAGACAGTTATAAAAAGATTGAAGATGGAAGATAAAACAAGCCACTTTAATCCAAGCTCTTCCAACACTGCCAGTCAACTTCCAGCTGCACATCTAAGTGTAAGCCAGGACCCTGTGCTCAGAAATCCACACACCCCCCCCCACCCCAAGCTTGCAAGACCTGTCCTCACCTCACCCCTAATTGGGTTTCTCAACTAATGACCCACTGTCAGCTGGTTTAAGGCTTCTGTCCTTGCTGTGCATTTCAAAACGCCCCCAGTGAAATTTTCAAGCACACGGAGACGTTTGGGGTACTCCCATCCAGCACCTACCCGCTTCAGGGTATTCGTGGCTGCTCCACATCACTCCAGGGAGTTCAGGGAACTGCAAGCAGTACCTTTGCTAAGCTTCCCCCTCCTCTTCCCTGCATCTTTGCCTAAGGATGCAGTAACACTGACAGTATCTTTGCTTGCAGCTTCCAGCAGAATAAATGGAAGCAGCATATCAGGGAAAGCAGCTGGCGAATGTACTAAAAGGCCCCAGCCTAATGTATACACATGGATAAAGAGTCTATACCCTTTGCATTTTCAGCCCTCGCTAATTTTAAGCCCTTCCTTCTCAGAGGTCACAGCAGTTCACAGACAAGATCGGGTCTCACCACCAGTGCATGTTGTAGGGTGCTCAACACGCTGCTACCCTGCGAGGAAGGATGCCAGGGCTGGGTTCCCACCCCTGCCCCTTAAAGCATCCCCATAGGAACCCCCATTTCCCTCCTGCCCATGTGGGTGGAGATGGAGACACCTGCATCCGCCACGGGTCCGACCAGCTGGTGAAGCCCCACCAAACCAGCCTCCCCATCACCTTGCTCCCATTGTCTTTGCCAGGAAGAGCCTGTACCTCATATTTTCCTTCGTTCTCCTTCTTCATCTTCTCGACATCCAGCAGAAGAGACCAGACCTGGCCTCGCACCTGAAGTGGGATCCCTTTGTACACTCGCCGGCACATCTGTGGGGAAGGAAACACATTGAAGGTTAGCGGGTCCTGCTGGTGGCAGAACAGATTTGCTCCATAGTTTGCTGCTGCGGACCACCAGCCATCTGAGCAGACACACCAACTGATCACTTCCTCTGCCTGCGCTGGCGCAGTGAGGGCATCTCCAATCTGATGGGTGAGCTGAGCACCTGCATCCATCAAAGACACCTACTCAGTCAAAATCAAGCCACATCTCATGCTTTGAACTTTACTGGAAGAGCTGGACAGGGACCTTTATACGTGGAGACATCTCAGGTGCTTCACAGCAGTCCCATTCCATGCACACCAGCCTGCCCATGGACTCCTCTCCAAGGACCAGACATAACACCCTTGGCTTGGAAGCCTTTGATCTAACCTGGCATGGCTGTTCTCACCTGGATCCTCAGGGACTGGGAGAAAAATACATTTCCCCTTGGAGAGGAGAGCCCTTACCATGAGAGCCACAGGCACGTATCCACAGCAACTCTCGTGGCTCGACAAGCAGCAAAGGAAGCTGTGGGCTACACCAATGGCTGTCCCCTGAACATGCAGGGTACTCCTCAAGCAAGGAGGTGGATTGGGGAGAAACGTGCATGTGTCCCTGCCTCCACGTGTTCACTTCATCTCACAGATGCCTCTTCCCTTTTTCTTCACATACAGCCCTCTCTTTCTCTAAAGAGACCATTAAATTTCAATGGAAAACAGAAAAAAGAGCTTTTGTTCCATCCCCAACTTCTCCCATTAAAAGAAAAAGCTTCAGAAAAAAAGAAAAAAAGCCTCATTTCTGAATGTTTTCCACTCTTTCATTCACCCTGCCCATGAAACTCCTTGCAGATGCACTGCAAAGCCAACAGTGGCACTCCCCCGGGTTCCTGAGGACCCTGGGGTATGCTGAAGGACCTGCTGCACATGCCCAAGCTCCAGCCACGGAGAGGATTTACGTTGCGACACGGTGATCCCTCCGGACCAGGCAATTCCTTGGGAGGGGACAGAGGTGCTGGATTCCCAGTCATGGGAATGAGCTTAGGGCTGAGCAGGGCAGTGCCCAACCAGGCAATCAACTGGAGCTACTGGCATTGCCTGGTACAAATGCATCCAACAGCCTTCAAAATCTGTCTTCTTGCTCCATAGGGCGTTCTGCTTCCCGCAATTCACAGGGAAGCATCAAGATCCTAGCAGAAGGTTTCCTGGACATGATCCTACCAAGTTGCCTTTGCATCTCTTACACCAAGCTGAACATCTGCTCCTGTTACCTCTCCTTTCTGACCCATCTTGTGTCATCAGCTTTTTCACTTCTAGCTTGACTTTTTAATGCCAGCATATGCACAAGCTTATAAAGACCATAACCACGGCACTGCACGGTCAACACACCTGGGCTCGCAGCCTCCGAGAGCACAGACCCATGCTCCTTGTTTCATTACTGTTTGCATGGCAGCACTGCACCTACTGAGTGCAAAACACAGCCACAATGGCTCTTGTCCCAAAGAGCTAATATGAGACAAGACAGGAGGTGAGGTTCAAGTAGACAGGCTAGGGGACAGCAAAGAAGTAATACCACTATCCCAGTCAAAATTAGTGTATAAAATAGCTATGTAATAAATGCCAAGAGCACCATGTAGTACTAGGAGAGCTAGAAGTGTGTTAGAACACTTTTTCATGCCATTATGGTAAATATTTCAGTATTTCTGCTGACACAGAAAGTGTCAGTGTAATGTATCCTGATCCTGTAAGCAGAATGGACATTCAACATTTAAAATCCAGTTCTCAGTACTTGCAAAATGCTTGCTCTGCCCCAGGTGTTGCCTAGCACCAGCTTTGAAGGGCTAATGCATAGCCAGGACCATACCCTACAGAAATCCTTTGCAAGATCCTGTCCTTCCCTCTGTATGCACCAAATAAGAGCTGCCCCCTATAAAGCATCTCACCACCAAGACGTGACCACAGAAGCCACCATCCTAGTCAACACATTCCGCATTTTAAGCTAGACATCACTAATTCACCATCTGCACACCCAGGGGAGCCACTCTGCTCATCCAAGCTCACCTGAGGAGGCATTTCTGGAGGGCAGCAAACCTTCGTGCCGTGTGGACAGCTTCACACCCACGGCTGAAAGACCAAGGAGACGAACAAGAGATTCCCATTCCCTAAGAGTCACTAAATCAAGATGAAAGAAGTACAATGCCTCATGAGACACAAAGCGACAGGGTTAGATGAACCACATCCCCACAGTGGTACTGGTAAGGTGCCCACAGAAGCCTGGCTCCCACAAGTGCTCGTGACTTCACGAAGCAAAAGCTGAGATAGGATCAAGAAACTGGAGGATGTACCAATTCAGATAAAATCACCAATTCAGAAAAAATTATGTATTTCCAATGGATTAGGAGAGAACGACTGACAGCTGCCAAGGTAGAAGATGATGCTGAGCTCTGTGGGAAGAAAGTGATTTTGTTTTGAATTCCCAGAGCTGGTATTGTTGTCCTTTAATGAATGCAACCCTCACTGGCATATAGTTAATGTCTCTAATGATTTTCTCTGCATGAAAGTGTGACAGAACAGGGGAGTTACAAAACACAGAGATGGAACTGAACTGAAATGCCTCCCTGTTATTTATCCAAGGGCTTTCCTCCTCCCACCGCCTCCAGACGTGAAAGTGATAAAATCTCAGAGCTGAGTCACACAGAGTTAAAATGAGCAATTTTCCTTCATTGTGAAACTTGAAGGAAAACAGGGAAGTTACCATTAAAAGCAGCATTTATGCTGGGAAGACAGCAGGTGATGGCAACTCCTGCTCCATGTGAGAAGAAAAAAGCAACCCTCAAGGTCACCATCTTCTGTCTCTTATAAACCGCTCAGCCCTTACTGATGGGAAGAGAGCACCTAGACCATGCCCCATGCAGACTGACTGACAGACCAATGCAGGGCAGGAAGAATGGACATCATCCCGTTTCACAAATGGAGATGCTGGTGGTCGAAGGAATGGCTCAAGATGCTGTGTAGAAAGGCTGTGCCAGAGCCAAGGACTGAACCCATGGTGTTTAAAAACTTGCTCTGGGTTTTGCCATAGGATCATCTTCCCTCTTGAGACTTTAACATACAAAGCTTGTGGCACAGAGGCCATCGTCACCCCATCCCCATCTCTCCCCTCCCCATGTGGTTTGTTTCCAGTAGGTGGGATGGGGAAGACTATAAAATTACAGACCTGAGCTCCATCTTCCTGCATCAGAGATCTCCTCTGAAAAGTACCCAAGTGCTTCAGGCCTTTAATTAGAGGGGTGGAGTCACTGCCTTAAAACACGCGAAATCTTTTTGCAGTAGTTAAGAAACTGAAATTCAAAGTGTTTGGGAGGGGTGGGTTGGCTTTTTAAAGCAGAATATACACATTTCAGCTCACTTTCACATTTTGGAGCATGTCATTATTAGTTTCTCAGCCATGTGCATGGTCCACCAGGAAGAGACTGTGGAATTAATGCCCAAGTTTTGGGTATGCATGGCAATTTCAGTGTCAAGCCTCTCCGTATACCCACCATACATCTACAAAACCCTGAAGTGCGGAGCAGCCCCCCTTCCTCAGTTCCTTTAGGCCTCAAAGACTGATCCTTCTGGAGAGGAAGGACTCCTTTACTTCCTCCACCAGTGATGCACCAGGGGAGCTGAACTGTGAAAATCTTCACTTGGAGTGGTGGGTGAAGCCTCTACCGCCACCACCACGACCAGCACCACCCTACAGAAGAGGACTTGTTTTTTGCACTGTGTAGCTGCCTGATTGATGAGATGGCCATGCAAGACACGTGACAGCCTGGACTTGGTTGTGCATGGTTTTCTTTTTGAATAGATAATGGTTGCTCCCAACTCAGCTGTTGTCCCTGCAGCTGGAGCCTTGGCTATGCTGGATGGGGTGCCAGCAGGTCTGCAGGGGCTTCAGCAGTAAAGCAGGACCAAATTTAAATCCTAAAGACGATGTGTTGGGGGAGGGGGCGACATTTACATTTATTACCAGGGCTACTTTTGCTGCCTTTCCAAAATGGCAAAAACCCAGCAACAGAAGTCACCCTGCAGCTCCCAGGCGCAACCCTCTTTCTTTCCTGTGGCATTTGCGGGCAGACCTGACTTTAGCCGACCCTGCCATGACAAACATCTGCTGGCTCTCCCCAGTGTGAGCAGATTATTTGCTCTTGGGGGTCTGTGTCAGTCCATACAGATCCCTGATTCATCCTAAACCGCTTTGCTGGCATGTACTGGATTAAGCGCCCTGCACTCCCGTGACCTTAGCAGAGACAAGGCTACCCCTGTGCACAAAGACGGGCTTTGCCTAAAAAACAGACAACTCTGGTGAAAGACATCCCTCTCTAAAGGTCCCATCCCACATGGCCAGCAGCAAGAAGCAGCTTGCAAATGATGCAGGGGTCATATCCTCTTCCTAAGACTGATACTTCTGGCTGAAATCCACTTATTTCAGGGCTACGATAAATAAATTATCCCACTATTGAAGCACACGCAGCACAGCCTCTTTTTTCTCTGCAAAACTGTGCTGCCTTAACTGTGTAGATTCTTACATGGCACCAACCATTTCCTAACCTTCCCAAGCAGAGGCAGGCTGGGGTTTAAACTTGGGTTTAAAACAGCAGTGAAGAGGACACAGACCACCTGAGCCTCCCTGTGCTGAACCCTGAATTACACAATTTAGCACTTCTTGGCAGGTTTGTGTACCTGAACTCTGCAAAGCAGTGTGGTCCTTGCATGGACTCCTTTATTTTTGTACCCTTTTGGTTGTGGAAGTACAGCCAGGAAAAGGCATCACTGCATCAGCCTAACCCCATCCACGTGAGGAACTGTGCTGGTGTCACTTTTTGTTGATGTTGCTACTGAAATTAAATCAGATTGCTAAGAAATGCATCTAGAACAGAGATGGAGACAGATCTGATGCAGTGATGAGCACAAGGAACCCCAGGGCATCACTTTAATTGAGATAATCCTATTTGTTGCTCATCCTGAAACAGGTTATGCCAGGAATGATTTGAGGCATAGCTGGGCCATCCTGAGCTACGGACTGTAAAAAGCCCTCCTCTTTAGGGGTTTTTTTCAGCCTTTTCTCCTATAATCTGTGACAGCCACAACAGCCAGACTGCAACCAGCAGCACTCAGGGATGCACACTGGCAGCAGGTGGGGGAACAGAAAGCAAAACCTGCTGCTCTCTGGGGATGGCTCATGGCAGGGGTCTGAAAAAGCGGCTCTCTTGCCCACTGACAGGTGATTGCTTTGGGGCCAGTGCCGTGGATGGGTACACAACCTCCCTCCTCCTGCTGATGTTTCACAACCCAGAACCTGGGACAACAACCTACGCCCCAATCAGGTACTAAGATGCTGCAAAACACAACAGCCTGCTTGATAAGCCAAGAGTCCCTCTTCAAGCACTTGATGTGGTCAGCTGTATGCCAGCTCCGTCATATGAACTGGGATTCGAAAGGTTGGCCCTGAAGTCCAGAAAGTCCCAGCCTGGAAAATAAGACGGGTTTCTACATCACTCCAGCAGCACCAAAGTCAGGGCAGCTTCCCTGTGAAACTGTCTGGGGTTCCTGCAACAAGATCTTTTTCCCTCTTATGAAGCGCAGTCTATCAAAATGAACATCAAAGAGAAGGTTTCTGTCTTCAGCAAGAGGTTTTTTTCAAAGCTTACAACCTAGTCTTTATTAAAATAATACAGAGCTGCTGTCTTGTGACACTCAGGCTTCCATCACCTCACTGAAGTGGCAAAAACAAACCTGAAGGAAACGTGCAATGCAGATGTGACAGCCCGAGTGCTCAGAGAGGGAACAAAACCAACCCACTCTGCTTTAGAAAGATCAGATCAAGGACTTGTCACATTTACATTAGCTAGAAAAAACCCCATAACCATCTGAACAGCATGACTGTGACCCAGCAAAAGGTCCCTGAAACGCTATGTCTGAGCTGCACTGACCTGTGGCAGCAGGAATCTCCAAGCAGCTTCCATGCTCCTGACACAAGAGCGTGGGGGTGCACATCCAGGTGAAGGATACAACCTAATTTTTATTTTTTTTTTTAAAGCACTTTTTTTGTGCTTGTCAGGATCTTTGCACTTAACGCTGCATGGCTGCCCTGCTGCACAGACCTTCCTGCCTGCACTTGCACTGGCGCAAGGCAGCAGGGTGTTAGGCTGGACGGGACTGAAACCAAAGCTCCTTTCTGCTGCCTGGGGTCACCAGACTCCTCCTTCCCTGCCTGGGGCCAAGCATTGCTTCTCCATTTGCTGGGAGGGGGGGGTGGCCATTTTCAGTCCCCCAGCACAGGGACAATGCCACATCTGTGCCCAAGAATCATCAACCATTTACGGGCTGTTATAAATAACATCATTTATTCCATTACAAGAGCTCTGTGATTTTCTGACCCAAAGACCCTCAAAACCCGCTTGCCAGTCTAGCCCCTCGCCATCCAGCAGACCTGAGCGACATCAGCTGCAGCATGCTTAACACACCCGCTAATTATCGGGGTAAATCCAAAAGACAGATGGGGATCACTACCACTCCACACATCCCTCACCCCGGATCCTGTCTGTCACCACCGGCTGACCCAGGGAAGTCAAGGCATGCTAAAAACACTCATCATTACCCATCCCAACCAGCCCCCAGGACCTGAAGGGATTCCCTGCACTCTGCTGGAATTTGGTGTTTTACCCACAAGGCCACTAACCAATTAGTGCTAACTTCTAATTGGAAAAACCAAAGCCATGGGAGAGGATCCGTTTTTGCCCATGGAGCAGCACCAATAAACAAAATAATTAGAACCACCCTGAAGTGAACAGAACAATTATAAAATCCCAAGTCCATCTCCATCCCATTCCTGCTGTAATGAAGATAAAATTTTGTTGTTTTTTTTTTAAAAAAAGGATGAGACTACAACTAGTCTTTGGCTGGGTAAACCTGACATCACTCTGGATGGCCAGGTGAGGGAGATGCTCTGCTTGATGCCCACCCTGCAGCTATGCCAATAACCTCCACGCAACCTTTCAACCGAGCTCAAGTTTCTCCCAAGGATTCTCAGAAGGAGCTAGAAGCAATACAGCCAAACACCCTGCTCCTCCAGCCGAACAAGGAGGCTGCAGAGGCCATGGCAATGAGGTGATGCTGGGCTTCAGCCCTCTCCTGTGCAGAGTGCTGTAAGCAGAGCAGCTCAGGTGTAATACTCCTCTCCTTACCCAGCAAGGGTCCTGTCATTAGGTTCAAGGGTTTTTTGTTTCAAGAGGTTTGTAATAGGAACATATTACAAATATTATTTATTAAAACCAACTCAATTTTGAAGTGACGTTTGGTGCAGAGCTTATTTTGAACACCAAAGCCAACACACAAGGCTGATGTCTCCATCCTTGATTTCCACAGACGGGTGCACACAATCTAACACCTCGGGGGCTTCTCAGAGGCACAGCTAGGACCAAAACACAAAATCTAGGTGGTGTCCTAGACAAATAGTTCTCCCACCAGGAAGAATTATGAGGAACATCAGCTGGACCATTATCAGTCACATCTCCCACACCATTCCCAGGTGGTGGAGACATAGCAGCGACCTGCAGCGTGAAACGCTCCCTGCTCTCAGGGCAGGGACCCGGCTGGGCACATGAACATCTCTGCTGTGTTCCTGCTTGCACAGGGAAGCAGAAGTGCAAACACGCCAGCAGCATTTAGGAAACAATTTTTAATATTATGCTAGTCAGAACAGGATTTTTCCCTTTACTGGTAACCCAGCATCTTCAAGGAAAGATTTAAAGTGTTAAAGACTAACAGGTAGAATTAGGCAGTATTTTCCAGTGATCTCTGGTTTCTCTATCAACTTTTCAAAAGCCTGACACATTAGAAGGATGCACCATTCCCATCCCTCCGGACACGTGCTCTTTCTTTTCCTCCTTACCTTGTCACTGTTTCTGTATTTGCCCCATTTCTTCAGCATCTTTAGCCACTTGTCCACGCGTTCAATTTCCTGCTGTTTTTGCTGGTGCAAGGGGGAAGAAGACAAGACAAATGTAAGAAAAAAGCCCCACGAGATACCTTCTGAAAACACAGAACTTCATTCTCTTTAGGTTTAAACTTCTACGCAAAGACCTTGCATTGCGGGTGGGAATAATCCACAGGTGCTTGCAAGAACTGGTGATTTCAAACCGTGGTAATTAAAGCAGCATTGGTAAAAACGAAGACACACAGCCTTAACATAGAGAAAGCATTTCCAAGATGAGTATTCCTTGACAACAAAAATCTTTGCAGGTTCAGCTAGCCTCAGATCGCATCATCATATCAGACTGGCATAAACAAGATGCTGTTTAGTCCCAGTTAGCAGGATCCTAACAGAGGACGTGCTCCCAGCTCAGGGGAGATGACGGTTACCTGCAACCTCTACCACATTCCGCCACATGAGCAAACCCATTTTCAAGCCGCAGCTGCTGAACACTGTGCCAAAGCAGAGAGGAAAAAGCCCAGAATTGCTTTAAAAGGTGCGATTTCAGTGCAGCGTGGAGGATGGGAGATGCCTGACCCAGCAAAATAAAAGCTCCAAGAGCATCGTGCAGCGCTCCCACCTCTGTGTGAACAGCAGTGACCAGTGCACCCTGGTTGCCTGCTTCGCTCTCGCTTGCACATTCGTTTCCTCAAAAACCATCCCCTCCCAGCCAGTGCGATAAGGATCCGATACCCACAATGGCAGAGCTGGTAGCTCTCACCTTCTCCTCCAAGGCGGTGCGGGTCGGCAGCTCCTGCTCACTGGAAAAGCAAGGGGGTCACCAGTTACTCTATGGGCAAGAAAGGGTGTGGAGGAGTGTGGCCCGCTGCAGCTCGGGGACCGCCTCAGGCACCTGAGGAGATATGGCCTGGGGATTCGTGACTTTCCTACAGCTGTCCCTGACTGAGGAAGAGGCACAAGAAGCACCAGCCAAAACCCCACCACCCTATGGGAGCTGCTGAGGGATAATCAAGCACTGGACATCGCTGGAAATCCTGGGCATAAAGCTCCCCTTCAATAAGCACATGATCAGCAATTAAAAGGGTGGGGGAGGGTGGGATGGATTTCTGGACAGCCATTGCTTCAACCCCCCCTCCTGCACACAAAAGACCTACTACTATAACTTTTTGTTCGGATTTGGAATAAAAATAGTTCTTTTAAGCATTCTCCCCAGGCACAGGGTGTGCATTTAATTCATCTGCATCTCGCTTAGGATGGGGATTTCCTAAGGGAACAGAGAACTCGGGTATCTTGTCTCACCTCTTCCTACACCTCCCTGAATCATCAGGGGCAACCACAAGACCTTCTCCCTCTGCAACACACCGCAGGCCTCCACAGAGGCAGGGGAGCACCAGCCTGCACCTTCTGATGCCAAGCTTGTGACGGGAAACCATTTCTGAGCCTTGCCTTGCAGCAGATTCAAAGCATCAGTGTTTGAACATGTGTGGTTGAGGGAGGAGGCACATCTAGTCTTTCCTCCTACATTTGGGATCGATCAAGCCAAGGCACAGAGCAGCTTATAGGGAAGATGCTGGGTCTGCCACGCTCGGTGCAGATGGATGGTCTGCACAGACGCGCGGGTCAGAGAGGACAGGAGAGGGCAGGAGGACTTACTGCAGGAATCCAAACCGGTCTGTAACCTTATACAGCGTGAAATCGGCATCTTCCCACGGGTCAATCTGAGCTCCTTCCTGCCTGCCCTGAAAGCAGAAAGGACACCCGTGAGCAGGCCCCAGCATCGGGAATGCCCCAGTGCCTGCATCCCTCCCTCCCCACATGCTAAAAGGCAAAAACCTGCTCTAAAGAGACAAATACAATGCAGGCAAGAGAAAAATGCACAAGTTCAGCCTATCCAGCATCCCCGGTGTGCCTCTGCTACAGGCTGGGAACAGCTGTCCATCAGAGAAACCAGTGCTGTCAGGCATAAGCCACCGTGATGTTAAGGGAGCACTGAAGCACTAGAAGCCCAGGACTTTTTGGTATCTGTGCTGAGTGTACATGGGATCTGCAAGAAACTCTGGGGACGTGGTGAGAGGGGATGTGCAGGCAGAAGCAGGCAGGGAGAGCTGGCATGAAGCCTGATGGTATGAGGGTTACTAGGGTGATGCCGGCAGGGAGGCAAAAGTCCTTATTTGAAGCATTCCTGATCGATTAAATAGCTTCAGCCCCAGCCAGCATGTTGGGCAAAAACATCAAGGTTCGTACCTTCTCATACTTGGCAACGATCTCTGCTTTTTCCTGGGCTATTAAAGACTCTATATCTTTCTTCATGTCAGAAGCTGTAAAGCAAGAAGAAAAAAAAAAAAAAGAAAGGGGGAGGGAAGGGGGGGGGGGGGGGAGATAAGTAAATGTGTACACAGTATGGGAAATACTTTAGGAAAGTGCTAATAGAAAAAACCTTTGCTGACAACTTTAGCTTCCAGCCATATCCCATAGCTAAAATTAGGCTGAGGTTGAAAAGCCCCTGCACAAAGCATGCGTGGAGCTTGCCTGCACGCAGCAGGACTACCAGCTCCCCCGTCCCCTGCATAGGGACACAAATGAATTTGAGCAAGGGGGAGTCTCGTCTGCTGGAAGACAAGATGCCGTGCCTTTGTTCTTAGGCACAGACATGCCTGTATGAAAGACATTGTGCTTTTAAATTGAGACACGCCACAGAGCTCCTGCACTGCACAGGTCGTGTGCCAGCTGGGCGATGCACAGCATAGCATTTGTGTGGATGACAGCAAACCACCATGATCTTGCCCTCAGCTATGGATGTGAAGCCATGAGATGCTCTACAGGGGCATCCAAAGGCAGATTTAACATCAAAGGAGAAACTAAAAGGAGAAGTTTTTGGCTGCTGAAGTGCGCAGGCAACAGGTAAATTTGCCTCTAGATGATTACCTTCTATACACAGCCCCAAAAGAAAAACAACACAGCAGCACGATGACCGCAGAGTCCCCATCTACTCTGAGATGGATCAGTCTTGGTCTAAACAAGACCTGGTCTAGCTCCCTGAGGTCTGTACCCACTGCTCTGCTTTGTCCTATACACATACATATGAGCAAGATAACTTCCCACATCAAACGCAACTTGAGTGTTGTCTTGTACCAGCCCAAAGGAGCATCCTTGCTGTCAAGCCATAACTAGTTCCTGGTATCTTCCCCTTGCTCCCCTTCCCCAGTGCTGAGGTGCCCTTTTTTTTTTTTTTTAAAGCTTTTTAAAATAGTTTTAAGTTTTTCCCACACTTCTGCTATGAATTATAAACCCTACTCAGTGCAGAAAGGATAAGCACTGGGAAGTAATGCTGTGTTTATCACCTACATGGCTCCATCCTTCAGAGTCCTGCTGACTTGCCCCAGGTCCCAGACAGATACTATGCATTTCAAGAACAGCAAGGTAAAATAATTTTAGTCCACAGTTGCAAGTGGCTTAGTGTTTAGAAAAGTTTTTGAACACTTAAGAGTATAAAGCCTCTTAGAATAGCTTGTTATAGGGGCAGACTGCATTTTGCCTGCTCTAAGGAGGTTTTGCCTATTTCATCTGCTGTAAAAAGATTCAGCAGGGTTGGGAAAAAACTGCTAAGAGCCACCACAGCCTTAAAGTATTTTCTCCACTGTCACATCATGAACGATCCAGTGATTTACCCAGAACATCTGAAAGCTAAACAACTTCACTAATACAGTCCAGAGGTTTCTTGTAGGGCTTGAAAGGAGCTCCCTGGAGCATCTGGGATCCCCCTAGCAGAACAGACTTGAAAGCCTCCCACAAGAAATTACAAAATTTTGAAAAGACTTTTGAAAATAAAAAAGAGCAGGTTGACTGCTGCTTAGGATGACATGTTGCATCTAAAGCGGGAAAGCAAATCCTGCATTGCTGTGCTATAGTCCTTTCCCAAAGTGCTGGTGACCACCTCCTTGCAGAGAAGAGGAACATTGCTACCCACAGATAAAACACTGTGCAACAGCTGCTCAAGAACAAGTTTACTCCAAGCTGCCGTTGCAGTCTCTAATGGACACCAGGGGCCATCCTGACCTCCCTTCAGGAGGAACTTGAAGGGTTCTTGTTGGACATGTTACCCCAGCTTCTGGCTGAAGCTGCATCTCGGCGGCAGTGCTTGGCACTGGATGAGCCCGAGAAGCCAAAGGTGTTGCACTTGGAATGATCTGAAGAACGTGATTTTTCCTTGAGGGATAAAAATATGAGCAATAATAAAAAAAAACAACTGGGGGAGATATGATGAGCAAAAGCAGCAGTGCTCTCCAAGGCTCAGCTCACTTCTCTGCACCTTCGGACATCCATAAGCGATTATTTGTCTCATCTTACCAACTCCTTAATGCAACCTGCTCGCTGCCACTGTGTCTTTCAGGCACGGATTGAGACAGCTGGGAGATACATCTTTCCCTAACTGTTCATTTTGAAAGCAGCCATCGCTCCCAGTTGCCAGCAGTGTGATAGAAATATTAAACCACACACAATAATCAGGGCTACCAGGGCAGCTCTTTCACGAGATGTTATCAGCCAACAGCATGGGCATTTCACTGCTTTACACTCACCTATACAGACACCTGAAAAAAAAGCAAATTCTTAAAATTCATGGCAGGAACAGGTGTACCTTTCCCTGTTATTGACTCCACAATCAAAACAGAACAAGGATAGAAATATTAAAGTTTATTTTGTTCTCTTATTTTTCCAAGCTGCAGCTCTCACTTCAAATGTTCCCATGAATTTTGCTCAATACGTGTTAATCACAGCTTCGTTTTTCAAAGTAGCAAAGTCTGAGTAACTGTCTTACGGTGTCATCTAATATATCTGCTTCTTCTTCTTCTCACATCTTTCTTCCGTGAAGTTTAACTCCGGGAAATTCACTCCCCCACTTCTGACATTGTTTTTTGGTTGTTATGGGGCCAAAGAATTCAAATGAGGTCCTTAATGTGCTGCTAAAAATACAAATATTCTGCAGGCTGGAGGTAAAAACTAAACTTTATGTCAAAATAAATGGGCAATTTTTCAAGCCATTTACAAAGTGGAAGTTATTCTGAACGTCTCTGACCACACTCTGTAATAAAATAACCAAAGGAAGAGCGGCTCAGTAACATGGGAGGGTTTACACAGCAGAAAACAGCAGCAAGACCACATGTATTTTGGCATCTGCCTCTGTAAAAGCCTCTCTGCAGCCAGAAAGGCCAGACTGGTGCAAAGGAGCCAGTTTTGCATCTCATGCCTGGAATGTGCACATTTGTCTTCTCTTTCTACTAGAACAGCGCAGAAGTCCAAATTTAGGAAAAAACTTGAAAGCAGAGAAAATGGTTGATGGCAGTGGGAGGGAGGGAGAAGGCAAGTGGCTGCACTGGCCTCGGTGTCTGACCACAATACTGCAGCTTTTTGGCGTACAAAGGCAATGCTGTGCTTGACTAGGTGATATTCAAAGTACTCTGGAGAGGAAACAGAATACAGCTTAGCTCTCTAGCAGCCTATGTCAAATATAGCTATTGAAGTTGGATATATTTATTATTTAATTCTGCGTGAACTTGACACCATGAAGTCATAGCATTTGCTTGAGGGAAATGACACCTTGAGTATAAGAAAACCACTGAGACAATTTATTTTCTGCAGAGTTTGAGGAAACACATCATTCTGCCCTGATATAAATAGGCTACCTATAAATAGGCACAGACTGTACCTGCCACACTTCTTCATATACCTATATAAGACTGAAAACTTTCTTTTTTTTTAAATACACCACCAAATGACTTTCCCAAGCCTGCCACCCAGTTTTCTCCTGTGACTACTCTATTTTCCCAGCAAACAGAGGTTTTTTTCCCCATGAAAAGTACACAAGGTGAAGCAGCTATGAACACGAATGGTAAGAAACCATAAACAATGCAAGAATGGTATTAGATAAATTTACTAGGATATCAGCAACAGAAAGCCCCAAGCCACCCACACTTAAATTCAGCTGGGAAACAAAGTTACCAACTAGTTCCTTTTAAAAAGAATGAGTTGAAAAACCCCACCATTGAGTTGAAAAACCCCACCATCTGTCATCTTACACTAAAACTTTCAGCTTCCAGTTTACAATTTAAGTAAAAATGATTCCCAGCAACAGTAAGCCTAAAGATGCTTAATGAAAATGCATGTTACTGCCTACCCACTTTGAACACTAGCAAACCTGAAATAAAATATCCAAATTTTGGATGAGAACAACTTTACTGAAATTAATTTGCCAGCTGAGATCTCAAGTACTGGCAACGGAAAGAAGGTGTGTGCATCAAAAATCCAAAGACTCAGTGCAAAAACTGTTATCCATAAATCAGATTTATGGTTGCAACCCTCCCCCTAAGCCCCCGTATTTTCCCAGTAAGATCTGCCGAGCTCCCACTGCCCCGCGCGAGGTGGTACCCACCGGGACCAGTCCGGCTGGGAGCGTGGAGAACCTCTGGCCACCAGTCACCCCACCTGCGCATTGCAACCCTGCTCGCCGCCCCAAAGAGGAACCCAGCATCACCCATGACCTGGGGGCAGGACACACACGCATCCTCTGTCACCCCCATCCACGACAATGTCTCTTGCCTATAAACCCATCGGCCATCACCCTGCCTGGTTCGTTCCCCCTGTGCCGGTACCTGCAGAAGACACAGATGCCACCACCTCTTTCCACTGAGGTTGTTTGCCAAGGCCACATCTGCAGCCCTCTCCTCACCGCCAGGTCCTTGTCTCCCTTCCCGCTGCTCCATTTATATGAAACAAGGACAAACTTCCATTAAACTCCACCAGGACGCGAGACCTGTACGCAGAATTTAATCCATCAAAAATGCAAATGGATGTGGTCTAAGGACTGGAGCTGAGACATCGAAGGCTCCAGCTGATGGGCCCTGTGGGTGGTTGCACATCAGCACGCCTTGAGATGCCCTCTTGGAAATTCACTGCAAATGTGATTCCAGATCCAACTGCTCTGAGCCCACCTTGCAAAATGGTTTTGCTGTTGGGACCTTGGCCAGAAAGCAGTTTCCCAGCCTTTGAATGGAATAGCTGTGGTGATGCTACCAAGCAACCCACCTGAGCCAAAGCTCCTGAATTTTCAGTCTCTTCAAGCCCTTTCTGCCTCCTTACAAGGAAAGTACAGAAGTTTTACATGCTTTTATACTGGTTTTACACAGGTTTTATACTGTCAGGCTGCACTACCACCAGACTGTATTGCTTGACTTCACCATTTTGCTGCAAGGTGAGCTGTAGATCCAGTGTCACCGGGCAGAAGGACTTTTGAAAATGAAAATATCAGTAAGATCTCCTCCTTTTAGGAGTACAGCATAGCACCTTGTTCTCAACCTTGGGCTGGATTTGGGGATATTCTGGAACCCAATTTTTAAATATTTTATACTGTAGAAAAGTACCTACTCAAGCCACTTGAGATGACAGACCACGTTTTGGTTATTTCTCCGTTCCCACTGCATCCACCAGCTGGAGCATGTTAAAGGCAAGCATGATGCAGGCATACAGCCAAATATAGTTGAGTTACAAAATCTTAAGTTACCTACCCCAAGCAGAGTCATCGCAACCACGTGCACCCCTGCTCAGCATGCTCCATCTTCAGGGCAAAACTTCTAAAATTTGCATTTTTGCTTCAGTAACCTTTCACAGAACCATACGTTTCTCCTGTCCAGCTGCACCCCAGCCCGCAGAAACATGTATAATTTTTTTTCTGCATGCTATTGCAAGCAGAAGGTCATTGAAAAAGGAGAAATGAGTTTAGGTGAAGATGTGTTGGAGTCCTGAGTGTGCCCAGTTAACGACTAATAGAGACTGCAGTTAGGAGAAGGGAAAAGAAGAAAAAAAAAAAAAAAAAAAAAGACAAAAAAAGGTTTTGACTGACACACTGTACTTAAACACCACACTGGCCTATATCAGACTGAAACTACTGCTGTGGAATAAAGTAAAAAAGGTACACACTTACTACAACCACATCCACCACTGCTGAAACTCAACAAGTTGCCGTTCCTGTTTCACGTTCTATTTTAAAAGCACATTTTAACAAAGCATTTTATGTCTTTAGCTGTCTATGGCATAAGCCTGCAATTTTTCCTTTGGGGAACAGGCTTAAAGGAAATGCTTATTCATCTATGCAAGTGGAAATGCTTATACAACATGTGCTAAGAGGTGAGACCCTCACACAAGGCACACGTGCAGTCTGCATCACTTCCCAGCAAAGCATTGCTCTCACTTGTAAAGCTGCTGGTAGTTGTAACAGCGGCTCATGCACTTGCACGCCCTGGAATAAACCCGGCCACGAGAAGCGGTGCAACAGTCTGCTTGCAAAGCGGCTGAAGCAAGCTGCGAAAAGCCGAATAAACCCTATCAGGGTTTTATTCAGTGCATGGAACAGGCGCCTCGAGATGCTTCAAACCGTGCAGGCTATCGGCTCACAGCAAAGGCCCTGTCCTGGTTGCCTGGTATAATTCGGGGGGCACAGTCGGCTGCAGTGAGCTGAGGGGAGCTGTCGTCAGAAGCTCTTCTCCCACGCGCTTAAAGCCTTTCAAAAGCAAAGCCGCGGGGTTACACCACTGTACGGACCTACCAAGCACAGCCAAAACAAGCACGGCCCTGGGTCTGCTTCGATGGCACTGCCACAGCCCCAGGAGACCCCAAAGCCTCCTAAGGCGTCCGTGAGGAGCTGCGCGCTGCTGCAGGCCGGCGACGAGCCGCAGGAGGAAGGGAAGCGAGGGCCACGCGCCGCCAGCTGCGGGCAGAGCTTCTGCTTCAGGACAGCCGGCTCCCCACACCAAAGTCGAGCTGCTCCCGAGGTCTCGGTGCAAGGCCGGCCAGCGTCCCCACCTCTGGCACCGCAGCCGCCGCAGTAGTTTTTACTAGGAACCCAAATTTCAATCCCCAAATGGGCAACACGCTCAAGGCGCTTGCATCGAGGACTTCTGCTGATCCCCATCCGCAGCTCTTTCCTCGTTAGCCAACCCAGACTCAAACACCCTGGCCAGGCACCAGCTTCACAAAAACACGTCACCGGGCTGCACATCACCGATCTTAGCCCAAATCCGGCACTCGCTTACAACCCTGATACCGGAAAGGAAATCAAACTTGCACTCGCAAAGTGAATTATGACTTCAGGAATAAAATTACTATCAAGCAGGATGAACCAAGATACAGGAGATCCTGTTTGCATGTTTATTTCCTTGACTACAACAAAAACTCAAGAGCGCACAAGCAAGCCTTTTCTTTTTTTTTCAGGAGCGTGAGGACCCGTAAGCCAGCTGAATTGCAAGGAGGTTTGTGTTTTAAGTATCTCAGTGTCTTTGAAAATGACTGCCCATAGATCACTTTATATGAGCCACAGATGTGTTACGAAAATTCAGACGCGCTCCTGTCCCACTAAACTTGCATCGTATCTGAAAATGCGCTGGATAAAAACACGCCACCCCCCTTAGTAGAGGCACTGGGAACACTCAAGTGAGAACCTCCACTGCAACTTGCTTTGACGCCACCAGCAACAACCTAACAAGCCAGAGCATCCAGCATCATCACAGGTGAGATCCTGCTGATTTATTAGCACGTATACCCACAGCACATGACGGCTCTTGGGGCGATTCCCACCTGCTCCAGAGCTGGTCTGTGAGGTCGGTGAAGGGAGCGTGGAAATTCAACCTGGCTCCAAACAACATGTCCTTACCTGAGCCTGGTATCAGGTGCCGAGATGCATCAGTTCAGCTGGAGTTGTCCTCTCTCCTGCGGGCATCTACCTGGCAGGAGTTCGTTGTCTCCGCTGTGGGGTGGCAAGGACCCCCAGCTGCTGCAGCCCACCAGTCAAATACCCTTTCACTTCACCCGCACTGCCCCAGCTCAGTGCGGCAGCTCTCTCCTCCGCTCCTCCAGCACCTGAGAGCTCACTGCGAGGGGCTGGGAGAAAAGGCAAGGTGGGAGGTAATCTCCACGTGGGGTCTCTCTTCCCCTGGGCTCACTGTGAAGGAAATAAGAAGTTGGTAAGTTTTGCAGTTCCGGCATGATGGTGGCACCATCCTTTACCAGCGCAGGGCGTCTTTGCATGCAGAGGCAAGGCAGGTCCCATTGGAGCGGGCAGCAAGCCCTCAGACTGGTGGGGAAGGAACAGACTGTAACCGGAGGGCACCCAACAGCAGAAAGTAAACTACGCTTGTCTGTGCTGCAAGAAAACCCTCGGGGTGGGTTGTGCTCCGACTTTGTTGATTCGGTGGGTTTTTCAGAATGAGTTTCCTCCCCACCCAGCTCACAGTATAAGCCCAGCCCAGCACGGACTTGCGCTAACACAGAGGACTTGTTATAGGGATTTTGTTTGGGACTGGGCAGGAGTTTTACAACTATCCGACCATACATGCCAGCCTGCATGCCTTCAGCTGCACAACTTCATCTTGTCGCGGGGGTTTCTCCAGGGGTGCTCAGCTCAGACATAACCCAGCACCTGATTTGCGGCAGGGGCTGTGTTTTAGCCCATTTTCTGGCCTGGTTGAGTGCCAGGGGATGGAGGGGCTTCCCATGTAGATCTCAGAGTCCATCGCACCTTTGTACCAGCAGACACACATGCTACCGGCAACTCAGCAGGCAGAACATGCCCCCTGCCCAAGCCAAAGGCACAGCGCGACACCCAACTTCAGCCGATCTAAGATCATGTTGCCACCAAGAAGGGATGCAATGGGGGATCCAGGCCACTCCTCCAGGAACAAGCTGGGGGGAAAGGGAGATGCAGCATATGGGACTTCGGTCAGGTTAAGACCAGTAGCACACCATCACCAGCTCGCACAGCCGAAGAGCTGGCACTGGTGGTACCACCTAAGTCACCTCCTGGCACCTGCAGTTCTGACCCGATACATCCAAACAGCTAATGCCGTTCGAAGGACACCAGAGCTCAACATACAGCTATCATTTTTTTTAAAACAAGTTTTTCATTCTCACCTTAAGCAACCCAGAAAAGCAACGCACTGGTTTCACAAGTGTGAAATCAAGACATCACCCCAAAGCACGATGCTTTTGTTGGAAACCAGCAAGCACCGGGAGGGGGAAGTGTGCACCAGTGCCCGGGAGAGGAAGCACAGCTTGCTTTCGTCATGAACAGCCACTTTAATAACACCACTTCTCCTCCAATCCCCCTCACAAGCACCTGTGAATGGACTTTTCCCCACGTTCCTGGGCTGTCCTGTGCCCAATTTCCCTGCTGTCACACCGCCCCCCCCCCCCCAAGCACCCAGACACAATGACTCAAAGACCCCAAAGTGCAGAAGACTTCACACCCTTTCTGAGGTGGCCACCTCTATCATCAACCAACCTCTAACACAGATTACATTATATATACATTATCACTGAGTAGATTAAAATGTGGCTTACACGTATTATAATGCAGATTACACACATTTCCCTCTGTTTTCCCAATTTGCCCCAAGCTTTTAAAGTACAATAGCAAGCTGTGGTCACAACGATGATAATACTTTGCCACTAGACTATGGCAACACCATGAAACCTAAATACATTGGCCAAGTCTTTTAGTTATAGCAATAACTAAAAAAACCATGTAATGCTGCATTTACATGCTATCCACCCCCCTCAATACTACCAGCATGCACACCAGCGCTGCCAGTAAATAAAACCTCAACCCTCTCGCTACCATACTTCCTGTGCTCCCAGCACTTACCTCTCACTCTCATTTTCACACACATTTTTTTGCACTGTGCCTTGGGCTCTCCTGCCCAAGGATGGAGACAGGAGGAGAGAAGCAAGAGGGCTGATAAAGACATTTGCTCTCCTCAGTAAGCTCAGCCTTGGTGCTTCTGCAAAGCTCAGCTGTTGCAATGTCAGAAGACACAGCTTTAGACATAAGCTAAACCCTCTGAGAAGAACAGCGAGTCTACCAGCAATTCTTCATCAGCTTCTATTTTTAGACCTCACGGGAAATAAAAGAGCATCCAAACATTTTTTTTTAAACTCTTTTTGACAGAAACTCATCTTCTCCAGACAACAATAGCATAAAAAAAAACAACAACCCCAAACAAAAACTGGCACAAAAAACCCCAAGGTGCACAAATCGTTTTGGGTTTTTTTTCTAAAGCACCATTATTTAAATGATTTCTCATTTAAAAAAGAGAAGCAGCAAACTGAAGAATGCAAAAGTCCACGTGCTGCTTTGGGAATTCAAGATTAATTTTCTCTCTGCATTCCTCCTTCCTCCATTCCAGTGTCTATAAAAAGGCCAGAAAAGCTGGGGGGGGGGGGAGAAGAGGGGCAAATCCCCTTCCCCTTTTTTCAGGTGATGCACTGACCTGGAAAGGAACTATATAAACATGGAGCTTAGGAACCAGCTTCTTCTGTTTGCTTAAGACTGGAAGAGCAGTTTACGTTTCCTTAACCATAAACTAAAGGAAGCTACAACGATGGTCATTAACCACTTGGACATGCATTCCTCTCAAAATATTATTATTTTATTCTTTTTGGTCCATGTAGCAACACCACAGGACACGCTACTCCTCCCTTTTACAATCCCCATGGTCATTCTTGCCTCCAGCTACACATGGCAATTTTGGGCAAACTAAAAGCTCTTATTGCATCTCCTTTTGCTGTTTAAAACTTTTCCTGCTTTTCGGCTCAGCGGCCACAGCCAGCTAGAGGCCACCCACACCTAACGCGTGCCCGAAGCAGCGGGGTGAAGACACGCGTCCTGGCTGATACCTAAGATGTCACCCTGGGCACTGCAGAGCTAGCAATGGTCGCTAGCCAAAACCAAAGGAACAGGGATGCAAAAAGAAGCTATCGTGCTGCCAGCAGTCCTTGCTCTCCTTGGCACAGAGGGGCGGCATCTTTTTAGAAACACAAATAAGGAAATAACAAATGTACTATCACATAAAGTCACTGGGACAGCCGATGAAATAAGCGGGTAGGAAGTTAAAAATCCACTAACAACAAGATGCAGCTTGTCCGTGAAAAACTCGCCCAAAATAATCATCAAGGCGAATGATTTATAAGGTACAGACATATAAGTTCAGTTAAAGTGAGACCTACGCTGACCATGTGGAGTCTTGCACCACTTGCCAGAGCCCCTGGCTGCACCCCATTTTTAGGAGGGGAGGCAGCTTGAGCCATTAGCCTGACCCTGACCGAGACTAATGGCCATCCCCTAGGAAAATATGTATTTTAAATGAGGTTCTCCGAGTACCATGCTCATTCCTTCAACTGCTGCAATAAGTTTAATCAGCTCAAACCGCCTCCAAACACAGAACCCCATGCAGTAAATTATTTGTATTTGGCAGCCTCTGCAGAGGACACTCCCTGACTGCTTTGCTGGCAGTACCTTGGACTTGCATTACCTTCAAACAGCATCTCTGGACTCTAATGGGCGAGCTGTTGTTAACTTCTTTTCTTCTACCAAAGCCCCACACAGGCATGTTTGATAACAGAAAACTTCAGGGGAACAAGAAGTATTTGATCCGACACTGGGAAGTGCTGAGAAAATGTCTCCCAAAGCTCTTTTACAGCCCTGAACCATACGCAAGACAGCGTTAGGATACACAAATTTTTTAAGGAATATGAAAGCAATCTTTTTTTAATTACAACATAACCTTTCCCTTCCTTTTTGCTTGTTGATAACTCCTAAAATTACCCCAACTGAACAGCCGCAGGAATTTTTGCTATTTTTTGTGTGCAAAAGCAACTTTTTATATAAACAAGAAAATTTAATGGTTGTGTACCCTTTGAGGAAATTGTTCACACAAGAAGTCCCCCCCTCTTCCCTTCATGGAAAATATGTTTATAAAATCCAACTGGAGGTGAAGACTTAAGGCAGATGTAATATTTCAGCTTACGAAACAGCAATGGTCATGTAGGACACGGCTCGCCTGGCAGCCCCCTCCCTGGAAGTGTTCAAGGCCAGGCTAGATGGGGTTCGAGCAGCTTGGTCTAGTGGAAGGTGTCCCTGCCCATGGCAGGGGGGTTGGAACAAGATGATCTTTAAGGTCTCTTCCCACCCACACCATTCTATGATTCAATGACACCCTGTTAAAAGCAGCTCGCCCGCTTATGAGTCAATGTAAAAATAACTCAAGGATTCTGGGGTTTTGGGTTTTTTTAATAGTTGAAATCAACATCTGTGTCATTTGGTCAGGGCTCCAAAATACATCCTACAATTCACAATGTATTTGGCTGTTACCACTTTCATGGTCAACGTAAAACTAAACCTGACACTAAAAATGGATCCATTGAGACATGCAACTTACCCAGCAGGGAAAATGAAATGGCACTGATATTTTGGAGTAAGCTGTATTACTGCAATAACAGTTTCCATACTTTAGATATAAGTGCAATGAAAAGATGCTCAGGGGAGCAGTGGAAACACAGCCGGGCAGGTTGGTGCTGGATGCTGGTAAGAGCTAAGTGTGGGAGAGGATGAGACTCTCCCGGCCACTGGCAAAGCCCTAGTGCTGGTAGCGGGCAGCTGGTGAGGTGCCATGCTGGGCAGTGACCAACGGCAATCAGTAGCAGCTCTGGGCCATCAACAGCAGCCAAACCAGTGGTCCCAAAACTGCGGTCTGAGCCCACGCCGCCAGCCACAACCCTGTGCAAGTGCAGAGCCCATCTCCCCATCACTGCAGCGGGAGTCCCCAGTCCCGGAACAAAGCCACGCTGGTCCCCAGTGCAGTGGGTGTTAACAGCTGGCACTGTTGCATATCTGCTTGGGGGATAAAATGAGTTTCCCCCCCCTCCTTCACCAGCCCTACGTTCACCCAAAGCCCCCAACAACACTTTTTTCCTTGCAAGCCCACCCTCAGCACTTGGGGTATTCCCTAATTAGCTAAACGCCAGCCTCCAAAGAGCTCGGCAAGGACTGCTCATGTCACCACGCTGCCATCTCAGGGGCTTTATCAAAATGGCAGCACTTTCCCCTGACCCACAGCAGTGAGGGTGAGCCCCTGGCACGCACCCCTCCATCTGGGAGATGGCAGAGCACTGCCACACTTCATGGCATGTACCACCACGTAATGACATATGCCCCCAGCATCCCTAGGCCACCTCAAACGTGAGTCAATCAGAAATTCAGGTTTGCTGACTCAGCATCTCCCCCACCTCTGGTTTGGAAATCTCCTGTGATGATCACAGCATCAGGAAGAGGCACAGATTCAGCTTGGTTTCTGGGGGGAGAACGCTATGCTCGAGTACATCATTTGGGTCATCCCTCATTTTACCCCACGAGGGACTCAAAGGTGGAGGTGTGGCACAATGAACCCCATGTGTGGAGTCCAGCTCCACGTGGTACATGGAGAGCCCCGAGCAGGTCTTGCTGTTGACCTGCACCCACAGGTGCCAACATGGAGCCCAGTGCCCTTGGGGATGTAAAACTGAGTCAGCCAGGTGACGTGGGCAGACATCAAACAGGACGTCATCTTTCCATTTCTAGTTTTTTCGGAGGCATTCAGGCAGCACCTTCAATCAAATATGCTTGAGAAAGCAACACAAGGCACTTCAGAAAAACCAATGCTCAAAACTGAAGTACATCTATTACCTACAATTACTGTTTTCCATGTCCCCAGCATTTCTGATGTGAATAATGGACAGCAACGGAAGTGGGATAGAAGCAAGTCAAAGGGGACCACAGCAGGCTCAAGTCCACTAATGAAAACATTTGAGAAAGGTTCTTCCAGTGAAGGCTGGAGCTTGCATGGGGAAAGTGACAGTATGCATGGAAGAAATAAAAAAATTACAAACCCCCATATCAGATGAGATAAAAAGCAGAGGGAGAAGTTTAAGTAGATTACATCACTGCTACAGGTTCTCAAGACAAGCATTTGGTACGACAGAGACCCATGCAAGGCTGCCCATAAAAGCAGCAGCAGCAGGTGCTGTTATCCCCAGGAAACAAACACAACTCGAGTATCACCTGTGTTTCAAGATGCAGTCTTACTTAGCTGAAGACATGCTCATCTTAAAAAAAAAAAAAAATTCATCTTGAAAGACGCATTTGTCTTAAAAATGCTTTAACATTCACCCAACAAAGCAACAACTAGACAGTTCACTTAAAACACCTTCACTTAAAACAGTTCATTTATAAACACAAAATTTCAGTTAACTGCTACAAAAGACATTTGCAAGCAGGGTGACTATTTCCTCCGCAGCCTGGGAAGTGGGAATCTTCCTGTTCCAAGATCAAAACCTGGGAGGGCTGAATGCATCCTACCAAAGTGCAGCTGGGCTTGGCCCTGTGCAAGAAGGCTTGGAAAAGGGAAGTTGTCAATAAATAAGCATCTGAGGGCAGTGGAGGGTGTTTTGATACGAAAGGCATGAAGAAATCCTTTTTTTTTTCCCTAAAGAGTGGGGCCAACATAAAGCATAAGATGCATGCTCAAGTTAGAACATGCCTGCAGGCCTTTGGATAAGACTTCAAAATAGAATAGCAATTGCACAGGAGTCTTCTGCATTCTGTTTTTTACAAAACGTCAAGTCCTTCAGCAGGAAGGCTCCTTTCCAGAGAGCAGAGATGAGAGCTGGTTCACTCTTTATCATCATCTTTATAATAGAGAGGAGCCTTTAATTTAAAGCACAGTTGCTTCAGTGTTGTCCTGGCTGAGTACAAACCAAGGAGTTCGTCTTCCCAGTTCCCATTTCCCCTCTAAGCCTGGACCTGGATTCCTGTCTCGGCTCACTGGTCCACTGGTCGCAGACCCTCCTTTAGCACCTGCTTCAGACAGATGCACAGCTGCAGCAAAACAAAAGCGGTGCCTTTCCCACCTGCTCCGAGCAGCCTATCCTCTCCTTATGGATATCTCCCCACCAGACCCTCTCCTAGGACCCACTACAGGAGGGCAAGCACTAAATCTCTTTTGCAGCAGTAATTCCTGCACTGTGCTAAACCTATTACGTGTTTCTCCCACTTCCTTCCATTGACAGAAAACAAAAGCTTGTACTGTTGCTCACCATTATCAGAAAATATTTGCTTTCCCAGATTGTTTCTCCCCTCCTCGTTTCGGAAGGGTTTTCAGTAGAATAACAGGCTCGCTCCCAACAAAAAGCAGCAAGGGGTGATTTGGGACAGAGACCCTTCTGAGCTCCCCTGGCAAATCCAGCCCAAACACAGGCACAGCCCGGTCCTGCCTTTCCCATCCCTGGGGTCCCCCCCTTGCTGGGGACCACACGCTCCAGCACCTCCTCCGTCAGGAGATGATGCTCCAGCTGCCTGGCCTGCAGAGATGGGACCAACTCTGCAGCGCGGACCTGGCTTCAAGTCGCTGTCCCTGTTTTCTAGCTGCAGATCATCTCCAGAAGATACTCTGCCCGCTCTGAGTATCTGCTCTATCATACTCTGAGTATCTGCTGTTTCTCTCTTCTCACCATGCACTGCACTTCCTTCCTGCCAGATCCCTTATCACCACATTTCACCCCAAAACCACCCAGATGAAACTTCCACTCTTGCTGCTGCTCTTTTATTCAGCAACCAAAGGAATCACTCTTGCGCCAGGCACTAAGCCCATGGTGGTCCTGCCAACAAGCGACACTGAAATAAACGCAGGTGTCATGTGGAAACGCGGTGCTAAGCTTACAGGTCCCAAAAAAGCACTGAATGCATGTACATGCTTGGTCACTTCTTATTTTTATTTTAATTTTTTTAAGCAACCAGAGTATCAAGTGTCAGGTCCTAAAACCAAGAAGGGCAACAAAAGTCCAAGTATTATTCAGGATACGAAATACTCAACTACTGCAACCCAAGCTGACACTTTGCAAACTCCTAACTAAAATCTGCCCATGATGGCTGTTGCCTAGCCTAAACACCTTTTAGACCCATATGGTGGCTCCCTGCAATGAAAGCATTACCCAGACAGCTACTCCATACCCCGAAACCAATGCAAGGGAAAACGTGGAGTCGCAGACAACATGCTCCTGCAGGAGCTCAGCGCCAGCCCTGCATTATCTACTGGTGAAAGCTCACAGGAGGTCTCATCCAGAAGAGGAAAGCTCAGGTCTTAACTCTGGCAATCACTTTGGCATGAGGCTCTACCTAAGACTGAACAGATTTTGAAAATATGAGCTTCAAAATAAGTAAATTCTTGGTCCAAGAACACCGGAAAAAAACAAAGACTACTTTGCCAAGTTTCTGGTGTTAAATGATCCATAACCTCTTCCAAGCAAAATCCTCTTTACCATGGCAAGTCCTGCCCAGCCCCGGAGCAGCACAGGGCTTGCAAGCCTCCCCATACCCCTGTAGCCCTGCTCCTCACCGCTGGCAGCTGCAGGATGTGGGCTCAGTGCTTCGGGGAGCAGTGACTTTTTTTTTTTTTTACTGACCCAAGGCTGGACCAGTGACCGCGTGTGGTGTCAACACCTTCATTAGGCTGGGCTGTCATTTCTGATGGTGCTTGTGGTCATTAAAAAGGCACCACAGCATGAAAGGGCTTGCTGGCAAGCAAAATACTCTCGGCTTAGGGAATGTTTCCTTCATTTCATTTATTGGCAATTAGCAGAAACTCCTCATCACCGATTTGGGTATTGAGAAAAAAATATCTATATAAAGAAGTAAACAACCACTTAAACACCTCCCTTGTCCCTTCCCCAGGCTCAGCCCAAGCTAGAAACCTTCCCAGCCCCACCACCAGCATCACCGTCCCCGATGCCCACTGCAATGCAGCGGCATGCCGCCAATGCAGCACGGACCACCTCTTGCCTGTCCTTCTTCCTGCCCATGTTCACACGGCATGCGTTTATTATTTACATGCAGCTTAATTGCTTTCCTCACCCGATGTCATCAGAGGCAAGTGCAGAGAAACACCTAACTGTGCAGTTCACTTTGGAAAGCCCGACCATCTCTGCTGGTAACTACCAAGAGACAGATAGCATCAGCAACCCAACCTGAAAGCCCTTCTTCTCCTCCTGCTTTTTATAGCACCGCTCTTTGAGAAGCTTTTTCATGGCCACTTTGATGTTTGCAAAAGCCCAGGACCAGCTCACCTGATCCCAAAGATCTGTGCTGGCTTTTCAGTCCGTAGACATCAGGCAAGTCCAGCAGCCTATGGACTGATGAAGATGACCTTCAGGTTGTACACTGGAATTTGTTGGCTTTCTTACCATCTCAGAGACATTCACAGGTAAGTCCCAAGTGTCTCCAGACAGCCACAGCCCAAACCACTACACAAAGACCTGAAATTTAACTTGCCATTACTTATGCCTGCCCTCCCATGAGATTCCTGCACTACAGCATCTCCATCAGTATGTCATTCCTCTGTCCAAGCTTTCCTCTTCCAACCTTTTAAACTTGTCCAAATTCAGTTTTTTGATCCCATTCTCAAGTGCTTTTAAGAACTAGCAATCTTACAGCTGCTGCAGCCAGGGGAAAAACTGAAGTGCAAGCCACTCCTCTGACCTGGGAAAGGTCCCTCATAAGATGCACCCAACTCTAACATCACACGCTCTTAGGCACCAAAATCCACCACAAAACAGATTTCAATATTTCTCCTGCCTGTGGGCTGCTCCTCCCTCTTCTCCTCCCCCCAGCAACATGCCTTTGGCTGAAAAAGTTTCTGGAACTACAAAAACTTTAAAGAAAGCATTAGAGAAATGTATTATTAAGAGAAGGTCATAAAAGAACAACAACTTGAGAATAGCTGCAGCTAAAAATACCTGATCCCCACACCCCTTCTTTAGAGAAAGCATTATCAGATATCACTTCCCAATGTTAAAAACATGTATGTTTGTTTTTTAATTAAGGTGGTATTTTGAACACTGGATTTTCTTGCCCAGGAACACAAGAGACCTTGGGAAAAGACCTCGACTGCTGCCTCAAAGATCTCTTTTCTGTGCCATCTGATGGTAAGATACTGTCTGAATCTGGTACCTGCAAAACTATTTTCTTCTAGCACCACCTAACTTCGCAAAATAACTTTCTAAAGAGACCAAAATATTTTGGCCAGCCATACAGAGTTGCAGAGCGTTTGTGCAATATGGATTTATTTTTATTTTTTAATACTTCAGAGTATCGAGGTGGAGAATGTGGGAAGGAGATAACGTCAACAAGCGGAGCAGCAGCGCAGAGGAAGCATTGACACAGGGCTGGAAACCACCTCTCGCCTGACCCAAATCCTAGGCAGGACTGGAAAAATCTGCGTTATGGACAGACCAATTTGGTTACTCAGCATGCTGCCCAAAATCCTCCCAGCCCTAAAGGGTGTAATCGACGTCTAGTGGACAGCAAAATAGCCATGATGTACAGCAATCTGATGGCTTTCTTACAAAAGTAGGATGAGCAGACTAAATGGAGTCAATTAAATGCCCCCCAGCAAACAGTTCTGTACCACTTCATTTCTTAAATAAGCTCTGCTTTATTGACCACGTAGAAAAATACCCAGGAATTACTGCAGGCGGGTAAGGGAACACCTGTGCTAACATTTTAGCAAACCAAACACGTACAAGGGGAAGGTTAGCATACCACAGCATGCTTTTTCCTCCAAAGATGTAAATTAAATCCAGGAATAATTTCTCCAGAAGGTCCCAAAACCTTGCCCAGGTCACACTCTTTACTTTCTAACCCTTAACAAATATATACCTTTCCCCCATTCAGAAATGCTCAAAACAATACTTTTTTTCTGGAGAAATCACACACACAAATATAACTTTGTCAGTCCATTAATTTGGTGGCCAACTCTTGCCCTGCTGTCCCTCCCAGGTGCCCCCTTCCCTCCACCATAAAACAAGCAGCACATCTCCTAAGGGCCCATTTCCCCTGCTCCCTCATACCTTTAGTCCACCTGCTCCCCTGTCAAAGTCATCTGAAACTGGCCTGATGCAAAATTTAGCAGCATTGAAGATACTGAGTGTGCAAGCCTCCTGCTTCCCTGAGAAGTCAGGGTGAATACCCACCAAAAAGCACTTTGAGGACTAACCTGAAAGCGATGAGCAGGAAGACAACCACAGCTATGTTATACTGTTAAAAAGTTGGCTAAAGGAGACACACCAGTCTGCCACGGGACCTCCCCGGAGGAGGATTGGGGTTATTTTGAAGGACAGCCACTGAGCAGGACCACGGAGATGCATTAAGAAAGAGGCAAGGCTCAGCTTCACAGCCACCACCTCCCTCCATCCGCTCAGCCCGGAGGAACTTGGAAGACGTGCCCACATGATGTCATTACTGGGTTGGTGTCTAAATAAAGGAAGCTTTTTATAGAATTTCCCACTGACAAACTTAATCCAGTAAACCCCGATAGCCAAGACTTCGTCAAGCAGAAGGGAAGGAAAAGGGAAAACAATAACTGTACCATCACTGGGGCCAGGGCAGGTGGGTAGCATCTCAGGAAAGAAACCAAAACAAACCCAAATTTACTCCCTAATACCTGCATGTTGGATAAAAAGCACAGGTAAGAGAGCAAGTACCTTAAGGGAGATGTGTTTTTACACCATCTGTCACAAGGAAGCGAAGTCTATTTCTGCGCCAGGGTAGAGGAGAGAAGGATGAAGACGAGGAGGGAGGATAGGAAGAGAAAAACTTTGCTTAAAGAGAGTAAGTAAAACATACTTCCATGTCAGAGGGGTTTTCCAGCTTCATATTATTCATGTGGCAACTACTGTGCTTCCTAAAAGCAAACGGGGTGTTTCTGCATATTCAGAAGACTCTTGGCTGAAAACATCTTAAGCTCAAATCATCAGCAAGCAGCATTTGGCTGGAAGTGCTCAAGAAAAAATACTAACGAAAGCAAAACCATCCGGCAGTTAGTCGAGTTCATGTATGCCTGCATGTCATCCTCTTCTTTGTAACCCTTCGTCACTTCCACAGCGCTAAAGAGCGGTTCCCCTTCCTCCCTCTGCTCCTCACTGCATCTTCAGCTGGGCATCCACTTGGAGAGCAGTTGCAATAGCCTAGTGACTCATGCTGCAGTAATGTGGGTGGGAACTGCTCCCATGCCCAGCTTCTAAGGACAGAGCCTTTTATGGTATTTTTAGAGTGGAAGCTGTTGTGGTTTCCAGCACTCGGCCTTTTGTCTTGCAGGAGCCTCAGAGAAAAGAGCTCATGCTCCCCCAGGGCTCCAGCATGCAACAGCGAGGAGCCCACGCAGGTGATGAGCAAGCCAATGCCAGGCTCCGTGGACTTCCTTGTGCAGCCACTTCAGAGATGCTCCAGGATGTCAGCCGCTCCACATGGCAGTGCCGTAGCTCATCTGCAGGCTCTCCCACCTGCGCCGTGGGTTGTCGGGTGGTTCCACCACCCCACAGCCTCCACACCAGATGTAAGGGCAGGGTGCGGGTGTGAGCTGTGCTGCGGACACCGCAAGTACTGCAGCCCAACTTTGAGTCATCCCCTACGTCTTACCACCCTGTGGCAATACAGTGACAACCTCTTCATCATCTCCAGTGATGAGCCACCAGACATAGTGTTTCTACCCTTCACAGGCTGCCACAGTCCCATCTGTCTTCCCTCGGGGTGAGTCATTAACTTAGGACTCCATCTCTCCACCAAGTAGAAAAATTAATTCTGCAGGGTTTCTACACCATAGAAATTTAGCTAAAACAGGGCAAGAAGTTTTTAGGGAAAAGCAGGCAGGGGTGTTGCACTGAAACCAGGTTAAAAGCATCAGGGAGAAGTGCAGCAGCAGCAAAGACACTCTGCAGGCTTGTGGACCACAGCACGTGCAACTCAAACTTGGCAAGGTAACGAAGCAGACTCAGCTGTGCTCTTTAAAAGCTGAGGGTCACATGTGAGATTAAAAAGAGTATCCCAGAACATTACCCCAGAGGGCTTGAAACAGGACCCTGGCTGCAAAAGTGCAGCAGATTGCTCTCCAATCTCCTTTGCACCTGAAACATTATCTGCTCTAGAAGAGAAGGGCATGAAAATTTCTGCATCCCCAATCACAACTCCAACCAGCTGCTGATTTTAGTCCTTTTAAAGCTGTTAAATTCAAGAGGAAATTAAATTATACTCTGCACATGCCTAAAAAGTCTAGGAGAAAAGCTATCAGGATGAAGGAAAAAGTAGTAATCAGTTTTCCTGATGTAAAGCCACTGGCATTAAATATATTTTCTTATTCCTTCTGAAATCCCAGTGAGCTCTGCAAGGAGCCAGGACAGATGAATGACAGACCATCCCTACAGACAGATTTCACAGAGTGGGAAGACACAGTGAAAAGCTGCTCTGGAGCAACTTCTCAGGTACAAGAGACACAGCAGAGGGGAAGTTTGGGGGAGGTCCATGTCAGCAAGCACTACACAGTCCATAACATAGCTTGGAGGTGAGCCAACAGCAGCAGAACACTGCAACCAAAAACCCTCCAGCCCTAATGCAAATTAAAAGGGGATTCAATGCATTGCCCTTGGCACAGCAAGCCCCAACACCTGCTAAGCAAGATGCCCCACACCAGGGGCACAGCTAGAGCTCCCCAGACAGACCAAGATGGAGTATTTTGCTTTCCAAGCAGATGAAATACATTTCCAAGTTTAGGGAGTCTTTTTGCTATTAGATAATGGATCGAGATTAGAGAATTAAAGCTTAAAAAAAAAAAACCCAAAAAACACGTGAAAGGCTCCATCCTGTTCAAAGGAATACAATGAATTTCCTGTAGTCTTGCCCTAAAGGCCACAACATCACACCCGATTACTATCCCATCTTACTCCTAACTCCTGCAGAGCCAGCTTGGTCATTGGAAAGCAAAATGAGCTCTGCCTTGCCTCATTTCTCATTAAACTACTAACCACACACAGCAGTGGCTGTGTAAGAGGTAGGGCAAGTTACTCAATTTTCATTATCCTTTACTTGGACGAGCATTAACAAATTTGATTAAAAAAAAAATCATGAAGAAAACCAAACTGAACACAATAACCAGCCCAAAGCTCCTACGGACAGAAAAGGGACATATCCAAGCCTGAGCTCAGGTTCATGAGCCAGAGAGACCCATGCCAGAGAGACCTCTCTGTAGGAAGCCTTTAGGTTTCAAAAACTGCCATTCATGTCCTGGGGAAAGCCAGGGAAAGGAGGAAATGCCACTTTGCCCCAATATGCTCAACTCCACCACTGCTGCAGGCTGCCCTGAGCATGGTGTGCTGGCAGACCCCCGGGGACCTTGCCCCACAAGACCATCCACCCACCCTCGCCTCCAGCTGTGCAGAACACCTGCATTTAACATCACTTTGATACTTTCGCCCACAAACAAGAAAGCTTTTCCAGCCAGCAGGTTCTCTGCAAACCTAAAAGCATCAGATGCCGATTCCTACAGAGCAACAACCTCCCCTAATGCAGAAGTCCACTGGTGCCAGCGCAGCCCGGGCTTGGATGCATCTGCCCTTGGATGTAGCCAGGCTTTGTGGCTGTCAGTGTCTCTAAAGGAGCAAATCCAGGCAGTCCCTCCAAGCACTTGCAGCCCTCTCCTCCTCCAGCAAGTGCTCCGGTGACCACCCTTCTGAACCCCACCAGAGCTGGGGTGCAGCTCCCCGGGAGCAGACCAGCCTGTGGCTTGCTGGGACAGCTGTGGGAAGAGATGGATGCCTTCCTCCCGCCCTTCACCTGGAAAGGGCTCCCTGGAAAAGCAGGCTGGGGTGTGCAAGGCAGACATGCGTATCCAGAGGAAGAGGCATGAGATTACAGCGTTGGTTAGCTGGAGGACACAACCCTGGCTCCACTGAAATGAATGGAAATGTTGCTAATGAATTTAAAATGAAACTCAGATTTCCACTAGTCTTCACACAAGGCCCATCTGAACTAGAAAGGAATGTTTGCCAGAAAGGCTGAGTTTTTCTGAGCTCCAGTTCCCCATGAGTTTTCTCTGCTTATCATCTTCTTTCCCCCTCCCAAATTTGTAGGTTTAAGCCCACAGGAGCTTCTGCTCTGGACACATCTCAAAGTAGTTCGCATCATCAGGGTTGAGCTTGATGTAATGACTACAGGAACCCTTGCAAGTGAAAAAAGAAAAAAGAAAAAAAAAGATAACCCGAGCAATTACATCCTTCACAGGATCTGCAGATGGTGTATTCCTGCCAGCAGGACCAAAATTGTTTAAAAGACAGGTAAGAGCCTTCCAGAAGGAGATGCAGACAGCAGCAACAGACCCTAATGCCCAACTTTCAAACCCCTTTAAGATGAAAATGAAGTTCTTCATTGGCATCCCAGCCAGGAGAAAAGAAGGGGACAGCAGACTGTGACACAGGTGGCGCTTAAAACAGACTGCCCATCATTTTACAGGGGGGGGGGGGGGGAAGCAGAAAGAGAAGCATCCCACTGTATGCAGGCTTAACAACCTATTACCTTCACCAGTCCTTGGCAGGGTCACAGCCTTCAGCTACAGATCTGCTTGGCTGGAGCCTGTCTGCAAATTATATAGTAACTGGAGGCTTTAAAAGCCTTGCAAGAAAATGCAGTAAAATAAATAAGAATCAGCTGGGCAGGTTCTGTCTGACAAGTCATTTTTTCCCCATCCAATTCAACGCCACACGGAGAGACGTGGCATGAATCAACCCATTTTGGCAGCGCACATCTAGCCAGGAAGGGCAGGACACGTCACTGCGCCAGTACATGGGGAACACCCTCCAAAGGGCTCTGTTTACCCAGCAGGAGCCAATGCAATCCCTACACAAAGCCTGTAAGTACGTTTAAGGCTCAAAAGTCATCTGAAACAGGTCCATTCTCCCCTCCCACTCCATAAATACAATCCAAATTGGGTCATCTCCTAACAATAAAAGAATGACACTCATTTAAGCCTCTGTTGCAGTGCTGACATAATCTAGATCCTTTCATTCTCCTTGCACTGCAAGTGCTAAAGATGCTTTTGTACATCCTCTGAAGTACTCCATTTAAAAAACGATGGTAACTAGGGCATTGCATTCAGCTGCTCATGAAAAAAAGCCATTCCCCTTTCCTCTCAATAGGCTTGTAGGAGGCTTGGACAGAAAAACATTGCCTAATTCAAACTCCACCAGGATGGGTGGAGTTGGGCACTAGGGATGGGGGCGAGCACAACTACTGGGTACCTCTTGGATCTGCGGTGTGAAAACCTCCAGCTATATGATGCCATATGGAGATGGAGAGCCCTTACCTGTATCCAGCAGCTAAGCAGCACCCAAAAGTCACATTGTAAGTCACCAAGTGTGACAGCACAACCGCAGCATTTAATAGGTAAAACAATGTATTTTCCTTAAAAACTACTGAGTGCTCCTAAATCTCTCCAGTTCTTTTTAGGTGGTGACAGGATTATTCAGTTCCAGCATTTTAGCTTGACAAGGACTGGAAGAACCAAGCAGCAAGCTTTTCTGTTATCTTTGCATGTCAGTAAAAAATTAAGGGGCTTGGTTGGTTTTTTTCCCCCCACTCATTCCTAACACCTCAGACCTGTGACACTTTCCTGCATGGCAGCTTTTGAAGTTTGTCTGCTGGCGCTGGAGTTGTCCTCCTTTCTGAAACAGAAACATTCAGAGGTGTAGGCACAGAGATCAGATGGAAAGAACAGGGCAGCTCCCACTAAAAAAGCCATTAACTGGGGAAAAAACCACAGTTGTAAAAAAGGGACATTTGTCTAAAATGGAAGGCCCATTATTTGTTTTTGTAAAAAAGAAAAACATTCATAGCTCTGTATTAAAAAAAAAATTAAAAAAAAAAAATAATTGCACACACCAGCAGCAGAAAGTCTATCAACTTTAACATGACCTAACTGTTCCACTATCCCTTATATATGATTTTAGCAGACTTTTTTCCAAATCCCACTACGTACTGTTATGAAGCCACATTCCAAGATTTAAGGTTTCAAAAATAGAAGCCTTTAGTCATAACGTCTGCAAAAATACCCCATTAAAAAAAAAAATAATTGAAAAATGGAAAACTTCAAGTCCTATCCTGTTACGGAGGCTGTTCCCCAAATGATGCACAGAAAGACATTTTGCACCTGTCCGTAGGAAGCAGCGTCGGATTCACGATAGCACTGCCACAGAGGACTTTATAACAAAATTCATGCCTGTTTGAGAGAGATGCAGGCTTGGGAGGAGACAGGCAGTTTTAAAGATTTAAAGAACATATTCTTAAATGGGGAAACCGAGGCACGCAACGATTAGCCGATTCTTCATGCAGCAGAAAATGTATTTCTTCCAGCTAACACAGTGTCATCTTTGCTAATACAGGCTGCTGTGGCAAGAGATGTGAGGGGTGAACTGAGGACAAGCTCAGCTGTTAATTTTGAATTCCCTGACTCTGCTCCTGCCACCATCCACTGTGTTATTTTTCAGGAGGAAAACGGGAGAAAGCTTATAAAGGAAAACAACACAACAACAATTTACAGAAATGCTCACAAACAGGTCAGCCTAGCTTGCATTGAACATGGGGCCGTAAAATGAGGTACCAGCATGTGTCCCAGCCATCTTGTGAGACATGCAACGACTGAAGGTGTTCAGAAGCTGAACTATTATGCCCTTACTTCTAAATATAGGGGAATAATATTAAAAAGAGTCTGAAACTTATGTAAGTAGCAAAGAAAAAAAGCTAAAATAACAAGGGGCTTGCATGAGACACCCCCATTGCCACTGCAACATGCATGCAACAAATAAGTAGGTTTTTTACAGTCAGTATTTAGCATTGTTTTGTTGCTATTTTTCTTGAGACTGTAAGAGCACTCTCCTTCATATGAACCTTACAGGAGGAAAAAAAGATAAAACCAGAAAAAGCTGCCACCCCTGGCATTGCTCTGGCAGACCTCTGCTCATTTTGGCTTTTGAAGGCAGAAATTCATTACAGGAATTAACGAAGAGAATTAATGCAGAGGAGCGTGTCGGGGAGTAGCAGGCTCCTGAGGCTGTTCCCTGTCACCTCGCCTGGGACTAGTACAGCAGCTCTTGGCTGTGCTCATCCACCTCCACCGTGGGCCAGGCAACTGGGAAGAGTTTGCTCACAGTAGAGTTTATGAATGTTTCAGCAACTGCCGCCTCCTTCAAGCAGCTGCCCAAAAGCTTACCCAAACTTGGGTGCCCTGCCACATCATGCAGCTGCCCTAACTAATGAGCTCCTCTGTAAACCCAAGCCCTTACAGACACTCCCTGGCACACAGGTAGGTAACATGCTTGGCACAACCACAGATGCTCACTGCTCCCAACCTGCCGCAAGGCTTCTCCATTCCCTCCGCCACGCACCTCATGGGACACCAGCCCCTTGACTTTGGATGGGCAAAGGCTGGCACTTCGCAGGCTCTGCCTCGGCAGGTAGGCAGAAGGTCAGGAGAAAGCTCTCCAACAGCAGTGGATTCTGCTTTGCAAAGCTAGACTGTGCCGAGTTCCACGTTGCGGTGGAAAGGACACGTGGGCACACCAAGCGCCACGGAAGTTTGGCTCCCAGGACCGCTAATGCCAACCACACTGTGACAAGTCACCTTGTTTAATGCATAACATCTGTCATCTTTGGTCCATGCTCTCCTCCTCCCTTCAGGGGAAGGACATGTCCATGGCATGCCTCAACCTGAATAGCAGAATTTTGGTGGCATGTTGCCACAAGATTCTTCAGGAACACAAAAGACTAAAAGAAAGCTACTTGCATTTGGAGCAAGAGACAGAAAAGTCTGCAGTGCTCTGTTGTGGCACAGGAAAAACAGCAACCAAATGCTTTTTGGAGAGCTGATGACAGCAGCCTGGTTTTGCTGCTGCTATTCCTGAAGTAACATTGGTCACGTTCTGGTCCCAGGCGAAGAACAAATCCTGCACGCACAGCGAGTACAAGCCTCACAGGAAACCATGACAGGTACCATGGGACCACCCAAAGAGCGAGGGGAGAGGCAAAGTCCCACCGAGCCATCGGCACTCAGCCAGGCAGGCAGCTAGCTCCTCTGCTCAGACCCATCATCAATTAAATTAAATCTTACTGTTTGGAAGCCCTTGCCATGGGCAAAGGCCCTTCTCAATCTGATCTTGCACCAGCCACCAGAAGATAGGGAAGGGGGAGAGTTTTAAGAAAATCCCATTGGAAAGAGAAACCAAGACACAGAGGAAAAGTTTCACCAGAACCAGTCACCACCCACTTTCTACACTATTGTTGTCGATGGATCTCCGATCCTCTCAACATGGACCAGCACAGAGAAAGGCTTAACTTCTAGCCTGCTCCCTTCATCAGTCACCTCGAGCAAGGGCCCTCACTGTTCATGGTAACTGGCACAGCTCCCCTCCAGCCTCCAAAGTACATACCAAGTAATACCATATCTATATGCACAAAGCAGAAATCCATAGACATGCAGAGAAAACTCTTTGGTGAGGGAAGACCAGAAGAACCCACAGCTGACACAGACCTGTCCTCCCCAAGCACCACAGTAAACAAGCTGCTGGAAAGCGTACTATCTATTGTGGAGCATGACAATCAATTCACTGGATGCGTTATTATTTCCATCAAGCCATCTCAAGCAGTAGTGCTCTTGCATAGGAACCTGTGAGTTGGGCTTTGGATGTGCTGGATTTTTATGTGTATGGACATCAACTTTGGCAATTTTGAGGAAACGGGGCTGGTTATTTTCTTATCACAGCATTTGGAAAACTGAAACAAGTTCATTTGCAGCTTTCAGTACTTTTAACTGCATGATTCAATGGAGAGAGCAGCCAGCTTCTGTCTTCCTCTAGATGAACCACTGGGATCATGCTGTTAGCAAGCATCGCTCTCACTTCATTTTTAGCTGGAAAGACAGACAGTGCAAAGGGGTGTCCAGCTACAGAATAGAAAGACTGATAAATTGCCTAATGTTTCAGGCAAGAGAATAAATGCAAGATGCATTTGTTGCATTTATAAATGCAACAAAAATGCCTGCTGAGTAATAGATGTGGGGTCATGTGGGCATGTTTCCAAATTCCTTCTCTTCAGTATGTTCGACTCCTCCAGCAAGAAAGTCAATGCAATGAAGCACAGAATGCTTTTTCAGCTAAGTCTGTAACTACCCTATTTTCTCTCCAATTACAAGGTCAGTTCTAATCCTCTTCAAACCATCCACAAAGCGTTTGCCAAAATGCAGACTCCAGAGCAGCACAGTCAAGGCAAATGGTATATCGTCATGAAATATCAAGCCATGGGCATCACAAAAAAAGGCATCTATGTACTGAGGCAAGAAACAAAACAACCTGCAGGAGCCACTGGTGTCATGCAAACCATGTTAGGAACAAAGAACAACTGTTCACAGTGAAAGACCATGAGAGAGCAGATTAAAAAAAGTCAAACAGAAGGAGGAGATACTTCTTCCAAGTGACCCACAACTAGGCTGTAGAAAGCGTCTGCAAGGTAACATGCAAACTGCAGGAGAATAAGACCATCCGCAGCTGTTAAACCCAGTGACTCGTTCTCCTTCCCTGAGCACGCACTCTGATCGTCACTGTGGGGGGGATACTGGCCAAGTTCGACCTTGGCTGGAGCCAGCGTGGCAGGTCTTCCACTGTTGAGCTACCACACATTGGCATTACAGCAAAGCTGGGAAAGGTTTGGGGTCCAGCATTTAAGCCCTCTGTCCTGGCATCTTAAAAGACCATCTCTACAATATGAGCAGACCAAGGAGGGATCACAGAGATAATTCTAACTGTCCTTGCAGAGAACCACCACCAGCTGCTCTTTCTTGGGCAGAGGATTCAGAGGGGAACGTTTTCTCTGGTGCAGAGCTCCAAGCAGCAAGACACAGCATGTCCTGTCTTCTCCACAGTGTGTCACTCTGAAACAGAAACTGCAAGTGTTCAAATGGACAAGAACAAGTGCAGCAACCCTTCATCAACCCAAAGGTAGCTCGGACTCCAGGACTGAGATCCCCAATGAGCCGCACAGAATTTACCCAGCATCCACAACCACCAGCCCATTACAAAAGGCATCCAATCTCACAACTAGTGGGCCACAAGCTTTACAGAGGAAACTTGGGGACAAGAGGCACCTCCATCTGCCTGGACATCCCTGCCATGTCCACCAGTGCAATCTTAGATGCTGTACCACGCAGGTCGTCCTTACAAAACTCTTATGCCACCAGACAGGATGACCTTCCAGGAAGACACGCCACGATCACCTCTCTACACCACATCTTTTCCACAGCAAACACTTACCAAAACCATTAATTGGTGGATGACGCCAGAAAGCTGTAAAAACTGGTACACACACACACACACAAGGAATAGGAAGATGGAGCCATGTCATACTGCTGACTAGAGGAGAGTTTAAGCCGCTTTATTCCTGCACTTGTCCTCTGGTAGTTGAAGGACCAGGGCAATGTTTCCAAGCTGTTCCTCTGTTTGACCAAGTGTCCAAGTTGAACCCTGGGACAAGCAAACCTGCCAGGGCAGCTTCAGGTGTGTTTTTCCTCCAGAACGAAAACATCTCTCATTAACAGCAGAAACATTCATGGCAGGGAGGAAGCTGATCAGCTCCACTTTAGGGTTGCTCTGTCAAAGGATGCATGAACACAGCAAGGTCCAGGAAACAGGTTAACAGCTCATGCAGAGGACATCCCCATCTCCCTTCAACCAGGAACAGATGCAACACCAGTAACAGGGAGCAGAGAGATCAAGGATCCTTCTCTCTGGCAAAAAAACATCCAGAACAAACTAGCAGCAACAAAAATCAGGCGGAGGTCTCTTCTTCTGAAGGTTTTCAGCCACTTCTGCCTTGAGAGAGGAAATCACAAGGACTTCACGCAGATCATTCCACTTGTCCTCCAAGCCAAGGCACCTTGTCAGCCTTCTGCCTCAATGTCAGAAATTGTGTGTGCGCATAAGAGGAAGCGTTTGCTCGCTGCTTTAGCTACTTTCCAACCAGGCTGACCAAATCTTCCTGTTTCTTTGTGCTCCTCCTTGTACTTCTCCCTCTTGGCATCTGCTTCAAGAGTTCATGCATGCTATGAGCAACCAGGCACTCTCACACCAGGTTACTCACTTCTGAATACAAGGAGCCAAGACTTTTAAGGTATTAAAATGATAGGTTACTCAAATTTTATGAGGATGGCCTCACCAGCTGCTGGTTAAACAAAGACTGAGCTCTAAAGACATTACAGACAGTAATAATGAGAGTGATGATCACAGTTAAAAACTCTGGGCCAGGCATCTCTCTCTCCACAGAGAGGTGAAGATAAGCGATGTGACACTAACCACCCCCAGGGCTGGCAGGGACTGTTCAGCAAAGGCGTGTGAAGCCCTTTGCAATTGGAAAGGTGCATGCAGAAATATGTTATGCTTCAGGGCAGACAAATCCCTTCACGGAGAAGGTTAAAACCAGGACATCCCATCAACAGAGTCTGTGCATTCATGGTCCCCCAGCTGTGAGAAAATGAGAGCTGACAGCAGTGCCAATACAAGCAGTCTGTCCTCTCTCCTGTTCACTAGATTTACATGCCGACAATGCAGCCTGTGGGCATATTGTACCTGCTCTTTACATTCAGCATCCAGCTAAAACAACCCTTCTTCTCGTTTCTTCTCCCACCTCACACCAGCCAGGCTTCTGGCAACTAGAAGAGTAACCAGCACAAATAGCCCTCCTGCTCCCAAGTTGGCAGGGATGCATCCTTAACGCAACATTACAAATTCTATAGTAATAAAAACACTAACCTAAGCATTTCTGCCTTGTGTCAGACTTTCAAATAAACCAACCCAACTCAGCATGAAGCTAAGTATTCTGCAGATCGGGGTTCCTACCATACTGCCATGGGGAGATGCTCGTGCAAAGCAGCCAAGCAAGTCCCTTGGTGCTGCCACACACCACTGGTGCACTCTGCTTTACTGCACAAGCGGAAAATGGGAGGCAAATGCTGGGACCAGGTTCCCTTTCTCCCCACTGTACTTCGCGTCGAAGCCACAGTGGAGAACAGAACCCCAGCTGCTCTGGAGAGGTGCATCTCATCTAAACGGAGCAAGACCTGAGACATGGCTTTCCTGCATCCTAGCTCAGCATCTTCTGCCGCTCTTCATCACCCAGCCTGCTTTTGCCTAGGACTGCACCATAGAAAACTCTGCATTACCATCACTGGACTATGAAATGCCTGCCACCTCCAAACTGCAGGTTTCTGGCCAAAGTAGTAAGCCTTTGGAGGTCTCTGATAGACTTGTTTTTTCCTCCCTCACCTATATCTGTTCATCTGAATAGCAGATGCTTCCTTTGTTAGTTTTGGTTTCTGTTTTGTTCAGAGGTTTGCTTGCTTTTCTTATTTGAGTTGCTCTTAACAAAAAGTCCAGCTCCAGGCTGTGGCATAACCCATGCATTAGGCAGGCTGGCAGACTGCTCTTTTTGATCTGCTAATAACGGCTGGGTTTTTTTCTGTTCAATTCCAGGGTAAGCGAATAGCTCAGCCTCCAGGGAAAAGATACAGCAACTTCATATATCTCAAACCAAGCACAGTACTTCAGTGCAGAGCTTGCAAAACACGCACTGAGTTGGTGCCCTCCAGCATCTGCTCTGTAAACAGAGCACACTGGGGACAAGCTTACCAAACTGAGAAGGATGACTGCTCCTCGCCTCTTTGTTGCAGAGGGTGTCCCAAAAATCCTCTCCAGAACTCAAGAGCATCCAATAAGCTTCCGTCTCCCTGCTACTTTCATAAATTGGAATTCTAGATTTGGAAGGAAAATAACGTGCAACTGAAATTAATCAAAAGACTTGCCTTCGGTAGGGTCATGCTTCCCCCCAAAAAGGAGGTGATTTCCCAATTTGCAGACCAATACAGCTTATAAAGTACTCAATAAGCATGAATGCTGTGACCTTCCAAGTTTAGTCCAATATCTAGGGCAATCCTTCATTAGATATATTAATAGTTAAGTATAATATGAATAGTCATGTCTACAAGCACAGTTTTACACAGGTAAAAATTCACACCATATGCATTTTGCAGGGTGTTCCCATCATATCGATACATAAATCATATTTTCATATGTGCAACTGCAACTATTAAGAAAGCATTAGGCATCTAGCTCCTAAATTATTAACAAGTCTGTTTTCTTACACCTCTTCCTTGCACCTTTTGCAATCTTATTGGGGATAGCAGGGGATTATTTTATCATGGATAAAAACGTGATGAGGGAGCAAGTACGGCAGAACAGAACTGCCTTGTACCTCTGCAGCATGCCCACTTGGAGGGACAGAACCAAAGCAATCCTTGGTAGTATAGGTATAGGAGCCATTTTAGCTATACTAGTATACCACTATCATTACCTCAACAGCATAATTAAAGCGTTATGTCAAGGCTATAACAATAGGCTCTTTAAAAGGTGTGCCAGCTGCAAACTCTATCTGTATTATTTTGCTTGACAAAGGATGCCAAGCCTGATACTGTGCTCGAGCAATGGAAAAAACAGACTTTCAGGCAGATCCCCAGGACAACCACTCACAAGCAGACACAGCAGCTGGTTTTTCCACAGATGCTGTGAGCTGGGTATGCTTGCAGGCTTTTCCATACCAGATATATGAAGTCCCTTAACTCAAAGAAAGTTTAATCCAAAGGTTTTCCATCAGGAAAGCAGGAGTCTCTTTCACAACAGGCCTGCCAAACCTCTAAGGCTAGAAAGTTCAAGCAATCTGTATAGTCCATTTTTTTTTTCATTTTTCTTTTTTAATTTTTCTTCCCAATTAACATACCAATAGCTTTGGCATCAGAATACTTACAGAAACGGTCTCTCTCAATGCTAACACTAAACATTCATCCAAAAGAGCTTCTTAACTGAGGTAGAAGACCAGCTAATTTAAACACAACCCAGCCTACCTAGAGGGTTTTTAATACACCAGGCAAAAAGAGTCAAAGAGAGAAACTGCTGCAGCACAGAGATGACTACCACTTGTCTCATCTTAGAGGCCTTAAGGACATCTCCAATTTTGGTGGCAGAAAGAGAAGGAAGTGGCTTTTTCATTCAGAAATAATATTCAGACAACTGTCTGAATTCAGGATTCAGGCAACTACAAGCCCTTCTGAAAATTACATTTTTTTAATTGAGCTCTAATTCTAACCAGGATTTTCAAGGAGGAGCATAATCAACTTCTTACCTTATACCTTTGAAATTTTTAGGTAATCATCACTACACCCACCTAAGGGATGCTTCAGAGACACGGTTAGGTCCTTCATTAAATTATTCCTTCATTTAACCTACACACAAAGCTTTCTGAAGGCTGAACACCAGAATTTTAGGCTGGTATCAGAAAACAGCCAAAGAAACAGCTGCTTAGAGCAGTCTCAAGTGAAATGAGGTTAAAGAAGGAAAGAAATTACCTCTTTTCCTACAGAAATAAAGGTCATTACCATGCTTGGAGTGTTACTCCAGGTCAATATAAGCAAGCACTGCATAATTTTGAAGAAAAATAATTAATATCCCTCCACACCTATCACCAAGCTTCTCAGAGGGGCTGACACAGCGAGGCATGAATTGAAAAGAGGTCAAGGGCTGAAACAGGAGGACACAACCTCCTCTTCTTGAAGACCCATCAACAGCAGCAAGCATGCTTACTCCAGCTGCCCTGCCACAAAAACCTAACCAAGGAAAAGCATCTCCCCAGAAACAACAGAAAGGTTTTAACCGTGACTAGAAGTACTCAAGTTTGCAGTTCTAAACACATGAACTCAGAAGAGATGCTCTGAGAAGTGTTCCTCTCATGCGGTTTCTCTAATAGCATCATCATTACAGTATAAAGGGGAGAAACTAATTCATTCAACATGCATTCAGCCTCTAGTTGCTTAATACAAACATTTCTTTATGACTGTTTAAGTAGTCAGATGGCATGGAGGCTGTTTTGACTAGAAGACACGCCACTGGTTTCTCACATGTGGATTTTATTGCAAAATTCTGGTGTAATACTGGGAAAAAAAGCTAATTCAAAGGACAAATGAGAACAGTGACTTGAGAAAAGGTTATTAATCACTACATGTGTCCCATTCACCCCCTCCACCCATTTTTAATTACTTTTTTTTTCCCTATCTTAAGGGGCATGATAGCTGAGGAGCATGTTGTTCATTAGAGTGCATTCAACTCAGCTGGGCAGCTGCAGCAAGTACTGGGATTGCACTGTTCAAACAGTTAACACTCAGGAAACTTACCTCTTGAGCATCAGATCACAAGGTGCAAACACTGCAAGGTCGTGGTAATTCACTGGTGGTTGAGAACATCTCAGTGACTTGCAGTGGGTGGCTCGCATCCCATCCCTGAGGAGTTTGCTCATCGCAGTCCTCCCACTGCCACATCAGCAGACTCCAGGTACTCAACGGGCGAGGACATCTTGTCCCCCTCGACAAGACCAATGTTCATTAGCAGAGAGGAGAAGAAGTCAGACACATCCTAGGAGACACCATTGCTATGCCACAAAGATCATCTACCTGGGCTGATATAACCCAAAGCCTTTCACTGATATCCAGTGCTCAAAGGGGAGGAGGAAATCCCAAAAATGCAAATAAAGCCCACTTCTCACTTAAAAGATGCTTAGTTCCAAAACAAATCTGAGTAAAGAAATTCATTATTGCAGCTCATTGTAAATTAGGGAAGCAAACCTAAGTCTTTGCACAGCCAGAAGATCACTCTCTGAACAAACCAAGAGAGGTTTGCAGGTGTATGCCATGCTGACCATAGGGTCCAGCCTCTTGAGTTCAACGTAGGTAGAGATAAACATCTTCGGTGCAAAGCTATGTCAAGCCTGTTAAACACATATGCATACACATCCTAATAATAACCAGTTATTTCTGGAGGGAATTTGGGAGGGGGAAATAGGCATTGGGCTGGAAGAGTAAAACAGATTTAACATGTGGGATGCTATGTAGAAACCAGAAGTAGCAGGGTTTGTTATGTCGTTAGAAATGTTTCAACAAAAGTCAACTCCATCAAGCTTGCGAAGTCCTGCTTAAAGCTGAACTTGGCTCAATCTTAACTGAAACCTGGCCAAAAACCAAGCAAAAAGCCTGCAAGAATCACGCTTTCAGAAACTCAAATGTGAGCGCTACAAAAGCAGTTTTCCTGCCTGGAGCTCTGAACACAAGACCTTGTGTAACAGGAAAAAAATATTTTCTGCAAAGTGACCCAAAGGACTCCAGAAGCATTTAGGAGACTGCTTTAGTCGAAGTCAAAAGCGGGGGGGGGGGGGGGGGGGATAAAAGCCCATAAAATTGGAAGACAATGTGAACAATGCTGAGCTATTCATTCAAAAATGAAAGCTGCTGCTGAGAGAGAAGGGGAAATGCCCACCACAATGGCTTTGGAAAACACTGCCCAAAACCCTCAGGAAAGAAAGAAAAAGAAAAACATACTTTCAGAAATCAAGGATGAGAAAAGTAACACAGAGGAATTACAGCAGTTGCACGCTAGGAAATAAAGACCAAAAAGAAAATTGCCGCAGTCAAGCCGCTTATCGCAGCTCCCACAAGCCTGGTTTTCACCCAGTTTAATCCAGGAGTGCGTTTAGCAGAAACCCGGCGTGGGGGTTTCAGCAGCTCCCAGCACTCACGCCCAGGGGGACAGAGCCCCCGCTCCTTCCAGCCCTGCCGCCATGCCACAAGGCTGCCTCTGCTTTGCACTGAAAACGGGGAACGGAGGGTTGGTCATCGGCCCTGTGAGCCCCTCTCCATCCTCCCACACCTCAGAAACGAGCTACACCTCCCGACATAAAGGGTGGGTGCCCTCCCAAGACGGGATGACGCACATGTGGAATAAGCACGGGGCTGTGGATGGGAACCGCAGCAAGCATCTCACTTGCCCTCCCACTACTTAAAGAAAATTTGTGTCCTCTGCTCCACCTCCTTCCTCCACGGATCCCTCCTTTTAAAAATCCTCATTGCAGGAGAGAGAGAGAGCAGGGGCATCTTTCAAGCCACCACTGATCTTGCAGCGATAAATCTTGGTGTATTTAAATGCAACCTGGTAAATCACTGGCAGGCTGTGCTTCTCCTTGGTGTGGTCCTCACAGTGCAACAAGGAGGTATGGAAACCATCAGCAGGGGCTGATGGCAGCACTATCGGCATTATTGCGTGCCATGCACGTACCAGACCCTGTCCTTCTAAAGCAGCCTTCAGACAGTCCCATTTCCACTCAAAGCATGGCGAAAGAGGCCCCCAAAACAGCTACCCTCGCAAAAACTTTTTTTAAAAAATGGGTGTTTCAGGAACAAGTTGATGCACCTGGAAGAACCAGCCACTTCCTTGTGCTGGCATCTTTCCAGCCTACCAAAGCCTACCACGGGCACTGCCACAGGAATTTTGCAGGGTTAGAGAACAAAGAAGGGGACAGCAAGCTGCAATTCTAAAAATCCACCAGAAACCTTTGCCTTCAGGTTGCCATTTCCACCTTCTTCCTCAGTCTCGTCTTCCTGCACCCCGGCAGCCCAGTATGGGACCCTCCAGCATCCTCTCAAGGGTGCTTAGAGAGTAAAGTCCACATCTGCAAACCGGCCAGCTGTGACTTAACTCTGCTTCTCCTCTATGGGCTAAAAAGCCAGGAGCAATGCAAGACCAAAGATCCCATATGGCCAGAAAACTGGAGTTCACGTGGACTGCACCATCCATACCGTCCTGGATCCCAACAAGGGATCCAAGCAAGAGGTCATAACTTCAGTTTGATAAATCACCAGCACACCAAACCCAAGTATTCCAACAATGCTATTGCTCTCCTTCCTTTGCCTTCAGTTACAATATCTCAAAGACTTAAAAATACTTCTTATTATTTAACAATCCAGCAATTCTTCTGAGAGCTACTTAGGGCGGAAAAAAAAAACCCAACAACAATCCCTTATCAGATGAGACCAGCAGGACTCCAAAGCAGAACACTGGTGTTTGTCTAGAAAAAGCAGCACCATTCAGACAGTCTCAAGCAAGGAGCAAAACATAGCCAAAACAAGTCTTAATGAAAGCTGTATCTTTTGTCTGAGGAAAACAAACAAGTGAACTACATAGAAACTCAGCCAAAAAGAAAAAGCAACACAATCCCCGGTGAACTGATAAAATATTAGATAGCCCGTTGCATTTCTAGCTTAGAGAGAAAAAACAGAATATCCTTAGAGTTTTGTTTCTTTCTAATTCTGGGATATGTTTTTTGGCAGCAAGCCTGGGTTTCACCTGAGGGTAATGCAAAAAGGAACATAAAAAACCCCAACGTGAATGACAACTGAAGAGCAGCCATCTGTGTGGGTGTTTCTCTTTCCAAACCAGACTCGGAGTGAAAAGGGTTTTCCAATGAGTCAGCCAAAGAAAGGGAAACTTCATCAAGAGTCGCAGTGGGATCTGCCTGGAGAGTATGCTTCACGCAAGTATTAGGGCTAAAACCATTCCCCCTGCCCACCACCAGCAGCCCTCCCAGATGTCCATCTGTCCATTGTTCCTTACCTTCCCTTTTAAAAACTGCAGTGAAAGCTGCTGGGAAGCATGCAATGCGTGGCAAGTAATTACAGAGCAAAGCAGAGCAGAACAACCTCAAGGGATAAGTAGCAATTTAGACAGGCACCAAATGCTAACCCTCCACGAGAGCTACACGAGATCTCTGCACGTGAAAGCAAACTGAAAGACACTCAAATTGGCACTGTCACTCTTAGAGGGCTGGGTGAGCACGAACTAAAATGCCCAAGGAACAGATCTGCATGCCACAACCACTCACCTAGGCCAAATAAAATAAAAATGGTGATCTGAACTTTGCAGAAGTCAGGTCCATCCTTCACTGCAGGTAACCCAGAGATAGCCTTCCCACTGCTGCAACCACGTATGCAGACCTTGGTTTCAGCATTCAGCCAGAGATGTGGCTGCTCCTCACCTACCAGACTACCTGGGGCTGGAGGCTGCCAGCCAAGCGAAGCTCTCAGCCTGCTCAAAACCCAGCACATTTGCAAGACACAAAGTCAGGCTAGAGCAGATGGAGTCCTGAATTAGGCTGCTCAGCTTCGATCCAGCTCCTTCCAGAGCAGCTCCTCTACCACCACTGCAGACAGGGTATTGCTTTGGACTTAAGCAGCTTAGATGCACCTTTGGTCCAACCCAGGACAGCTATTTTCACGGCATCTTTGCCAGCAGATTGCAATATGTGCCCACATACTTTAAGCATAGTTCAACAGTATCAGCAAAAATTCACTGATAGGAGAAATATTTTCCTACAAGAGTACTCAAGGCGGACACCACCTCCTCCTCCTCCAAGTACTCACACACACACTGCAGCAAAACCCTCCTTGCTTTTTTCACCCAAGGATCAGAGGAAAAGCTGACACAGGGATGCCCCAAAATTTCTGCTCATTTTGTAACAAGCTGCTGTAAAAGGAAAATGAGCCAAATATTCACATGCTTAAGGACATATAAAGTAGAGACTGGCTTTCCTAATGTCTCAGGGTTCTTCTTGCCTCTGAGGGCAAGAGACAGAGCAGAAGAGAAATACCTTTTGGGGAGAAAGAACTAATAAGGTAGGAGTTCCCCTGAAATAATTAGCAATATAAATTTAAAAAAATTAAAAACAAAACAAAAAAACCCAAAAACCCAACCACCCACAAACTTTCCCAAAGGAAAAAGCTTCAAACTTATGAAACCTCTGTATCCACAGGTCATCGGGGGTATGCCAAGCATGGGACCGACTGCTGCAGCAACACTGGGACACATGTAAGATGTTCTGCATCCCACAGGGACAGGGGATTTGCAAATAGGTTTGAAACGAGCACGTCCCCAGGGAACCAGGGAAAACTGAGTAGCTAAAACAATCCGAATTTGCCAGCTGTTACAGACAGTTTTTCCAGAGGAAGATAACAACAAGTCTTAGGAAAACATAAGCCCACCCCCGACCCCGGGAAAGAAGACGGCACTTAATTTTTCCCAGTCTTCTCAGGAAGCTCAGCAGGAAATGGCAGAGACTTCCTCCACTGCATAAATTCTTCTATCAGGTTAAATTAGATTAATTCCTCCTGGGAAGATTACTGCTTTAGACAGTTGATGGGTGCTCTTACCTTGATTCTCATGGTGCTTCTACCCTAGTGACTGAAACAGCACTTAAAAGTTTCATCCCCAATTCTTTCACAAGGATCTGGCTTCATTACCTGCAGGCAACGTATACACACTCGGACCAAACACAGACTACACCTAAAATTCTAGTGCTACTTCCCCTCTTTATTCTGGTTTCCAAACATTCAGAAGAAAATTGAAATGCAACAATTCTCCTTATTTTCTTAATGGAACCATGACAAAGCTGCTGTGCAGTTGTCTGCTATGAGAGAGGCGGGGGGAAAAGAAGGATAAAGCAAACTGCAGGAGTTAACCTGCAGCAGCAAACAAATCATTTATGTGCCCACAGGTAGAGCCGAGCCTCATTTGTCAGAGGAGTAAGTATCAAAGGATTTGCACACAGTCATCCACTCCCTGGTGTCATCCTCAGACAGCTGGTGTTTGCATCGTTAACAACTAACAGTAACAAAGATGCCTCTGTAAAAGCAATGGTGGAAACGTCAGGGGATATGCAAGAACAAGAAGAAAAGATCTCTGCACCTCTGAAGGGTAGTTGTTCACATGAGAAGCCAATTTGAGACCCAGAAGGGTTAGGAGCACTCGGTGAAAGCAATGAGGCATATGAAGACAGTTTGTGCCTGGAGCAGCAGCTGGGGAAGAGACAGCTGCAGCACTGCCCCAGGACATCCCACGCGCTACCCTATTCCTTTCGGGGTATCTGACAAGGGTACTCAAACACGGGGATGGTAATGCCTGTATTATCACAAAGCTTGTCCCTCGGCAAGCCCAGTGGCCCCGAGCGTGGGTGCGACAGGACAATGCACTGTGTGGACGTACTCTTCCCATGGATGCTGCCGTTAAGGTGAGTTTGCTAACTCACTGCTCAGGGTCAGGCCAAAAGGTTGGTGACATCGACCACCAGACCCTGAACAGCAGTTCCCGTCCATCCACTGTTGGTTAACCTCCGGGGCAACTGTCACGAGGAAAAACAAGTGAAACGCAGACCGAATTAGCCACTGCAGCAAACGCAATGCTCTTCTCAACTCGTATTACCCATCCTTATGCTCTCACAACAGTGTCTCAAGCTGTTTTTTCAAGTCAGCATTTAACTTTTTTGCTAGCTAATACGACATTTCCTCTCCCTTCCCCCAGCCTGACTATTTGGTGAAACCGCTTCTTCTGCAAATTGTGCTGCAAATGCTGAACTTTTGCCAGTTAGACAGGGAAAGCCTTGACTAAAAATAAACCACATTTCAGAAAATAGATCCCTTCCCAGTACGATGGAGTAGTGGATAATGCATGCAAGCAGACCTGCCAGGAGAACACAACCTCCAGATTTGCATGAGAATCTCATCAAGCCAGTTGCAACCACTATGACTTGTCCCATCTTAAAAAAAAAGGCGGGGGGGGAGGGGGGGGGGGGGAGGGAGCAGGATAGGGTTGAGGGTGCTGGGGTAAATCAAGTTTCCACCTGTTTTGGCAGGAAGAGAAGTGCCACCACCACCATTTGCCTGCATCCCCTGTGAACTGAACTGCTCATAACCTGTACAGGAGGAAGAGGATGACACACCGCTCCCTGCACGGCCACTACCGGAGGCAAAACCCTCTTACAGGAAATTCACTGCAATTCAAGCATGTAAGAGAACAACTTGGGCTTTTGCCACCTGAGTCACCAGGAGTCTGGGGCTCTGACTCAGTGCTGGCTCCCTCCAACTCAGACACACCTGTGACAGCTTGCTAGCAAATGGAGGTACTCCTACCTTTGCTGTTCCTCTTCTCATTACGGTTCTCCCCTTAAAAAGGGCCTTTTACACTAGAAAATTAATTTATAGAAAAGGAAAGTACAGTGAGAAGGCTAGCATGGGAAGCACAGGCAGTGCTCTACTAACCAACTCTGCTTTCAGCTCCGAAGCAGAGAGCACGTCTGCTTGCATGGTGCGTTAAACCCTGGGAAATACAGGGGAATTAGGTGGAAACAGCTCCGCCCTGACGCCTACTCTCCAGAACATTCACCGCACCACCCAGACAGACCTGGATGAACCAGGTTTTCAAGAAAGGTCGCTTTCCATAATGAATCCATTTCACTTTTTTAGGGATCAAGAAAGCTTCATGCAGCAAGTTACAGTTAGGTTTATTCCTACAATCAAATGGGCCATTCAGGCAGGCCAAAGGCAAGGCAATGCCGTTTTGGCATGAGATCCATCAGGAACAGACATTTGCAGGAGCCTTTTTTGCTCTGTAAGCTCTTAGGGCAAGCTGAAGGCTCGAGCTCCGGGTGCCAGCCCAATCCCTCCTTGTCCATCGACGCTTCTGAGCATCCATCTACCCACTTCTCAGACCTCCCCTGAGCAACCACAAACGGCAAAATATTCCACTCCAATTCCAGGGGTTGGACGCACACCTCTGGTCAGCTGGGAACATAATTCCAGTTAATAAAAAAGCAGCCTGCAACCCAGCCCTGTATTTTCCCCTCCTCCAAGTAATGCAGGAATTGAAATCAAGGTGCAAGCAGACCTGCTGGTAGCACAGCGAGGGGCATCACTGAAACCATGTTTTGCATCTCAGTGACTACAACCGAGTCAAGCAATCCACTTACAGTGCCAGTTGCAGAGAGTGCAGATGAGATTTTTTCAGTTGAGCACTGATGCCTTAAAGCAATAAATACATCAAGTAACTCAGGCAAAAGGATGCATGGGGCAGCACAGCAGAGGCACTACTCCACTGTTTCTGATAGCCATCAGTGGCAGAGCAGAGCAGTAATTATCCAGGAAGGAATAAGCTGCTACAGGCTGTTCTTGCCGTACATTAGGAAAACAACAGCAGATTTGTTTGTGGTTGGACACCAACACAAAAACAGCTTCCTCCCACCCCCACTCAGGATGGCGAGCAGATGCACACTACATGGGAGCTACAGAAGACCAGCAAAGCAGGAGGGTGCAGTAGTGATGCATGCAGCCATGAGCTCAACTGGGATTCCCCAGCTGGTGCTACGGGAAGGAAAACGCTGTGCCTGCGTTAGCAAGGAGCATGGCCTCCCAGGAGTTGCTCTGCAGCAATGCTGTGTTTTCCAGGGTTGTTAGCAAGGCTAAGTGCAAGCCTCACCTTCTGCCTGGGTGTTTTCACAACACGTGTGGATGGAAAAAACCCTATTTGTTGCAGAGCATTCTGTCCCACAGTATCTGTCAATCCACACCCATAAGGCAAACTTTGCACACATTTCACTCTTGGACACATACAGACCCTCTTGCCCTCACCAGCAGCATGGCAAACATACCTGTTCAGAGCATCAGCTTCTCTTAAGGCACCGACAAGGAGCCAGAACACAATCCCCATTGGCATACAGGAACTGGCAAATCCTGTAAGTGTTCAGAGAGAATAGTGATTAGTGACATTAATAAGAACTGGCTGGCAAAAGGGAAGGACACCAAGGCAACCTCGCAAGAGATCGAAGGTGTTGGATCCCTGCCCTGAACACACTCCTGCCTAGCCCTGGCACAACAGTGGAGGTACCTGGCATGAGGCTGTCAGGGAACTTCTCCAAAATCACAGAAGGAAGCCAAGATAAAAGGCAAGACGATGAGTCCCAAACCAAGGCTGTTTGTCCAGCAAAGCCTCCTCAAGAGTCAGTGCATGGAAATTAATGTCTAAGTAGAGGGGCAGAAAAGAGGCTGACAAATGGGACAGAAGTGGTCACCTGCGCAACCCCCTACTCCTCTCCCTGAGATGCTGCTGAAGATCTCCTGCTCCACAGCACTTGTGCAATTTCTTCTAGTTTGCAGAGCAGATGAATCCCATCCGATGTCAGAGCCAGGCTGCTTCCACTTTTTCATTATTATTATTATTACTACTATTATTATTATTATTGATTCATCATTATGGTTTCATAACATAAATGATTTTATATTTCCCACTGATTGCTTTATAAAAAGTTTTTGTACATTAGTCACACAGAAGACATCTAGCAGCACTGAGCAAAAGCTGTGACATAAGTCACCTCTGTGGGCTGCAGAAACACCTTGCTGCAGGCATGCGAAGTGCCCACTGCATGCCAAAGAAGATGCATCAGAAAAAAAGATGTTTTACTGGAAACAATTCTAAGCAGCGTAAGGAGATGTTTTTCTGATGATACAACTGAAGCAAAGGTCACCGCATGAATACGGTTTTACTTTTCCCATTCCGTTCATGCAACAGTTCGGGGACAGCAACAAAGACAGTGGATGAACAACCATCCTCAAGCACATTGTAACAGAGAGAGGATTTGGAAGCGGGGGGAGGTAAGGAAACAGGGTGGGATGACTTCTCCAGTCAAAGCAGCAAACTGGCAAGGGGAAGGTACAGGATCAGCCTGACAACATCTCACATATTTCCTGCCAACTGGACCTCATTATGAGCTGCAAGAAAACTTACTCATGAAGTGCACTGGTTTACCTTGGACTAAGAAAAAGAGACTTGCTTGTTTTCCCTAGTCTCTGCGGGTGACTCACAGACGTCAGCCATTGCCAGCTGGTATTTAAAGAACTGAGAAAAACCATAATCCATTCGGCTCCCCATTTTCCCCTTTCTCCTTTCCCATTATGGAAGGGCTGAAGGCATTTCTAAGGACAAAAACAATGCTGAAGACCACAGCACAGACCTTGGACTCCAGCCTCAAGCACAAATTTTCCACCACCATTTATAATTGGTCTCCCTGTTGCTTTACATTACCACTCTAGCCAAAACACAAGAGTTATTTACTTGTGTTATGTACCTCCAGGAGGGTATTCTGTTTTAATTTTGAAGTCAGTAACTGGACACCATTCTGCAGTGGAACATAAAGTCCCTACAAAGACAGAAATAATATGACAAATCCAACCTGGACAATAATCTTCAGTGGCAGCTTATTTATAAAGTACAGAAAGACAACTTTCCTCCCCCAGCAGGGAAATTCATACCTTAGCTTCACATGGCTTACATCTAAAGGGGCTGCATTAGCTTTGTAGGACTTAATCTGCCTTGGCATCAACCCACTCCCGCACCAAGGCTCAGCACGTGGGGGAGAGCAGCATGGCTGCCGTGCAGACAACCTTTTCCCCCTTCCCCCTCCAGCTCCTTTTTCCTCTAACAGCTTTCTCAGCGCGACGGCTACTATTAGACAACATTGCAGAAACACCACTGGCAAAGTTCAAACTCCTTGCCTCCTGGTACTGCTGAGCAAGGCAAACAGAGATGCTTGTAGCTTCTCTAAGTGCTGCTGGCTGCTGGATTTAATCAAACCCATATGAAGGTGGCCTGGCCTGCCTTCCCAAAGCAACCGCAGCTCTCAGACAAAGCATTTTGTCCCACAGCAGCCAGATATACTGAAAGCACAGCCGAGTGCCAGGGAATCAGTCCCCCCTGTTCCCGAACTCCCTTCTCACCGTGCCCAGCGGCATCGCTCGCCCCAGGGCTGCTCGTCCCCAGAGACACCACCATGCTCCAGGCATTGCAGAGCATGGATGACACACTCATGCCAGCAAAGCTCCTCTGCTGCCTTCCTGCAGCTCCAACTCGTCCACCAAAATACACATTTCTCAGTGTCACCACCCCAGCAACCTCTTTCTGTCCTTGACCTCAACATTGCGACGTGTTGCTTGTTGGCAGACTGAACTAGTGCTGCAGAGACACAATAACATTTTATTTCATCTAATGCAGCACATAAGGATTCACCAGAATTTAAAAAATAGTTATGAAGCATAGGGGCAGAGGACTGATCGATACCCGGTGACCTACAGAGGGAGAAGGAAGCATCACCAGATCAGGAGTGAAAGGTGCAAGCAAAACAAAGGGGCAGAGAAATAGGAGGGCTCTGCAGAGCAGGAGCGACCAGAGAAGTCCCCCAGGCCATAAGCAGTAAAAGAAAAGGAAGGCACATGATGACCTCGGGGGACCTGCCGGACACCAAGCCTGACCACGCAGCTTTGCTAAGCAGATACACCCACCATAAAAGAAACTCTACTCTGAAGCCTAAATAGGAAGGTGGGGTGTTTTCCTGCCAGCTTTGAGAAATAATAAAGCTTTCTTTAAGGAGCTTATGCTTATTTTCTCCCCCCGTCCTGTAACGATCTTGCAACACCAGCAATTTCAAGCTCAAGCAAACAGTTCTGACCTCCCATAACCAACAGTAAGGCTGAGTGTCTGTGCTGCTTTTAACAGGAAGATGCACAACCCCCTTTGACACAAGCACATATGATGAACTCCTCAGATAATGGCTAGTACGTTGAGAGCGCTACCAAAACCACGCCAGCTCCCCACTCAACAAACCTTGAGAAATCATCGTCAAGGCAGTAATGTACTTGCAACAAGCACCTAACAGAACATCTTTTCAGGCTGAGATGGGACAGATAAAATGTTTATAACAAGTCAGGCAGGAAGATAAACCTATCCCTAGCCTTATGGCTAGAGGAGAACAGGACAGCAGGATTTGTCCTGCTCCCTCTCAGAGAGGCATTAACACATCAGGCCTTGGTCTGCAGCATATTAATCAGAGAAAACATAGAATCACAGAGTGGTTTGGGTTGGAAGGGACCTTAAAGATCATCTAGTTTCAGTGCCCCTGACATGGGCAAGGACACCTTCCACTAGACCAGGTTGCTCAAAGCCCCATCCAACCTGGCCTTGAACTCTTCCAGGGATGGGGCATCCACAACCTCTCTGGGCAACCTGTTCCCATGCATCACCACACTCATTGTAGAAAATTTCTCCCTTATTGTCAATCTAATATTATCCTTGATATGTTTAGCAGAAGATTTTATTTAAAAACTGTGCTCAAAGTCCTCCTGGAGGGATACCACCCATGGGTTAACTGGGAAGCTGCATGTTTTCAGCACGAACATGAAGCCATCAGCCAGTGCACCTCAAAGGACTCTACCAACATGGTAGCCTCCCAGAAACGTTAACACACTTTGCAATCCTTACCTCTCCTTTGCAGGGACGGAAACCAGGGTAGAAGCAAGATGTGCTCTACCAGGGCCTACAGGGCAAGCCATGCCCACTCCCACGTGCTCATCAGCTTAACTGATCCAAAACTATCCTTCGCTGCCAAAATAGACAGTCCTGCCTTTTCCCTTCTCCACCCCCTTCTACACATCCCAGTCATCTCTACACTTGTGGTAGCAACCATCATTTGCTTGATCCAACTGGAAGCCGTCCCAGAAAGAAGAAAATAAAGTGGAAGCATTTCTGGCAGGAGAACAGCCTGAGATCAGCTAAAGCTGATGGGAAGCACGACCTCAGAAAGACAGCACAGTGGTACATCTGGAAACCGAGACGGAGGCTTTCAAGCTACAATACTTCAACTCATCATAGCTTTGTTTTTGCACAGGGGTAAGTCACTTAAAAAACACTTTAACAGCTCCATTCACTGCTAAATGTGCCCAGCCACTCACTTTTCTAAAGACCCATACAAAATAGCCTGGTGAAGTGCTGCCTGAGGTCTCCAAACTAGGCTGATGCACTCAAACAGCAATACACCACAGCTATGCAAGCCTCAGCTTACCGAGGAACAGTGGTAAAACAAAACTTCTCCAAGAGGTTTGGGGATTTTTTATTTTTTTTTTGGTGTGTTTTGCCATAGCTGAAGGGTATTCTCAAATGGAGGGAGAAGAGGAGAAGGACAAACATATGCAAAGGATCTAGCAAAAGCTCTTAAGCAAAGCAGACAGCAGGATACTGAAAATAAATATGCAAAGCCCTTTGCAACACTAAAGTTCAAATCCATCTGGATATTTCTGAGGCTGTCACGGCAGCCCATAGGAGAGGTATTCCAATTCTTTACAGAGAAACCCTGGAAAATAAGGATGGAAAAACAGAAGCACAGGCTCAGACTTGAAGACAGCCCTTCACCCTGACACGCGACCTCCTTCAACACCACCAGGAGCACGGAGGGAGAACAGGACACAGCTCTGCATGGTTCCCACAGGCTGGCTTGTCCCCAGCACAGGGTGCCCTGAGCACCCCCCACCTCCATCCCGCTTCTCCTCCAGCACAGGGGTGGATGGAGGCGTCCCGACAGATCCAGGTGCAGCTCAGGGTACCGGAGGGGCTGCCAGCACAAGCCTTCAAAGCCCCGCCAGCCATCTCACCTCCAAAACCAGCAAGAGCATGATCCCCACCCAAAAAAAAGTACACACCACAAAGCTGTACCAAGTGGAGGGAGCTGATGCACTGGCATCCCCAGAGGTACCATCCAAACATCCCGGCAGTGGTCCGACGGAGCTCCCCCACCCCTAGCTCCTTACAGAGGTGAAGGAGGCAGAGCTAATCCTCTCACGTTATTTCTAAGTTTATGCAGCATTAGTCACACAGGCTCCTGCGGAAGCTGTCCTGGGGCCCCCAGGCAAGCCTCGCCTGCGATGGCTGCCATGCTTGCACCGCAACCACCAACTCTGCCAGCTCTCGACACAAACAGATGAGCACAGTTAAAACCCTCACATTCAAGCCTCCTTTAAACACCCTTCACAGAAATACCCAGAGCTGCTCCTCCATTAAATGCAGCTTTTTTTTTCCCACACCAGAAAAAGCACAAAGCAACTCAATTTGAGTTTCCATGGCATTAAAATCAATTCACCAGCTACGCATCTCCAACTTCCCCATTCTCAGTCTTCCCAATAACTGTTACCACGTGAAGCACATGCACACCCTAGAAATAGCCAAAACCATCCATAAGAAAATTATGGACTTTATTACAAAGCTCAAGCTTTCACCTCTGCAGAAATTAATCTTATCTTAGTTTTAAAGAAAAAAACAAACCACAAACAAACCACAACAGATTAATTCAGGCCAATTTTTACAGAGCAGAGTTTTCGAAGTCAGCTGCAGCTAGCTGTAACCACAGAGCTGATGCTAGGCAAGACACAAGAGCCATCACGCGTGCCACATTTATGCCAGGGACCTTTTGGTTACCTGCATGCCACCTCCCGGCAGCACGGACTTGGGGCAGAGCACAGCTCCTCGGCTTGCAGGAAAAAGCAGCTCATGCACTCACTAAGATGCAAGGAACCACTGATAGCAGATGGAAGCAATGCCCACGCCTGGCTCAAAAGACGGACTGCCAAAGGAATCAAGCCAGCCCCTTCGGCTGCACCTCCCCAGAGGTCTCCTGGCCCGTGCCACAGCTCTGCTTTCCCTGCCGGCTTTGCAGCACCAGAAAGAATCATTCTGCAACACAGTCTGGTGCACAGCCTCTTTTGCTCATTTCTTAACATAATTTCTTGAAATAAAACAAGAATAGCTAAATTCATGCTCTATCAGCTCAAGCTGATAGACACTGGCTAACCCAATCTTTTCATTTCAACGCCTGCCACTTCTAGCAGTCGGAGAATATGGACTAGCAGCACTGGTTGAGCCACAAACTAAAGACTCTCGGGACAGACCTCTCTGGGGACAGACCTCTCTGTCCATCCAGCTGCTCCCATACCAGATACAGCACCCTGCAGGAGATAATCCCCCAAGGACCAAACTGCTTTGACATGCCACAGGGAGAGGTCAGCGGAGATCCAGGCAGCATCCATGCCCGAGGCAGGAAAGCAGTAGGGGAAGAGATCCCTGTAAAACCCCAACAGATGACCTGGAAAACCATTTCCTGAGACACACAGGGGGCTGACAACAGCCCACCACTGCCAAAGAGGGGCAGAGACCCCCCCGTCTCACACCTGTTCCCTCCAGTCTGCGCTGGAGGGAAAAGCTCTGGCTGCCACCGGACCGAGCGCTGGCGCATGAGAGGGCAGAAGCTCCCTGCACTCGCACCGCTCTCCAAAAGGCCAGAATAAGCAAGGGGAATTACAGACTGAGCCCGAAAGCAACGCGCACACTTGCTGAGCCCAGTCCACCCCTTGTCTCGACACATGCACCGTGCAATTTTTTCCAGGGAAACCTGATTACGGCACCCCACTTTAAGAGGCAGCTAGTCACATTTTAAACATGTCAGCTGGAAACAAGTTCAAGCCCTTCAGTGGTTAAGGTCTTCTGAAGCTTTTTGCTTTTCTCAGCTATAACATTTGTTATATATCCCTCCTTCCCACTCCCAATTCAACTCCAAATTCCATTTGCTGTATCTCATGGCATCTTCTCTCGTAGTATGGGAGACCCTGAGCAGCCTCCAGCTAGATCTCTTCACCGCACAGAGGTACCAAAGCACAGCCTTCAGGTCACCCCACAAACACCCAAAGTTGAGCAGACGCAGCATCAGAAGGTCTCCAGCCTCAAAAACTGAGAGGACCCAGAGGAGCTGACTGCCTGATACTGCAACATGAATTAACACCAAGTCCAGTTGCTTGTAGCTTTTCAACAGGCGTCTTGTTAGAGCCCAGCACTGAGAAAACATTGCTCACCAAATGTCGTGCTGTTCAAGGTATCTCTAGCACTGCTGAGCATCCTCAGTTCATGATCTGCAGAGCCCACTGTGGGATATACACCATAAGCTCAAGACTGTTAGAAGGACAATGTTAGCAGGCTCTGTTTGCTCAGCCTCTAGACACCTAGAGCAAACAGGCTCGGAGTCTACAGGAGGCCAAGCGATGGTCCTACGGGCCCTTTCTCCGAGGGAGTGGTGTGATAGGTGTCAGTCCGCAGCAGCTCTGGCTGTTCCTCCACAGCTATGCTGGCACAGATGCCTGGTCAGCTATGCAGCAAACCAAATGGGGATGCAGATGTGGCTCAAATATACTTGGGTAAAGAACAAATTCAGTGCTGGGTCACTCAAAACGTTGTCCCAAGGTGGCAAGAAGGTGGCTCAACCGTGCACCTGGGCCAGAAGAGCCATCAAGCAAATCAATGCGTTGCAGATCAGATACAGGTTTCCCTGTGAAACTCATGCAGCAAGTCAGGGAGCAAAGAAAATAGCGATGCTTTGAAACAGTTTGAGCAACTTTATCTGGTTAGCGTTGTAATCAGCAGCAATAGCACACTCAACACTTCTGACCCACTTAACTGCCACGCAGAGGAAACGAACGTATTACATCCTCCCTGGTAAGTCCCCCTCATTCAGACAACGATGCTTCATGACCAGTTTTGACTCATGGAACTGGGGGAGGAGGGAAGAGAGAAACAGTAAGAACAAGACACCACAGACACAGCATTTTTTGAGAAACTGAATTTCTAAGCATTCAGGTCATTTTCTTACCTGCTCCCTCCTTGTCTACTCTGTATTGAAACGTTTGACAAGACACACAATTCACTATCGGTGCAACTTTGCTCTGCTCAAGCCCAAAACAGTTGTCAGAGCTACGAAAGCAGGAAAGCAGACACTCAAAAATTTTATCTTGGGAAGAGAAAAACACGCTACTTGACTAAAACTAAACTAAAACTTGACTTGTCAGCTACAATGCAAATGCAGGAAACTTAAAAAAAAAAAAAGCAATTGCACTAGAATTGCACTAGCTCAGACCCATACCTGCATCCCCCCAACATCGTGCCACTGTGGCGGTGAGTGGCAGACGTAGCTCTCGCACACTTGGTCGAGGCAACAGCCAGACAGGTTTCCACAGTACACCCTCCACACACCTGGCAGGCTGCAGCTTTAGCAGCTGGGGAAAGGCATGCAAAGCATGACCCTCACTGATGAGGGAACAGAACTGAAGGGAAGGGGAAGCAGGAGATTTAAAAACTCAAGCCAAGCAGCAAGTCTCAATGAGATACCACAAGTGAGCTGGCCCAAAGCGCGTACATCAAGAAGCCAGGCACGTCTGCACAGCTACTGCAAAGAAAAGAAAGAAATGCATGAGCAGGTTGTAGACTTTGGAGGGCTGTCCCAGCTGCTGCTAGGTCACTGGCAAGGCATGCACCCCACTTTGCTGAACAAGTGAATCTCCCCCACACCTCTCACAGCAGAGGAAGCATTGGCAAGCTGCTGAATACACCAACAAACAAGCATTTCTGAGCAAGTTGGCTTTAAATCTGCTGTCAGGATGCCAGCAGGGCCCCAAGGCCTAAGAAGATCAGATCTGTACTGACGGACACTTGGGCAAAGCTGGCATGATGGGGACACATGGGGGGCTCAGCATCCCCAGCACCTTCTTTGGCTTCACCAACCTTTTTCCCCCCCACCACTGGACTAATGACAAGCAGTTTCCCACAAGGAAAGTCCTGTGCTGAGTTCCAAAAGTTGGGGGCAAGTGCCTCATTTGCTTGATTTTTGGGGTACCTCAGCACTGGGGCTCACTGGTGCTGTGAGCTCCCACCGTGCCAGGTGCACAGGAAGCTCCTCTGCATAAAGCTGAACGGTGCTGGCTCCAGTGTTTGATTTCCAGGATCCAAGCCACAAGGAGAGCTAAAAATATCCCAATTAACCATTCCTTTGTAACGCAAGACTCACTGATGGTGCCATGAGGGTAATATACAACTGCAAACAGGAAGATGTGGTCTGCAAAAAAAAAAAAAAGAAATCGAACTGGGAAAACAGCTGGCCAGGACAGTAATCTCTGAATTCAAGCATGGACCACACTGCCCAAAAATGTGGAGGAGCCTGTGCTACTTGCAATTGTGGTGGCTAGCTCCGATGTGCTTCCAAGCTTTCTGGTGTGATATACACAGGGTATCATTTTTGCTCTGCATTGATTATACACAGCAAGCTTGTTTTGGCTACATCCCATGCAAGCTGCCTCCTGAATTGGCTGGTTGCTTAGCTCTGTGTCGTCCTGCATGTCAGGAGTTAAGCAGGAAACTCTTATTCCTGGTAAAACCCATTCCAAAGAGACAGCTAGTCTCCAGAGCTAAGGATTTCTTCACATGGAGATTTAGCAGCAATTTTTTTTATCACTGCTTGGTCTTTACGCTGACATCTAGACTTTAAACATCATCTGTGGGTAATACAGGAGTACATTACTCACAGTGGCACACCCGGGAGAACCAGCAAATCCTCTCCATTTGAGCCCCAGTGTCAGCTTTACCCTGGAATTACATTTATCTCTCTAGCACTAGGCTCCCATTAATGGAATTACCAGGCAGGCTGCTTCAGTCTTAACACTTGAGAGAGGCGGGCTGGGATGGCACTGCTCCAGCCTCAACCCGCAGAGCCTGCACTGTTTCTCCATCCTCCAACGAGCTGCCGCCCTAATGAGCCCGACCCCATGACGAGAGCCAGGGAAACAAAAGAAACAAACCCGAACTGTCCAGGGCCATCAATATCTTTCTAAGAACACCCAGGCCTCTTGCCAGCTCTCTTCCAACCCCAATTTAACTCTCCTGGAGCGCACAGGGGGATGGCACACGTGCGAACAACCTGGCAGGATGCTGAGCTGGGAAGCACAGCTGGTGCTCAAGCAGACACTTAGGAAGGCAAATCTGCACCGGTCCCTCTCCAAATACCTGATGCTGAGGGTGTCAAAGCAAACCCACAGCTAAGGAAAGCACCCATCAACCTCGAAAAACAGAGCAAGCACTCAAGCCTGCATAGTTGTTTCAGAAATACCCACTGCTACGTAAAAGGGGGAGGCGTGTTGTAGCAAACCAGCCAAGACTTCCAACCTCAGCATGGGAGATTATCTTGCATGTGCTAGAAAAACTGCCTTCCATCACACAGCAGCTATTGCACCACCATGCTAAGCAACTGGCAGCATGGCACAAACCAGTGCCTTAAACCACCCCTGCACTACCCAGTAAAATGGACAACTGGGAGTGCCACAGGCTGCTGAAAGCTAAAGGGGATGCAGCAAGCAACCCTACCACAAAGCTGCACCAACAGCACTGCAACTTCAGCATCTCTGGGGGCTGTTCTTTGCACAGAGCAGCTGTAGGTTTGTTTAGGTGGGTTGTTTTCCCGTCACCTGCAAAGGGACTTCTCTGTCCTTGGGAGGGAGGGAGCGCAAGGGGAAGACAGAGATTCACTAGCGCTTGAACAATGTTTGCCCCATGTACGGAGCCCCAGGTGCACAGCACTGCCAAAGTAAAAGATAGCAGGGGGAAAGCTTCTTTGCAGAGCATAGACATGCCCTTAAAGCAGCTTGAGCTGTGGGAGCTGAACTACTCTCTCCTGTGATTAAAATGCAGGAGAGAAAAGCACAGGAATTACTCCAGCGTGGCTGTGAAGGACTAACAGGCTTTGAGTTTCAAAATCGATCTCAACACACACTCTTCGGTGCGTTTTTACTCTAAAAAAAAACCAAAACAAAAAAAAACCAAAAATACTTTTTGCTGTGAGAAAGGATCCTGCACAACCCTGTTATTAAACCACACAAGGAGCAAACGAGGGAGGCTGGGGCTGATGAAGCAAGGGTGAAGGCAGTCCTCTCTTCCCCCGTCTCTGCATTTGCTCTGCCAGTTGCTCTCAGCAACATAACGATTCAGGGAGGCAGACTGCCCCGTGACAGGAAAAACACACGTAACACCCAGGCGGTGAAATCTCACATCTGAGAGTATCTATGCAAAATGCAGCCTGAAACATTTTTTCCAGCTCCACAGAGTGGACTTCTGCAGAACCAAGCTGGTGAAATGCTATCGTTTGTGTCGAAGGCGAGATTCACCAGCAGGAGATACTCTCAAGCATCTCCCTATTTTCTACATATCAGAAAAAAGAAAAAAAAAGCAGCCCGTGGACAAGATTATGGGGTCCTGCAGCTCAGGGTGATGTAAAACAGACAGGATGCCATCAGAAAAAGAAATGACACACGTGCAACGCTCTTCAGCCTGGCACCCAGGGGAATAGCTTAGGTAACAAAACTACTTTCTTTTTAAAATAACAACAAAGGTAAGGAGCCGTCAGAATTATGAGTCATGCTCCAAGATAAGAAATCATACTGCTGGATGGGTGGGGCTGCTGCTTGTTTGGTTGCTGTTGGGCTTTTTTTAAAAGATAAACATGTCTTTCAGAACATGTTTGTTGGCCAATCTTCCCTCTACTAAAAAAAAAAACAAACAAGAAGGAAGCTCACAACCATGAAAATGACAAATGAAAGGCAGGACAGTTTCTGAAGAGCTAAGATCGTGTGTCACAGGCCCTTTAAAGTAAGATGCAACATATTAGTATGTTGAAAAGGACAGAAGAGAAGTAAACTTAAAATTCCAAGTACTTTCATAAAATATCATTCAGAGAAGCTATTAAGCAAACTCTGTAAGAGGCAGAGCCCATTCACAGACAGGAACCTGTCAAGGAAAAGAAATAAATAATTTTTTAAAATCTCTTTGTTCAATTGTAAAGCTGTTGATATATAGGAGTATTTCATCAGAAATTCAGAGTCTGGAGGACACTAGCTCAGCAAACGCATCCAGGAGAAAAAGTAACTTGTACATCAGCAGAAGAACTAAGACAAATCCCTTAGGAAGGGTGTAAAATTGAGCAGAGAGTAGTTTTGAATCCAACAGAACAATGGCTTGAACACAGCCAAGGTAGAAGTACAAAAGTATTGCAGGAAAGACAACAGTGTAAAGCACGCAGGAGCTTGATGGAGCAAAAGCCACAGCAGGTCCCGTTGCTCTCTCCAACCTCCCCGCTGCTCAGTGAAATTGGAATAACTTGGGGACAGGGAGCCCTGCCAGCTCAGCCCAGGACTTTGCCGCTCTCCAAACATCAAGGTGTTAAGCAGCCACCACCGAGGTTATACAACAAAAGCAATTTTGTAATCCCCTTGGTTTAGAAAGCATTTGCATTGGCCTTCGCCGCCGTTCTGTTTTCCATTTTCTTATTCAAGAACATAACAGGGAAGAAAAGTGACCAAGCACGAGGCAAGGCATTTACTAGAATGACAGATTTTTAACTAAACCCTGGATATCGCCACTGCTGAAGACTGCTTTAAATTAAAGTGTAAAGCCCACAAATAGCCTCCTCTTAGCACGGCGCTGGCAAAGAAAGGTCCCAATGTTCTCACCCACTTTACTACGCACTCCCTGAGCAAGTGCATCCCCTTTTCCCTCCAAAAACGGGGCACCAAATTCCAGCCGGTCAATGCAGCTCCCCAGAAGGCCCCAGCACATGCCCTCATCCGCTATTTCGACAGACAGCCAAAGATCCCTGCTCCAGACCCAGCATCTCCTTCCTCATCCAGCAGAGAGATATTGCCTTTAACCCTACTTCAGCTGGAGCACAAGAGCAAACGGAACCATTTCTTGAGGGAAAAGACCTCATGACTCACCACAGTGCCAGATTTCACTTTTTTGGGTGCTGTTTTTAAAGGAGGCATCGCAAGGCAAGGTGGGGGGAACCAACTGCAAGCGGCAGGTTAACTAATTCAGGCACTTGAGCTGCCGCATCTCCAGCTGCCCCTGCCACCTGCAGGGACCAAACCCGGCCACCCCACCAGCGTTACGTCCCAGGCAGCAGGTATTTTGGGGGCTGCCCATTGGGCACCCAGGCCATACCTGTGCCACCCCATGCGTCCCCAGAGAGCAGCAGGGCTGGGGAGGGCAGGCGAAAGCTCACCACCCTGTCCCCTGCAAGGAGCATGCCCAGCTGCTGGGAAGGAGAAGCCTCCCCTAACAGCAACCGAGGCGATCACAGGCAGCTCCTGCGCTGCTTCATCCGGTGGGGGGGGGAGAACCCAGTATTTGGGTTTTGGTTTGTTCTCTTTTGACCTCAATGCGGCCCCACCACGACTCAAAGAACTGCCCCAGACCCCTGGCAGGGTCTCTGCTGGGTGCAGAGCCCCATGCTCTGACCTCCACACAGCCCCCACTTTGGCACACAGCCCTTTGCAGCCCCCTCCCCAAGCACACAGCCCTTTGCAGCCCCCTCCCCAAGCACACAGCCCTTTGCAGCCCCCTCCCCAAGCACACAGCCCTTTGCAGCCCCCCCCCCAAGCACACAGCCCTTTGCAGCCCCCCCCCAAGCACACAGCCCTTTGCAGCCCCCCCCCCAAAGCACACAGCCCTTTGCAGCCCCCCCCCCAAAGCACACAGCCCTTTGCAGCCTCCTCCCCAAGCACACAGCCCTTTGCAGCCCCCCCCAAAGCACAAAGCCCTTTGCAGCCCCCCCCCCCCCCCCAAGCACACAGCCCTTTACGGTCCTTCACCCCGCAAAAGGCTTTCCCGTGCACGCCAAGCCCTCTGCAGCCTTCCCGAGGCCCCGTTCGTCCGGCCCCCCGGACACCCCCCGCACCTCAGGCTTTCCCACCCGGGGGTGCCCCAGACACACAGGTCTCTGCAGACCCCTAGACGCTCCCGGGCACACAGATCTTTGCAAACCCCCGCGCCGTGCCCGTGGGCACACAGCCTTTTGCAAACCCCCCTCCGGTGCCCCCGGGCACACAGCTTTCTGCACACCACACCGCCCGATGCCCCCACGCCTACAGCCCTCTGCAACACCCCCCCCCCCCCGCCCCCCGATGCCCCCAGACACATGCCCTTTGCAACCCGTCCCCCGCCCGGTGCTTCCCCACGTACGCTCCGCTCGGGCTACGCACACCGCCGCGGCCCCGGGCGGACCCCGCCGCACACCTCAATCCTTCTCCTCGCCTCTCCCGTCCCGTCCCGTCCCCCCGCCCGCTCCGTGTCCCCTCCGCTTCTCACCGCGGGGCGCCGCGCGGGCGGGGGCGAGCTGGCGGCCCCGCCGCGCATCCTCCCCGGCGCGCGCCCGGCCCGCCGCCGCCGCCGCCAAGCCCCGGCCGGCGCGCTCCCGCGCAGGCGCAGTAGAACCCGCCAACGGGACGTGGAGCGGCCTGCGCCGCACGGCGTCTCGCGAGAAGTGAGTAGAACGGCGCCGGCGAGGACCTTGCCCAGGGAGGGGAATTAGCTCAAATGGTAGAGCGCTCGCTTAGCATGCGAGAGGTAGCGGGATCGATGCCCGCATTCTCCACACCTTTTTTTTTTCGGCTGCCACGCCGCAGCCTTCTGTGTGTACCATTCACCGATACGTTTGGCTTTTTTCTTAAAAATCCCTTAAATTCTTAAATTTGCTTCCTTAAAATTTCTGAAGATACATTCGTTTAACCCGTAGTTAAGGCAAGCAGAGCACTGCCAGCTGTATGTGCAGCACTGCAAGAGGGCCTTTTGATCTCTCATTTAATATTGGACAAGGCCAGCAACGGGGAGCAGCACCCGCTCCCCCCAGTGCTCCCCAGGGCACACTCTGGCCACAGCCTCACCGGCTCATCCCGTGCGAGAGCAGGAGAGCCCCAGAGATCCCTTCTCCTGGGAGCCTCCGACAGAGCCAAAACATGCATTTGCCTTAAGTAAATCCGAGAAGGAGTCAAAATGCCTCAAGGAGGCATTGATCTATGTGCCATTTAGTCAAAAATCTGGCAAGATTTTTCCCAGTTAATTTATCCAGTTCAAGCAAATATTCAAATTCTTCACATTCTGCTATTATTCTACTGCAACAAGCCACAAGGAGTAATCAAATGCTTTAAAAAAAAAGAGAGCGAATTTTAAAAACTGGCAGTGTATCATGAAAAAAACCCCAAGGAATAGGGCTTAAGGAATTTTCCCATAGGAATACGCTCGGTTGGCATTTCCATCCCAACCACAAGCTGAACTGGAAACCAAAGATGGAGAACAATTCTGTGCACTTTCTCCCATTCCATGTGTGAAGAAATGACCTTTGTGACAAATTTCAAGGGCAAAGAGTGGAATTCAGCTTTCAGGCCGCTCACAGCCCCCAGCCTACACCTGAGCAAACTGCAAAACATCCCATCCCCAAACTTCCCAGTGGGCCTGGGTTAGGCTCACCCCTCTGCAGAGCATATGCCTAAGCCCTGGGGTGGTTGATGAGGGAAAGAGTAAGAAACCTTAATATTACTGGGTCTCCTTCTAAAAAGAATAAACCTGGGGAAACTCTTTTTGTCTGAATAAATGTCACGTGCAGAGTTCTTTGCAGAGCGGCACTACTTAGCTATGGTCTTTTGGTGCATATATAGCCATGCCATACCCCAGGCTCAAGTCACATTTATTTTACTCTTTAACTCCTGCAGGTCTTTGAAAGTCCTTCTAACCCCACTGCCCTTCTTTATAGGCAGCATAGATGTTTAAATAACACAATTCCCAATTAATTCCCAATAGCCCAAAGAACAACTGGATTGAAGAGAGGATGCGGTGGCTTTTCAAAGTGATTATTTGGCACAAATACCTGTGCATTCTCATGGGTAGTCTCACGGAGTCTAGAGAGAGATGTCTCCACCAGCAGTGGACATCCACCAGTCCTTTCCAAGAAAATGGCAATGGCAACATGAAGTCTGAAAAACAGATGAGTGTATGGTTGTTGGGGTTTTTTTTTAGCTTGAAGATTTCATTCTTGCCTTTTAAAGCTGATTTACACTCAGGCTTCTGAGTCCCAGACAAACTCATTAAATAATCAGCTGTTGCTACAATGGTCTTCAAAGCTTCAGCAAACGATTCGAGTCTTCCTGTGCAGGAGGATTGAACAGGGAAGTGAAATCCTTGGCAGTCTCCTGTTTCATCAGCTGCTATGCAGCCGGCACGAAGAGACTGTGTGTGAAATACACTTGTGTCGAAGGTCCAGCCAGTCCTCTCCTTTTCCCCTCTAGCTTTGGCCTCACCTCAACCCCTGCAATATCTTGGTGACGGAAAACTAAAGGAGGACCATAAATCTGGTCAAACTGATGCTGGATCGCCCTCTGCAGACTGGCAGGCAACAATTGCCAGGGGTTGAGGCAGAAGATGCAGAAGAAAAGCTGGGCTGGGTGAAAAATTCCCCTGACCATGCTTTTTCTGCAGGTCAATGCAGTGCAGTGGTTGATGAACGTGTCTGGAAAGCCCCATTTTCTTGGGGTCCCATTTTCACTGGACCCATGGTGAAAGACTGTATACACAGGGATAAAATATTACACGTATACTCACAGCACTATTTCATTATAATGATTCCCACCGCCCAAAAAAATAAAACCAGCATGAAACGAAGAGACCAGCTTTTCTTTTACAAGAACAAGATGACCACATCAGAACAGCTAAAAATTCCTTCTTAATGGCTTTCTTGTGGGAATCTATAATGAGCTGCCACAGTATGGAGCATCCACATGTGTGCGTGCACACATGAAAGCTGGGGTGAGTATTTGCCTCTATTTGCAGGGAGCCCAAAGCTTGCTCTGCCACCTTGCAGCTCCCAAACACATGCTACCAGGATCTGTTTATTGTCCTTGTCCTTCCTTTTTTACTTTTTCTCCCAAGGCATCAGCTAAGCCACAGAGTCGGGTTCTCCACTCCAGCTCCGCAGATGCTTTTTCTCCCCAGTGCTTTATCAGCCCACTGGCTCTTCAGGAATGACCCAAGTTTTGCATTTCCTCCCCCTACAAAGCCTTACTTCAAGTTGCACACAAGCTCAAGGAACAAATGGCTTCCAGCAATGGATCAAGTAGGAGTTAAAACAAGGCTCTCAGTGCAACAACTGGAGCTGGGCACATGCTTACGACTTACTGTTTTGATTGCCGTGGCTGAATTTATGTAACGAATTTGCTGGTGGGCATCGCATGGTCAAGTTAGCAAAAGATCTGTCACTACCCTGAAAATTTCATTGTCTTTAATTGCAATTAAGTATGTGCACAGAGGCATCACGAGAGCAGAGAGGACAGAACGGGAAACTGCTAGAGGGGGAAAAGGCAAAACTTTCAGCTTATGCTAATGAGCTTAATTTAAATATCCTTTTGTAAGTATGCTCTGGGGTTATGTGCGTAAATTTAGTTTTAAAATAAAGTCAACTTAAATGCAGAGACACATCTCAACTTCCCCAGGTCCCAGGATGCAAGACCTACCACCTTTGCTGGGTCCATGCCAGCTGTGCCCACAAGTGGCAGGGCAAGGCAGGCAACACCGTGATCTCCTTTTCCTGGTACAAGGGCCAAAGGAGGGGGGACACCCTAAAATAAGGGGAGATAAATTTGAGTGACCTCAAAAAGGACATGGGAAAATGGTGATAAAGAAGAAGGGAACAAACGGCAGATGTCATGGTCAGACTCCTCAGGCAGTCAGACCTGAGTCCGTGCAAACACCCAAGTATCCTCCATGCCAGGAGTCTTCCACTGTTTCCATGGAAAGACATACACATGCATTTCTCACTGGTGTTTGACATTGGCTTTCTCAGCCCCATTTTGCATCGTTTCCTCTGGACTTGTGTGTATCTCAGTGAATAGGACAGCCTGGTCCTGCTTGCTGGGGAAAGGGCAATATATTTTTCCCCAAGATGCCTTTTGCTGTCCCCACAGTGAGGGCAGCCAAAGGGATGACAGGGAGATAGAAGCTGATAGCATCTTGGCATGGCTACCTAGCTTGTAAAGCTAGTTTTTCACCAGCACAGACCAGCATGTAGCAGGTACTTTGCCCAGAGCAGAAGGTCTATAGAAGGTCCACGTGAGATAAGCCGCTCTGAAACCTCTAACAAACACTAGACTTTGTCCTTTAGAGACTCCTGATGTGGGTGGCGGAGGAGAGAGTGAGGTGCCAGCAGTGGCTGGATTGGAAATGACACCTTTGCTGTAGGGGTGAATGACAGGCATCTGATTTCAAATTACCTGGTGGACCAGGAGATGATGCTCTTGCCAGCATTCACTCACGTCCTAACACTAGTGGTCTTCCTGAAAGGATCACGCTAAGCAAGAAGGGCAGAGGCATCCTTCACCGGCCGCAGCACCCCACCCATCCTCCTGCCAGGGACTGTCCTGGCAAACACCAAAGCCAGAAGTTTGTGCCATCCTCAAGCTCATGGCTGGGGTTCAGCAGGTTTCGTGTCAGACCCAGGGGCATGAAGACTGTTCTAGCAACCCCTTTGCATGGACAACCCTGGGAGAAAATGGGAAAGAGGTGCATCCTCTGGCATTCAACTCTCTTCTAAGCACTAAGGAAGGTGGGTTTTAGCTCTTTGAGCTCTTCTGGTGGTCGGTTCCCATCTCCTCTAGAAGGACAATAAAGGCAACCAGGGGGAAAACCTCTAATGCTCCCCCTGGGGTGCAACAAAGGCTGTGCTTCCCAGCCTGTGCTGCCATCTCCTCTGCTGGTATCGGCAGCCACAGGAGGGAAAAATGGAGCTTGCCTTCTGCCTCCGGTTCATTTGCAGTGTATTGAAACATTAATTAATCTTCACGCCATTGAGGATGGGGGGAGAAAGCGGGTTACTTCAACCTGCAATTAGCATGCGATGCAGCTTGAGCAATGGCAGGGTAATCCTTGGGGAGGGGAAAAGCCAGCGGGAGTTTGGGAGGAGGAGGTGTAGGACTGGGGGCCCTGCTTGCTGCCCAGAGGCAGTTTTAGGGAGGCACGACCAGGGCTGTTCTGGGGGGCCCTTCCAGGCTGTGTGAGCATCCAGCTCGCGCAGGAGTGGGGGGCTGCCCGTGCTGTAGCCCCTGCCAGGGGAGGTTAACCCCCAGGTGAGGTGACAGGGAGGCAGTTATGTGCTCAGCAACCCTCCCCATCCAGGCAGGACAGGGCTTGCCTGAGAAATGGAGAAACTATTTGCAAACTCCAGCATCTCTATCCAGACTTTAACACTATGGTGGCCTCATTTTTGGATGGATCCTTCAATGGCAACTACTCCCTTGCTCTGGGCTAAACCCTGGCTAGTGGCTGTATGATCAGGGGTAAGAAGGTAAAGCCGCCTGTGTCATCATCAGGTTTTGTGGGATGTTTGCATCGTCACTAAGCCAGCTACCAACACGTACAGAGTGCGGCTCCGCCAGCCTCTGAAGAGCTGCCCTGGGAGGAAAAAAGCCATCACAACCCAAAACTGCTTTTCTCCCTCTAGCAGGCACCATGTGTACAACAGCAGAGGTTGCATGGTAACGGCAGCAGGAAAGCGTCAGCTCTGCCCTCCTCGCTCCCGCAGAGCGCCGAGAAGAGCGAGGTACGTATCAGCAGCAAAACCGGGCTCCTAAACTCCCTGAACTTTCCCTTTTGCTTACCGGGGAAGAGCGCGTAGCGATTTTAAAGCTGTGCATCGCAGAGGCTGCTTTGTAGGGAACGGCTGGTTGTGGTTGTGCTTAACTGGACTGTTGTGTGGGCCAGGGGGGATCAGGTTTGTAGGAAGAAGAAACCAGGGGAGACACTAAGATTTGGGGGGGGGAGGAAGGGAGGACACTCAGTATGTTGCCTAGAAAGCTCTCGGCACTTCAAAACCTGTATTCACTCGGTCTTGTGAAAGTCTGAAAGAGCTTTTACAGGGGCTAAAAGTACTGGGAAACAATAGAGAGACAGGGAGTAGCTGGCAGCCGGAGGAGGAAGCGAGCTGAGCGATGACGAATGCCTTCCAGCCCCGGCCAGGCGCTGGCACCGTTGCTCCCGCCACTCCATGGGACAGATGTGCCAGCAAGGCGCTGGTCACTGGGCTCGGGTAGGCGCAGTGGCATGGGGAAAGCCCAGGGAGGGTGGCAGTCATCGCGGCAGCAAAACTCCAATGCGCCCATCCTCCATTACTCTCGTGGCTTCATCTCAAACAGCTTAGAGGAGAGGCCTTTGTGCCGGTGAGGTGCGGCTCCTCTCGCTCGTCAATGTGTTGTGCTAATGAGGGAGACAGAATACGAGAGAAGATGAGTCACGGATAGGACTGATGAAAGTGGTGGAGAGGGGGGACATCCCAGGCCCTCCAAGCTGGCCCCCATACGCAGCCGCCTGGCAAGCTGGAAGTCAGGGAGACCACTGAGGAATGGAAATTTTTGTTGTCGTTCCCAGTTCAAACAGTTCCCGGTTCTGACCTCCCCAGGGAAGTACAAGGAGGGGGTCCTGTCCCCCCTGGCCAAGACCCTCCCATGTTGCCTCTCCCCTGGGTGACCTGCCTGCATCTCCATCATGCTCTAGGTCCCAGCATGGGGCAGAGGTTGCCCTCCCAGCCTGGGTGGCACACTTTCCCGTTTAATATTTGATCCTCCCATCCGTTGCGCATCCCCTCGCTGCAGGGACTTCCCCCTCTCCTGTCTTGTTTCCTGCGTATCCCAGTGCTCCTGCTCTGTGGGGAGGGGGGGGAGATAGTGGTGGATGGTAAAAAGGGGCAACAGGGGAGTGGGGGAAAAGGGAAAGGGAGGAAAAAGAGGAGGAGAAGAGGGAAGTGGGGGAGAAGATGAAAAGGGAAGAATGAAGAAGGAGAGGGAAGAAATAGGGAAAGAGGAGGGAAAGGGGAAAAAAGGAGGGCAGAAGGGTGGAAAAGGAACAAAAGAGGGAAGGGGAAGAAGGGAGGAGGAAAGGCAGAGAAAAGAGGGATGTGGGGAAAGCACAGGAAAAAGAGGGAAGGAAGGGAGAAAGAGGGAAAAGGGGGGAGGAAAGGAAGAAGGAAGAATGAGGGAAGGGGAGGAGTAAGAAAACAGAGGGAAAAGAAAGGAAAAGCAGGGAGGAAAAAGAGGGAAGAGGGGAGAGCACAGGAAAAAGAGAAGAAAGGGGAAGGTGAGAGGGAAAAGAGAGGAAAAAGATGGAAGTGAGGAAAACACGGGAAAAAAGGGAAGGAAGAGGATATGGAGGAAACAGAAAAAGAAGAGGGGAGGGGGAAGAAGGGAGGAAAAAGAGAGGGAAAAGAGGAGGAGAAGGGAGGGAAAAAGGGGGGAAGAGGGAAGCAGGGAGAAGTCAGGCAAAAAGGGAGAAAGGGAAAGGTAAGAAGGGGGAGAGAGAAGGAAAAGGGGGAGAAGTGGCAGAAAAAGGGGGGGGAAGGGAGGGGAAAGAGGAAGAAAAGGGGAGAGAAAGAGGAAAAAGGGGAAGAAAGGGGAAAAAAGGGGGGGGAGGAAGAAGGAAGAAGGGGACAGATCCGGCCCCAGCCCCGGCCCCGGCCCCGGCCCCGGCCCCGGCCCCGGCCCCGCCCCTCTCCGCTCGGCTCCGCGCCGCCGTGCCCGCGGGGCGGCGCGGAGCCGAGCGGAGAGGGGCGGGGCCGGGGCGGGGCGGGGCCGAGCGGGGCGGGGCGGGGCCGAGCGGCGGCGGCTGCGCGGGCAGGCGGAGCGGCGGTGGGAGCTGCGGGGCCGGGGAGCGGGGAAGGGGAAAAACTCGGGTGAGTTCTGGCGTTAGGCGGTGATCGCGGTGCAGGTAACGGGGGGTGGGAGAGGGAGAGGAGGAAGAAGAAGAAGCAGCAGCAGCAGCAGCAGCAGCAGCAGCAGCAGCAGCCGCCGCCGCCGCCGCCGCCTTGTCGGTAGGGAACAGCGGCGGTGGCTGGTGTGGGGCCGAGCCGGTGCCCGGAGATAGGGAGACCCCTCGGCATGCAGGAAGGTGCAGAGCTTGGGGGGCGGGGGGGCGGTGTTGGAGGGGCTGGGAACCCTTTTTTGATCCGAGAGAGGTAAAACAGGGGAAAAAAATACAACGAGCAAAGTCGGGAGGCGTTTGCTACATTACGTAATTGGTTTCCTTTGCGCTGTTCTCGCACTTATTTGCACTGGTTTGGGTCGGCACTGGTTTTTTAACACCGCGTGATTCGAGCCCCTTTACACGTGGGGCTGTGCTGCGAAGCAACTGAGGACGGGCCCCAACCGCACGTAGGGCAGCTCTGCTAACACTGTTCTCGATGTCCTGGTTTCCTTCGTGTGTTTTAAGTGTGCGGGCTCAGCACCTCTATCCTCTCGTGACATTGCCTCTCCCCGTGTGGGTGAGGGATTTATTGTGGGCAAAACCTGATGTGGACTCTGATACTGAGCTCGCCTCTGTGAAAAGCCTACTTTGGGATAGCCTTTGATTTTATGGTAGCAGCAGGAGGTGAGCGAGATGGAGGAAGACAGTGATAAACCGTAGTCGGTAACGCCTGGTAGTTTGGTTTTTTACTGTTCACATTCCAATGTGATAGCTCAGGAGATTTTTTTTTTTTTTTTTTTTTTTTTTTAGAAATATCCTGTAGTCTGAGTCATGTTAGCAAAGCCAAGATGGCAAAACTGCATTTTTGTCACCTACTGGAGTGCTTCCCTTAATACTATCCCTTGTAGACTCAGAGTAGAGTTCAGCTTTTGGCCTTGGCATATTTTTGTGCATGTTTAGCTGGAGCAGCTCTGCAAGGCATTGTGTTTACATCAGTTCAGAAATGCAGTTTGACTGCACAGCAAAAAAAAATTCCTGCTTACCAGCTTCTCTGTTCTTGGACTTGCCCAACCAGAGTGACCATTCAAAGCTTGGGTATCAAATCGTGGAGAGATGCTTGTCCCATCTGCCTGGATTCCATCTCTCACATACAAATGTGTGACTGGCAGGATTTTTAATCTGAGCCTAGGCAGTTCTCATGCTGATCTTCCTCATTCACCTTTACTCTCTCAAAAATACCTTAATTTTAAGTATAGCTCGAGGTCCTACAATCAATCAGGTGTGGTACATTGGTAATAGCAGCTGCATGGCTCAGTAGTGCAATAGTGAGAGAGTAGCACCAGTGCCTCTAAAAAGCTCATTCTGGTTAAGCTCCCTTGGAGAGGGAAGGGGAGTGTCTTACTCTCATGCAAGCAGCCTTCAGATAACAAGCTGTTGCCATATCTTTCTGGGATCTGTGTGCTTTTTGCCTCTCGGAGTCCCAGACAAAACCACTCCAACGCTGCTGGCTCATACTGGTGCTTGCAGCAGGCTGGTGTTGGAAAAACACAATCTGTTTTCTTTGCACAGTGTAACTCGTAGCTGATTGCTGGGGGGGGGGGGGGGGGTTTGAAGAAGATTGTTGCTTCTCAGTCAATGAAAAAAAAAAGTTTGATTTTTTTTTTTTTTATTTTTTTTTTTTTAATTTTCAGATCTTATCTCACCTGTCAAAATGGAGCTTGACATCCAGTGTGAGGAATTGAGCCCATCCAGATGGGCTGAACTTCTCTCCACAATGAAATCCTGCAAAACCATCAGGTAGTAACTAGTTGCGTATCATCTCTTCTAAGTAAGAACTGTTGCGTTTCTCTCCTGTGTTTTTCAGCTGCAGAACTGTTGACCTGTGACTTAGACATTGCACAGTTACAGGAATGATTCTACCTATTTTTATCCAGAAGGTTAATTTAAAGGGGGGAGAAAACCCCAACCCTCTTGCAAAGTTTTTTCAGCTACAGGTAAGCATCCTTTGGTATGAAGTAATGCTGTCCTTGTTCTGTGGTGTGCCATAGAACTCAGGTAGGTAATGTGGTTATCTAAACATTTGACCACTATTTTGGTAATTCTGTCTTTATCTTTCTCCCTCAAGAGAGGGAAGACATCTCTCTGAGCTCATTAGATTGCACACTCTCTGGGCTGCAGGTCAGATGCTGTCAAGTAACTGTTACTTAATAGTCACACACAAGCCACATATCATCAGCTTTTAATTCTTCACTTGGCCTTCGAAAGTACCTGCCTTGTGTGTTGAGGGAACCATTTCCTAGAGTGTAAGCTATATAGGACAAGGTTCAGAAGAGTTGTTCCTGCACTCTTCCCTCTCTTCTGGTTGGGAATTCACAGCCCACAGGCTGGCATTGTCTTGCTTGGGCTGGAGAGGATAAGCCACTTAAGCCAGCGATGGCTTGGAGGATATCAGGCAGGTTGAAAGTGACTTGCTTTTGTTTTGCAAAGGAGCTTTTTGCAGGCAAGCTTCATGGGCCTGACTGACTTCCCAAGGTCTGCCTTGGATGGCAGAAGGCAGTGGGACAGTTGTCTCCTGGGTAGAGGCTGGGCTGCTCAAGATATAGCGGATGAGAGCAGCTGCGGCAGGGATTGTTAATCAGTGTTGAACGTGATTGCATTGGGAGCTAAGTCTTCTTGCCAGAGGGAGGGAATAAGCCTACTAGAGCCTTGGTTTTCATAGGGCTGTCTAAGGAGAAGTGACCAGGCAACTTTTGGCAGTCCTGGCTGTGCCTGGGGCTGTAGGGTTCTTCATGACACCTCCCTTTTGCCCCATGTCTTTTCTGCCTCCCTGTACACCTCCCTGCCTGTCCTGGGCTCCAATCCTTTCCTTGGCTCTCCTTCCAATTCAATTCCCCCTCCATCAATTTAGCAACAACTAGAAAAATGCTGATGTCCAGGGGGAGAAGCCACTGCCATGCTGCAAACTCGTGATTTGTGTACCGAGAGTGGTGCCAGAGACATGCAGACTGGCATGACTCACCTACACGAGACCAAACTGCCGATGGATGTCTCTGGGGCTGGCTGAAGACCCAGCTTGGCTGGTCTCAGTGCAGAACCAGTCTGACAGCCTGTAAGCTGGCCTCTGGTTAGAAGTGGCTTCAGACGCCAGGCAGTTGTTTGCTATCAATGTTTAAATGAAGGTGCATCCTCCTGCTGAAGCCCTGCTGGGTTGGGGGCATGACTTGAGTCACGCGCTCTCTTCTGCACAGCTCGGAGGTGGTGCATGGCTGGGGGAACTGCCGTCCAGCGCCTCCTGTGCTGCAGCCCTGCAGAGAGAGCACATCTTGGTTTGGGCCACGCACATACTTAGAGAAGCATCCCAGGCACCGCAGAGGAGTATATGGTCCACTTTGCTTCCATGGGGAATGCTCCAGCCAGGGAGAACAGAGCAACCCTGAGGACTAAAGTGCTCCCTCTCTCCTTCTTTTTCAGGCTGGATGACTGCAATCTCTCCAGCAGTAACTGTGAGGATCTCTCCTCCATCATCAATACAAATCCATCCCTCACAGAGCTGAACCTGAACAACAACGAACTGGGAGATGCGGGCATTGAACACCTGTGTAAAGGGTTGCTGATGCCAAGCTGTAGCCTACAGAAGTTATGGTAAAGCCCCATTGATTGCCTTGCTCTAACATGCTTGCAGTCTGCTGCAGGTGAAGTCATGAGGCAAACTAGTATGTGATGGTAGTAAGAGCCGTGCCAATGCACCTCAGCAATTACCTAGGTCAGATGGTTGGAAAACCCAAGTAGTTTTTATCTAAGTGGTATATTTATTGGAAGACTCCAGATCATCAGTCTGTCTTCCTTTGTCTTCCAGCACCGAGGGAGGGACAGGTAGTGTTTTCCCAGCCAAGTGAAGGCTTTCTGGGGACTTTCTTTAGAAGAGGTAGCAGATCTTCCCCCAGCCTAGGCAGCTGGATTATCTGTTTAGGCCAGTTTAAACAAAAGGATGACCACAGAGGGCCCCACTGCCATCAGCACATACCTGACATTTTGACAAATGCATTTTTCAGAGGGCTCTTCTGCCAGGTGTAAGCACAGCGTTTAGCATCTGGTCCAGTTTGCTTGCTTCTTTCTCTAGGAACCAAGCAAAAGGGAGTTCTTGTGAGCCTTGATGTTTCAAGAGCTGTCAGTCTTTCTGCACTCTACCAAACTGGCTCTGCCTCAAGCCTTGTCTTCTCAGCTGGGCAGGGCCAGCTTGGCTCAAGACAGCATGCTTTGCAGAAGCACCAGCGCTAGTATTAGTGGACTTCCCTCAGTGACCATGGAGCAGGAGCTTTAGTCAAAGCCAGTGGCTGCTGCCCCTGCTCCTCAGTGACCCTCAAAATGATGCTACCTTATCTGTCCAGCACCTTTTCTGCAGGATACTGGAGTCCTCCAGCTCCTGAGGTGGGTCTGGGATCTTCATGACACTACCTTGTGAAAATTATTTGCCTTGTATATCAGATATGCCTGCTTCAAAGTCCCTGTGCCCCCTGCAATGAGGACTTGCTGACAAATAGAGGGAAAGTTGATGGTGAAGCTATTCAAACTGCAACTTTCTGTTGGGCCTTCAAGAAATAACTGTGATACTCTGTACTGGAAGACTAACACAAGTAATTTTTCAGAGAATTTGTCTTGCGCTTCAAACTTCTCCACATGCTTAAGTAACAGCCTGGATTAGGCTGTTTTAGTTGTATAGAAACATAATTGCCCATTTTGGCATTCTGGTGAGGTGCCTTAGGGAATAAAAGAGCAACCAAACCCAAGTCAAACTTAGTACCGCCATGCACAACACCTCTCCGTTGCCGGGAAGTCTTGTCCGATAACTCTAAACACCCCATAGCAATACCAGCATGGTTCCTACACAACCAGCGTGAGTGCTGAAGGATCAGCTTCATAGATCCTTCTTGTAGTATACCATTAGATTTCTAAATGATATCCAGGGATTTAAGCCAAGTTGAATGAGATTTTTATTTTTAGCTACTCTCGATCACATTTCCAGAGGGGGCAAGAAATTGTAAGATGCCATTGCTTTATCTCTGGGATAAGCCTCATGATGATTAAAACGCTTCTATAAAGCAGATGCAGTTCTACTTAATGTAGGGTGGATCCATCTTCTTCTAGAGGTGGTATATGAGCAATTACACGGAAGGAAGCATGGGAGCTATTGTTCATGCTACAGGTATAATACTAGCTGATAAAATATTTTGGCACACTGGTAAAATAGTACTAACCTGGACATACTGTGTTCTAGAGGGTTACGCACTGTCAGTGCCATGGCATCCTTTCCAAGCTCAAACCGCAGTAGATGTGTGTCTCTAAGAAGAGCCTCTGTAATTCTGGGGGTGCACTTCCCTCACCCCAGTTGCCTCTCTCCTTCAGGCTGCAAAACTGCAATCTGACAAGTGCCAGCTGTGAGACTCTCAGCTCCGTCCTCAGTGCACAGCCGTCCTTGACAGAGCTGCACGTAGGTGACAACAAACTGGGAACTGCTGGAGTGAAGGTGCTGTGTCAAGGGATGATGAACCCCAACTGTAAGCTGCAGAAGCTGCAGTAAGTAGTCACTGGGCTCTTTTGGTCATCAGACAGGTCATGCTTGTCTTTCTCTTGAGAAAAGCGGGAGTTTTGTTGCCAGATAGGAATTTCTTCTTGTTTTATCTGAAATTGTGTCATGCTTATTCATGCTGATAGGTCTTGTGGGTTTGTAAGAGCTGGGTGTCTATTCCCAGAGGCTTTTTTTAGCCCTCGTGACAGTGGTGGCTGTTAATGCAGGACCTCTGAGACACCCAGGAAAAGTCTGATTCTCCTGCACATAGTCCTTGTTTTACAGCTGAGTGGGACCCAGGTCTATTTGCAGCCCCCAGCTCCTCCCAGGAAGGCTTGGTGGTGAGGCTGTGTGATGTGTTGCAATGCAAAACAGAGTTGTATGTTCAAGGCAGCCTGGCATTGGTTTAACGGAGGACTAGTGTAAAAATGGGGTGGGTAACTAGTCTTGCTAGGGTCCTCTGGGGTCTAGTTTAAGAATCAAATGCTTCCTGAAATGAGCAGGGAGACGCTGTTAAAAACTCTTATGGTTATCTCTGTTTTCATGTGTTGCGTGGTCTCAACTCATGTTGGCATGTTTTCTGCCCTGGCTAACACACACTTTGCCCGGCTGATGTCTTGCGGATAGTGGGATGTGGTGAAGACGGTTGTTTTACCCCTGGACTTCTTCTCTTCTCGCAGGCTGGAGTATTGTGAACTCACAGCTGATATTGTGGAAGCTCTCAATGCTGCTCTGCAAAGCAAGCCCACCCTGAAGGAGCTCAGCCTGAGTAACAACACGCTGGGAGATACAGCTGTAAAGCAGCTGTGTCAGGGACTGGTGGAGGCAAGCTGCAACCTGGAGTTACTACAGTAAGGAAGAGCTGGTCATCTCTAACTGCAACTAGTCTTGCTGCTAGTCATACCATCCATAAGACAGGAAAAATTGTCAGGAATGCCTGAAATTCAGGCCAGATTTTTTGCTGGCTCAGATTGCTGTAGCTGGAAACTGCAAGCAAATGTCTGGGCCTTTCAGTTTTGGGGTTTTTTGACCGTTTTTTTAGCATGTGAGTCTGAGCTCACTCTTCTGCCTGTTGGTACAGTGTGAATGTGTACCCCACATAAGGGGTGCAATTACAAGGGGTGACTGCTCGCCAGTATCTCGGAGCAGAGGAGCAATCACCCTCAGTGGCTCCAGTTCTTACCCTTGAATTACCAGCCAAATGAGTATATTTATTCAGATCCCTTTTATGCTTCAAAACAGAGATGCTGGATTTGGCCTCCTATCTGGTGTAAAGCCTGTGAAGGGGTTTAGGGGAGAAGCCCAATTCATTTTATCTTGCCCCTGTAATTCAGCGGGGTTTGGTTGCCAGGGACTCGCTGTGTGATACACCCAAAAGTTCCTCTTAGAACAGACAGTCGATATAAAGGGGAGTTTGGTAAAAATGATCCTTGTGTTAATGGATGTGAATGGGTAGGTCAGAGTAAAAATGCCCTGCAGCCTTGCGGAGCGCAGGAGCAGTGTGTTGCCTCACCCAGAGCCTGTCTAGGATTCCTGTATCATCTCTGAGCCTTGCAGGGTCTAGCAATGCCCAGCTGAGCTGCACTGGTTTGCAGCAAGGAACCAGCCCGTAGACCCTCCTCAGCCTGAACTGGGAGCGTTGGGGTGTATTTAACACAGCGGGTCTGGAGGAGCAACTCCAACTGTGCTTTTTTTCTGCAGCCTGGAGAACTGCGGCATAACCAGCGATAGCTGTCGGGAGATCAGTGCTGTTCTCAGTAACAAGTCATCGCTGATAGATCTCTCTGTGGGGGATAACAAGATTGGGGACTCTGGTCTGGTTCTGCTGTGCCAAGGACTGATGCATCCTAACTGCAAAATCCAGAAGCTATGGTAAGGGTAGGCAGAGGTTACTTAAATCCCTCTTGCAGCCTCTGAGCTATCTACATTGTGCTGCTGGTTTGCTCCTAAGCAGAAAGTTTCTCAGTTACACCCCCTAGTGAAACAGGAATGTCTCTACTGCAAATTAGCTACTTCTGAAAACTGTGTAGAGGACACTGTGAATGAGCAGGACCACGCTGAAATTGCTTGGGTCAAATTCTGGGGAAAGGGTGAATGAAATTTGTGATGGTGTTGTCTTGGCTTCCTGTTGAGTTATCTGTCTACTAGAATTGCATGGTCCTATTTCATTTTTTTGTGCTACAAACAGAGCTTTTGGTGCAACGGATGGAAAGTAAGGAGAAAGCTGTGTGGTATGATGCCTGAATAGGTTTTGTAAATGTTGTGGTTTAACCCCAGCCAGCAACTAAGCACCACGCAGCCGCTCACTCACTCCCCCCATCCAGTGGGATGGGGGAGAAAATTGGGAGAAAAAAAAAAAGTAAAACTCCTGGGTTGAGATAAGAATGGTTTAATAGAAAAGAAAAGAAGAAACTAATAATGATAATGATAACACTAATAAAATGACAACAGTAGTAATAAAAGGATTGGAATGTACAAATGATGCGCAGGGCAATTGCTTACCACCCACCGACCGACACCCAGCTAGTCCCCAAGAGGCGACTCCCCCCCCCCACTCCCCCCAGTTCCTATACTAGATGGGACGTCCCATGGTATGGAATACACCGTTGGCCAGTTTGGATCAGGTGCCCTGGCTGTGTCCTGTGCCAACTTCTTGTGCCCTGGCTGGGCATGAGAAGCTGAAAAATCCTTGACTATAGTCTAAACAATACTGAGCAACAACTGAAAACATCAGCGTTATCAACATTCTTCACATGCTGAACTCAAAACATAGCACTGTACCAGCTGCTAGGAAGACAGTTAACTCTATCCCAGCTGAAACCAGGACAGTAAAGGTTAGAAGAAAATGAGATGATGTAACCAGAAATTCAGAATACTAAAATAGGACTCTATTTTCTAATCTAAGTCATTCTTGGGCGAAAATAATGGTTTTTTCTTCCCTGCAGGTTATGGGACTGTGATCTCACAAGTGATAGCTGTAAAGATCTCTCCAGACTCATCAGTACAAAAGAGACCCTCACAGAGATCAGTCTGATAGACAATAACCTGAGAGATTCGGGGATGGAAATGCTGTGTCAGGCGCTCAAGCATCCCAAGTGTAAACTCCAGGAGCTATGGTGAGCTGCTGTCAAGTTTCACATACCCACTGCCTTCTTTGGAGACCTCACTGAAGAAAGATATGGATGCAATAATGCCCACCAGACAGATCCTCAGTTGCGATGGTTCCACAGACAACTCATGCCAGTTATTACCTAAAGGATTTAGACTTACGGAGCTAAAGGGATTTGCATTTCTAAACTTGTAGACACTTTGAAGTTCTGCCCCATAGTCATCCTATTATAAGCAATAGGAGACCAAGCATCACTTGCAGAGCTTCTGTCTAATATATTTTATCGTGCAATAAATGGCAGCTAAGAGACTTTTGAAGTTTGAAAAGCCTCATGTAATAGCAAAATGAGTGCTGTGATCAGATATCTCTGGTTCTTCACTGGATCCAAGCTCTCTCATTGATGAGCCAAAAGAAGGCTCTGATGACATAAACTGTTCTCAGCATCCTCTCTGCTGACAGTGTTACATTTTAGGCTAGGATGATCTGGTATGACGTAGCCAGGAGAGGAAAATTGTTCTTCCACATAGAACTTGAACAAGCAGCACTTGAATTTTCCTACATTGCAAGTTCAGCTCCAGCCCTCAGCTGCATTCTTCCCCTGCACTGGTGGCCTGGGAGTTGATGAGGTGCCTCAGGAGTGCACAGTGGAGCTGAGAGTGACTCTGAGAGCAGCACACTTCATCTCTGATGATTCTTATGGTTTATGGGCATGTGCCTTTCCTAGGTGCTCGCTCTGAGACAGACATCCCTAATATGAAGAGTGGGAGAGGTGCTGCTTAGAAAGGATTGAGCAGACAGGGTGTTGAGAGGAGTACAGTGATTGTGGGAAGGCTTTGCTTCCTCTATTCCCACTGTCTGGGCTCCTGTGAAGCAAATGTGAAGAAGTGAACAGTGCCTGTTACTCTTTAGATTCCCCCTATCTAGATCTCATGTCACTTTTGCCTTGCAGGATTAGGGAGTGTGGGCTCACAACCGCTTGCTGCAAGGCCGTCAGCTCTGCTTTCAGCGTGAACAAGAGCTTGAAAGTACTGCACATGGGCGAGAACAAGTTGGGAGATGCAGGTGTTGAACTTATGTGTGAAGGGCTGCTGCACCCCAACTGCAACATCCAGTCCCTATGGTAAGGTGCACACTCAGAAGTCATCATCTTTCTTGCTGTGTTACCCTTCCAAGAATGGCATGCAGAGAGAGGAAGATAGCAATAGATCATAGCATGGTATTTTTTTGCTCACATGAAACAATTTACGCCACACACTTATGTTTAACTAGTCCACTAGCAAGTAAATGGGAGCTACAAGCGCTTCCATGTATCTTGTCACTCATGGTCTCTTGCAAGTGCAGGCTGTCACCCATGCGAAAATGCATTCATAGCCATCCACAGGTGCTCTTCCAGGTGCAGAACTGAAAGTGCACGTACCTTCAGGATCTAAAGCAAAGTGTGGGAAGGCTGGAGGGATCTTGCTGTGTTCTGTGAGCTGCTTGCTGTAGAGCTTCCTGTGCCCTTCTCTGAACTTGCCCACAGGGCTTCTCTCAGGTGGGACACTGAGATGGAGAAACTGCTGGTCCAGGTCTGGCGTGTTAATTCTCGTGCCTGCCAGCTGCAGTGCAAGGTCTGCCTGAATTCACCAGTTGGGTCCTGCTTCCCATAGTCTCTATGGGTGCCAGCACAAGCGCTGGTCCAGCAGTAGGAGCAGGAGGCCAGCTGGAGCATCACCTCCAGCCCTGTAGTGGGACTCGCCTTCCCCATCTGCCTGTTGCCTTCCCAGGCAGGCACCGAGCTCAGGACTGGCGTGGCTGTGGCCTGCGTGATGCTTGGGGCACCATGCTTGTCTCCTCCGTGCCATTTGACAGAAGCCAGAGCTGCGCTCCAATGCCTGAGACTCGCAGTGAGTGAGTTGAGCAGATGAGTCATGGGAGACATCAGTAAGACTTGAGGTCTCTGCCCAGAAAGATGTGTTTGCTGACCAGTTAAAGCTACTTGGCTCTCAGCTGAGAGGCCTCTGTTGCTCTTTCTAGAGAGATGCTTGCAAGTCTCAACTTTAGAGATGATTTATGATCAGTTTAAATCAAAGAGAAGATTATGCATGATGTTGAAGTTGGGAATATCTTCTTAGGGTTCCTTCTCCCCCTGCAGCCACACGCCATTAAGCTTTAGGGAGGACTTTTAGGTGTTCAGCAGTCACCACGAGAACAGCTGTCTTTGTGGGAAGACCACGGACCAACCCCTGCTGATGTCTTGGAGATGCCAGCCTAATGGGGATCTCTGGTCCATGCAAGGGATGTCTGTGCCTGTTGCCCGAGAGTGGGCTGGGGGGCTGGTTTCTGGAGCCAGTGCTTACCGCACTGGCCTCTCCCTCCTCTACCATGCAGGCTGGGTAATTGCGATCTCACGGCAGCCTGCTGTGCAACCCTCACCACTATCATGACTAACAAGCAGTGCCTTACTGAGCTGGACCTGAGCTACAACCCTCTGGGAGATGAAGGCATCAGGAAGATCTGTGAAGGTTTGAGGAATCCCGGCTGTGGCGTGCAGCAGTTAATGTGAGAGCTGTTTGTGGTCCTGCTTGTGTTGTCCCTGGGAGGTCCTGGGGGGCTGCGGGGAGGGGGCTGTGAGCACCAGCTCTCTGGGAATTGCACCTGAGGGCAAGTGGTGACCCGGGGTGGGGGTTAAATGCCATCTGCATGTTGCAAAACACCCCCTTGTCCCTTCCAAGTGACGTGACCTCGGTGCCTGGATCTGTTTTGGTCCATAGCGCCCAAGAGCAAGGGGAAGGTGCTGCTGGGGAGGGAGTAATAGGGCCCGATGTTGTAAAGCATGTTTCTGGCTGTTGGGCCAGACTCTCAAACCTAGACGGGGCCCTTCCTGTTATACGATCTTCCCATACCAGCCATTTGTGCATCTTTCTCTTTTCCTTAATGGGAGGATGCTTACTAAACCAGCGTGTCTTTTTGTTTGGGTGTAGTTTGTACGACATTTACTGGAGTCCTGAAGTGGATGATGAACTGAGAGCCCTGGAAGAGTCCAACCCTGAAGTGAAGATCATTTCATGAGTGGTGACTGCCTACAGAGCAATGTCAAAGCAATGTCCTTTTCTTAATCTGAACTTTTTCATACATAAAGCTGATTAACTTAATAGAGAATTTGCTTGTACCAAAAATGTTTGTTGATTCCTTGAGTAGGTGTCCAGGGAGCTGATCAACCTTCTGTGCATCTCTGGATGTACTAACTCCAAGGCTCATGAAAGCGTGGTACATTTTCACTGCAGCATTACTATCCGTGAAATAAACAATTACTGGGAATAAACAATTACTGGGCATCTTCTAGAAGTGGGTCTCTACCCTTTAGGAGCTCTTTAATCCTATAATCTTTTCTAATGCATTAGTCAGGCTTTAAAGGGAGCTCCTTTCCAAAGGCAGGAGAAGAACTACCTACTGTATTATTACTGGGTGGTGCTTTTGCAGGGTCTCTGGGGAAGGCTCTCTAAAAAAACAAATGATTTTAATCTAAAATGGAGCTCTCCCCTGCCTTTCCCTAGAAAGTTCTTGGAAAAGCAGTGGTGGCCAAGGCACTAGAGAAGAAAGAAATGAGCAGCTTATCAGCTGCATAACTTCAAAATCGGTGTCCCTTGAAAAGTGATTTTCCTACAAACAAAAGATGCTGTGTGCATTTCTGCCAGTATGGGAAATGATTAAATGGTTTGATATGTTTGCTCCAGCAAGAGTGGTTCTACAGGAACTTTTATTAAAGTCTGTTTGCAAATAATTAAATGCTTCATTTTTCTACTTAGAAAAATAAGATATATCTGTATATTTCTACTTTAAAACCAATCCATCACTTCTGAACTACAATACTACTAAAACCTTGTTTCACATGTTTGCTTTTGGTAAGTTCCTAGCTGAACCATGTCAGGAGAAGATCTTGGTCAAGGCCTTAGGTGGACAGCAGCCTAGGAGACATTCCCCTGGTTTCAGGAGACACTGACTGGTTTTTCTTGCCCAGTCAGAGTTTTAATAAACCTTGTTCTAAGGAAAAATGCAGCTGTTGCACACCTAAAACACAAAAGAATGAACGTAGTTTAAAAATGTAGGCGACAAACCTGGCATTGCCCTGCGGCGGCCTTGCAAGAGGAATGCCGAACACATCCTGTTCCCCAACATCTCTCTTCCTAGAGTGGTCACTTAGTGTTCTGTTCACTTGCAAATCCTGCCTGGGCACCCAAGTTAAAGGTGTCCTCCAGGCTTTGGCTTGTGGTGCTCACATGCTCATCCCATAGAGGCTGTAACTGGCTTTTCTTTGACTTAAGGAAAGCTTTGATCTAAGCATAGTTTCTACAGTAGCCTTCACAAATCTCAAATGGTGCCTGACAAGTAGCTTACATGTGTCTTGAAGCAGGTGTGAAGGATAGGATTTGTTTTTTCCTCAATAGACATCTCTTGAGGATGCCCAAAATGCTAAAAAGCCATGGCTTTCTGCTTTGAGAGCTATTTGGTCTTCTCCATCGAGGGCAGAAGCAGTTCTTGTGTTTTAAAACCTACACATCCCGAGGGGCTCTTAAGTAGGCTTTTCACATTCATGGTCTCTCCTGGACTTGGCACGCATGGGCTCGTTTCAAGCTGGGGGAGAAGATAGGGCTGAAGAGGGGCCAGAGCACGTGTAGGGGGAGCCACAAAAATCAGGCACTGGGCTGGGTGTAAGGACAGCACTCAAAAAATTTCAGCAAATATCAGAAGTGGACTTCTGAGAGTACCTGGTGTGGTAGATAATAGAAGAGGTGTTCCAAGAGGGAAGTGGAGGTGCTCCTAGGCTGCTCCTGAAGCAGGTTGTGGTCAGGCAGGTTGGAGGTGAGATAGTTTGCAGGCAAATCCTCCCTTGCCCCTATCTAGCCACAGGATGGGCTGATGACTGCATCAACCAAAGTCAAACCTGGGCCAAACTAACCTGCAGCCAGCACCCGCGCATTGGCAGGACATGTTTCCCGCAGCATCCCCTGTGCTGGCTACCCAGGGGGTGGCACTCTCCCCTCGCACTGCAGCGCAGCCAGCCTCCAGCCCTGCCATGCCTGGAAAATGCCTCTTCTTCCTCCGCTGCAGGCAGAGGAGCACTAAGAGGGGTCTGCCACCGTGGCCCCACTGCAGGCGTTCAGCCTCTGATGGCACCTTCCTACCTGGGGATAAACCGCACATCTGCCTTGGTTCCTGGAGTGGTTTTGCATTCCCTGCAAAAATGCAGACAGGATTTGGAAAGATCTCTGCAGCACACGCCACTTGTCCAGTCACCAGCTTCAGCAAGAAAAACCACAGAGCCGTATTTTGCCATCTCGAGTTCAGAGCATCTCAGGTCAGGCCAGCCCAGCAGAGCTCTGCAGGTCCACCCAGGATGAGGAGGAACCTGTGCACCCAGATCACATTGCTGTGCTTTAGGACAATGTGAAGTCTTGTGTTTGGCTCTAAAACACAGATATAAATCCTGGGATCCAGGAGCAAGCCCCTGTAGCAAGAGACACTTGTGCTCATAAACAAGACTGAAGCAGGGATTTGTATTCCTAGAAACTCATCTGGTTTTATTTGTCTATTAGTTGGCCAACTCACTTCCCTGACAAAGCTTGTCATAACTGTAAACTTGGGAGAGTTGAAAGACAGAGAAATTTGCTCCTGCATTTTATGTGTATGGGTCTTCACCATTTTAAGCTAAAATGAGTAGGCAGTAATTAAGTCACAAACCTTTCATGTGGACTAGATAGTAGGCTGGCAGTCAAAAACCTTGCTCATACCAGGTTCACAGCTGGAGCGCTCAGCAGCTCCTGGAATGTTGCAGTCACATTCTGGTTGTCAGTCAGGGCAAATGGTCTGACCCACTGTACCAGTGGCTCGCAAATACTGACTTTCTACTAGCAAGGATTGAATTTCACCTAGTATAATGAAGCTTAAAGATAAAATTATGCAGCCAAAATAGAAGGTTAAGAAATCCAGGTATGACTTTCAGTTTTAAGCAAATACTAGAAGCTTAAAAGGCATGCCCCCTTGAGATCAAATAGCAGAGAACCTAAATCCAGAGAGAGCAGGTTTGTATTTTAGATCCCAGTAGCAGCAGCAGTGTGTTAGCATGTGTTAAAGCTTCAGGTTTCTGCTAGTAGTTTAGGATTCTGCAATAAACTTAATTTTTCACTCATCACAGCATATGATCTTGAGCAGTGAGGTCACAGTGTTCCAGTTAACGTTGCCAGAAGCAGTTAAGCAAACATTACCGGCCTCACAAACAGGTTATACCCCAACTAAACCTGCTACTTGCTTTGGAAGAGCATCATGTCATGGCTGCCCTGACACCCCTGACTGCTCTCTCACTGCTTGGGCTTTTCGGGAAGGAGCTCCAGCACAGCAAGGCCCCAGGCACCAGCTCCAAATAATACAGATGCTAACAGCAATTTCAGTGCTCCAGCTGGATCTGAAAGGGGAAATCAAGCCAACTGTGTTTGAAGGGTTAACCACAGCTCCCCCCTTTCTTTGAAAACAGTGCTTGCCATCTGAGTCACTCCCAATTCTCCACTAAAATAGTGTGAAAGGGAGTTACTTCTTGCCTGAATTCCCCTTTTGCATGGAAAATTATGATTTTTCGTTATAATTTCCAACCTAATGCTTCCTTTCTGTGTGCTTAGTTCCTCAGTCACCCCTTCCTCCCCAGCACCTCCTTTTCATTTCATCTCTTTTACCAATGGGGAAAACACACACTGAGAAAAAAAAACCAAACCCAAACTAAGAGGGAAGTCCCTCTCCCTATAAGGCAAGAAGAGTTCTGACCTACTTTACCCATTCCCCTGCTCACAGCTACACACAAACCACTGACACCTTGCATTTCTCCTCTTGGGGCACAGCATCACAGTCCCCTCCGTCCTCACTTCTCCTACTTGTCTGGCACCCACACCATAAATGTGAGCCAGTCAAATCACTCCCAGGTTGGCAAGGACTTACGAATTGACAGCTTTATGAATATGTGAGGTTGCTCTTGCCTTTCTCAGCTAAAGCCAGCTGCATCCACTAAGGGAGGAAATTCCTAGCAGGAGGAAGAAACGCACTGGGTCAGATGCCTGCATGGATGATAAGCCTTTCCAAGCCAGAGGGCTGGGCTGGTTTTGGCTGGGATAGAGTTAATTTTCTTCATAGTAGCTGGTATGGGGCTACGTTTTGGATTTGTGCTGAAGAGTGTCAATAGTCATACAGAAATGTTTTCGTTACTGCTGAGCATTGCTTGCACAGAGTCAAGGCCTTTTCTGGTTCTTACCCCACCCCACCAGCGAGCAGGCTGGGGTGCACAAGAAGTTGGGAGGGGACACAGCTAGGACAGCTGACCCCAACTGACCCAAGGGATATCCCAGACCATATGTCATCATGCTCAGCATATAGAGCTAGGGGAAGAAGAAGAAGGGCGGGACGTTTGGAGTGATGGCATTTGTCTTCCCAAGTCACCCTTAGGCATGATGGAGCCCTGCTTTCCCGGAGATGGCTGAACACCTGCCTGCCCATGGGAAGTGGTGAATGAATTCCTTGTTTTGCTTTGCTTGTGTGCACGGCTTTTGCTTTACTTATTAAACTGTCTTTATCCTAACCCATGAGTTTTCTCACTTTTACTCTTCTGATTCTCACCCCCATCCCACTGGGTGGGGAGTGAGCAAGGGGCTGTCTGGGGCTTGGTTCCCAGCTGGGGTTAAATCACGACAAGGGCAAATCGGTGACACATGGGATTTGGGACCATGTACCTGGGGGAGATGGAAATTTTAACCAGCCAATGTTGTATCACGGCCTATCTCATTTGAAATTAAAGGCAGGTATGCAGTGGGAGAAGTGAATTGTTGGCAGTTCCTCAAGCCCTTGAAGATGTTCCAGAGCAGACACTCAAAATTCTAAGATGGGCTGCCTATCAGCCTGGCACACGGCAGCCCATAATATCCACAGAGGCAGATAAAGCACCAGCACAGCTGTTGTTTGCACATGCATCCTACAAGAAACTCATGCAAATCCTCCATTGCTGTTTGCTGCTTCCTACTTCACTGGCAATGATTACCTCCCAAGAACCACAAGGTGTCATCAGGACGGTGCACAGACCCAAAGTATCCTGCAAAGCCAGCACTTCCCACTCTAACTTACTTCTTTACACTGTATGTATTGTTTTTGCCTTGTTTCACACTTCACTTACTTAGATGTACCCTAATTATGCTTTGCAGATAATTAAAGTACCTCTGCTTCTGGGTACAGAAATACTCCCCAGGCCATATTGTAATTGTCTAGGAAACATTACCTGCCTGTCATGACTTCTAGGTGTAGCTTGGCTGATTGAGCTCCTTGTAGCTGGGTTAGATCCATCAGCTCGTCTCTAATGTGCAGTAACCACAAATCAAGTAGTGAGGCTGCACTTGGAGATAATTAGAATATAAAGCACCAAAGAGTTTTCTCCATGGCACCTCCCACAATGAGGGAAAAAAATACTGTTTTGTTCATCCCTGACTGCAGTGGGGAGCTGCTGCTTTCTTCACAGCAGTCTCCCAGGGGATCCATTCCCCCTTCCGTGCCACAGTGTGCAAAGCAAATCTAAATTAGAAGTGCTATGTGGCATGCAGCCATGCCTCCTAACTACAGCAGGATCAAAGATAGCTATAATGCCAACAAGGTGGGTTAGAGTCAGCTAATTAATGGTCTGGGGAAGAAATCTGTCCGGATTTGGATGGCTTGATAGAGAGCAAGCAGAGGTCCCAAGGCTGGAGAGACAGAATGGGACCGATCCAAGGCTTCTCAGGGAAAATCATTGAAGCCCAGGTGGGGTAAGTAGTGAAAACCAGATGAGGGAGGAAGGAAAGCTCTGGAGGATGGTGTTCTACCTCCTTTCTCACCTCCCTCCCCAGTTCTTGGCCCTGTAATCTCCATGTAACTTAGCACCATCTTCTGAAAGAGAGGACCACTCCTGCTTTTCAAATGGCTCATTGCCTCTAAGTGTTTAAAGCATCTTTAGGCTCCTGGATTTCATGCCTGGCAGCCCTGGAAGGGTATGGGATGGCATTGGCACAGCTGACACTATGGACCTAGCTCCAGTAGTGTGTGCAGAGACTTCCCATTCACTACTGGCATCCAGCTGCAACAGCCCCAGCTCCAACACCCACAGGACATACTTGTCAAAAAAAAAAAGAGATCCTATTGCTTTGGAGAAAGAAAGGAGAGTTAAAACAACTGCACAGCAAAAGCAGATGAAAAGCATGCACTTTTAGCCCACTCATTTATCCTGTGCTTTTTATGGGCTTGCAAAGCTGGGAGGACTTCACATATCAATATGAATTGGTTTCACCAAGAGCAGCAAGGGGTTATAAATGCTCTCCTACAAGCATCTAGAAGCTCAGCCTTTCTCACTTGTGTCCTGCTGTCCAGAGCTTCATGTGGAGCAGCATTCACTGTGACCCTGACAGCTGGATTTTCCAAGTGGGCACCCAAAACAGCAGCCCTCCATGGTTTTGCTGGAGTTAATTAAGCAGCAGCCTCTCCACCACATTGTTCCCCACATACACCCTGTTCTGAGCTGGCTTCATCAATATTGGCTCCTGTCTTGCTGGCCAGGGTGGTAACTTGTTTTTCTAGAACAGCAAACCAATCTTTTATCATGTCACTGACGGCGTGGCATGCATATGCTCTCGGACAGCTCCCAAGGACTTGCTTTTATGCCATTTCTGAAGGTATGATTTTTAAGTTGCCCAGTGTTGAGTTAGGCACTTGGGAGGACCTGGAAGGGGATCCTCTTGGTTTTGCAGGGAAATACAGCGATGTCCCCAGCCTGTGAGACCCTGGCAGGGCTATTGATGCTCTAGCAAGGCAGCCAAGCTCCTTCTGGAGTTGCCTCTTGTGGGGCTGCAGCGCTCTTGGAGAGGGGCTTCCAAAAAGAGGAGAAGGGTAAGATGTTTTCTGTTACTGGCAGCATTGCAAATGTACGTGTGCAGGAGTGGCTGGTCTGCTGTAGGCTGTCATTCACAGGATGGGGAATGAGTGACAGCCTGGTTTAGGTGACGTGGTCATGGGGAGGACAGGGAGATGCACGTGCGGTTTCAAGCCTGTCCTGCCCCTGTGGCATGACAGCAGAGAAGTTGCTCACATTAGTGTGGTCCTGCTCGCTTAGTGATGCTGGGGCAGCTGCTGTCTTTATGCCAGACCTATTGCAAGGGGAAGCTGACTTTAATCAAGGTCCATGAGTGCTGGACTAGGCATGATGGTTACGGAGGAGTTCAACTGCACTGTGTGCTCTTATTTAAATATCTGCTATGTAATTCAGAATTTCTTAAAAGTAACTTCTGTCAGGTGAATGCCAGCCAGTTAATGAGTTTGAAAATGTGAGTGTCCACTGCCCACACAGAGAACTCAGTGATAGTTAACAACCTTAGGAGGCTTTTCTAGGACAAGCCAGTCAGTGCAGGGGTCTCCTCTCCCTCCCTTGCTCGCTCATGCCCTTACAAGAGAGCAGGCAAGACTCCTCTGCCTTCAGGATGTTATCGCAGGAGGATGTCAGGGTCTACTTGGTAACACCAAGGTGTCCTTGGCTCACAGATTCTCCAAAATCACCCTGTCCTGATAAAAGCCCACTCTGCACTGGCAGAAATGTGCTGTTCCCCTCACTGATGTGATGGTACCCTCGGCTCAATTACTGTTTCCCTTCCCCAAGACAGACATCCAATACTTCAAGCTCCCTGCTATTGTGTAAGCTGAGAGCATGCCCAAGGATCACAGATATGTGAGTCTTTGGGCAGCCGTCTGTACCGGTGGCTTTGTACCTGCTGGGTGAGCACAGAGTCATGATGGGCACTTGTATCTATGGGCAAAATCTGGTTATGTTCTTTGCCTGGAGGTCTTGGAGATCTGCTAGTGGAAGAAGGCTTAGATTCATAAGTGCAAGTGTGAGGACTGGTCAGCACAGGAGGAGGTGGTGTTGTAAGGCCCCCTGCTAGGGAGAAACTTCACTAGTCTAAAGACAATATTTCATTGCAGGTTAGTAGTGAGTTAAATTTCTTGGGCAGTTTCAAAAGCTCCTCTTAGTCCCATTTTTTTCCAGGAAGCAAATTATTGGGAAGCATTTATTTAGACTGAGATTTAGGTCTCACTCACAGAAGGATATTTCCGCTGGTCACCTTCTGTTCTTTGCTATTGCTTCATCTCCAGCAGTGATTGCTGGTAGTATGTTTCACAGTGCCCCAGCAGTTGCATAGGGTTCTGCATCAAAGGTACAGATAATAAACCACAACACCTCGTATGAATATCAACTTGTTCTGAGGTGAAGAAATCACGAATATTCAGGGCTTCTGTGCAGGAAATTTGACTAAACTGATTTCTGCTTTAAAGCTTGTTTTGGGATGCATAAACCAGAAGCAATTTCTTGGAACAGCTCTTATCTGAAGCTGGGCACTGTTTATTGGCTGCTCTTGTTTGCTAGAGGTGGGTAAAATGTTTGCTCCCTGGCAAGATTAGTGTTTAAATCTCACCTTAAGCAATCAAAAAAGACAGACAGTAAGTGCTATTCGCTACCAGATCTTTATTGTGAATGGATGTAAAGGCATGGATGGGAAGGGCTGCTCGAACATGAGCTCCCTATCTTTTCTCCTTTCCAGTTGGATTCAGTCCTCTCCTGAAGAGGGTGATAAAGCTCTTAAGGGATCCTTAACCCGATGGCACTGGGTGAATCCCTTCCTTCAGTCCTCATTTTGATTACTCAGGCTAAGCAAGGATGAAAGGCTATACCAGCCATAGCCCAACAGACCACCATTCATCTTGGAGCAAAACAACACAGACAGAAGCCCAAACTAAGCTGCTGTTTCTTCCTAGGACTGTCAGGTTCCTTCCAGGGGCGGATGACAAACTCTCCAGATCACTTTCTCCAAATTTCCAGAGACTTTCCCATGTCTCCCATCACAGAGACCCATCAGGCTCTCACACCTGCCCAACAGATCAACAAGTGAGCATCCTGGTCCTGCTTCTCCCTGTGTCTCTCATCCTTTTCCCAGTATCTCCTTTGGCTGCCTTAGACCTCTCAGACTTGCTCTACAAACCACAGCTCCTCAACTGTCTTGCTGCCTGAACAGGTCTGCAAATGAGTGGCACATCTGAAAGGTAGGCACCAAAATCTCCTTATCTGATGAAGCTGCCTGATAAGCCAACAGCTTCCTAACTACTGGCCAGCATGTTTCTCATCAGCTAGTCAAGCTAGTGACCTCCCAGATGCCAATGCCATCACACCAAGCCAGCTGGTCAGATGCTGATCCCATCAGCTGACTGGCTGAGCTAGGACTACCTAGCCTGGGAAAGGGTGGCTGAGGGACAGGAGAGAGGTCTGATGGCAAGAGTCTCTGGAGAGGGTGAACAGAGAACGACTCTCTGCTGTTCTCTCTCCAGTTCAGGATCTAGGCAATGAGAAAGTAAATCATCAGGTGAGAAGTCAGCTAAGTAAAGGAGATGATAGTTCTTGTGTTGGGTGGGCGAACTTCTTGGTAGAGGATACTGTGGAAGGTAGCATCTGACACAGCTTAAAAAGTCAATTGGATGAATAAATGGAAATAAAAAAAATCCACTGAGGCTTATCAGAAGCAAGTAAGGCCCTTAGCTGCATACTGCAGGAGGCTGAAGGAACATTTTGGGGGAAAATATCATTGGGTGCTTACCCTGGTCTTATACTGTCCCCAAGCATCTGCTGCCAGGCATTGTCAGAAGGCGATAAACAGAAGGTCAAGTAACCTGGAGGCAGCCAGCAGTTGTGAAGCAGTGCTATATGGAGGGCAAGGAAGCAGGCCGAAAAAAAAATTGTGGGAAAATCACAGGTGTATCACATTTCTAGTGGCTTTTCACCTGGGAAGACCATAAGCTGCCTTGTGAATAGCTCTGGACAAAAGCAGGGCAATCCAGCAGATGCCTGTTTGTGTGGCAATGGTGAGGACAGATCTGTGACAATGTGGTACTGACCCTGTGAGCACAAGCACAGGTAAATGACATTACCGACAAGTCCCTATGAGATCCACAAGATTAATTTTGTACGTATGGGTCTGAGCTGCAGTTCATCCATGTGTACAGACCTTTTCCTGCTTGGCTCATACAATGTGGAGAAGGAATAGTAGCAATGCTGAGCCCTTCTTTCTCTCTCTTGGAGGAACAAGACATGGTACAGAAGAGCTCTGTCATGCTCAACTTGCACAGCTCGCAGATGCCCTTTTCCAATACCTGGAAGTAAGGGATCTTGGCATTAGCTATCCTCTTGTGCCTGGTGGCCCTGCCCATCTTAATTTGCCAGACATGTCAGCTCCAGGAACACAACAGAACTGGAATAAGTAAGTATGGGGCAACAGTGCTCAGCACCCACCGGGAGCCTGTGTTTCTGCCACCCTTTCCTCTCAACGAGCATCTTCCACCCTGGGCCAAACACAGGAACTGAGCAATGTCCTCAGCTTTTATGCTTCCATTTACCACCATTTCTGTGATAGTCACTCTGTGGCAAGCTGCATGTCCAAGATCTCCATTACCTGATTCAAGACAGGTAAGGGTCCAGGTTCCTCTTGCTAAAATTAAGTTGGCTCTGTGTGCAAGAAGACAAGAGGTGGGAAACAGGGGCAGGTCACCTGTCCTGGTTGTTAGCTGCAAGGGGAAGAAACAAGGCACACATTACAGGATCCCACAAGCACATCCTGCCCATACAGTTGTTGTAGCCTTGCTACAGGCCAGCTGCTTCTTCACCAGGCCAGACACATAAGCATGGCTTCTTCTGCTCACTCCAGCCCAAATGTTATCTCATGCCCCAGGTAATGCCAGGCTCACTCACTCTTCCTCACTGTCCGCAGTTCTTCCCAGCCTCCTGTCACCCAGACTCAGCAACCCCACTCTGCTTGGATGGCTTTTACAAAGTAAAATAAAATAAATTCTCTCTCCCACCTGCTTGTCCCTCCTCTTTCCTTCTTAGCTGTGCAAGGTCACAAGCCGTGACCATGGCTCACCCCTCTTCTCTTGTCCAGAAGCATCAGGCCCAAGTGCCATCTGAGCACAACCTGCTAGACTGCTCCGAGATACACTTTTATTGTAAGTAGGTCACAAGACTGTCCCAGAAAGTCTAAACTCTACAGTATTCACACCAGGTGGTCAGTGCCTGCACCTGCACGATGCCAATGTTAACACCGGACCCTTCAGCAGGTCCCACTAACAAGACCTTGCTGATGACAACACTATCCCTGCAGGAAGATTGAGCAAGGCCATGGGATCCACTGTCCTCCTACCCACACCCTAGGTGGTGGAGGAAGAAACACTTGCCACTGAACTGGGATCTTTCCCAGCTGGACTAACCCTTCCCTCCAGGACAGGGCTATGCTCAAACTAAAGCAAATGTAAGTGTAAGACCGTGTGACAGCAATGGCACTGCACTAATTTTTGGGGTACCTTATCTAAATGTTCTGCTTTCCAGAGACAGGATCCTCAGGAGTTTTTAAACTTTAGGCTTTCTAAAGGCTTTCACAAACTACCAAATAAAAATCCCACTCCAAGACTCCAAATGTCACCATCTCCAAGCTGGATGGCATTTACTCAGCTTTTCTTTATTTCGACAGAGAAGAGATGCCACAGCAAAGGCTGGGTTAGGATAAAGGCAGAGAATGGCATTTGGGGGAAGAAAACACCACCTCTTCTGCATGATGTCACTAAGCAGTGCAATACAGACATCAAGGCAAGAACACTGATGCTAGGGCAAAGTCAAGAACCATCCTCATTTTCAGAAACCTCACAGGGTCAAGCCATGGACTGACTGACAGTTCGGTAGAAAACAAGACCCAAAAGCCTGTGGCAAGAAAACATACAAAGAGAAAGACTCTCCAGCTCACAGGAATGGAGGGAGAAGGAAAATAGAATAGATTAGAATACATTCTATATAAAATAAAATATTACTCCTCCACTTACATTGATGTAATATAAACTATTGCTCCTCCACTTTAACAGAAACCCTTCACATGTGGTAACAGGGCCATGTGTGCACCAGGGCCACACGTCCACTTGTCCCTGCTTCCCTGGCAGGACTAGACAGTCACAGAGACACACAACAGTGAAAGGGGGAGCAAAGCACCGATGCATCAGGTGAGCAGCCAGCCCCACTCCCGTGATTTTACAGGTATTGCAGCCCACCCACAGCACCTGTGCGCTCAGTTCCCATCCTCCATTGCCCCTCAGCCTCCCAGAGGGTACTAGAAGTAGCCTGGATGGCAAATTCAGATTTTGACCTCTAGTAAACAGGGCTGCTGGGATGCTTCAGCTCTTCAGGCCATAAGCAAAACACAGCAGACCGGTATCACACTGCACGACGGGGACCTTTGCTCCTGTTTCCAGGTGCATCAAGGAGAGCTGCAGAGCTTACGATGTCTGCTGCCAAGGGAAGTGAAAACGCTGGCAGAGCAATTCTGGGGAAAACTGTTGCAAAAAATTTCGCTTGATCAAAAGTTTGACTTCTACTTGCTTCTCCTTTATCCATCTCTTAAATTTTTACTGACAGAGGAGCAATTGCAAACCCTCCCCATCCCCTCTCTCTCCCCCATGACTGAAGAGATGCAGTTTCTTCTCCACCTCCAGCCTGTGTCTCTGTTACCGGACACGGTTTCCAGTAAAATGAATTCCTCAAGTTCCTGGTGACCTTCCTGCAGCTGGCCAGGGCTCGCTGCGAGAGGAGGAAGCCCAGGCACGCAGCTCTGCTGTGCAGCACCGCGCCAGGAGGAGAGCCGGCTCAGGAGCAGGAGAGAGGAGCCAGCACAGAAATACCACCGGCAGCTGCTGAGTACAAAATGGCTATTAGAGGGTTGCAGCTGCTCCTCTCTAATTAAGAGAAGAGCCAATGCCAGAAAGAAAAGCACGGCAAGACGGGAAAAAAGGCTGAGAGAGAGCCTGTCCTGCATGGCCGGGGGTGAGGAAAGCAGCTGCTTTGGTGTGCTTGCTCTCCCTGTTGCGGCACAGCTGTTGGGCTCTGCTGTGCATTTCACTCACTGCCCAGCCTGAGGTTACACGCGGCTCTCGGCCGAGGCCAGGCTCTTTCCAGCTCTTTCTTCCCCATGGTCTGAACCAGGACTAGATGCTTGTGCTGTGCCAGAGAGCTGACCTGCCAGGGGAGAGGAGCACACCGGGCGCTGGCAGAACCACACAAGCCCTCACAGGTCCCCTGGTTCTACTGCAAAGGCAGCAGGTCTAAACACACCTTCTTCTCTTCCTACCACTGTAGGAACAGGAGGGAAGTTCAACACTACCAGACTATAAAAGACCCACCTCTCTCTTTTCCTCTTGTCCTCTTTTTCCTGAGGTGGAGGTGTTACAAACTGAGCTGGACAAGCTGTGCACCTGCCTCACCTCCTCCTCCAGCAGGACCAAGGACCTCAGCAGCATGAGCAGCAATTTGGGGCTCCTGCCCCACTCCCGGGACACACTGAAGTTCTCCCTCCTCTACTGCAGAGAGCAATGTGAGCTGCTTTTGACTGGTCTGGAGGGCTGGGAGCTGCCTAGCCACGGGTGTGCCGAGTCTGCCGTCCAGGTCCCACTGCTGAGGCAGGTCCCATCCCACATCTCCAGGCTCCAGTGCGTGGTCCAGGAGTAGCAAAGCCAGGTGGTGAAGAACTGCAGCAGGCCACCCTTTGGGGACCGCTTTGCTCCTGCAGATGCCGAGGTGGAGAAAAGCACCTTGAAGCTGGAGGTGAGATGGGATGCTAGCTCAGTAGACATAAAGAAGGGTGCCTTGACCAGAGAAGAAATGTGTAATGGCTTCTGGGGATGTCTCTTCCTCTTACCCCTCTGAGGAACACAGCAGGGGTTAGTCACCAGGTCAGGGTACAGCCAGTCAGGAGGTTGGTCCTTTGGCAACACAAATAAGACCAAGATTGCCAATTACCAGCATCAGCATCCCGAAGGGTTGGAAAGCCTAGAACCCCTAAAACACTTTCACATTCAAAGGGGTGCCCTACTAATTTCTTGGGCATTTTAATTTCTTGGAGTCTGCGGTATTGATGTAGGGAAGGATTTGATTTCCCTGAAATCTGTGTTTCCCGGTGCTCTGTGTTCTCCTGTCCTTTACCACAGGCATTCCCTGTGGAAATGTGCTTGGATGCACAGCCCTGCAGCAGGAGGTGGCATAGAAACTGAGGCCTGGGGTGAATGCATGGCACTGCAGTGAGTGAGCTGAGGGATGTCATATAGTGCAGGGAGAGCAGACTAGTGCAGGGAGAGCAGACTAGCTCTAATGGAGATAACAGAGTGAGCAGAAGCAGCCTACAATTACTGTTAGCCTCTTTTCCCTAACTCTTTGTTACTCTTGCTTGGCTGCTTCTGACTTGCCTCATTTAGAGCTAGTTTGGGTCTAGCTGCAGATGTAACACTGCAGCTGGACCTGTGAATGCCCAGGGATTTTAAATGTACACCATGCCTTGGCAATAGATAGCTGTGAGACATCCTCTAGACTGGGATAGATTTGAAACATGGGCTGAGGGGACAGCAGTGAAGACATAACTGGTGAAATCCACAGCAACAAGTCATTTTCCAACCAGCTATTCCCTGCGAATGATCTGCAGACACCAGGAGCCAGCAGTGAGAAAGAGCATGAAGCTGAAGTCTTTGTACTTTGAAGCCCTTGCCACATTATACCGTGGTGTCCAGGAGCTCAGCTGGAGACAGAGGGAAGCGGATCACCCAGAAAACTGGAGTTGCACTAGCAGCAGAAGAAAGACAAACCAGTACTGCAGAGTTGGTACAAATTCACAGGTCTCGAGGTGTAACCAACCAGGGATAGATGGTTTTCCCAGAGGCACGTAATCCTTTAATGGTCTCTGGCAGGTTTTGCTCCTTCCATGGGCAGCCAGCAATTGCTATTCCAAAACACATCAGTGGACTAGACGGCTTGTAGGTCTGAACCTGAACGATGATTCCCATGTGTTGTTACCAATCTCATATTCCTTGACAACTGTCTGGCTGCACATTACTTCAAAGCTCCTTTGATTTGGCCATTAAGTTTTCCTGTGGTAGCAAGCAGCAAAGCCAGGGAGCTTAGACCAGACGTGGGAAATGGCCACATGCTGGAGAAACAGCTGTGGAGGGGAGGGGACACAAAGAGGGGACTGAAGCCATGTGTGAGCACATGCAGCGACAGCCCCGAGCTGCCATGAAGCAAGTGTGGGCAGCTGGCAGAGGACATGCCCTTGTGCAAGGGGATTCCAGCACCCACCCGCTCCTCTGGCCAGCCCAGTCAGGGAGCAAACCTTGCACGGAGGAAGGGCAGGACTCGGCAAGATCGGAGGGGCCATGGCCTTCACACAGCCTGTTCAAGCTGGTCTGAGAAAGGGGACAGGGCGAGGTAATGCCGCTTGATGTTCCAGTAGGCAGATGTCCAAGAGCAGTAGGGCGTCAGCAGAAGAGTTTTTTCGGGTGATACCACTGAAAGAAAGCATCTGCATTTTATTCCTTGGCATGGGCCGCCTTTGCTATCATGACAGCCCAGTCCTGACTCCCACAAAAGCCCATGAGTGAGAATAGAAACACATGAAAACAGGCCCTAAAGGCAGGTAGCTCCCCTTGAATGAGGATCAGCTGTGGTCCATGTGGATGCCCTTATGGCACAGCTCCATCCTGCACCTCACCCCCATGGATGTGCACTTTCCCTCTCTCTCACAGGCCCAATGGTTCGACAAATACTCCAGAAACACTGTGCTGGGAAAGTCAAGGTCACCCTGAGTGAGCTAAAGGCCTCCCAAAGCTTGGTTTTATGTGAAGAGCTGCAGAAGACTACAAAGGTGATGACTCTATCGCATGGCCTTGCCCTGTGTGCCCACACAGTGGCCAGGGACCTGCATGTCAGTACAGCCATCCCTTCATTTTATTAATGAAAAATCCCCATTCTGCATCCTTGGGGACCATCTGTGTGATATCTGTGGCAGCAGATCCCTTCTGCTCCCAGCACACTTGTCAGGTAGGATCTGCAGGAAGGCAGGGCTTTACAGGGGTGGAGTTTGAAATTGCATCTTAAAGGTGAGATCTCCAGGGAAGGATGAAGGCATATTGATGACTAAGCTTATGTTGCAGCACCTTCTCCCTTCACCACCCACAGAGACAAGTGTTCAGTGTGCATTACTCTGGTGGACATTTGGTCTGTTTAAAGAGACTGATTGCCCAAAATAAGGAATTAATAGCAATTTTAAAATGTTAGAGGTGTATTTTAACTGGTTGCTAATGACAGTAGTGTATTTTATAACAGAGAACAAGTGGCATCTCAAGTCCAGCAACCTGAACAATTAACTGTTTGTAAGAAACATCTATTCATTCCTTATATATGGGCAGCGGACGTAAAATGCGAGCTACATGAATTTGATTCCAGATCTAGCTCTCATAGTACCCTAACATGGCAAAGTCTACTATCTGTGGGGCTTCCTGTGGCCCTCTGGAAAAAAATACCATGGTGCCATAAGAATTAGTACTTTAGTACCGTACAATTAGCACAGATGCACGTGGATGTAGTCTGTATTGTACTACCTCATGCAGTTATGTTTGATTGGACTCAAAACTCAGAAGACACCGTTACATCCAGGTTATCCAGACACAGGGGCTCTTCTGTTCCTCCCTAGGAGAAAGGGAAACTGCCACGCTGTACAAATAAAGAGCGGATGCTGGCAATTGTTAAAAAGTTAAAAAGCTAAAATTCAGTCTCAAGAAAAACCACTGAAGAACAGGATATGGCCAGCATGCTGTGGTGGCCCTGCAGTCTCAGCAACTTGCTGAGACCCCAAGAGCACACTCATGAGCTGCAGGAAGGTTGACATGTGGCCTTGGTGGCTGCAGAAGTTGTTGCACTGGATGTCTGCTCACCACCTGCCCGTATGCCTTTCACAGGACATTGTGGGAGAAGTGCTTGTGTCACTGAAGTGCCTTCCCATCTGTCAGAAGATGGAGGTTGGGCTGCTCAAGGCAAGAACTACATCCCCTCAAAGCACTGCAGATAAGAGTAAGGTTTTATATCTGCTATTGTTGCTGCTCCAGTCTTCATTCTGCTGCCTGCTACCTTTATCTTACCCAGCCAGGGGGATGGGGAGGTGTTGGAGAGAAAGGTCTTGTGCATGCCCATTGCACCCCAATAAGCACTGCTGAATCGGAACACAAGCCTGCCTAGCCTAGTGACTGTCTCTGACAGAGGACAAAGTAGCATGGAAAGAAGACAGGCGTTAAGTGATACTCCCCCTCTGTACTCACCCTGCCTCTTCCAATTCATGGCTTACAGATTTCTTGAGCTGGGGTTGGCTTCTGTGTATTTAGAAATCCCCAATGGATTTCTCTTCCCTGCCCTCCTTCGGTCTCCTCTTGAGCCCATGCTAACATTTAGCATCCATAATGACCTGTGGCAGGGACTTCCACACCAAACTACACTTGTGTGCAGAACCACTTTCCCTTGGTAGCATTGACCTTGCTGCTCACAAGAAAGCTGCTGCACTGCTGTGAGCTGGTGCACAGCCCCCAGCATATCTCAGCAAGGTGGCCATCTGACGTTAGATCCTGTGAGTTTTGACATGGGACCTGCTTTTGTTGGCTTATCACACTAATGAAATGCCCAGGCAATGCCTTCCACTCCTCTTCCCTCTATCACAGGACTTGAATCCCGTTTCTCTGCTCTGCAGAGACCCAAAGACCAAACTTCATCACAGTCCTGCTGCCCTCAGTATAGAGCCAGTTTTTTTTCTCCTCAGGATGCCCTGGGCTGGGGGCAGTGCAGAGCTGCTACAGTGCTCCTTGGGGAGGTAACCAGGGCATCACTATCATCCTTCAGTCTCCACTGATAAGATGGCCCTCTGAGGCTTGAGAGCAGCCTTAGAGATGCTCTGCATTGCAGATAAGCTGTAGACAGCTCCCTACCCTGAGAAGGCGGAGGCAGAGCCACCTTTTTCTCCAGTAACCCAATATTTGATGCACAATGCAGCAACATTTCAAATTTTGGGCCCTTGTCTTATGTGGGTTTCTCCCCTGCACCATCCAGCTAGTTGGAGGAATGGAGGGTGGGGAAGATCTGGCCATTTTCCTTCTGTAGTGCTCAGCACGTAAACAGGGAGAAGGTAGGCAGCCCTTTCGCTTGCCTCACTTTATGTCGTGCTCTCCCTCTTAGTTGTATGTCCAAAGTTTCCCCTTGGGACTGGGAGAAGCACAGCAGACTTTGAATTCTTGAGCTGGTCTTTCCTGGGCTGAACTCTTCCCACAGCCTTAGATGCTCAAAAGATCTTCTCGTCTATACCTCTGAAGCCACTGTTTTCCATTTCACTAATTAAATACAGGCAAAGCAATTGCAAAGGCTCCTCCCTGTTGTTTCTTTCTGAGCTTTGTTGCGGGTGTTGGATTTAGCACAAGCACTTACAGGGCTGATAGGAGTAAATCCTTTTCTCCATCACCCTCTTTCTACTAACTTCAGAGCTTGTTCCACGACTACAGAGACTACTCTGAGGTAGTCCTTCTTAAATCATGATCTACTGTTATAGGATAGTGAGGTCCTACTAGCTATGTACTTACCAAGATGTGATTGTCTTGGCCAAGTGGGCTGGTTTCCAGCGGTACTGAAGCCAGCACAAGCTTTGTTACTGGCTTTGAGAAATATGGGATCAAGCCTGAACAGTTGCAATATTCAGCTCTGATCGAGGCATGGCCCTTTTCCAGCATGACTACCTTATGTAGTATTACATCTATATTTGAAATGCCCAGCTCTGGGACAGAGATAGATACCCCAGTGTTTCATTTCTCCTTTCTCTTCCCCATCCTAGATGTACATATGAGGATAGATGTTTCCTGTAGATGCCTCAGAAAAAAGCACCAGAAGTCCAGGCCACAGGCCTACACCCTGGTCATCATCTTCAACAAGACTTTCCTCTTCCACATGCCTGAGCCTCCAGCATGGGACTGCACAGCCCTGGTCTCCATTTATGAAGTGGACTTAGACCCCAGGCATCTCATGGGACAGGCCACCCTGGGGAGAAGAGTGAGCGAAGGAGCTGAGCACTGGGACCTCATAATAAAGTCCATCCAGCAGCCCATAGCTAAACAGCATCCTCTGCTCATTTAGAAGGGAGGTCTGCAGCAGTTGCACATGGTGAATCTGGCTAGGTTTTCTTTCACAAAGACAAGCCAAGGTAGCTCTCACAGTGGGTATATCTAAAAAAAGATAGGTCAGAGTCTGAAATCATTGCTCCCTGAGACATGACCAGAGGTAACAATCTTTTGGCTTTCTCCCACTCCTTGCTGCTGCTTCTGGTGGGGAAAGGATTTTTCATCTTTGCTGATCCCATGGCATCTTTACAATAGCAGTAGGGTTTCAGCAGCACCTTGAGCTGGAGAAGGTTTGTACCCACAGAAGGAAAGAGAGCCTGCCCTGAAGTGCTCACTATGAATAGACAAGAGGAAAAAGGGATGGGAGGGAGGAATTGTCGATGATCCTATTTATAAGATAGAAAAGCACTAAAAGATTTGTCTAAGCTCAAATGAGAAATGTGGCTGGGAGCTTGAATTTGTATTGAGATCCTCTCTAGCACCTCAGAAAGCTGTCATCATTTTTTTCCTAGTAGCCTCCCAGGCTTGGCTTATTAGGACTTCCAAGTTTGTTACAGAAAGAGTGAAAACAGAGGCCCTGGGGCTATTGGGGTGACACTGTCTTGGTGTAAGCACCCCTGTGCTTGCACAGGGCAGATTGCTAATGGGAAAGTACCACCCATCTCTGCCCTGAGACACTGGCCAGAGGCTTTCTTTAGCAGTACAGCCATCCCAAAACTGAACATGGACGCCTCTCCTGACACTGTGGGCATGAGGATCATGTGCCGCTTGGGAAGAGACATCTCCTTCCAGGGCAGGATGCTGCTCCCTGCACCTGCCTGGGAGGATGACTGCTGCACTGGAAGGGCAAAGTACCCGGCAGCACTGCCAAGGTGACCACAGCTGCAGGGCTCTACCCTGGCTCCACATCCAAACACAGGGAACACCAAAGTGAGACACATCAGCCATCTGCCCATCTCGCATCATCCTTCTGCCACTGGAACCTCTGATGGAGGCTGGAGAAGGGCCAGAGATGGAGCTTCCTCCCCATCCTCCTCCTCCCCACTCCAGCTGGATCTAATGACGCATGTGTTTCCTGCACCCTGAGGCGGGGAGTTTAATATACCTGCCAACATTTTTACTGCCATTAGTTCTAATGAATCTGGATATTCTTGCTGTCCATATCCCTTCAGTCTTTTGCTAAATCCATTTAGTCTTTTCGCATCTTAAAATTTCCTTTCACCTGCCTCCCTGTCCTCGTCTGATAAGAGAGACCCATTTGTCATTTCCTATTCCCCCAGCATGTCTTCTGATTGATTTCCCAGGCTCTCAAAGTGGCAAATTCCCTCACAAAAGAGCCATCCTCTGCCTCGCCTGCAGGCAGGTGTGGGTTGGAACTCCAGTTTTACTTTGTTTTATAATTTTTCTTGGTGGCACTACTTAAAAATCCCGCCCCCCTGTGCCAGTCACAAGACATGTAAGGTCTCACCTTCTGAGAAGTCTGTTAAATGCATGGATGGGTTTTGCATAGAGTATGACCAAAAAAAAAAAAAAAAAAGTGATTTAGGTCACAAAGGCTTATGTTGGTGTGGGAAGCAAGTGAAAGGAGGCCAGTAGAAAAGGAGAGGGAGGAGGAAGTGCTGGAGCTGAAATGCGTGCTCCTGCAGCCATCCCCACCTTTGCACTCCTCTCCTGTTTGCTTGCCCTACAGACTGTCTTGGGTTGCAACACGGATCTGACTCATGCTCCTGTGAAGCCAGGAAGGGTGAAGCTTGGAGGTGGAAGGCTGGTGGAAGGCTGCGATGCACTGCAGGCTGGTGATGATGTTTGAGTTGGGATGAGGTGTCCCAGAGAGGCCGGTATTCCACTATCTGAGGTGCAAAGCCCAGGCAGGGCAGAGGAAGGGATGACAACTCAGGGCTGCTTGCAGGAGGTGGGCAGCATGGAGGCTCCTGGGTGGTGGAAGCTCTCCAGGTAAACAGCATCTCAGTGCTGCAAGGAGATAACAGAAAGGAGTTGCTGATTTTGTCATCCTCTGTCCTCCCCTCCCTGCAGGGGCCAAGCACGGTTTGGTTGCCTTTTTGGTCTCCTTCCTTTCATCCATGACCATCTTCAGCCCTTCCAGACTTTGATCTCCAAAGCTGTCCAGACACAGCAGCGGCAGCTTCCCTTTCCGGACATGGGATGCCTGTTGCCCTGACTGCTGTTGCATCTGGGGCAGAGGCTTTCTTTGGCCTCTTTGGGAATGTGCTGCTCACTCATGTCTTCTACAGCGGACCATTTTCTTTTCCCAAACACTGTATATTGAATTTCACCTGAAGTCAATCCTGCCCTTTGCTGTGCTTGCCTTTGCATGAGAGTGCATGGGCAACAGGTCTGACTCCAGATGCAGCTAAGCAATGCTAAGTTGAGGAAGAAGGAGGTGGCTTATAAATAAATACATAGTATTTATATAAAAATATATATTATAATATATATTTAAATAAATAAATAAGTACAAAATATTTAAATAAATATGTACAGGAGTACAGACAGGTGGCAAAATAGCTCTGCAAATCCTACCAGAAAAATACCACTAGAGCAAAGTGCTATCACACCACAGACACATAACCTTCATTTCCTTCTTATGCAGATTTCCCCATCTCAAGGCAAATGTGTGGAGGAGGCCAGCCTCTGGCTTACAGGTGAACATGCTGCTCAGGAGACAGTTATTCCACCCTCATTATAATGAGTCAGTGTGTTTATACAGTTAAACTATTAAGATAATTTTACTCGTCAAATTCTCAAAGCCTCTTTAATTAGTGTTCAGCAACTTTAGGTTTGGAGTTATTAACATGAATTGGAGATTTATTTCCCTACAATTGCTTGTCCTGGTTGTTGGCCGTGTTTGACTGGTTTGGGTGTGCCTGGGATAGCTCTGAAAATTAACTGCAGGCTCAAGTCCTTACACAGCTTCACCTGCCTACTGGTAGTAACTACAGGCAATGGCATTCTTGGGATTGTAAAGCAGAATGCCCTACTGAAGTAGCAGAAAAAGTTTTGGTGACCCACCAGAGTCCCAGGAAACACACAGTGACTGGTAACAGCCCAAAGGCGGCACCGATAATTCCTTGTTTTTTCCAGGGTTTGTGCCTCTTCTTCCAAGCTCCTTTCCTGGCTTTGTAGTGCCAGGCTCTCATGCAGGTACCAACAGATTTGCATCAAATCAATGTGAAGCTGCTTTGCTGGAGCCAGGCAGGTTTAGTGCAGCAAATGATCTGGCCCAGAGGGCCCGGTGCAAGTTCACTCTGGGACCAGCAGCAGCCCCCAGCATCACTGGGGTTTCTCCCCACAGGCATTGTGCACTGCAACAAAGACAAGCTCTCCTTTACACGTGGCTGGGATGGAGGGGCTGAAGAAGGGTGATTTGTCTCCTTGAGCCCAGAGAAGTCTGCACTTGAGGATGGCCATGTCAGGCATGTGGTGGCGGGCACAGAGCTGCAGCTCACTTGCATTCCCCAATGGGGAATCGGGATGTGGTCCTCCCTGCCGTGGGTAGCTCCTGTAGTGCCTGTGGGACAGCAATCTCATGTGCTTTGCTCTTCTGTTATAAACAGGCCTGGAGGCACCTTCTTTAATTAATGTTTGGGTAGCCCTAGCAAAACACCATGTAAATGGACTTGAAGCAACACACATGTCCAATTCAAGCACACCCGGACACCAAAGTACTTGGGTCCCATTTGGTCTACACTCAGAGCCAGAGATATTAGACCTCCCCAGACTATGGCAGATCTCAGATTCAGCTCTGGAGACAAATTTTGGGGCCCAATCAGTTCAGCATTTAGTTTCAAGTCCCCTAAGACACAGTTTCCAGTGCTATGCTGTCATTCAGGTGGTGGGTAGGACTCTGAAGGCAGTGAGGCTGTGCCAGACTGCTTTGAGAGCTCTGGCATCCAAGTCTTGGTCCCAGCCAGGAGAGTCGGCAACCAAAGCTTGGCTGGTGGGAGCAAAAATTCAGATGATCATGAATTTGCCCCCATTGAACAGCACCTTCCTTCAGGCACAAATCGTTTCAGAGGTGCTGGCAGCCAGCCCTGGGCACATGTGTGCAGGGCTGAGCAGCCTCTGATCCGCTCAGCTTGTTAATCTGCCCACACGTGCCATGTGCCTCCTCTCCAGGAGCTCCCAGCTGCTGTGGTGCCTGGCAAACCTCCCATGCTCACCCTTCCCTCCCTCCCTCCTCTCTAAGCATCCGCTTTCTACAGCACGGGAGGGAGCGGAATGCCTGCCTCTCCCCCTCCCCGCTGGCCCAATCTTCATGCAGTGCAAGTCCTGCTCCCTAGACATGTCTCCCCAGTTGAAAGCAAGAGACAAAAGGGAGCTGCCCCGAGCATGCGCCGTCCATCAAGCCTGGGCATCTCCCCTGCCATTCCCATGCTCCCCGTGCTGCTGGACCTTTGCCAGCCCTCTCATGCTGTTCCACCGAGACCCCAAAGTCATTCCTGAACATGCTCCTCGCACCCCACATTGGCTCTTTGGGTGAGCAAAAGCCACCCAAAAGCTTACCCAAACATGAGCCTTTCCTCCCCACCTTGCAGCAGCCAGCCTGGCAGCAGTGGTCCCCGCCTGTGCCTCCTCCCCCAGCTGGCCCTGCCGGGGTCCCCTCCTCCTGGCCTGTGCAGCTGCATCCTTGGGGACAGTGGCAGTTGCTCAGGGCGGGGATCTTGCAAAGTGCCAATTTGTGACGGGCTGTCATGGGAAGGAGCCAAAGATGCTGTGACTCACCCTGCTTGCCTGCTGCCAGATCCCCAGCTACCCCCCCTGGCAGGGGTGGGCATTTTCAGGAGCAGTTCAAACCTGCCAAGGGCTGAGCCAGATCTGGATGGTGCCTTTCCCTCGCTGTTGACTGGGAAAATCAAGTCTAGGATGATGCTAATCCTAGTGATTGAGCATCATCATGATGATGCTCTGGTGCAGCCGTGTTTGCTGGTGAGGTGAAAGAGCCCACCTGCCTGTCCCCCTCCTTCCACCCCTTCCACCCCTCCCTGCATGCTAGTGGCTGCTGCTAGTAAAACCAGTAGCCACAGCTTCTCTGGAAAAAACAAGCATGTGATTGTTCCTAACCTGGCACGGCCAAAGCAGTCCTGATAAGAACAATCCCTCATCGGGAGTGTTCATGATGACCTTGGACAGAAGCTGCTGCCCCTGCCGACCCTCCCCAGCAGCACTAATGGGGATTTCTGATTGCTTCAGAAATCCCAAGGATCTTGCCCAAATGTTGCCTCCAGCATGCAGGACCTGTTGCTGGCCAACACCTCCCACCCAAACTGGAGTCCCAGAGCAAGATTAAACCATCACATCCATTAGGAGGTCAAAAGCAGGGAATCAGAAATCGCCCCTGGCCGTGCCTGCCCACATCCAGCTGCCTACCCCCCGACATTGCTCACACACTCCACACTGGGATATGATCCCTCTGGGAGCTCCTCCATGTATTTTAGGATTTTTCTGTGCTTGCAAGGACAGAAGCAGTGTGCGCCTGGGCCAGCTCCATAACTGCTTCCTCGCCAGATGTCACACCACTGCTCTGTGGTCCTTGTCCCGCTCCATCAGGCAGTGGCAGTCCGTGGCCCCTGTCCAGGCAAGCAAAGCAGGAGGTTGCACCAACAGCCAGCAGTGAGAAATTGTGCTTCCTTCCCCCTGTATTTACCCCACATAAACAAAATGCAAGTATGTGTTTAAAAAAATGAACTGCAGGGAGCTGGCAAGGGACCAGGGGTCATGTCTGTGTCACTGTGTCAGCTCTCGCAGGGCCCATGGCAGCATCACCAAGAGGACAGCCATCCGAAGGAGGATCAGTCAGTCCCCTGCGAGAGCAGAACAGCAGCATTAGCCTGACCCTTGAGCCTCCAAGGTCTGCTTGGCTCTAGATAAGCATCTGCTTCCCCCACAGTACTTATCTCCTTTTCCAAGGCTCTCATCACTGAATCTAAGTAGCTTCATGACTGATTTAACTTTTCCAACAAACTAACTGGAAGGCAAATGTTATCTCATGCAATTGATAAGGGCACATTGACCAAAACGACATGGAAAGCCTGTTACAAAAGAAGTAAGAGAATTTAAACCTGCAGAGCCCTGGTTTTGCCCATAGTCACAGACAGAGGCTTTATTCCATGCAGGAGTGCAGCTGAACCCAGTACAAGCCATTTCTCACCTAGAAGCCTGTTAGGAGACCATCTTGTCTAACCACCCCGTGGCTGTGGCAGAAGTGAGATGAAGGTTGCCATCTGGTAGTAGCATCATGTTTGCAATCCTGGATTAAAATGAGGGTTTTTTTTTAATAAAAACCAGGAGGTTGGGAGAGTGGAGGGGGAGTAAAAGGCAATTGCATCCTTTGGAGAAATAGAAGTCTGAGTTTCTTATGCCTCTGGGATTCGCACAGGGGCCAAAGGCAATGTATTTGATCCACCTTGCTTTGTCTGTAGCCCCGTCTCCCTGCATACCTATCAGCATGGAAGCTGATGAGAAGCGAGGCTTAGCTTTTTGCTGCTGAGAATTTGTTGGTGCCTCACAAGCATCCCCCTGCGAGCTGAGCCCAGCTTTCAGTCCCAGTAGGCACAAGGATCTGGCGCTCCCTCCCAGCAGCCTCCCTTTGCGGCTGACGCAGGGGAAGCCCAGCACCCGGTGACGGCTGGCAGCTCTCCAGCCACCTCTGCTCCCTGCTTTCTAGCTGCAGGGAGCACGGTGGAGGTGGGACAACAAATACAACATATCCTCTGGCCAGAGGGGAAGAATTTCTGACCCGAATGCATGCACTATCCAACTTCTGGGTTGAGCAATATCTATCTCATTGTGGTTGCGATGGGGATAATGACGTGGCAGGAAAAACTACGCTGGAAACAAGGTGCGTGGCAGGGGGGGCAATGAAGCGGGGAGAGGAAGAAGCAGTGTAAGCAAAAGAAGGAAGTGTTACAGCAAGCCAAATGAGACTCCAGGGAGAGGTTTCCTTCAGGTACCAGTGATCCAGCCAAGCACAGACTTCAGTTTGTTCTTTGAAGAGAAGTAAAGACACTGGTTCACTCAGCCCATGGCCCGAAGAGCCTTGGGAACGAGCCCTTCTGTTGCCCTCTCCTGGAGCCAGTCCTGGTCCTACAGGGATGGTTTTGCCATCCAAACACAGCTGGTCAAGAGCAAGAAAAACAATTAAACCTGCTGCATGTTTTTTGGTGCCCCAGCAGTTGAAGACCCAATCTGACATCTTAAAGGCACCTAATTTGCTCCAAAGCCTGACAACACCCTGGAGAACTGAAGCCTCACCGGAGTAGCAAGTTTGGGCATCTGAACCCCACAACTCTTGTTTTTTAAGCATCTGGCACAGACACAAAAGACATCTGTGATCCAGGCAGCCTATTTTTGTAATGTCTTTTTAACAGCAGGGAGACTTTCTAGTCCATAAAGAGAGGCGTAGAGAGGCACCATGGAGCTGGCTGGGGCTCCAGCCCTGACACACTGGGAAGAAAACCCAACATCTGGCTTCAAAGCAGAGCATTGGTTTGGGGACAGCCCCTTGGGATCTCCAGACAAGTACAGCACTATGAGCCAAAACCAGCAGCTCTGCCCTCACCACAGCAACCCCATGGGCAGAGCAGGTACAGAGAGGAAAAGTGCCAAATTTAGCCAGTTTTGTGAACTGAATGACAACTGAGTTTCTCACCCGTGGGACAGGTTTGGGTTACATGGGCAATGCTCCGTGGGGTAGCTTGCACCCTTTCTGCACACAGTGTACACTGCTGGGCACAGGACTCCCACTGGATTCACTCTCCCCCACCCTCACTCCAGCAGTTCAGCAACCCTAATGCATGTTGAGTTTCTCTTATTCTCACTCAAAAAAAGACTGCAAATGGTCCTCGGAGCCTTATCTCCAAGGGCAGCAATCTAACACTTTTTTTTTTTTTAGTTAAGCAAGACTGACAGCTGGAAAAATACATTTAAGTGAGCATTAAGAGGTATTGATAAGAAGAGTCCTGGAATGAATTCAGCTGGTGCAGACTGCAGCGTGCCCTGTGTGTACACAGGGTTCATGCTATATGAACAGCTGTGGATGGGAAGCAAAACCCCTCTAGCCCCAGAGTGTGAAATACTTTGAGAGAGTGGCTAGTCCAAAAACCCAGTCTCTGCATCTCATCGACCAACTAGCCAGTGGGACATATTGCAGAGCATTCACCATGAGTTTTTTATCTAGAATAAAACTTAGCTTGTAAATTAAAAAAAAAAAATAAAATCCCACAGTGGTTCTGTGTTTGTATCGCTGTTTAGCAGCATGGCAAACATCGAGACCTGGGTGGCAGAAAGCCTTCAAGGAGACAGACCAACATTATTTCTTCTGGATTTCACCTTCCAACAAATCCTCCCTAAGAAACTCCCTCTGGGAAAGGATGATTTCGGTCTCTAACTCCATTCTGACCTTCCCAGCATCCATTTGGACAATGTTGCTCCAAGATTAGTCCTAAATTCACCCTCTAATTTTACACGGGCTGCCAAGAAAACCAATTAGGTGATGGCTTTGGCTCTCTTCTGGTCAGGGCCAGACTTCTTTTCAGAAGTGTTAAATCTCTCTGAGATTTAGCTCCCTTTATAATATTTTATCAAATCGAGCCATCTTTCTTATCATAACAATTCCCAGTTTTTAAAACCAAAGAGAAAGGCTTCACCTGTTCCTCCTAACCAGGAATGAAATGGGAAAACATGCTCACCAGAAGACATCATCAAACCAGAGAAAAATTGTTTTCCTAAAGCATTTGGATAATGGAGAAATGTTTCAAAAGCCCTTCCATGCCTGAGGAGTTTCTAAAACACAAACCAAAATAAAATCCAGCTGACTAGACGCCAAATTCAGGCTATCTAGTAGTCTGCCCAAATCACCACCGATTGTAAATTACCCTTTAATAAAGTACATTTTACTCTGTAGAAACACTTGGTGCTCACCATTACACAGATGAGAGTCTCTGCTCAAGAACTGAGTGTTTGAGACCTGCTCCGGACCCAGCTCCGAGATCCAGCTCAGCCTAGAGCTGATCTGCCCATTACTCAAGAGGCTTGGTGACCGGGACACTGGTTAAACTAGTTTGCAGAGGAAATTCAAGTCCCAGTGGCATCCCAGGCAGCCTCATGCTCCTAGCTATATAAAGACCTTTACTTACGTTTTTAGAAATAACTACACTGCTGGTGCCCTGGACTGTTTGTTGCCTAATTCATATAATAGTTTTGCTTTGTTTACTTAAGATTAGGCTCTTTCATCCCAGCCTCCAGGTTGTTTTAAGGGAAAATGGTACTTCTTTTTTTTTTTTTTTTTTTAAGGCTTTCTGCACGGGGACTCAGACATGCTAGGGGCTGACATTTTGGAGATGGTCCCTCTCGCCATCCCAGACTCTTCCAGAGCCCTATGATGTACTGATCTGTCCCTAATGCAGCCATTTTCCTAAGTGATGCAAAAGGCTGTGGGATTTTGACAAAAGATCTTCAGCATGCAGTCTGCAAACTTGCTATTCTCACTCATGGGAAGTGAACAAATACCTTCCCTAAGAGAAAAAAAAAGACTTATAGTTTTAGGTCAAAATCATACTAAACAGGTCCCTTCTGGAGAACGTCCTTGACATCTGCTTTTAAATGTGTGTTAATGAACAAGCCAATGCCTCCAAACAGAGTCATGGCTCCCAGAAGAACATCTTAATCATTAACCATAAAATATGCAATTTCCCTGCAGTTTAGAAAGCAGGGGTTTAGATGGAGATAACGTTAAAGGCCATCAGGATATGTGCACAGTCCCAGCGTGCCTGGGAGAGTGGTGAGCAGGGACCACTCACAGCCCAATGGAGTATTGCTTTCATTGCCTGAAGGTATTTTTCTCCCCCCCAGCCACTGATCTGCAGTGAGAACAGGACTGGACTCTGGCTGTATCCATCCCAGGAAGACTTTGATTTGGTCCCTTTACTACCCAAAAAAAGGTTTCTCACCCGGATTCCTCTTACTGTCCCATTTTAACCAGAGATTGCTGACCAGGTCTCAAGTTCAGGTGGTTTTCAGATCTGCCGTCACCACAATTTTACATGCAGGAGGGAGGGTTCAGGTCAACACCAAAATGAGCAACTGGGCTGACAAAAACTCATGAAGTTTTTAATCAAGGCATCCCCAAGCTAATTTGTTTCTATTTTTTATGTATTCGAATGTTCAGATGGCCTTGTGCATATGCTGGCTAGCTACATTTTGTTAAACAAATGAAACCAAGATGTGACCCTGGAAGGCAGAGCTTGCTTTGATTTTCTTAAGGCTGAGGACAAGGAAGACAGTGAGAGCTGGAAGCACAGAAGTCATGCTCATGGTTTGCCTTGCAAGGACACTGCCCTGGGGCCCGATCACCTCCCACTGTCAGCCCAGCATCTTTCTCAGTTGCCCCACAAACAGCCTACCCTTCGGTTGGTCTCTCTCGCTGCACACACAGAATATTTGCTTTCCAATACTGAAGCCAAAATCAGTTGCCAAAAAGGACATCCAGGACCTGAATGGCCTGGGAAGAGAGGGTGTTTTTTTTTAATGTGTGTGCACATGTGTATACAGGACACATTAAGCCAGCTCTGCAAACAAACTGGTGCCATCAACTGAAAGTTCCCAGAGTTTCCAGCAGCAGGAGGGGAAAGCTGATACCGAACAAATCCAAAGTCTGCAGCCATTGCCAGTCACATGGGATCTGAATGAAGACCAGATTTGGGTTACTGGGCCAAAAATGTTCTCTGTCTTTTCTCATCTGTTTGCAGAGCTTGTGCAGTCCTTTCCCTACAGCCTTAAAGCAGAATCCAGATAACTTTCTCCTAGAAATAGGAGGCAGGGCTGAACAGCATCTCAGTAATTAGTCAGTGCCTGCAGTCTTCATAGAAACCATGATGTAATAAGAATATGGATCCATTAATCAAAAGGGCAGTGATTAGTATATAGTCTTCTGCTCTGTATTGGTGGGAGGGAAAGGTTAAACTAAGAAATCTGTAATTTAGCTAGGGCTTGAGGAGAAAGCACTATAAAAATAACCTCTCGTCTTCTGAGTGACATCCTCATCTTCTGTGGTGGGCTTAGAAATCCTACACAAAGGGCAGCTGGCCTTTACGTGAACTGCCTGCTCCTGTGGCTCGACCCTTCTTTCTTCAGGGACAATGCAGGGAAAACCACTGAATTCACTCCCAGTGACCCAAAAGCAGCCAGAACTGTAGGCAGAGCTTAAGCCCGAAGATTCCCCTGGGGAAGGAGCAGAGTCAGGATAGGCAAAGCTATGTTGCAATTTCTGGGACAAAGAGAGTGTAAATAAGCTATTGACCCACTGAACTCCAGCTATGACAAGGGGATAAACCAAGTAGGAAGACTGAGCTCCACTAGATCCTGAGTCCTGCTCCCTCAGGTCAGGTTTTGGTGAGCACCAGTTACAGCTATTAAAATAGCTTCTTTAAGCATCATCATCCACTGCTGGTTCATCTGGAAGCATACCAAGTTCCACAGGATCATCTCTAGGCTCCATTGACTCACTGGAGTTAGGATTTTAAAGACCACACACTTCCTGCATTCCCTGCCCAGTGCCTCTGCAACGTTCCACGTGTATCTTGAGCCCAACATATCAACACATTATACTTCTCAAGAGGTCAGAAAGCTTGTACTTGCAGAGCATTCAGTTTTGCTGGAGACTATATGGTGATGCAATACTAGCAGCTTTTCAAAATAAAGCTAGCTTGATGTGTGCATGTTGCCGGGTTTACGCTGTTCTACCACTGAAAGAATCCATGATGCACAAGTACACTGGGGCGGAGGTTACTCCTGGAGCAAAATACTCAGTGAGAACAGAAAGTAAATACCTTCAGATTTGGTTGAATCCATGCCAAGATTTCTGGTGCATTGCACTGTTCAGAAATGACTTAGACTTGACATGAGAAGAGCATAAGGTCCTCAAGGCAGGGTGAATCTGCTTCTTGTGCTGAAGGCAGAGGTGCTAAAAATGTGTGTGCTGCCCAATACAAACCCATACTGGAAGTGGAGATGAGTCCAACTGAAAAAGCTGTATCCAGAGACTTCAACTAATTAGCTGAACTCTGAAAGCTCAAGTCTCTCCCACACGTGAAGATAAAATATTACCAGGATGTCTGAGATCTGAGATGTAAAGTCTTTGAAACTCTTAAACATTTCAGTGGGAGACTACATTTTTGTTAGGTCCTCTGGATTCTGTATTGCCACATCTAGCAGCAAGTGAAAGGAGCAGCCTAGTTTGGCTGTCTGAAGACAGTGAGGATGCTGGCGTCCCCTTCCTCAGGGCATTCTTGCCTGGAGGATCTTTGCTTGAGACCCCCATCCCAGCATCGCAGGTTCACGTCAAACCACTCTCTCCTGTTGCCAGCTCTTGCACAGTGCAAAGCTCAAAGGCTTGGATGCTGCAAGCCATGAAGCGGCCAGGCAAAGGCAGAAGCAGCAGGAGCTGGAGGCGGGGGAGCCCCTTCCCTGGAGGGTGCGCACTGCGGCGGTGCCACCTCACTCCAGCGCCGACCATCAGCCCATGGTGGCCCAGAGGGGCCACGGCAGAGCAAGGCCCCGAGGACGCCCAGTGAGAACCAAGTGACTTGTGCAACGGGGCATTTGTACAACTGCTATTTACAGCCTCTCCAGCTTTGTCCTTCTTTTCTGTCCCTTGCTCTTTTTGGGTCATCTTTACTTTCTTGGGAAGCGAGAATGTAAATTGGGACACAAATGGTGGTTTCATATATAATGCAGTTGGAGCATGCAGCCATGGAAACTGCTGCTTAGGTATGACTTGATATTTCTTATTTTGTCTTCTTTTGATTAAATTGAACAGTAGAAAGGACCATAACCATGAGATGCACCTGCTCCTTGGGAAACATCGTTACCTGCCAGTTACTCAGTACTTTTATAGGTGTACAAATACCTATTTATATAAATATTTTATAAAAGCCTGCACATTTATAAATAAACCTAGCAAAAAATACGTAAAAAATCAAAACTAGTTGGGAGAGGTCAGAAAGACAAACTAAGTATGTTATGGAAAACTTTCATTTTACTTTAGGTCGTTCACACTTTCGAACTGGAATGAAAAAACTTCAAAATTAATCTCAAAAACCTGAAGTTTGAGTCTTGAGTCTTCATCCAAACCATAATTCACTGTAGATGAATGGTTTATTTTACTCCTGAGAGAAACCAGTACTTTTCCAAACAACTCTACTGAAGGATTTATGAATTTTTTCTTTACAGCTGTAGCCTTCTAATTAGATTTTCATTCGAAGGTGAATTTTTAAGCCCTTCAGACCTGAGACATTACACACAATCCTCTATAATCTCTTCCTGAGGAAATTATTGTATTATTTAATAGTCTTTGTGTTAGGTAATTACAGCAGGCTTCCTTCCTCCTTTCCATTCCTTGTTCTCTTTATTTATATTTGCAATAGGCTCACAGGGCCACAGTCTCTGCTGACTTCCAGCATATGATGATTCAGTGAGATGCAGCAAGAAGAGAGAAGGACATGGGCTCAGTGGGATTATTCAGCATGGAACATTTAAGTTTTTAACACAGAAGCTGCAATGCCCTTTCCTTCAGTATATGCAGTCAAGACAAATAAAATACAGCATGGTAGCTTCCTCACAGGCTGTAGGAGGAAGTGCAATGGTGGGGAAAAAAACCCACGTGCAGAGGAAACGCTGACAGTTTCCAGATGGCAGACACCGGAGCAGAGGTGAGCAAATGTTTGAGATGATAGCAGGCAGTGCTCTTTCTCTACCCAACCAGAGGGTAAGTGTCCTGCCAGGTGGGAGGATCCCTGTCTTCAAGGCAGGACACAGGCAACTGGTAATATTTTGACCCTGTTCAAGGCTGTGCCTTTTGGCTCTGCCATTTTCCCAACCTGGTAGGAACTGGGAGCTTCTCATGGATGATGACCTCACAGGATGCCAAAGCTCCTGAGCTCTGCAGTGTGCCATTTAACTTCTGCCACGGGACCACATTAGACAGCAGTTGCCAGCCCTGACTTTATAGCACCTCAAAAGTAATGGGCTTTGAAAATTAGGAGGAATGGCTGATTCCCAAGTCTTATTTTATTTTGATAAGAAGGGAACAATGAATAAAAGTAACATTCCCTAGGGCTGGCAGCAGAGGCAGCATTTGCAAGGTTTTCTGAGAAGGTATTCAGTCCAGCACACAGGGCTGGAACTCAACTGCTGTGTGCTGTTCCCGGCTCTGCCAGAGACCGCCTGTGACCTGTAACAAATCCCATCACCTCCGCTTACCCTCGTGCCTTTTCTAGCACCATTCCTCAGACAAGCACCTCAGTGCTACGCCACTCCAAGACTCAAACTGACTCCTGGTCAGGATGCTTTCTCCTAAGGCAGGGTTCAATGCATTCATGAAAGGCAGATAGGACTGCATAGAGACTTTACTGGCTTATTAAATAGGGATGACACTGGTAAATACAAATCACATACATATACACACACACAGCTTTGCACATTATAATACAATTGCACTGAATGCTGAGTCAGCAGGAGCTCTGCATACTTTGAAAATTAAAGCCATAAAAAGTTAATTTCATGTTAGGAGAAAACAAGTAGCCTGTTTGCTGGTGATCAGCTTTGTTGCCTGGGTACCAAGTACAGTAGCTCCTTTTTGCTCCCTGCCAGGGCCCTGGAAGTGCATGCTGTATTTTATTTCAGTCCAGAACCATTACGGCTATTTATTCATCTCCAGTGAAATGTTCCATTTGCTGCTTCACGTGGACCAAAACTGGCATCAGAGACAATCCTGCCTGCACACTGAGGCAGCTTGCCCAAGGCTGCGCCAAGGATCTTTGAAGGGAGGATTTGAATTCTTAAAAACCTTATTGTCTTTGTAAGGCACAACAAACAGTGCTTCTTCCACCTACCTGCTTTTCTGTAAGCCACCGAAACAATGCAGGGCTGTGGTGTACTGCCTGGCAGCTCCATGCACCGGTTGTATCTCACTGGGATAGCTGAATTGTAGCGGAGAAAGAGCAGCAGGATCTGTTGACTTCTGGCTGCTGGATTTGTGATTTTACTAACCCTGAAAAGTTGCTATGACTTGCTGAAGATGAGGTCTGCAGAAAAGATGAGCTGGTATCTTGAGACATCTGCAGATTCAGTCACTGTGGTTTAACACAGCACCCCTCATCAGCTCAGAAACCCACAGCATTGCAGTTGCAAAGCAGAATACATATGAGCTCAGAGGTGCTGGCACTTGGGCTAAGGACAGTCAGTTTTCATTCTGGGAATTAATTTATTTGCTTTCTCCTTCTCTATTTGCAAGTCAGAGGATGCATTCTTTAGTTCCCAGTTCTACAGACTCTCGCAGAACTAAGCTAGGTTCCTTCCTTCCCATCATGTCTAGTAAGTGAACTGCAGGACAACTTAGGTCCCTGGACAACACAGCTGCAAGCCCCAGTACCCTTGAGGGGTTTACACAGCCATAATCAGCTAGGATAAATAATCACATCCATCTGAAGGAGTGAAACCCAGCTCATTCCATTTAAGCTATAGGGTGACCTCAGCCAAGTTAAAAGGGAGGAAAAAAGCAGAAATTCTTGCTATTAGAAGATTTGGAGACACACAAAGGGAGGAAGCTGATCTGTAATGTTTTCAGGTAACTGCTTTTCAGAACACTATCACACCTCAAAGCTGCTTCAAAGAGGAATGCCAAACAGCCATGGCGAATTTTTCCTGTTAGTATCTTCAGTGCTGGGGAACAGGGATTTTCCAAGGTAGTTTCTGACCCTTAAGCAAAGAAGCCTAGCAGTGGAAAACCAACACAGTTGTCAAAAAGTAACTGGTCAAAATATATCAAAAATATCTCAGCTTCTTCCCACTGTGGCAAATAACTCTGTACGTTTGGTGGAAAGACCGAGTCACATTACACAGAGAGCAAAGGCTGCTCTTGCTTTTCACCATTGCTGCTCCTTGCTGAGTGTGTTCCCTGAGGGTAAGGCTGAAAAAGAAACTTTCTCCCTAATCAAGAGAACAGCAACTCCAAAAATGTAATGGCCTCATTCTATTTAGTACCATCACCACCATGAAAGATGTTTAATTCATTAATAGATTGTGTCCAGTCCAGACCAGAAATACCTGGGGTTTTTTTCAGTTAAAGAGAAGGCAGTGCATTTGATATAGCCCCAAGACTGCAGAGGCCAAATTGTGCAGGGTTAGTTCATCAGTGAGTTCCTCCCCCTCCCCCCCCCCCCCCAAGTCTAAGCATTCAGATTTTTGTCTCACATAAATTGTTGTAGAAGTGATGGGGATACACCCTAGACTATGCCAATTACATACTGAATCACCCCAAAGTGGCAGCTGAGACTAGCTGTCTGGCTAGACAAGCAGTAAGTTTCCTTTAAAAAGGTTGTTTTGCTGTGGGTTTGGTTTTTTAACTCTTTTACCAAAAGTCGTATTTTCCCCAGTTAATAGCAGGTCCTTTCACCAGTGACTTTGACACTAGGACAAGAACTCACAAAGTGGAAATAAAACCCAGCAATTTCAAGAAAGAGCTCAAGCACAAGTTGTATTTACAAATCAACTGAAAGGAAGATTAGTCAGTAGTTTTAAAACTGCCTTTATGAAAAACAAATCAGATTGACCATAACTATTTTGAAGTTACAGAACTAAGAAATGTTTAACTACATTTATACTAAGTCTTATGAATATGGCTTCACAAGACAATACTCCATTACACAAGTACCAATACATTTAAATAGCTGCTTGGTCAGCTTACAAGTCAGCTTTAACATTCAGTGACTGAGGAAGAGAAGACTGTGCTCCAGTTCCTGTTTGTCTACTTCAAGTTCTCAAAGAAAACAAAATCATACCAGGAAGAGACTAAGTATTGCTCACTGCTCATTAGTTTTGACTTCCCTGCTCCCCACCAAGCCTACCACACAATACGTGGGGGAATCCCACCCTCTTTAAAACAAATTTACATTACAAAAGGCACAAGATGGAGCATGCTTTGCTCTCTTTCAGGGCATTTCCTTCCCGTCACCCTCAGAAATCACAGTAGTAATGCTGGAGTACAGCTGCAGTTCTGGGACTTGCCTGAAGCAGTTTTGCCAGGGAACTTTATAGCTTAGTTTCCTCTCAATTTGTTTAACGAGAACCATCTCAGGTCTAAGAAAGGGCTTCACCTCCGATGCAACCTTCTATTAGCTAGCACTACCATGACTGAGTCTCCTTCCCTTTTTGGCTGAGAAGCATGAAATGCAATGGATGAGTTGGACAACAGTCTCCACAGGCTTCAACTTACTCTTCCAATACAAAACAAGGCTTCCTACAGAATCAAGACACCTATTATGCATGTCCTTTCCAACTAGCTGCAAAGCATCATTCTGAACTGTTTTGTTTCCACCCCTTTCATGACCATGGCCATTCCCACCAGGTTTACAGTGTGTAATAGTACCTGTTCAATGAAGCTTTCAGTAGCCTAGAGAAATTACCTGGCTATTCATACTATAGATGCTTCATCTGGTGTGCCAGTAAAACTCATATATGCTGGTAACTTTTCCCTTTGTTTTTAGGGTAGTTAACAGGACAGATAAAGTGAAGTACTTACACCTAAACCTTTTCCCACCTCTAAAACTACAGATCTTATAAACTCATCTTGACTACTTTGCATCACTTGCTTTAACAACCGTTCTTCCCCACACTTTCTATTGTTATACAATAAATGCTAAAGAGACATTTAAGTAGAAGGTATACCCCACAGCATTGATCCTAAAGCTTACATTAGTCTGCCTTTGAAGGTAAGCACAAAAAGTACTTCCAGCATAGTTTAAGGCCAGAAACAGCATCTATTTTATCCTGCAGATATAATGAAGACTTAAAAAACATCATAGTTGATATTCTAAGTGCTTTATATTTATTATGAAGTATAACTGAGTGTATGAAAAATGATTCTCTATACTAGAGAATAAAATGACAGCTTTTACAAGTTATGCTATACAGTACATGAAATGCTGCATTTTTCAGCTGCTTGAAACAGTATTTGCTATACAAGTGAAAAAGGGTAGACTTAGAAGTTTATTATTTATAATACAGTGTTAGAAAGCACAAACAAATAACATTCAAAACAAACAAGCTCCCAAAAATCTAAAGAAATCTTTAGATGACATGTACACAGATTATAGTCAAGTTTCAATATGCACATTATTGTTCCCCCCACAAGACACTCCACTTCACTGGATTGCTGGAACATGATGAAAATTGAAGGTGCAAGAAAAGCACCTCCCAAGCCACATAAGCATTGGATGGGCAGAACAGCAATTTCCTGAAGTGTTCTCCGCAGTCTTTGGCTCTACTATTTCTTACAGCCATATACTGTGGCAACACTAGAAGAGAGATGGGCTCCAATTACAAGTATTGTCAATGCCAATCCAGTTATCTGGGGAGTTGCTAGAGCAATTCAAGGCACTCTTTCCAGTGCTGCCAGCCCACAGAACCCCCTGTGCAGGACACAGCATTTTAAGAGACAACCAGGCTGGGCTAAAGCATGTTCTTGAAGGGCATGGAATGAACAGTTCGGGACAAACTCCTTCAGAATGTCCAGTTCAAAGTTCATTCGTACTTCACAGGCACACCAGCTTAAGAGAAACATTCACGTATGTGTAGATAACACTTTAAAGCGTACTGCTTCAATGTGTTTAGTTGCTTTATGGTTAAAGTGGTGTAACATATCAGCAGCTTTGAAGATAGTGTTCATGGGGCATGTTGAACCAAATCTCACCGTAAGATTTTAAGCCTACTTCACAGTTTAACAGTTGTCTCCTTTGCTTTTCCTTCTCATTAAGAGGCAGCATCTACAATGAATCATCTTTTACAACTGTTCCACTTACAACATAAACCATAATGCCAACACCCCTCTAGAAAATGTACTCATAGTAACACTGTTTGCTCTGATACATGTGGTATTGACAGTTAATTGTAAGCTTCTCCCATAATATAAAATACCTTCTAGATCAAAGAGATTTAAAGATATTGCACTGTTGTGTTTTACTTTTGCCTCCCAATCTCATTCCAAGTATTTACGAAACTGTAAACAAGTCATTTTTATACAGTCATCAGTACTGTACACCTGCGTTCCAAGGAACTGGAATTCAGTGACACCTTCGTTAGAGATACAGTAGCCTAAGCACAGTGTAAGTTCTGTCCAGCTGCCCTCTTCATACAGTAACCAACAGGCCAGTCCTCCCACATTCACACCTTCAGCTTCTTCTTCTGATCAAAGTATGCATCAAATCTGGATAACGCATATTCCTGGAGAAATAAGGGACATTCAGTACTCAATACAATAAACACAGCTAAGTTCTCTTATTTGGTATGGGGAAGCATAATGAAGGTATTAACTGTGCTACCTTCCTAATCCATCATCTCAATGCATTAAATTAGTTCTATTTGGGAAGGATAATCTCTCCAGAGGTGTTCTGGCCTCTTAAAATTTCCTCTAATCTTCCTTCCTAACACTATTAGCTGCTACCAGCATGTCAGAAAAAACAGGAACTAAAAAAGTCAGCATTTCACTAAAAAGGATGGCTTTTGCAACACTTCCTGCAGGACACTCAGTGTACCTGAAAGTTATATCACTTTACAGCACACTAAACATGTACCAAGAGTTAGACTGATCTGTTTAAGTACAACAAGCTACCTGACATCGATATTATTGCACACTGAATATCAACACAGGCACTTTGACTATTTCCAAATTCCCGCTTACTGCATGCTAGCTTCCCTCTTGCACAGGATCTCTTACTGCACAAGAACACTTCACTGCAAGGCATCATCCCACTTTACAATCTGTGTTGTTCTTTACATTCTTAAGGAAAGAGCACAAAGTAGCAACAAATTGATTTTAAGTTCTACTCCACTTAGAAGATATTAGTTGCTGTAAGGGGCCACTTCCTTTACTTTCTGATAATGTACCACAGGTTACTTCATAGAATATACATTTTTAGTTACATGAAACTACGATTCAACAACTTACCAGGTAACCAAACTCAATGGATGAGATCTTTGCTTGTATAATAGACCACAGACCCCAGAAGAAGTGCGATGCAAGGGCAAACCTGAAATTACAAGGCTATGTTTAATTGAAATACCCAGATAAGTCACACCTTATTTCAATATTCTGTTAGAATAGTATTCCCTAGGTTGCAGATGTCCACACCTTTTCTTCAAGTATGACATTATAAAAATAATTCCATTAGCTTCCCCATGGAGTAGTATTTTGTTTACTCCACTAATAGTGTATACCACATATCTAAAGTTTACAATGGACAGGTTTTTCTTTTCCATATATAAATAGCTTATAATCTCTCTTAGAAGAAGTTTCTCCACCCAGTGAGGTATACAAGTACAGGTATCACAGTGGAAGTTTCAAGGTACAGCTGTGAAAGACAAGTTACCTGTTAACTTCTATCAACACTTCTTCTTCTAGTTTGGACTTCTCTTCATTGCTTAGACTTTCAAAGCCATCATGGAATGCAGACAGATATCTGGAGATAAAATGAAGCTGGAAGGCAAGTAAACAACAGAGTTACAGCTCTTCATCTCAAGACATATTTGCTTCTTTCAGAACTAGGTGGGCCTTTTAATAAGTTGTCATTTATTTTTTCCAAACATCAACAGTGCTGGAGTTAGCTTTAAGATTAATGGTGGTTCTACTAATTGCTTGGAAGTCTGATTTAAGAAAAAACACAATATTAGGACAACAGACAACATTTTGCTACTGTCAACTAATTTCACAGCTGCAGTCCACAACTACTGAACTTTTTGTAGTAGGTAGCTACATGGCACAGAGTAAATATTCTATCCTGAATAGCTGTTATGTAGTTTCTATGATTTTAAAGCAAAGATAGTCAGGATTTGTCCTGATTTCAGCTGGGACAGAGTTAATCTTCTTTCTAGTAACTGGTATAGTGTTATGTTTTAGATTCAGTACCAGAATAATGTTGGTAACACACTGATGTTTTCAGTTGTTGTTTAGTAGTGTTTATACTAAGTCGAGGATTTTTCAGCTTCTCATGCCTGGCCAGCAAGAAGGCTGGAGGGGCACAAGAAGTTGGGAGGGGACACAGCCAGGACAGCTGACCCAAACTGGCCAAAGGGTTATTCCATACCACATGATATCATACCCAGTAGATAAACTGGAGGGGGAGTTGGCTGGGGGCAGATTGCTGCTCAGGAACTAACTGGGCATCGGTCAGTAAGTGGTGAGCAATTGCATTGTGCATCACTTGTTTTGTATATTCCAATCCTTTTAATATTGTTATTATTATAATTATTAGTTTCTTCCTTTCTGTTCTATTAAACCTTTCTTATCTCAACCAATGAGTTTTACCTTTTTTTTCCCTGATTCTCTCCCCCATCCCACTGGGTAAGGGGAGAGTGAGTGAGCAGCTGTATGGTGCTTAGCTGCCGTCTGGGGTTAAACTGTGACAGGATTACAAGAAGTGTTATATTTAAGGAAGTCAGGGAGGAAAGGTCTTGGTACAGAATCATAGAATGGTTTGGGTTGGAAGGGACCTTAAAGATCATCTAGTTCTAACCTCCCTGCCATGGGCACTTCCACTAGACCAGGTTGCTCAAAGCCCCATCCAGCCTGGCCTTGAACACTTGCAGGGATGGGGCATCCATAACCTCTCTCGGCAACCTGTTCCAGTGCCTCACTACCCTCACAGTGAAGAACTTCCTTATATCTAATCAAAATCTATCCTCTTTCAGTTTAAAGCCATTACCCCTTGTCCTATCACTACATGCCCTTGTATTCAAAACAGAATTGGAAGAGAGAGCTAAGATTTGAAAGACTGTGGACAATGGCATTTTATTATGTCTTATGTGCTTACCTGTTGCTTCTTTGAAGGATATTTAAGAACACTAGCTTTGAAGAATGGGTATTTCTCATACGTGTAATCATACATCCATTCACAAAAGTGATTTCCAATGTCAAATCCTCTGAAAAAGAGATAAAAGACAGAGTACCTCAATATTTGCATACTAGCAATCTGTTTTTGCTTAAGCAAACCTAAAATCAAGTTTAAAAGCACAAGGCTACTTAGAACTTACTGCAGTTTTGTTAAAGGAGGTAGAGAACTGATGACTAGAATACAACTTTTTTGGAAGTTATTAAAATCAATGAGTAAAAATGGGCAGTTAAAAATGAAAGCTACTAGCTACATGAATATACTAGACTTTGCTACCAAGTTTTATGCCAATGGAGACAGTTAAAATACTTGAATATGCACTACATCTTGGCACAAAGTCAGATGCACCTCTAACATTAGCACTGTTGCAGACGAAGAGGTGATATTTGAAGTATTTAACGTATCCCACTTTTACATTATTGGAATTCAGGGTTCCATTATGTTCCAGCTATGCTAACATTAAACTATCCCAATGACTCCACATGCTTAGATCACCCTTAAACACAGTTACTAGATGAATGAGGTAAGAACAGAAAGCATTATGTGTAACCATGCAGTGAAAAAACCTAGGATTACTCTCATCTGAACAGATAAGATAGCCATTTGAAAGGACTGAAGGAAAAAAAAAGCAAAAGCAAACCTGCCCCACATACATATGTACACACACAATCTACCAGTCTCCTCATCTCCCCATTTGCTTGCATTCTTTGACATGCAAGCAAGAAGCCACTGTGCATAAACAAGTCCTCTAGTCTGGACAACCAAGGAGCTCCAACAACTTTGACTCTGCTGTATGCCTATACTCAACACCATCAGGACCAGAGCTGTTTTTTCCTAGTTATGTTTGCTGTCCACCACTAATAGAGCAGAACACAATTCACTAAAATAGACAGATAATCAGCAGTGCAGTACTTGCTCTCACTGTAGCACGTAGAAAGTAATACACCTTCCTGCTGAATAAAGTGATTTACCGGTAATTATAGCTGCTGTATTCAAAGTCAATGAGCATCAGCTTTTGGTTTTCTGAATTCTCTCTGCCTTCCAGAAGTAAGACATTACCTGAAAATTTTAAGATAATACAGCACATTCAATAAAGTCCCAGGAAAATTACAGAAAAGTAATAGTGTATCTTAAGAAACATTGTACAGATAATCCCAGTTACCCTTACATCTGCGCAGAACAATGATAGGAAAAGCCAGTTTGCACTGGCTGTATACCAGCTCATTGAAAGTTGAGATATATACTATAAACCTTGTAAAGCTGAAAGCAAGAAAGTTTTCTTCTGTACAGGCAGAGGTAGATTTGTTCTCCCAAGGGTCCTGCTTCTCCAGTGTTTAGCTTGCAGCTAACTCAGGTGACACTGTCAGCCTTCGCAGCCCTTTCCAAACTGCTTTCTGCAGCTTAAAATCTAAATTATGCAGCTTCTCTCATACTGGCATAGTACTATCATTGATCACACAGCACTTGGGACAGGAATTGCTTTTCAGCAGCCTGAAAGCCAGAGGCTGATCACTTTACTATTCTAATATGCAACACAACCAGTACCCATAGAAAAGCTCAGCCTTTTCCTTTTTAACAAGGAGACTGCTTTATCTTTCAATTCACTTTGTCACTACAATTAATCTGAAAGACATCAAGTCTGCCTCTGTCAAGTGCCAACTAGTAAATAAATCCAGAGTAATTTCAATGTCTGCAATAATTTGTCCCCTCTCCACAGGTACATCTGTTCTCCATGCCACACCCTTGCACCAACTGAACAAGCAGTTTTTCTCAGACCCCCACCCACTCCCCGCCTTGGAAATTTAGGTTCCAAAGTTCGCCCCAGTCTTATCGTGCTCTGATTCCTCCAGTACTGCAAGGAGACCTCAGACTCCACCACTATTGAGCTAGCTCTTCAGACCTCAGATCAGTGGCTTTCTCCCCCTTCTGCTACGTAACCTTATGTGCCTATTCTCCAGGGCAATCCTCTTCCAGGCCAGCTACTCAGCCTTAGCTAACAAGGCCGGGACTCCCGAGAACAAAACAGCCCTGCATATAGTCCTAGTATAGCATCCTTCCAGCTCAGCCCAGCTTACCCACTGTACAGGTGACACAGAGCACAAACACAGCATACCCAACACCTTCAGCCATGCCTCCTTTTCATCTCTTTAGAGAACTGGCTCAGAAAAATTGTTACTCCCACCATGACTCCTAGAGAGAGCACACTAAAAAAAGATGGATAAGGTTTTCCTAATGTTTCTTACCAGAGCAAGCTGAGAACTGCTGAGTCAAACTACCCTAGTCTCCATTTTTACCACTCACTACTTTTTCTGTATCTTTCTTTTAAAAGGACTAAAGTATATCCTACCCTGATGATGTATATTGCAGACAGCTAAGAAAGGTACGGTCTTACCAGAAAACACCCAAGGCTCTCATGATCAACTGACCTGTACTAACAGAGCATGTGTACATGCTTGGCTTAATCCAGTTACGATACCAGACATTCTCTTAATCAGCATGAAGGGCTGCTGAAGCCAATGCACTTTGCCTTGCAACTGTTGCACACTGGGAGTGCACAGGCTGCTGTTTCAGGTCAGCTGCCAGGGAAATACCTGGATAACGTGACTACCTCTCAGAAAGCAAAAAAGTGACCAGAAAAGTCTTAATACTGCATCATTGAACAAGGTCATGAAATATTAGCAGCTTACCTTCTTGACAGTCATTATGGCAAAACACAACTGGTGATGAAGTAGCTTCAAGCATAGCTCTGGGAAATAGCAATACAGGATTGTGTAAGTAGCAAATCACCAAGTTCAGTTCCACTTCCAAGTAAAGAATGGATTTTGTTATAAGAATTTGAAGCGCTATTCATTTCTAGCAAGACCCTATTTTCTTAATTAGGAGCCCAAAATCAGGACAATGAAGTTGGACTTCACTGATCAGCAAGTCAGATCAGCAATTGATCGTATCAATTCGTAGTCATATGAGACTCAGGCTGGTGACAGAACCAAAAACAATCCCCAACTTGTAAAGTAAAATGAATGTAAGATATTATACTGTATAGAGTGTTTGAACAAGTATATAAATTCATACTGAAACTGTGCAAATTGGAAGATAGTGGTAGACAAAATAAGCCTACCTTAGATTTTTCATTTCCTGGGGGAGATTGTAACTGAGGAGTTTGTTCAGTTTTCTAGTTCTGGACTCTCTGGTAAATTTAATCTTCAGCACTTGATTTAGATATCTGTTAAATAGAGACAACAGTACAGCATTTGTGACAATAAGTACATTAGTCTTCCCATACTAAGATACCATTTAAACTAAAAATCAAGAAAGTTTTAAAAAGTTACTAAAAATGTTACTATTCTTCAAGGTAATTTAAGTTCCTCAAGTAACTATGAAACAGTTTCTGGGTACAGGGAGAGCTTGTGCTCTCTGGCATTCAGGAAGAATGATATACTTATCAAAATTACAAAAGGCCACATTTTTCCCTGTACTTCTTCTATGTATTGTGTAACTTACTTTTCCATTGTTCCAAAAAGCCACTTAGGTTCTTTATTAAATGGCATTTTCATGCCATGAAATCTAGCCATCTTCTCAGCTATTTCAGCAGATATGTCAGGTAAGCTTAGTTCTTCAGTACTTAGCTTCCTGCTCTGTAATAAAATACAGTATTCTTAAAATACAGTTAATTAATTACAAAAGCATGATTAATTACAAACACTAGCATTTGTCTCTATATACTATACTATAAAATACTAGCACAGTACTCAAGCAATACACTTTTTTCATCTCAAATGAACTTACAAAATTGCTGTCTTTGAAAAAGCCAGGTTAGCCAGTCTAGCTTACTTATGACTTAAGTCAATTTTCTTCTAGATCAAGACCTGGGGAATATCACATCTCACACTAAGAATATCTTCAAAGCAGATTGGGTATAAATACTTAAGAACATCAAAAGCATCTGCTCTTGTTGCTGTTAAAGGAAAGTGTTACTCCATAGCTTCCAATGCTATGTTTGGTATCTAACAGGCTTTTTATCTTCATTTATTAGTCTCTGCTGAAGAGTTTTTAGATATCTCTCCCTGGCAAGAGCTATATTTGGGCTCTCCAACACCCACTATAACTGCATCAAATTACAGCTAGCAATTACTACAGGCTGCCAAGTATTCCATTCCCACATCCCTACTTTTCCAGGCAGTCCAGAGACCTTCTTGTCACGATCAATTAAAACAGCTACCAGCAGCCCACTAACTAATCATGAACAGGACTTACAGGAATGAATTCCTCCAGTCGCCCTTGTGGAAAGATTCCATACAGCTTTGGGCCAAGAGCTCGCTCTGCAAGAATGGCAAACATAACACTTTCCAGAACCATGGCTTCTGCCCCCTACAAAAAAAACAAACAAACAAACAAAAAACAAAAAACCCCCAAAAACACCAAACAACTTAAAGTGTTAGTTGGTGCTTGCACAGAAATGAATTTAGGTGTGCACAATTGCTAAACTGCTGCAAAGGGAGAAATTTTAGTGTTAGCTTTAAAAAGAAGACAACATTTTACTAACCAAAGTTTCTTGACTAATAACAGCTCGTACTTAGCATGGAAGCAATACAAATATTTTGCTTTGAAGTTTAAAGCTGGGGAGGAAAATATGTATTACTTAACAGGTACTGTTGGTGGGCCAGGTCAAAGCAAAACTACACAAAAACCAAAACACCCTCTCCTCCCTAACCTGTGGGAACTCTGCAAATTCATTTCCTGAAGGAGTTTATCCTACTGAAGCATAGCACAGGAACTATAAATATTATCCTTGGCTATTTTAACACAGTTTGGAACACTGCCTCACAAAAGGACATTTTAACTATGCAAGTGAATGAAGTGAATGATTGAACTAACCAATTTTTCATTTAGAAGAATGACTTAGTATTTGTTTCCATTAAGCACATTTTAGATCTTCCCTTTTTTTTTTTTAAGGAGACAGAATAATTTAAACTCCTGCTAAGAAGCATGTGTGTGTGAATGAACATTCTTTCTTTTCTACCTCCCAACATACCTCAAGTTTCGATAACTTTTCTTCAAGGTTTTCCTTACATCAATAAACTCAGTCCACAACAATCACAAGCAGACAGCTTTTTAATATGACTGCTTAAAAATTAATAGAAATATAAAATACATCTCAAATACAGTTAAAATCACTAAGTATAGCTTTCTTGATGGGTAAGATTAGCTGCAAGTAAACAGAGAAGCCACAGTATAAATCACTACTTCTGGCAATTATGTTAACCACAATCCAGCTGTACTCAAATCCTAGAGGTCTGCTAAGCCTCTGACTACTTTTGAGCAGCTCGTCTCAGTCTGACCCATGACACTTAAAAGCATAAGAATTAAGAGCACAAAATTAAGAAAGCTCTCAGATATTTCAGACTACAGAGCCTTGTGCATTACTGTAGTCACTGCAGTCTCAGACAGTAAATAACTCACGCTATACAATTTCCATTCTTGAGTATGCTTAATGCAGTTCCATTGATAAGTTTTTATTACTGGCCCACACATTATTTCAGCAGCTTCAAGAAATTCTGGCATTTCATATTGAAGTATAGGAAAGACTCATGTAACTATGTCCTGAAGCATTAAGTTCAATAAAAAGTAAAATAGTCATCAAGAATACCAATTGAGAGTTGAAGATGATTTGCATATGAATGTATAGCATCCATGTCCTCCACTGTTTTTCCATTTCAACTCCTCGAAGCAGAACTAAGGCACCAAAAATACATACTTTTAATCATTGCAACTTGCCCTCGCCACCACAGATCTGAACGTTTCAGTTCAGTTCTGAAGCCTAATGCCAAGCACCAAAAAGCTATTAGATACAGGCTACAGAACGTCTACTCCATTAACAGCTGATACGGAATTTGTCTGTGCCTTGTGCAACACCAGGGTGTTTTAAAAGTCTGATTACAGCAATCCTGTCCACTGTTCCCATTGAGATGTCAGTTCCTTGTTTTCACATCTTACTGAAAAAACAACTCATGATACTTGGATAACAGCAAGTGCTAAAGAAGTGTTCTTCATTAAGATGTCCCTTAATGCGTCAGAAGTAACAACCAGAAATAGTGAAATTTCCAATTATTCAACAGTGCACTTCTGCGTTACGTCTGCCACATGTCTGCCTAGCCCTAGTCCTTTAAGACATGCTTAAAAATTTAGAACCTTCAGATAACCCACAACTACACAACTGCAAGTTTGTAAACTTCTGTGACAGCACTGTTAACGAGGATGGCTGCATTTCTCCATGAAAGATCTGCTTCAAGATTAAAGTTACAGGCAAATATTATCTAAAAGCAGCAGCATAAGAATATTCATGTTTGCATGCTCTGGTTCCTGACTCTTAAAAGACAAAAAAGTTTAGAGCACCAAAAGAACTTCCTCTACTGTAACAGAATGGTCACTTGAGAACAAGTCCAATGAAAGCTCTGGAAGAATACCATCTGTGGATCTCAGGCACAAAGGCTTCTCCTTCATAATACCTGATGGACCTTTTAGCAAGTCTCCACTCAACATACTACTGTCAAGTATAGGTGTGGAAATAAACTACTAAAGGACATTAGAAAATTTTATAGCTTGCTTCATATAGACACAGAACAAATCTAAGTAACTCTTCAGTTAAATGTTCACCTGATGACTTTTTTAAAGCATCAAGAATTTACTGAAGTAAATTACATATCTCAATGCCTTCAAATACTTTGCAATATACTTATACTGCCAAACAGCCACCTGTTGTTTTAAGCTCTGAAGCTCTCAATTTTCATCAAACAGATGTAACCATGAGCACTTGTATTTAAAACAAGCTTCTGGAGAAGATTTGACCACTCACACTTTTAAACAAATACTTAGAGCTGAATGTTGCATTTCAAAACTAAGAGATATAAACACTGTTTACAAAACTTTTCCAGCATGCAACTCCCATTCAGGCAAGGAGAGATCAAAAGCCTTTCTATATCAGCTGGAACTGAGGCTTCTTCTACTTTATTCTTGCTTCAACAAAAAGCTCACTATAAAATACATGAAACTAGTATTTTGAGGAAAGTTTCCACTAACTATAGCAAAACCAAGGTAAAACATAGATAATCCCAGTTAAAAGACCTTATGAACTGACTATCCCATCTCTAGTCACAATCAAACACCAGGCAGCTCAGAACAGCTACAATGCTTTTGCTAGTGATCCAGAACATTTCTGGATTACCCAGAGGTTTTTCTTCTCTCCAAAGGATGCTATTAACTCCTTTGTTCAAGCGTACCTACAATTTTTACGTAGACTCAAGAAAATTAACAAATCCATCCTGACAGGAATTCTCAAGTACACCAATCCAACAGTGAAGTTCCAGCACTATGAGATTAATAGCAGAAAACAATAACCTACCAGCACAGAATCACTATTTTCAGGCAACAAAGACAGTTCTGAAGATCAAAACCTTGCTTCCTGAACTGCAAAACTTGTATGAGCTGTTGGCACCAGGGTGGGGCTTGTTTGGATTTTTGTTTTCTTTTATAACTTTAGGATTATTTTTTTTTTACTGGATTGGGGCAGGGCAGAAATCAAGCCACCTCCATTTTTAGTCTCTGAAGAAAACTGAGGAATCAAACCAGTACATTTTTCAGTTCAGTCTCAGTTCAACTGATTGAAGCTGTTCCAGTGAACTTAACTCAAAGTTCAACAAAACTTCAAAGGCAGTTATTCAACAACAAAAATTTTAAAACCAGTTTCAACTCACTAGAAAAAAAAAAATCAAATGCTTGAACTGTTTCAGATGGCATTCCCAGAAGGCGGAAAATAAAAGGGAAGAAAAGCAGCACTTATCAAACAAGATGTACTTTTTCCTAGTAACTGCCAAAACCATTAGAGAGCTGAAGAACGATAGTACATAACAAGCAAAGCATCTGGTTAACATGCTGCAATGTTATCCCTTATTGGAAAAAAATACTGCCAGGGTAGAAATCTAGATTACCAAATTCTGTTCAGATGACTATGAAAAATTACACTCAGCTAAACATTATGCTGCATGAGCAGAAATGGTTCCAAATGCAAGAACTTTAAAGTATGCAGAACACAGTGATCCAAGCACAATGCTATCAGAGACACTTCATGTTCAAGAGGAAGTTCTCTCCAGCTCCATATACTTTCCTCAGAAGAGTCCATCAATGTATTATAAAATAGGGATTAGGTAGAGTACTGATCTTCCTCTACTAAAGAAAGAGCAGCCTAGTGTTAGAAATAGTGGTACTGATACCAATGTTAGAAATGGTAAGAAACCATTTAGGGTTGTTTCTTGTTAATAAAGAATGCTTCAATCTTTCCAAACTATGTACAGACACTCACATTATAGTGTTACTCCTATGAGCAAATATGATTTCTTTTCTTCATTACTGTTTACAGTTTCTGGAAACACAGCCCAGACACCAGTTGGAATAACTACTAGATTAGAACAAGGAGGATCACTACATTTCTTTATCATCTATAAAATTCTGTGAAATAAGCAAACTTAATTACTCACTTGCAAGTCATTTTCCTTCTGAGACTGTACAGACTCTCCTTTATTACAGGACCTCTATGAATGAGAAAAAGCAAACACAATGAGAAGATGAAATTTAACATGATTAACCTGCAACCACCAGAACAAAGGGAGTAGAAGTGCCAGCTACGATTAACTAGATGTCTCAACACTGTCTTGATCTGTGACAGCTACAGCACTAGCATCCATCTGACCTCTGGCCACCACATTACTTCAAGAATTCCAAAATCTTTCAAAAGGATGTGCCACTGAGACCAAGCTGCTCCTGTAAATAGCCTGAGAGCTGATTTTCAGGTATGTTTTTATTGTTTTCCAGTACTTCAAAACAAGATTTCAGTGTATCACAAGCTTAGAGGAACATTTTTAATTAAGAGAAAATTAAGTCCCTCTACATGACATCTGGGATGGCATTCTTCTTACAGCTAAAGCACTTAAGAGACATTACAGAGATTACGTAAAAGCCTTAGAAGGACTATTAGAATAGGCATGTTACAAAGCTTGCAAAGCAATTGCTTTTTTCTATTACCTTATTTTCCAAATTTCTTGTGACTAGAATTTCCTTATTTACAGTATGCTGTCTAGGCTATACATACAATGTACCACTGGCTGTGCAAATCCAAGATTTTTCTTCAAATGAACTGCCCATGTAAGCTAAAGATGTCTCAGTAAGAACTGCAGTATACTAGCAAAACTTTAACGAATTCCATGCATAATGTATTGTGCTAGGATTGTTAACAGTCATTATAAGGCAGTTTCAGAGTATCAAACCATACCCTCAGCAACTGAACCCTCAATGGCACATGCTTTTAATAGAGCTGCACATTTAAAATTCAAGATGTAATAAAAACCTTGTCCTTTAAAGGGCTTGAAGGTAAGGAGAAGAGAAAGCAAATATTTGCTTAGAATTAGCGAGAGTTTGTGGCTGCTATTTATGTTGCAATTCCACTGCTGACTGTTTAAACCAGACTAGCTTTAGAGGCCCATAAAGGTAGCCTGCATCTCCACCTTCTGAACAAAAACATTTGATTCATAGGACCGTATGCATACCTTTCTGTTCCAAAGCTCTAACATGTCCAAAACAAGGGTGGAAATATGAACTTAATGGAATACAGTTAAGCAACACCAGCTGCCTTAAGCACAATACAACAAGCTAATGATTTACACAAGCTATGCCGTTACAGTATTTCAGAAGCTACAGAAGAAGTATAGTTAACATGAATCGATGGTCTTTCAGCAAGTACTTCCCATTCCACTAGGATAAGTTTAAAACAAAACAATATGAAAACTACTATTAGTTTATATTCCTTTCAAGGAAATGAATAAAGTCAAAACATATTCACTAAAGCTAAATGCGCAACTACTCAATAGTATTAAAGTCATTTACAGAGGGTTTCTCTGAACAAGCATGTCCTACATCAATACCACTCTTGCATCTTACAGATTTTTCTTGAACAGTCAGAAAGTTACTCACCATCCAGGAGTCTTTCCTGATTAATGGTGCTCTCAGAATGGTTCAGTTCATCAGAAGGTAAGCAGATTAGGCTTTTCCCTAGAACCTGAACTGGCATCCACTTTCCAGAAGTCATACTGCATAAAGAGCTAGCCAGTTCTAAGAGTCCACCTCAAATTAGTGTTGGAGATAGCCTAATGGCATCTACTGTGCCATTAGAAAGAGACAGTTAGGGATGTGTATTGCAGAGTCATCAGAAAAGGAGACTTCTGCGGCATCCCTTCCTCTTTTCTGTTCCCTCAGCATGGAGCATTAGCGTCCAGAGGAGAATGAATACAAAGTAATTTGTAAATAACTTGCAAACATGAATGGGAGCTTGGAGAGGATCAGTCTTCACAAGTGGCCATGTACTCAGCCTAGAATTAGAAAAGTCTCCAGTACACATGGTCAAGGAGAATGAAGTAAGCAGGATGCAGTTTTATGCAACGGAAGTTTAAGAGTTTAAGTCTAAGAGTTTAACAGATGTTAAGGTGGTAGGATTTTGATTTCTTTCTGCACAATTGCCTACTAGAACAGTGGTTCAAAGTAAAACATCTCATATCATGAAGTATTTGATCTACATGTTTAGCTCGTGTTCTTGGCTAAACCAATCAAAACTTCAGTTTTTCCATAAACTCTAATAGCCCACTCCAACTTATGTCCAATTCTGAGAGCTATTTTATTTACTTCAACAGCAATGAGGAGATTTTAATTACCCAAATAAGAGAATGACTAACTGCTGGAGGTTTTTAATCACTCTATATGAAAATATTAGCATGTGTTCTACATCTTTATGATTTCTTTAAATATTTGTTCAGTGCTTCTTTTATTGTGGGAAGTTTTATTCTCAAAGCAGATTAGGAATGCTCACTACAATTTTAGTAAGGGAGGTCAGCTATATGCATAGAGACAACAGAAGTTGTTACAGAGTCTACTTTGTAATCATGTAAATTGATTTTAAGGCAGGAAGCTTTAGGTACAAGATGAAAATCTTACAATGGGAGACATTGCACATTATCCAATCTGTGATCAAAAGATAACCAGTGTTTATTTATCGGGTAGTTTGGCACCAAAAATTGAGTTCTTAATTTTCTCTCCAATGCCTGAAATTTATTTCTCTTGTAACTGGAAGATGAGCTCCGTATCAAAAAATCCCAAATTATGCTTGACAGAAAAATTCTGTCTAGAAAAGGAACTTGCAACATTTTTTTCCCCCCAAATAAGCTTTAGCTCTGCTCACAAATTAAAATCTTGCATTATAACTCCATTTTTCTGAGTTTACTCAGCTTTAGTAGTTTTCAAGACTTCAAGGTACTGCAATACTTTGATTTAGACAAATCCCTAGGAATTCAAATCCCAAGGAATTACAACATTACAAGGAACCGCCTGAGAGGTTAGAGGCAACCTATGCAGGGGAAACTTTTCTTAATTCTAGAAGCTGTTGGAAGACATCGATTTGAACTTCAGCATATGGGAACACAAACAGGTTTAGATTCAGCAATAACTGTTTCTGCTTCTAAGAATCTGCCATTGATCACTGATCCCTGCCAGACCTGAAGGAACTAACTTGCTGAAGTCGTAGAATCTAGCATGTGAAGAATAATTTCCAGTTCAAGCCCTACAAAAGCCACAAAGACATCTCTAATCCTCTTCATTTCAAGTTACCATTCTCTTATGAGGGAGCAGAGGAAAGGAAGGGGCAGTACTTTGATATTTTGTTATTGCTGTAAACATTCAGATGCACAGACAGTAGCTGGTGCTCCTTAAGCCTTATTTTTAAACAATGAAATCCATTACTAAAGAAAATGAAAGCTGTAGAGAATGCTCCAACTTCAGAGATCTCATACTATACCGTGAATCGTGTCTGTCACCTGGAAACCAGAGTGCTCTAGGCACGATCGCATGGGCAAGCCTGCAGCAGAGAACACATGCATATACAACTAAAGTGGTACATTACCCCCAGAATACCCTTAACTCCACCCAACACAAATATATCCCCATAAGAGGTGCTTGGTTTCTTTCAAGCCGTCTGCCAGTGCCAGGGATTTGTAGTTACTCCATGCTACAAACAGACATGGACACCAACAACCACAGAAGACGTTGATAATTACAGTTACACAGCAGTCTGCATTTTATTTAGTTACAAAAAATAAAAGGCAGCAAGGCAGGTATGGAAAAAGATTTACCACAGAACTGTGGCAACCATTTATACTTATTTTGCGTCTGCTCACATAGAAATCGAGAGACTAGAGAGGAACATTAGGTATACGGGTTTGTTTTTCCTCATCTACATACAGATTTTGTTTTGGCTGTTGCAAAGTAACAGAGGCCCAGTGAATCAGAGTTCAAGGTTCTTTTGACACGTGTAAAAGAATGGGAATCAATCCCCAAGTTACCTTTTGACAGGTGAACTTCAAAGAAATTCACCTTAATTTGAGCTTCTTTTTTGTTAATGCTATCTTATTTTGAAATCCTATCAGCATTTCTAAGATGTGGGAAGTTTTGGTTGTTCTGAATTTAAGTAAAAACAGTACAGTTATCTGCATATGAAATCCAATCTTAGAGTCTGGACATTAAATGGCACATTGTTGGAGAACCTTTTGTTTCAGTTAACACTGATATAGCCAACAGGTAAACGTATTTTGTCATGAGGATGTTTTACTTTCAATGCTCCCCTTTACATTTAGCAACTAAGCTGGAGCAAGTGTAAGTGAAGCAGAGTAAGGCATTTCCCTTTTTTCAATGTAGAACATATCTGCATTGTGCCTCAAACATTTGAGTTTTAATGTGGTTAGTACTTTAACCTGTCACAAGCACAAATACTCGTCTTAAAAAAAAGTTCTGCTCAAGGATATACTCAAGAGAAGTCCTTGATTTTTAAACATCCATGCCAGTGCGACCATTCATAATAATGGCCGAGCCAGCTCAGTTCATCTCCCCCAACTCCCCCCAAAACAGTCATGCACACAAAAAATTGGCTTAAACATATCAGCTATGACAGAGGAAGGCACAAAGCCTTCCCTGTGTGGCAGCTTTAGCCAACTGGCATGGTTTATATTGGATGAGTTTCATGTACTGACATTTGTGTCTTCCAAGATTGATAATAAGCAAACTGGGGCTATTTTCAAACTGCAAAAAAGGTTCCTTTAAAAGGTGGCTCAAAGAATTATGGTGCCAGTATCATTCATTCTTAAGTTAGTATCATGTGTCTATTTTTCACTTCTATTCAAAATTTTAACTTAACCTTGTATACATAAAACAATTTGGTGCAGATTGCTATAGATCTCTAGTATTTACAGTAAAGGAATAAGAAGAGCTGATATCACTGTTTTGTGCTCCAATTTCAACAGAAAGTAAAATGGACAAGAGTTAAAACATGCTACAAAGGCTCAAACAAACAAGTGGTAACTACTAATACCCAGTGGCAGTTAAAATCAAGTCATTAAGAATTAAGTCATGATTTTAGCATAAGGTCTCAAAACTCAACTTACTTAAGCAGTGTTCCTTAATTTCTATAGGGCTTTAAACTTAAGCAACATTACTAAAAAATATCAAATTACTCCCTCTTAACAGGCTTGTCAGAAGATTCTGCTTATGCCACCCAGAAATTCATAAAAATCCTAAGTGAGGTTTTCAAAATACCCCAATAAAACAGTTTGCTTATATTTTAACTTGCATTTAAGGTAGAGGGGCTGGAAGAGACAAATGTTTGTCGACAAAAATTGTGAACCTCAATGCAATCTGAAAGTTTTACCTTGGGACTTTCTCTGCTTACTTAACCTTTAGTGAACTGCACCAACAAAAGCAGTCATTTCACTGCCACTACGGAAATAAAGGAAGTTAGACATCTCAAAAGATCCTTCAACACCAAGAGTAGAAAGGTTAGAAAGTTATGAACACACCTTCAATTTTCAAAGCGAATTATTTCTGATTTTAGAGTCCAAAATTTTACTTTGATTTCTTCAGTAGATAGGGGCACAGAAAAGGCAAGTTAAAAAAAAGTCCTGAGGGAAGAGGAGGGCAACCAAATTCTGGAGTCTACTTTATTTTTCCTTTGAAATATAAGGGAAAGGCCACATTTCTTCACAGCTCTTGGGCAACAGAAGCTCTACCACTACAGCAGTTTTACAGCCCATGTTCCTACTCAAGCCTTCTACATATTAAGTCAGCATTACATTAAAGCCATTAATAATTCTGAAAAAAATTCTTAGCATCAACCCTAGGAGTCATTTTGAAAACAGTTTCTCACCAGTTTTTTCACTTTGCTTTTGGTTTCCCTTAAACTAAAGGAAAAACTATTTAAGCTTGAATTGATGAGTTTCTACACACTTTTCTTGTTTAACAGTTTAACTTTCCCAACACACATACAGTGGTGTAGCCAAGCATTTCATGCTATTTCAAACCACTGGAATCTTTTACATATTTCTGGTAAAGCTTACTACCATGGGAAAGTTAATACCTAACAAAGTATAATAAAAAGAACACTTTAAAGCCAGTTAAGTGACAGTATCCAATGAGATTCTTAATGGTAAGTTTGGTCAAGGCAGCAGAAGCAGGAAGAATGGGCTGAAATTTCAGGAACAGTCAATCTGCAGATATCAGATCAGTTGTTCAAAGCAAGTGACTGAGTACTGGAAAATATCAAAATAATGGATAATAAAACCGTAGTCAAATAGAAACAATTGCCAACACCCAAATGCAATTTTATGAAGCTACAATTTTTCATAAGGTTAAACACTTATGATTATTTATTTACAATATAATCAAGTATCTAGCAGAGATGGGTAAGAGAAGATCTGCTGTACAGTCCTATGGTAATAGCCTGTAAGCTTTAGAAGAGATCACCTTTACAAAATATTCTTGATTTTAAACCTCACAATTTTAAACAGATTTGCCAACCACTTCTCTTAAGGTTTAACAAATTTCAGTGCTATTTACATTTTACTAATCAAATAAAAGAGAAGTAACATTAGAAGAGTTCGACAAACATCTGGCTAAGCTTCTATGCCAGCTACAAGGCATATCACACATTTAGGAAAGCATGTTTCGGAATGAGATGGCTTTTTTTTTTTCCATTTTGTGCTTCATTTTTATTCTAACACTATAGATCAAGTTTTCCAGCAACACAATTACCCATGAGATCTAATGAAATGCTTGAGCACTGTACAAGTTTGACAAAACCTTCAGCTTTAATCTCCGAGATTCGTAAGTAATACCAAGGTTAAAATTAAGCAGTTTAGTCTCTTGCAATCTTGCTAGTTATGCCAAAGTCCTACATACTGTACAGAAGCAAACTTTAGTAACTTTCCTGAAACACCACGGTCCAAACTTAATACCATAAACAAAACATTACTGATCAAATGGACAGCAAGTGAGCCTTCAGCTGATATACGCCAGTCAGGATCTGTATAGAAAGGAGTGCAAGTTCTAGACAATAACAAACTATAAAGAAAACTGCTTTAAGCTAACAATCTAGCCTGCTAGACTAAAACACATTCCCAAAAGGGTAAAGCAGCACACACTTGCAGTGTGTCACAAATGAAGATCTCCAAACATACTACAATGAAGCTACAGAAACCCTCCCACTCCCAAAGCACTCTACATACTCACCATCTGCAGGATTGCACCATATAAGCGCAGGAGAACTTTCCGTGGTTCATCTGCAAGTGTCTCAATGGTATCAGGTAGTGAGCACTGAAACAGCATGTTGCTGAGGCCACCTCTATCAAGAGAAAGGTAAGTTTATCAGCTAACTTGGATGAGCATACATGTTTTGTTTTCTACAAATTAGAGGCACACTAATCATCCTTAGTATGATTAACTGATCTATGCTAACATGAGCAAATTTTCCAACACTACTACTAACCCATAACATGTAAGGCTTAAAAAAAATTTGGCACTTTCGTACTTCTTAATATATAGTTCACCATCAAGATCTATTGATCCAAATTACAGCTCAAGGTATGAACAAACTGATGTAAATGCAACAGGCAACCAAGACAAGACATAGACTTCTGTTAACTATTTTCAGGACTTCTAGAAGGTGATGCTGGAGACTTGCCAGATATACTTGGTTGCAGAAACAAGCAAGAAGACAGCAGAATAAGCTTAAAAACATGCAGTGAGTCTAAACCCCTTAGTTTGAATTAAGAGCTTGTATTGCTGGGATGGAAGCTACAAAGATTTAACCTGAATACCTATGCTACAGCATCACTGATGAAAGTCTTACTTATGCTATCATTCTTAGGGACTGGTTTTCAATTTTGAAATTTGCAATTAAAGCCCTTCTTTGTTTTAAAAAAACTGCTCGTGTATTTGTCAAAACTAAAGTCACCCTCAGAATCTTATCAGGTAAGACACAAACTAGGGAGTCCATGCTTCAACCATTCAGGGGTTATACAAGCATGCTGGCTTTTCATATAACTACAGTTTTACAAGAGTGTTCTTACAGGAAAAAGCGACAGCATTTGTTTCCTACAGGTTTATCAAGCTAGGTAGTTACTAGATTAGAGAAGCTGTTTCTTGATTTCTAGTAGCCCACTAAGAACACCAGTCTACTCGACCCACATTTTCTTTGCTACATTTCTGCACCCTCTTCATTATCAATATGTTCATTAAGAGGTTTTCAAATTTCCCTTCTGCAATAGATTTCCCTATTACTTCTTCCTCTACTGTAAAAGGAAAGAGTACTGAAACTTCTGGTGTACTTGCAAAAGAGAAATGCAAATCAGCTCTACTGAAAAAGCTTGTCTGTCTCGCCACTAAAGAAAGAACTTTTAAAAACAGATACAATCCAAATATGGTAGCTAACAGTAAAGGGATGAGGCAGCACAGATTTAAAAAATAAGTTATTTTACTTGTAGCATGCTACATAACTTACTGCAGTAACTCTAGAATTTAGGTAGTAGTAGCTCTGTCACGTTGTGATTTCCTTCACAAAATAATGCAGTTTTTTTGTAACACCCAAAACATAAGTATTTAACATTACCTTGCAGTGAGCTTTGATTCCAGGAACCCATGGCAGATCCAAAATGCAGTGGCTAAAATGCAGCTCTTCGTTCTAACCTTACACACCTCTCAATGCTTTTCCAAATATTTTTCTGGGTTCTCTTACAACTCAGTGGGGATGTAATAAAGACTTTCTGGACTATCAAGAAGTAGATGACCTGTATGTATTTACTGGAAGATGATACAGAGAAGAAGGGCTGGACTACGTATCCAAAGTCAACGATTGAGAAGGAAAAAAGGAATCTCAAGAATATAGGCTAAAACAGCAGTTGCACAATACACTCAAGAAAGAAGACAGAAGAGAACCAGGTGGCTTGGCAGGCATCCAAAAAAGGATGTTTAGAGACAAGAGATATGAACTAACTTTGAACCATGAAGGTGAGCAGGTAGAAAAACCAGACAGATGGAAAGGGTATCAAATGAAGAGCAAAGCCAGACTATTCAGATGCAATCAGAACATCGGTTAGTTATACCAACTACATTCCTGGCTTCATTTGAACTGTACTAGACAGGTTTTTTTGAAAAACACTTGCCACCTTTTCTAAGACTCTGATGTAGACTTTGGTGAAAATATCAATACTAAAATACAAGACCTAAACACATTGAAACCCACTTTACAAAAAATACCAGACTAGAGCTCAAAATCCCGTACAAACAGTTATTTAAACACATGCTCAGCCTGCATATGGTGCATGAAACCCCAGAGACTCTTCTTTTTTTATGCCACTCCAGCCAAACAGCAGTATCTTACTGAGGCTGAACTCCATTAAACAGAAGTTTCACTATAGTTTGTGCACTTAAGACTTCAAAAGTTACCTCTAATCAAGGAAATCCACACAGGAGTCTAATAAAAGGTATTGTTCTCCTGAAAGGTCAGTAGACTCAGCAGCTTGTTTAAGGGTCAAGAGGGCATATCTCAACTCTTATACAGATAAAGCTACCAGTTAGTCTACTGCTACAAATGACTTAAAGGTAAGCCCTTCCAAAAGGGTCACCTATTTTCAAAGCTTCCCATAGATTTCCCCAAATCACAGCCACAGCAGTTAGATGTGCTTATATACTTGCATTCTGATTAGATGCAAATCTATTTCTTTGCTCTCAAACAGTAAGGACCAGACCCCTTCATCTGATGATACCAACTACCTAACAGCTGTTCATGAACACAATTTGCACTAATGCAGTCAAAATGGCAATCCTGACAAACACACTCGAGAACGCACACCGCATGCTTGACTTTCGCAAGACTAGAATCAGCAAACCAATATGATGCTGCATTTACATTCTCCATAGTCAAGAAAGGTGAGAAGACTTTTGCCAAAATAAATGCAACTGCCAACTAGCATGGTTTTACATTTTTTTTTTTTTTTTTTTTTTTTTTTTTTAAAGTTTCAGCCCATCCTCTCTTCCTCACAATCTGGAAACACCAAGCCATTTTGAAGTGGTATCTCAGAGGGGAAATTTCCAAGAAATGCAAAAGTATCTGTGCTAAAACCTAAGGCTTTGGAAAATAAGTACCAAAGTCAGCAGTACACACTAATAAGGATGAAAACAGAATTAAGCAAGTCAGATTACAGACAATTTATCAGAGTAGTCTACTGTCTAGGAACAGTATCAGTCTTCTAAAAAATCTCACCCTTCATAAACTTATTATGATCATGTCATAATGACAAGAAATCTAAAAATACAAATACTATCTGCACTGGCTTTCAGTGAGTTGCTCGTTTTCTATAAGGCTTTTAAAATACATTTAGAAATGAGCATGATGGGGTTTGATCATACTTTTATATATCAGAGCTTTGTCAACAGTTTATGCTCTCTTAGCTAACTGGGGGTAGATCTGCATATATTTTGTGTTATCAACGAAAGTATAAACTCTAGGAAAGCAAGCTCAGGGCTCAAGGGGAGAAGCTGGCAACCATATCCTTTGAAACTGTATGTGACTCCACATTTGATCAGGTAGAATGATCAAGCACTAAAACACTAAATCTGTAAAAATGAAACTCTGAGCTAAGACACTGGCTTGACTAGCATGCAGGACTGATACAAAAGATAGACTACTTAATTCCGCAAAGAAGGCCAGGACCTCAAACGCATTACATACGGCTTCTAGAACATCCCTAAATTACATATTTCTGCTGCCAACGTGCTGAGTCACAAGTACTTGTTACTATATATGCCAAAATATGATTCACATCATTGATACACCGCATCTACCTGCTAACTTCTGAACTTCGGAAGCGTCAGGGCCACGCCAAAAAAGCGACTTTTTTTTTTCTTTTTTCTTTTTTTTTTTTTCCTTTTCTTTTCTCCGGAGGGAGCTCCGCACTCGGTGCAACCGCTTCTACCGGCTCCATCACTTCTACCGTCAAGGTCGGGCGCCCCTCCCCGGCTCAGGGCCCAGGCGCTGCCGCCGCGCTGCAGCACCAGTCACCTCGCACCACCACCCTCTCCTGGGGGTTAGCACAAGGAACCCAGGGCCCTCCGCACCCCCCACCCCACCCCCGGGAGAGACTCCCGGCGCCGGGGGGCCCCGCCGACAGCCGCAACTCCCCCGCCGCCGGCCGGTGCGCGGAGCGGGGGCACCCGCGGCGGCCCTGAGCGAAGGCGGGAGGCGGATGCGCAGTAGCTCCCCACCCGACAGCGAGCCTGCTCCCCACCACCCAGAAAAGCAAATACAGGAAGGGTTTTTTTCTTACAAAAATTAAAAAAAAAAAAAGGGAAGTAAAAGAGGGAGACGCTCATCTCCCGCACCTCCTGCGTGAGGAAGCGGCTGGGACTCCCAGCGACCCACCGGCCCCGCCTCCCCCCCAGCGCTGACCTGATGGGGTTGATGCGCAGCTGCTCCTCCCGCAGCCCCCGCCAGGCCCCCGGCAGGAACTCCTTACACCACAGATACGCCCTGCGCCGCGTTCGGGGGTCGAGCGGCGGCTCCTCCTCAGGCGGCGGCGGCGGCGGCAGCAGCAGCGCGGAGGGCGGGGTCGTGGCGCCCCCGCCTCTGCCCGCCGCGACGGGGTCTTTCCCCTCGGGGTCGGCGTGAGCCAGCGGCGAGGGGGGCTGCCCGGCGGCAGGGAGGACGCCGCCGCCCCCGCCGGGGCTGCAGCCGAGGAGGAGCCCCAGCGGGGAAGGGTCGGTCTCGCCGTTACAGAACTTGGTCTTCATCGCGTGAGGCGGGAGGGCGGCGGCGGCGGGGCGGGGGCGCGGCGGCCGTTGGGGCGAAGAGCGGGCGGGCGGGCGGGCGCGACAGCTCGCGCGCTCTGGCGCCCTCACCTCGCGAGCGTCCTTCCGCAGGTAGCGCGAGCGGCAAGTGAGCCGCGCGCTCGCTCCCGGCCCCCCCTTTTATAGGCAGCTCGGCACGCGGGCCCGCTCGCCTCACGCTTTTTTTCCTCCGTCCTGATTGGCTGCCGGCTTTCGGCTCCGGCCTGGAGCCGGGGAGGGGAGAAAGAAGTTGCCAGCGGGCGCGAGGAGGGCGCGCGCCTTCTCCCGGCGCCCGGCGATTGGTGCGCGAGGGAGCACGAGGCGCTCGCTCGCGCCGCCGCGGCCGCCCCCTGTGCGCGAGGGGCGGGCAGGGAGCACGCCGATTGGCCGTCCCCCGGTTGTCGCCGTGACCGGCGCGCGCAGCTCGGGGCGGGGGCGCCGCGGCAGGTGACCCCTCCCCCCTGCTCCTCACAGCGGTGGCGGCGCGGCCGCCGGAGCTGGCCCCCCTGTCCCCGGCCCGGGCCGTCAGAGCCCCTCGGGCCCCGCTTCCCCTTCCCGCCGGGCTCAGCCCTGGCCCCGCCGCCTCCGGGCGCCCCCTCGGTGCCCGCCGCTCCCCCTCGGCCCGGCGGCCGCCGCTTAAAGCCTGAAGAGGATTTAACGGGGGAGGGTCGGGCCACAGCGAGGGCTCGACCGGGGTGGGGGCGCTGAGCCGGAGGTGAGCGCTGAGGACGGACGGACGGACGAACGAACGAACGGACGGAAGGAAGGAGGGAGGGAGGGAGGAAGCTGGCCGGAGCAGGGCGTGCTGTGCGCTGCAGCTGCCTTCCTTGTGGCTTCGGTTACGCGGTGTCCAATTAGGCTGGTGCTCCCTCAGGGCCGGCCGCCCCAAGGCTCCGTAACGCGTCATTCACTCCAGGACTTGCCACGAAAACCGGTGGGAAATCTCTGTGCTGTACAGAGTGGGTTACAGCAATCAACAATGGGTTTATTTAAACTCTCTTTCTTACAGAAAGTTACCGAGGTACTAGTTATCATGTGTGAGGGCTGATTCATGCCTAAGTGGTAAACTGATCTCTCTTGGCTCAGGAGAAAATCATGCCTGAACAGAAAGGTAAGCTACAAGAAGAAATATAATTCCCACATGCAGTGCTTCAAAGTTGAACTTCTTTGTTAGTTTTGGCGGTGGAAAGACGTTCTCCTGTTACGGGGAACGTCAGCACCTGCCTTCCAGTCCTTCACAGCACATGAGGAGTGTCGGCGCAGTGATGTCACAGCCAGCTGGAAGGAGCCGCAGCTGGAAGGAGCTGCAGCTTTCCTGGCCCTCCTGCAGCCAGAGGGGATGAGTATGTTGCCTAATAGGTTATATCGCTTCGTCATATATGAGCAGTAAAGGAATAAATCACCTTTAAGCTTCGAACTACCTCTGCACTTCTCTGATTTTTTTTCCCTCCTTTGGCTGTTCTCCCTTGATGGTCTTTTACTGTATATAGAAGCTTGTGGGGTCTTCTAATAGTACTTGCCATTATTGTGGCAATTGTTGTTAAAGCTGGGGATCGCTGGGTTGCGAGGGACTTCCTGATACGCTCCTTTCCTCATCCCTTCCCAAACTATTTCACCGCATGGGCTGCTCCCTCATTTTGTCTGTATGCTTCGTTTTGGCACTCCAGTGCTGGAAAACCCCCAAATAGCCCAGGGATTTTCTGAGAAGTGGCAGGAAAGCTCCAGAACTGGCTTCAGAACTGCTTTGTGCTGGCACAACCAAAACTGTCATGGCTGAGGCATACTGAACCCTAGTTTAGAGGAAGAGTGATGTATGGGTTAGGGATGCCAAACTGGAACAGAAGAGACACAGATTCTCTTTTCCTCGCCTTTGTGCCTCTGCTTTTCCTTTATGAAATAAAATCCCTTAATCCAAGCACAGATTAGGATGCTGGAGAGGGGACACGCAGTGGCTGCTGGAGATGGCTGCGGAGAAGCCCTTTGTTTTGCAGGTCCCTGCTGAAGTACCTGACAACATCACTGATGGTGAAGAACTAAACTCCAAAAAACAGTTTTACAGATGGAAAGCTCATTCTGTGACAAATGCTGATGATATCTCTACATGTGGGAAGAAGTGGTGAAAATACCAGAAAAATTTGCCTTTCAGACTGGCCCTTCTGCTTTCGGGTGCTCGAGTTTCACACTATTTTGTCATAGCGTGACATTTTTTTGTTGCTAATTAGTTATTTGACCAATTTTTTTCTAGATTACTATTAATGGGGAAAGAAAAGGCAGAAAAGGCAGAGAAATAAAAGGTTTGTTTTTCCTGGGTAGAGAGAATTCTATCCACTTCTACTAGACAAGAAAACTCCAACCTGTTGATGCTGACCATTTCACTGACATTTGTTCATACCAAGTCAGAAGCTTTGCTTCAAAACTTCACGTAATCTCTTCCAAAACCTCAGAGAATTTAGAAGGAACTGGGAAGATTATGTCTCTATTTCTTTTATATCCTTTTGATTACAACACACCCTTTCTTAGTGTCAGTCTAGCTTGGTTTTCAATCCTGTAATGACTTCCATTTTGATAAGTATCCCGGATCCATATAAAGCCCACACACATATTTCCTTTAGCTGTTTGTTCTGCTCATTACATCATTTATTAACATGTCATTAGTAGTTAGTAACCCATTGTAATTTATTGTTGAATTTACAAAAAGGGTGTAACTCACTTGAAAACTCTTCAGAGTGTTTTACAACAAACATGGTCTATCTTCTGGGGAGCCACAAGCATGTACATACAGTGCAATAAAGGCAAGAACAAAGCAGTAGAGGAACCTCAAGGTAGAAATAAAAGTAAGTAATCCTAAGGGCTTCAGGTTTAGTCGATATGAAGGCATGTTGATATGTTACTGGCCAAAATTATTTTACTTTCATTATTCCCAGAAAGTAAATGTTGGTTAGGGAATTCATTATTGGTTAAGATGACTTTAATCTGTAAATTGTGGGTAATAGTTCTTTCAGCCATGTTATCCCGCCATTGTGCATTTCAGATGTGGTTGATTTGAATGGGCAGGAAGCTGTGTGGCAGCAGTGGCATGAGCTTGGTCTTACTGAAAGCCTAGGCGCAATGCCAAAGTTGAATGGTCAGAAGGCTTGACGCAAACCCCAGTAGAGTATGTGGAAAGACAGGTACTGGTTTCACTGAACATAAAAATAAATCATTTTCTGCTCTGACCCAAGAACTTCCCTGGTTTGGCTCAAAGCATCGAGGAGGAGCAATGTATGAGAAATTTATACTGCTCTTCTTCATGCAGTATATTTTAAATGGATCAACAGAGAGAGAGGTTCTCATTCTAGAGCTACTGAGATGGTTCTTTTCATAAGTTTTAGGTCCACATTCAAATAAAACAATCAAAAAAAAGAAAACAAACCTATTTCTTCTACTTGTGTATGTGACTTTTTTTCTGCTCCTAAGGAGGAATCTATGACACTGAGATAATGCATATAGTCACATTCAACAAATCTAAGCTGCCTGCTAACATCAGAATATATTGAAAACTAAAAGGCATCAGAAAAAAACTCAAAGAAGGGAATTAATTACTGAATTATTGGCTCAAACTCTCCAAGACTGAACAGTTAAAATACTGGACTCAGACCTGAGAAACCTGATTATGTTCTCAGCAGCAACTGACCCCTGTTTTCATTTCTTGTCCACTAGAAATACCTTGTTGTTAGGTAACAATGCGATACCCTACCGAACGGATTAGTCAATCAACAGCCATCTTCTTACGTAACAGAAAAAGGCAAATGTGTCTTCATGTTCCTGATGTCAGATTTTACACCATAGCAACCAAGCTGCATTAGCACACTTTTTTTGTAGATAGCAGGCATGGATTCTGTATCTATGTTCAATTTCTGAGCCCATCTAACAGGTTAATCCACTGTAGCATCTAATAGGTGAGACTCATTAAGAGAATAATTTTTCAGCTGCCTGTATCCCCTGGATAACCCAGCCTTAAAGCTTGTGAAGGAAGTAACAGTGAGGTAAGTAGGGTTAGGGCACAGGCAGAACACATAGCAGCTATTATGCCATAAACAAGGTACAGTCTGGACTCGGATCCCCTCTTCTGGGGTGAGCTGAGACTTGAGAGTTTGTACAACCTCTGCTATCAGTATGGAGGGAGACAAAACTACTTGTCACAGAAATCTCCTTCCCCTCAGACAGGAAAAAACAAGTCCTTTTCTCTGTAATTTACTTTTCCCTCAACCCCATACCATGACTGTAATCTATTACTTCAATGGCTGAACAGAATTTAATGGTCAGCGAGTCTACTACTTCCTTTGAAGTAATGGAGATCCTTCTTCACCAAGTCTTGATGGAAATTTCTACTTTTCACTGGTTCTGAATGCAGTCTTAATCATATGTTCAGTTAGGAGAGGGCATATGTCTCTATGACATAATAAGATGAACCATTTGTTAATTTATTAATTTGTGTGATTTACTAAAGCTTATGAGAATATTTTTTCCCAGTTTTCTGTAATACTTGTATATTTGCAGCAAAGGGAATTGCAGTTGGATTGATACGTGATTTTATTCACCCCAGTTGCACTAGTGCAGTAGAAATTGCTTCGTGCTCACAAAAGAGCTAAGTTTAGAATTGTGACTCATAAAGCACTCCATTTTCTTTCACGAGTCTTTCTTGCTATTTTACCAAGCAGCAGCTGATTTTACTGGCAAGATCAAATGCCAGCTAAGGCTGCATCGCCACATGGCACAGAGAGAATGACACTTTTGTAGAAGGATGCAGATACTTATTTCAGCTGAAAAGCTTGCAGACTTCTTCATAGCAGTTGTTGATAAACATTCTTTTATGGACCAGTAGCAGGTTGCTGCTGAGTTTGTGAATCCCATTTCTGAAGCTCAGCTGAGGCTGGAGACTTCAACATGGGAACTGTGCAGTTGTTGCAAGCGTGGGTCCCTCAGCCTCTTGGCTCACCTCCTCAGCATACTGCTCACAGGGGAACATGTTGCGATAGCAAAATACTGTCAGCCTAGTTCTGCGTTCAAGTTGCACTTGGAACAAGGAGCGTGCTTTCATTTTTCGACTCCTTGGTTCTGTGTCTGGTAAGACCCTTGATGAATTTTAAAGAAATATTAAGGCTGCTGTTTCTGATTCCTTGCATCAACAGCCAAAAAAATGCTGCTCCAAAAGCCAGGGATTACGAAGGTTCAAAGTTGTGTTAGTCACCTTAGGCAAGATGCAGCTGCAAGAAAGAGGCTGGACAGCTGCCCCCCCTTCCTCTTCCTCAGTGATAGGAAGGGTAGTGGGATCATGGCAGGCAGTGTTTTCCTTGATCCATGTCTCCAGCAACAATACTGCATGGACAAATAGACAATAAGCGGTCTAGGGAGAATAGTGGAGCAGAGTGTTTCACCCACAGCACCCTTTGCTCACCCCTTATCAAGAGAATTTGCAATGTCTTCCATGCTTTGACCCTAAGAGAGAGAGAACTTCAGGACAAAATTTGAGATGATCATAGGTTGTTTTATTTTCCTTCTGTGTTTGTTTAGTTTCCAGCACAAAATACCAGCAAAAAAACAAGGTGCAGCTTTGGCCCCTGAAGTATACCTGCCAGAGTCCACAGGGATAACAAGGGGTAAAGATGAGGGATTTACCCTTGGCACTGCCGGCGTATTTATATGTCTCCTGTGAATGCAAGGGAAGCGTTAACGCCAGAAAGCAGCCCTCCTGAAAGGATAATATGCTCATTCATTTGCTATGTTGGTCTAAGATAACCACAAAGACCTAGAGCTTGTACAGTGCCAGGTACTCCAAGCAGTATGCTAAGATAACATTACCTGGCGCAAGTCCCAGAGAATGACTTTTCTTGGAGTCAGACTGACCAAGCCTTTATTATATTACAAATTAATTTCTTACTCTGTACCAATTTAGTCTTGCTGAAGAAACCCAGGTGGGGAACTTTCTCAGGACCTCAGAGAGATTTAAAAATCCAGTAGGAATTAGCTAAACATTCTCTTATTTCTTTTAAAAACTCCAGCTTTGAAACTCCTGGTTGTGTGCAGTACTGTGGCACAGTAACAGCTTCAGTCTTAGCTGCAACCCACAGAACAATACACCATGAGGTGAATATCACTTTCAATGCAGTCCCAGTTTAGTAATCTCTCCCATGAGATCAGGCACTTCAACATCTGTTTTACTTTTGGATGAGCGTCAAACTCTCCTACAAACCTATCCCAGCTCCCCCCAATCCCCAGCAGAGTTCAAGAGTGCAGCCACACAGCCTTTGTCAAATGAGATTCTTGAAGCAACCTCCCCTCCCAGCCCCAGGACTGCGCAGAAATCCCCTCGCAAGGGAGTCCTCCCAAGCTATGCTCAAGGAAGAAGACAGTTGCTATAGTAACCAGTTCTCTACCTGCACTGAATTGGCTCTCTCTTCCCTCTTAATCTCCTCTGGTTTTATTAGTTCTGGGCAAGAAGCAGCTCGTCAGGTCAGGGCTGTGCTCAGTTCTGCAGGCTGGAGGAGTGCATGGAAGGCACTGGGGGGCCCTCACCCATCAGGTGGTCCTTCCTTGCTCCCTTCACCTGCCGGAGGATGTCCCATGTGAGGGTTGCCACCGCTGTCATTTTGTGACAGAGCCACCCAAGCCACAGAGGAACAGGCTCTTTGCTTCCCCTTCTTGCCCCCTTGTCTGAGAGCAGGTCCACTTGCACATCCTTTGCAGCCTCACTGGGATAGATTTCAGCCTACTAGTGGAAAAAGAAACTGGATACAGTCTCTTTTCTGCAATAGCACATTTTTGCAACTCTTCTTGGGCTTAAAAGTGACCACAGTAATCACTGAAAACACTCAGAAAGTTCTAAACTATGCTAAATTGCATCTTTTCCAACATGCCTACTGTGGCCAGGCCTTGGACTAACAGTTTTCTGCATTCTGAATTCCACTGTGGAAGTATATAGCTGGGAGCGAAAGAAACCTGCTCTAAGGAAGTACATGCCAGAGCCACCTCAAGCTGTTTTAAGTGTGCAGCACTGGCAAAATGCCTGCACAAGCTGGGGCACGTTCCCCTGACAGCAAGTGGACTAGCGTGAGGTGCATATGATGTGGTGACTAGGGAGGGGGGAAAAAAGCCATAGAATGAATTACCATGGATGTAGTAATGGTCACTAATAAAAGGCTGCAGAGAATTGTGTAAGACAAAGCTGGTAATGCTCTATAATGAGGCATCAGGCACTGTTGCTGTTTGTGTTAAATGCTCAGAGCCTGTGTGCTGTAAAGAACCTGAGAACGTTCACTGGACACTTGCATGGACAGAGCAGGAGCAAAGCCAATTAGAAGACTTCCTATGTTATGTTCATGTAGCTGCCATTAACATGATAGTAAATGCTCTGTATTTAAATATAACACAATAAAAAGATCCAAGAGCACACCCACATCAATATGTTGCTTGAACAACAGCCAGCAGTAAAATAAAAAAAGTGCATACATTTCTAAAATATTTCAAAATCTATTATTGACCCAAATAATGAGGTAGATCACAGACTAATCTTAAAATTACTTGGACTTCTAAAATTTCTTTTTTTTTTCCTCCCTTTTTGCTCGTTATGCAACAATTTGCTATGCTAAGCATGCATAACAAAGGACTAATACCAAGTCGAAATAACTGATTTGTGATGGAACTTGCAACTTCAGTACTGCTGGTTGTTCAAGCATGCTGCAGTTTTTTTCCTATGTTAGGATGTAAAAGGGTGGATTCCAGATACAGATTCCAGCCACTGTAGTTTTGACTCAGGCACTGGTTGTACTTAAGTAATTGACATAGTTTTAATGGCATCCTGGCAGAGTTGTATCATTTAAGCCAAAACATGGTTTCTAGCTGGTTATTTCCTTGTGGGCCATTAAACTGGTATCATGGGCACAGTCAGTGTAAGGAGGTGGCAGAGAGAAGTTTCCCAATCTTTGGGGACCCCAGCCTGCAGCAGTGGCAGCGATGGGACTGATGCCAGAGCCTCAGGCAAGATACATGTTCTAGGCAATAACTTCAGCTACCCACCCCACTCAGACACATTTGTTCCTTCCCAGTGTTCCCCTAGCAGCCTGAGGTTAAAGAAAGGTCATTAAGTTAGAAGATGTTTCCAAATATTCAGCAGGATGCTTATTCATGGGGAACTGCCTGCCAAAGAAGTGGTTCCTGGACTTGGAGCATACACGTGCTGAAGAGCAGACAGGGTAAATACAGGAGGATCAGCAGAGCAAAGAAGTTAAAGCATTTCAGGGAGCTGGCTGTGTTCTTCTTCCTCACACGCACACACACACACACACACATTGATTTTCAAGTGTTCCAGCCTGAAACCTAGAAAACTATAGGTCTTGTCTGTTTTACACAGACACTGAGGATTTCTTGGCCTGTCCGAAGAGTTTTAACTCACCATTTCCATTTATAGAAGGAAACACATTACTGTCAATTTCCTGTGCTGATTTATTTTATTAAAAAAAAAAAAAAATAAAAATTCAATCTCTTCCGAAAGATCTAATAGCATTTGCAAAGTCAGTCCTTTGCCCTAGTATCTTTGACTAACAATATCTGGTTATTGTACAGGTCTTTAGACTTTCAGTAATCTTTTTATTGCCATATTGGCATAAAATAAGTGGAGTGGATTTTTCTGTGAAACATTCCACATCATCCAGACGAATGGCCTTCATTGAGAAACAATTGCTGATAATGCCTGGGAGGTAAGGGTAACTTTATATACAGCCAAAGTGATTTTGTGATATACCTAAACTTCAAAACTGCAGCCTGTTTTTTGACCCCAGAATTAAGCTGGCTGTTAATTGTTACCAGAATAGTGTTGCATACTATAGAGTTTTTTACTGTGGCATTTTGTAATTAACTAATTTGATCCTACTTTGTTTCCATTTTGACACAGAGGAATAACACAATTACTTGTGACAACTAGAAAATGGTCAGCAAGCAATTAATCCAGATTGAAACTCTCTGAAAACTGAATGAAACCCATTGTTTCTTTAACTGGAGCATGTTGTACTCCATTACAGGTATTTAATAGATTTATGAATTAAATACAAAAGACTATCATGAATTTCTGCTTTCCATTCTGATGGTAACTTGTGCCAACTGAATTTACAAATCCAGCTTGTTATGTATTAACCAGTCATCTGGGAAACTGATTGAGTAACACAGCAGTTGTTGCAATACCAAGACTCCCATATAAATCATGCCTGAGTCCTAAGTAAATATTGGTTCAAATATTGATTCACGTGAAAGGTATGACTGCAGTTTAAGAGGTTACAGGTGCCAGCTGAACTACTCTAGAGAGGACCACTCCCTTCATGTTCATTTGAGATTCACATCAAAGTGCTCACCATGAATCACCATTGGATTCATGGCAACAGAGCATTTCCCTTCACTTTTGATATTGACACTATATCAGAACCTATATTTGATGCTCTAAAATCAAAGGTATCATATTGTGTATAAGTACCGAGTTATTCAGTTATTTACACTCCAGATAGATGTAACATCTGGGAAGAGGGGAATGAGACACAAGAAGTTATTTTTTATGCGGCACTGAAAGCAGGAGGAGAGGGGGACATGCAAGTTTTTTCCTGACATATAGATACTGTAGCAACTGCTACCCCAAAAAACCAGGAGGAGGAATTTGAGGTGAAGGAAACATCTGATGACAAAATGAAAAGCTATCGTCTTCCACGCTTTGGAAAATAGAAGGAGTCTCTCATCAGTTGCAGAAAGCTCAAGGGAAAAGGAGTGCCCCAACCCCGTCTGTTTTTATGCTAACAAAAGGTATTGTGAGCCACATCTACACTAGCAATCTGCTCTTCTATTGCAATATAGATCTCTCCTTCACTTAGCCTTGAATCCCAATTGTTCTTCTGAGTAGGACAAACACAGATCCTTCTGGATACATTTCACAGTTACAGATCTAAACAAGAATGAGTTTCCCCGAAGTCTCCTGCGCACTTCTGTTTTAGCAAGTCCTAAGCCAGCAACTAGACAAAAGAGCACATGTGCTCCGTTCCAACCAGTCTGAATAAGTGGACGGTGAATAACACCAGCCAGTTGCTCTAAATCTCCAAGTCTTGAGGGTATTCACTTTTAAGAGTGGCTCTGTAATTGCTCTATTCACTAAGCAAAGTGTTAAGAAAAAAGTTTACAACACAGAAATGAAGTTCCTGGTTTCAGCAATTTAAGATAAGTATGTTTACATCAAAAGAGCTCAACCTTTTAAATGTAGGAAGCCTGGCATACCTTTATCTCTTGGCTTAGCTCATTGCTTTTCTTTTTTAAAGGCACAGAAAATAAATATATGCATTATCTTAGCTTTCAGAGTAACACTGTTTTCTTAATAATATTTGTGAGAGGAGGGGTTGGAATCAAAGATTAGAGCACCACACCACGAGACATGACATAAATCATAAAAGTTTGGAAGTAAATAACCAATACCTAACTAGCGACTGAAATCAGAGTAATTAGAATCTTAGAATATCCTGAGCTGGGAAGGACACACAACGATCATTGAGTCCAACTTCTGACTGCACACAGGGCAACCTAAAAGTTAAACCATGTGTCTAAGAGCATTGTCCAAATGCTTCTTGAACACCAACAGGCTTGGTGCCATGACCATTTCCCCAGTGGGCTTGTGCCAGTGCTTGACCCCTACCTCAGCACAGAACTTTTTCCTAATATCCAATTAGGCCCACAAAATATTCTCCAAGGGACACCTTTATTATGACATGCTTTCCACAATGCCATAGCACATACAGAAAATCATTGTTCTTTGAACTGCTCTCTGCACAGCCTCTCCTTGCCATGGATGCATCCCATGCGCATGCAAGGGCATACTTTTAGCCTGCAGTATCTGCTGTGGTCGAGCCTCCCTGTGCTCCATGGAATCAAGGACAGTGCGAATTCCGTTATCTCTCTGTTCCTTCTAATTGCCCATAGCTGTGAGAGAAAATCCCCGCTTGTATCATTCCTCAGCACATTGTGCAATTTTAAACCCTTTCCTTACACGTGTAGTTAGCTAGCATATTCCTCTGAATTGTGCAAGAAATTCTTTTGTCTAGTGATTGACAAACTAGATAGTGTTAAGGACCTTTTTGCTATTGCAATCTAGCTGCTGCAGCTGAAACAAACTTCTGTTGGTTCCCAACTGCTCTCTAGCCATATCTTTTTACCCTACAGAAGCCGTCTTATCTACCACAGGAATTCAGTTTGCCAGTCCTCTTCAAAATGAGCCTCCTTTTTGGGACAGGATTTGGCCAGATGGAGGTTTGCCTCAGCTTCTCTGGAGGCTCTGACATGGGCCTGGCAAATCTACCTGCCCTGAAAGAGCATAGGACCTCCAGCAGCATATGGGTCCTCTCTGATGTGACTTCCAGTGGGACACCGGGGATCTCAGCTATGCACCTCACTTACCAAAGCATGGCATGCCTCACAGCCAGTCATCAGCTAATGAACACAGTGATTCATTGCTGCATCGGGGCAGGAGGATGAGAGCGGCCATGGTACTCATTCTTCTGCATATTACTGCAGGATCTGCACCCCAGCTGCCTGGGAAAGCTTGTGCTGCCATTTGGAGAAATGCCAGCAGCAAATTCAGCAGCAGTGAACATCAGCTTGGGGAAACAGAGCTGTGCGTACCCAGCAGAACGATGGCTACATCAGACACGCACAGAACCAACTAACTTAGGAACTGGCTTCAAGAAATGCTGCTCTGGACCCGATGTGCACCTTTTCTGCTCAGAAAAAAGATCTCCTCAGGCACTCTGCAGTTCTCAGTGCAACACCGGAGCAGAGAAAGTATTGTAAGCAAGGTGTGGTCAATTATCGTGTAATTCCCTCTTGTGCTGGGTTCAGGGAAAGGGGGAAATTTTGTATTGCTGTCGCAGCCATTACTATATTCAGAGGATTTTCTCCCAGCTTCTAAACAATAACATAAAAGAGTTAAGACCTGTGCTTTCTGGGCCTGCTTGAGATGGAAAAGTATCAAAATACATCTCTATCTCAACAATTGGCTCTGCTATAAGAAATAATTCTAGCTCATCAACCATATAAACCAAAAATTATTGTGATTACAGGCCTCCACGTTAACGGAAAAAAAATCCAACTTAATTCTGACTCCAGGCACAATATCTGTAAGATAACTGTCACTCCTGAGGTCTTCAGGAGACTGTCTTACAGAGCATTCAAACGAGAATAAGCTCTTCCAAGCACAAGTAGTTAATTTGTTTTCTTACTCCTGTATCGTAGGTTTTGACATACATTGTTTTGCAAGGCTCTTTGAAACCAGCGGTTCTGCCAAGCAAGGAGCTAGTGGACAAGAAGTCTTTTCCTTGGGGAATGGATGAAAAGACCTGCATAAGCCTTTGTAAGAGGTTTCCTTCTTTCACTTATGGCTGCCAAGGCTATGGCTGCCAAGGCTATTGCTAAAAAAGGTTTTTATTCAAGGATGGATAACTTGCTTAGCAGACTGACTGAGTGTGCGGGACCTTGGTAAGATGCTCCCCATACAGACGTTTTGAAGCCTGTGGCTATCCCCTTATCTTGTGACTTACCATTCCCCTCCTGGAGGTCTGCTGTCGAGGACCCAGCAGACAAAACCACAGCCACATAGCGTGTCAACAGCACAGCAGAGCCAGGCTGTTCCTTCCCTGTCAGTACCCTGTTTGACTGGGGACTTTGTGTATTTGTCCTTAGAGGACACTGGTGCCCCTGTACCTGCCTGGTAGTTGGTGTTCCCTGGCACAGCCCCAGTGGTCCCGTCACCCTGAGGAGGTGGGAGGCAGAGGCTCAGCCCTGATGTCCCCAGTCTGGGTCTGGCCAGTCTGGCACTTGTGCATGACTGGTCTGTCAGCGCAGTCCGAGGGACGCTGCCAATGCTGCCTCTTACTGCCTTTCAGAATCCTTCCTCGTGGCTGCATGGCTAACTGCCACAGAAAGACGCTACTGAGTTAAAGTACAAACCAGATTTGTAGCCAAAAAAACAACTCCTGCTCCCTTCCAGCCCTGAATTAGAATGACTTCAAAACAAATAGAGTGACCTCAAAAAACAAAAATAGAAGTGCTATTCAGTCATCACCTGCCTTCCTGGAAAATCCTATTTCCATCATTTGCACCTACTGGCAACCCTACAGGGGCTTTCTGTCAGTGTCCTAAGGCTATGCCGTCCAGCAAGCTAGCCCTGAAATGGATGACTTGCTGTCTGCAGTGTTTTGTCCCCCATATTGAAGTCTACAGGGGTCTGTTACACTCATTTTCCCCTATTAAAAAACCATCCATCTCTGTGTAAGCTTGGTAGAGTCACAATCTTGACAGGACTTTCTTGTTCTTAATAGATGGTTTGTTTACAGTCTTGCTGTGCTCCACATCTTCCTTTCCCAGTGCAGAATAACTCGGGTCCCAGGATCTCCTCCAAGATTTTATTACACCAAGGATGGGATTTCACCACAGACATCTGCATCTCAGCTCAGCCCAAACTCTTCTGTACAGTCAGCAGCACCAAGGGCAAGGTTCATGTACTCCCGAAAATTCTTCAAACAAGTGCCATTTTCTTTCCTTTGGCTATTAAAGGAACCCAGATGGGGCAGCTTGGGTGTATCCATCTACTTTGCAGATGTCTGGAATGAAGATGAACACCATCCAAAGTGACTCTGAATTCTGTATGACCAGGATTTACCTCCAGATTATTTTCTCACTGTTCACACAAATAAAGGGAAAACTAAGCCATGCACCATCAGCATACGAGTAGCATGCTCTTTTTTCCAGTAGGAGGACCAGACTGCCTTTTGCTTTGTAACCTTTGCAGCAGGGTCTCTTTCCTTAAAAGCACGCCATAAACAAATGAGATCAGATCCACCTAAAATTCAGTATAGTTCTCAACACCTTGTGCAAGACAGTCTCTGTTACCTCCTTAAAGAGCATGTATACTACAGAAAGATGCAAAGTGCCTGCACAAGAATCAGTCCATGCATTTTCCCAGTTCTGGCCCTTACAGGGCCTTTTTGGTCAGACACACATCCTTTGTCTTCCTTGGTTTCAAACTTGGCAACTCATTTGTGATAGGGGCCTCTTTAAAAGACAGAAGACTGTCATGCATGCACAGAGGAAGAACAAGGTAGCAACTGCTAGAGGCAGATACAGGCAGCTGTAAAAAACCTACCATGTCTTAATAGCAAGAACAAGATAGGAGAGAAGGGAGGTGTTGCTGATTTGTGCTCGGAAGAGGGCAGGAGGCTGCTTCTTAGGCGGTGGCCAAGATTAGGTAGAGCAGGTTGTTTGGGGTGGGATGAAGTTCTCTGTGTCCCCTTGTCTCCTCAGGAAAGGTCTAGAGAAGTATCAGAGCATCAGCACAGAGATTCAGTACATGTGCTGCAAAAGCAGAAGGGATGATATTTTCTGGCTTAGCTGTTGCTTTTGGCTGACAACCAGTAAAAACAAAGCTTTACCGTTATTATTACCACATTTGAGAGATCAGTGTGAAGGACAACCCTGCCACCAGGCAGAGAGTAACACAGTAGAGAATCTAATAGTTCCCTCCTATCCTTTTCTTTTAGATAGATTGTGCTAAAATGGTAACACTTGCCTTATCTGCAAACTAACAATAGCTCTGCAGCAGCATAGGAAAGTTAAACAAGCCTTAAGTCAAGGGGATGTAGCCATTACCCCTATGCACTGACTAAAGCTATAGACCACATACTCTTCTGGGGAAAAAACTACAAAAAGAACAGGTTTTATGGTGTTACTGACCTAAAACTACAGTCCTGTGGTCCATTCATATTCCACCTACAAATATCAAACCCAGGTCCTGATCACAGGCTAGCAAAATCACAAATTTGGAGGTTTTTGCCTTTAAATCAGAATATAGCCCCCATCAATAGCAGATAATGTTCTAACAGTGGATTTTATCCATGTGACAACAAAAATAGGAAAGAAAACCCTGACATGAAGCCAGTCATCAATAGACAGGCACCACATGGTGACTGAACTAATGTGCCCCCAGGAACTATACTGCTGCAGAGGGGTTTGTTGCATATGGCAGAGAAGGCAAGAGGTAAACCAGGAAATTTCTGCTCTTTTCTCCATGTTCACAGTCAGGCAATTTGCAGATGATTGGTAAATTCTCTTAAAGCACTTTTAAAGGAAGACAGAAATGCAGTTTGGAGCATGTAGTTTCCTTGCTAGAGCTACGTTAACTCTAACTCTGCTGCACTGCATCATGCTAAGCAGAACAGGATCCCTCTGCTTCTAGAAAGTTTTTGTGCTACTAGTTACTGAAATCCCAGACAATGTACTCTGCACACAGTGCACAGTACTTCTATGATTCTCCTCCCATGCTATATCAATTTAATTAAAATATTACAGACTTCTGGGCAGGGCTTTATTGGTTCCAAGATGTATTTCTTTAAGGTTCTTAGCTTTCCTTTCAGTAAGGTGTGTTCCTCCACACACCCCCTTTGGCCTTGACAAGGCCTGTCCCTTAACAAACCATGCCACACTCTGTTTGTTTTAGTAATTCTTAGCCGAGGTCTTTATCTTAGAATCCTGTTTGTGCAGCTTTGGACAAGATTCAGTACTTGGTGGGGAAGGTGAGTGAGGTGGGAAGGATTTCTTAGTGCCTTTAGTATTTAATATGTTGTTTTACCTGTGACTATTAAGTAGATGATTTACAAGCTTGTTGACACTGAGATGGTATGAATCTCTGGCCCTTACAGTAGGTGTAAACACAACTTGGCACAGCAGCTAATGGGAGGGGTGAGTGCTATGGAGAACTACAATTTCTGGACTGTGCACAAAGTGCCCAGGAAACCTTAGGAGAAAACACTGTGGTGGATAGCACAGTGCAAGTCCTTCCACCTGCTTCTGGCAGGGCTGTTCACAACAGCAACATGCTAAAATCACATCCACCTTCTCTTGCAGTGGCAGCTACTCCACATAGCAAATTTGCTAATTAGAGCAGTGGATCTGAGAGTCCATGACTGAGTAAGAGCCACTTGACAAGGCCAGGCTGCTGCAGCCTGAGCAGTATTAGCTGCTGCTGCTGCTGTGTGGGCTTAAGCAGCACGGCAGAGGAATGCCTGGAATGTTTCAGCCAGCAGGTACTTCAGAGATCCCGCTCTAGGAAATGTCTGCTCTTCCCATAGAAATGGTCCCCCTGCCCATTGCCCCTCTGAGAGAGTAACAGTGGCCTCCCTCTTCTCCCCTCCAAGCTCCACATGAATCAAAATCTCTCCAGCTCCAGTCTTGACCCCAGCTCCCCTTTCTGAGGCAAAATCATCATGGGACATGGAAATTCCACAAATCAGCCTTTGCAAAGATGCTGTGGGTCTTGATATGGCCTTGGAAGGCAGGCTGCTTTTAGAAGATGGTCTCCTCCACAGCAGCGAGGCCAAACATCTGCAGCCCATCAATTCAACCCCTTCCAACAGCCAGAAAAAGAAGTTGCTGATCTACCTGTTTGAGGCAGGTGGAGCTACGGTAGCTGTAAAGGAGACCATCTCTGCTTTTGTAATAATCTTCCCTATGCTGTCCTCATCTTCCTCCACCTCTCCAACACTGAAACACCTTGGAGACATTAGGAGTAAAATTTTCTGACAAGTGCTTTTCTGATTTTCCATGTCTTTTAAACTTCCCACCTTTGCAAACCACCAGCCCTGCACTCACCATCAGTACCACCAAGAATAGCAAGAACTTGCACTCCAGTGTCTAGGGCTATTCTGGGAAAGGAGGTACAGTATGGAGCCCCTTTTAATATCATATCCTAAAGACACATATTTTTCTCAGAAAACACTTCCTTGCAAGATTCCTGAACTGTTCTAAGTGTGAGATACCTCTGTCCATTGGATTAATTCTTGTAACTTCTGGACAGATAAAATGACTGGCAAGAAACAGCTTTTGCTCATTTATAATTGGTTAAGAAACTTCACTTCTGGAAGGGAAGATTGTAAATCACTGTAGCTGGCACTAAAATTGACATGAAGTGTGGATGCATCAGTTTGGCGGGGGGGTGGGAGTGGGGGGAATAAAAGCAGGGCTAGTTGCCAACTCAGCAGTGTAAGCCTCTGGAAACACACCAGTCAATAACATCTCCTTTCTTGTCTCCAAGTTCACTTGTGTCACTTAAGACAAGACGCCATCAACCAAACCAAACACTTGCAAGTTCTGAAAGAGTTTTTACACCCACCATCCACCCTATTCATGAGGTTTGTATTAGGAACACACTACCAGGGACAAACGAAGCAGCTATTCCAAAACACTTTATAGTCACTGCATGCAAATAGAGGTCTCCTAAGTAAGCTGTAGGTAGATACCTTGTATGCAGGCAGGATAAGCAGAACTTCCTGAAAGAAGAATTAAAGCAAACTCCAGTGTTTCTTGTACAGTGGCAGACATAGCTAACCGACTTGCTGAATAGAAAGTATTAATTCAGCACATAAATATGAGAGGAAGGAAGAAATAAATTCACTTAACACAAGTCTTCTCTGTACTGGGAGTCTACTAAAAGCTAATCACCTCAGTGTTCAAAGGAGAGATTCCTCCAATGTTCAACCCGTTCATCTTCACCACCAATCTATGGCACTGGCAAAGCACAGCGCAATCCATCCCAGGTGGGTAGAGCACAGAAAGGCTATTTGGATAGGATGCCTCCATTTCAGTGTGATGAAACCTGTCCCAAGACAAGCTGCTACCGCTTGGGGCTCAGAAGGAGAGGGGATCTGACAAAGTAATTGGATCAAGGATCTTCAAGAGTGGCAGCTTTAGTTACACAGACAAAGCTCCTGTCCTCAGCCTGGGAGTCTGCGTACCAAACCTGCAGCCCCAGCAACAGTGAGAGGTGGGGTGCTACTTCCAGCTGGAACATCTAGGACTGCAGCATACCAGGCAAGCTGCCTGGGCCAGGTTTCTCAAATGCTGTGTACCCAGAGACAGACTTTAAAGAGCATGCCCTGCACAGAGAAGACTACAGTTGTACAGTAGCTGTTCCTCTGGGACCCAACATCATACAAAATTCCTGAACAAATGGGGAAATCCATCTGCCAAGGACACATCCAGAGAAACTCTGAACTACAGCAGCATCTCCAAATGAAAAGTGTTTGCTGCTATTAAACAAATGCATAAGGGGAGCACCCAGGACAAGTGATGCGCAGCTTTAGCACTTCATATTGTGGAAATGTCCACTTCTGTAAACAGGACTTCCCCTTCATGAATCAAGGAGAAGAACTGGGGGAGGAGGAAATAGTGAGATGAAAACCAAAAGCAGGCTGAAGGGCAGATGATCTGCCTGATGAGAGCTGTTTAGCTGTGATTACATACTGCTACTGCATACCCTTTGACTTTCCTATGCTGCCCGATAGTAATCCAATTGCTGCCCTATTTTCTTCTCTCCCAGTGTCCCATTCTTTACTCAGTTCTGTTGCTGTTTTTCTTCCACAGTTTCAGTTGAGATTAGTGAGGCAACTCCCCTCACCCAAAACACATACAGCTTGTTTATTGCTATCGGCTCACACCTTAGTCCTTACTGATCTCTCTGTGCCTTAGAGCGGCTCTTCCCCTTCCATATTTTATATCCTCTTTAGAGACCATTTAATTCCAGTCTTTCCTTCTCTAGCCCTCTTTCCCATGCTATTTCCCAAAGTATCCCAGAGCTCTTACATCCTGTACTAGAGAGCCAACTCACTCTCCTGGTACGTTCAGCATAAGAAAGGCAGAATCCTAAGCATCCCTTGCTGAGTCCTATGTACACCTCAGTCATGCACTTACTACTTGACCTGCAGTCAATGTTGTGGAGCACTAAGGGTCCTCTCAGGTCCTGGGTGTCTCTATAATACTGAAGAGAGTTTATTATTTAGCAGATAAGGCCAATGTTATTCTTTCATGCTTGCAACTTGTGCAAACCCCTTGACAACTCACAGCCAAGTTCTCTCAGGGCCTGTGGTGATCAGTAATACCTGGGTTCCAGCTCTTCAGTCCTCTTGGACCAGGTGCTCCCTCCATCAGTCATTCTCCTTCAGTAGACTAGGATGTAGTGGGCATAGAACAGCAAAAGGGCTGAGCTAGCAATCATTCAAATTAACAGGAGCCTTCCTGTTGACTTCCAAGGTCTGAAGTAACCCCCAAAAGCTCAGCAAAGAGGCTATAAGAAATGAGAGATAGTCCTCCATGATTTGGGGGAAAGAAGCTTTCTAATAAGGCAAAAGCAATCAGCATCAAAAGCACATTGTCTAGAGCGCCAGGTTTTTAAGTCTTCTTTTAAGTAGCCCCTCTTATACAAAGTAAGCAAAGATGAAAGCAGGAGCATCTGCCAAAGCTCTTAAGCCAGAGGGACTATCTGTTCTCAACGCTAAGACGCCTTCACTGAGGTCACTCTTATCCAACCAAGCCTCATGATCTTGCTTTTGAGAAGCACCTGGCCAAAGGCAGCCCAAAAGTTGCAGATCTTGGATAGAGTTTGTGCCAGCTGTCACATTGATCAGAGCAAGCTGAGAGGTGCTGCCGTTACCCACGTGGGACACATCCTGTAGGAGAGCCCTGCCCATCAGTAGTGTCTAGAATGAACACCAGCTTTCTTCTGACTGTACCAACCTACCCCCAAACTTTCAATGTAAGCACTAACTGGAAATACCACAGAAAATGGTGTTGGATATGGAGGATGGGCAGCATCCAGTCCAGGTGCTTCATGTTCCTTTTGTGCTCCTGCAGGTGAGACAGTCCGTCCTCAACTTTTCCCTGAAGTGAAGCTGAGTAATGGGGCCCTTCCTAGATTGCCAAAGGGAAAGCAGGGCCAGTCATCGATGTGCACTGGAATGAACTTGAGGAAAAAGGTAAGAAACAGCCACCTGAGCTCTTGCATGCCACTTCTAGGGCCCAAGACAGAATGAAATCAGCAAAATTAGGGCAGCTTCAAGGTTTTACTAACTCAACAGTGCAGTGTCATCCGCCCTATGGTCTTCCGTGAACCTGCTAAGTGAGTGGTAGAGTTGGCAGGACAGATTTCACTCAGTCCCTCAGTGGGTCTGATCCACCACTGACTGGAACTTCAAAGCAGAAAGAAATGTCACCTGCTCAGACTAGTTGCCTTGCTTGCATGGATGGTGACACAAGCTTCAGGGGAGGGGTGAATTTGGCACGCCTCAACTTGTACAGAGAGAGGAATTTCCTTTAAATCATTATTGCTCTACCAGCTGTAAAAACTCAGATTTTTATTTTTGTGCAACACTTCTCCAAACAAAGGCATTATACTGACATGTGTAATTAAAATCCACACTCTGGGGAACTGTAAAATTGACAATGCCTTCTGAAGAAGTAGCTCCTAGAAGAAAAGTCAGCAAGTCTAGAGAAAAGGCAAACTTTTTCACAAAATTAGGGGGGGAAACAGAATAATACCTTGCTCTTGGATTTCTGCTTTCTACTATGTGGTCCATGTGTTCATCTCCTTCACTGCATGAGAAAATGGTCACACAGCTGCCTGGAAATCTCAGTGCAAGGTCTCTCCTCTTCAGTACAGTTCACTCTCGTTAATCTTTCCAAGGTCTCCCCTTTCCACTGCCTGTTGCACTTCCAGCTCCTGGGCCATCACTGCCTGTTATTCTCTCCCATCAAGGTCATTTTTACCTCTGTTCTTGTCCCATTCTTTCTACTTCCCCCCGACTCCTGTTGCCATCTTCCATGCAAGTGCCACTCAGCCTCTCTGTTACCTTGCTTGTTAACTCACCCAGTCTTGATCCCTTTCCAGACCATCTGAAAGAGAGGAAATCAGTAGAAGTTGGAGAAACCAAAGCCTTCCAACCTGGCTACAGGACCAACATTTTTGCTGTCCCTCATAAGTGGGAGTCATCATAAAGAGACTTGTTGCCCTTCTGCTCTGGGTGAAAATGTTGTGTTCTCACACAGCGTCTCAGCTCATAACAAAAAGGCTTGTGCACGCTGAATATAATAGCGGATGAGAAACAGAGCAGAAAGGGTTGGGAGGCTGTGTTCAGCTGGAACCATGGCAAATAGTATTTCCAACCAAGAACAAGGGTAGTCCGTAGTGTCAGCTGCTGTGTTTCTCTCTCTGATTAACAGGTCAGGAAATCTCCATTTTCCACAGCTCTGTGTTCTGCAGCTGCAGCGGCAAGCATGCACTTCTGCAAATACCAAAACATACAAGTGAAGCTCTCTCACCGGCAGTGGTCTGGCCATTAATAATTCTCAGGTAGGTATTCAGCTCCATCCCTGCACGCTGAGTTTAGCAGCTTAAAGCACCATCACCACCCTTGCTACATAGTTTGCTCTCAGGGCACGGTGACACAGGGTGTCCTCTTACTGCCCCAGAAGCAGGACAAGAGCACAGGATTTACAGAGCCTGAGGGAATGATTTGCTGGAGCATACAATGTTGGCCTAGTGCCGCTACTGTGGGTGTCAGGGACGACTATGCGTGACTATCACAGTTTAAGCATTGCTGTTGTGCTTTCAGATACAGTCATACACAGGCAGTGCAGTGCCAGCAGGTAGAAAGACCATCTGAAGAGAATTTTAAAACTTAAGACATACAATTGAAGTAATGAAACATCCAAGCAAAGAGCTAGAAAGGCACTAAAATGAAGTCTGAAGAGACTTGCCAATGTCAACAGACAAAATCTGCTGCACGCCCAGCCTTAACAGGAAGCAGGAATTCCTTGCCTAGAGATGTCTTCTGAACAGAAAGTCCTGGAGGTGATAAGCTTTGTAAGAGCATCGGCCCTCGGATGGTACAAGTCCACAGGTCTATGGTGAGATGGCAAAATGGATTCCTCTGAAGTAACACATGCTGTTATCTCAGAGCACATTACAAAGCCGAGGTGGACATGGCATTTATATCAAAGTTCAAGTCATCCTTGTTTCAGTGGACATGTAATTCTGCGGCCCTTTAGTGATTCTTCAGCTGTGGAGGTCCAGAGTCTAAGGTCAGGCCCTCATAAATAGGAATTTACTCATGCTCAGCTGACTGATGCTGCCCTTTGAATGGACACATCAACAATATGAGTTAAACTGCCTCACCCACTTCCACTAACTCCCTCCCTTTTTGATACCATTTTTGTCAATACAAACTGGAAGCAGAGATACAACCCAGACCTGCTAGAGTGAACTTTGGCTGCAGTGTGAACTGTTTACCCTGACCACTGGGTAGTATCACCCACCTGGCTTCAAAATCAACATGAACTACATGATCTGATGGGCTTAGATAACATTCAGTAACAGCAAACTGAGCAACACTAGAGAAGTAAACTGTCATACTCCAACTACTGCCTTGTGAATTGCAACACCGTTCAGGTGTAATATACTCCTCTACCCAAAGAAAGAACACATGCAGCTTTATAACTGAAATCCCACTTCACTCATGTACAGGAAAGGGGACTACAACATGGGCCTAGATACTGTTAAATTGGAGCATTGGGGGCTGCTTGTAACACAAGCTGTTTGCAAGCACTTGATCACGCCTGCTTGTACTAACTTAAAAGAAGCTACAAGCTTAAAAGTTTATCCCCTTTCAGGCTATGTCTCTAGCACTGTAGTCTCCTAGGATGGCTGTTAGCACTGATACCTTGCAACTGTTCTCAATCTGTCCTTCAGAACTCTGCCTGATGCTCCCTGGAAAATTTCCCAGAGTGGTTCAGCTGGCAGTAGCATTAAAAATCACAGCATGTGTCTGTAGACTTCTTTGTATCAAACATTCAGAGATAGCACACAGCAGAGATGTAATTGTCGCAGCTATGCTCTTAAAAGACTGTTTCCATCTCAGAGTATGTCTTTACCAGAAAGGACCATCTCCAAGCAGACCACTGCAGATCCCACTCCAGTGAAAATAGTTTATTCCCCTAACAGCTGTATAATTTCAAGTCTTTACTGCAAAATCTGCTAAAGTTTTGCCCTTAATTTGAGGGTCATCCCCACACAAAACCTTTTAAATCTTTCGACTGGCACATCAAGATAGAGAGTAACACTATTATTAGTGCCAATCACTGCTGCGACAGCCTCCCTGCCACACTAGTTTCCCAGGACTGCTGTTGAACAGATACCTTGCGCTGTTCTCCTCACCTTGTCCTTGAGAATTCTGCCCATTATTCCTTGGAAGTTTTCCCAGAGCAGTCCAGCTTACAGCAGCACTTAGAATCACAGCACATGTCAGTAGGTGGTTTTGTATCAGATGTACTGAGATACAATGAAGCAGAGGCTTGATTATCACAAGGTTAGCTCTGTTATATCCCTTCCTCGTTATTTAAAAAAAAAAAAAAAAAAAAAAAAAAGAAAGGAAGGAATAAAGAAAAGTCAGTCATCAGCAAGAAACTGCAAACCCTCCCTTAAGCGGTAACCAGGCTACCATTTTTTGGAACTTTTCCTGATATAACAAAAGGCACCATGAAGACAGGAACTTTGGCAGCAGTGGTTTTGCACTCCACAATCCCTAATTTTCCTGTGGTTTTCTATGCAAGTGTCACTGGAAATATAATCAACTGCTAGGGAAACAGTCAACCTCCAAATAGATATCTAAGCAACAGCAAGCCTCTGGAAGTTACAATTGCTGGAACTGAAAGGAGATTTTCACCAAAGCAGCCCCAGATTCCCGAGTTAACCGATGTCCTGTTTTGCCCGATCACTCTCCCCATAGTGACTGCAGGAGCTGCGGCTGAGCCATTGCTCTGTGGCTCGGGTCAGCGATGAATGAACAGGACGCAGCACTGGGAAGGATCTGACTTGAACCCCGGGACCAGCGAGGGAGATGTGGGCTGTGGGACAGAGCGTTGGAAACAGCCTTGGGGTGCACTGCTGCGGGAAAGGCGGTTTAAGAAGGGAAGAAGTGCGAGCATCTTCACTGAATACCAGCCTCAAAGGGCTGGCACAGACAAAGGTACTACAATATTATGAGAGGAGTCAGAAGGTGAAGGAAGAGGAGTTGAAGATGAGGAGTGTGAAGGAGGAAGGCGTTCACTGCAACGCAGCAAACGCAGTTTAGCTAGAGCTGGAACGAGCTGATTCATTCCCCTCGACATTTGTGTGGACTGCTCCCTCTCCTGGGGAAAACTTGCCCCAGAAAAAAAGAAAAAAAAAGAAAAAAAGAAAACACAACCCAAACCATTTCTTCAAGCAAAGTGCACCCACAGAGCTCGCAGGCAGACAGTCCCCATGCTTGCAGGTTAGAGTTGGAGAGGGCAGGGTGCCATACCCCCATGCTGCTTTTCCCAGCGTGTGGCTCTGTCCTGGCCAGAGGAGCACAGCGTGGTCAAGCAAGCTGTAACCTCCAGAATCCAGTGCAGAGCTAAGCACGGCTCCAGCCTGCGCAGACAACAGCAACAGTGTCTTCCCCCTGCGACGGTACTGCTGCCAAGCACCACCCAGACCATCCTCCACACTCAGACCAGTGGAGTTACGCCGTGGCGCAATAGGCTAGGATCCAGGAAAGAGGGCTTGCAAGCACTTTTCAGGGGGAACGCTGGAGTGGAACCGGCACTTTTCTGGGAACTGGACAGAGATCATCAGTTCCAGTCATAAGTGCTGGTAAGGACTAACATTTTTAGCCATAGAAATAAATTTCAGAGTCTGCGAGCAAGCAAAAGGAAGGACACTCTCGAAACAGGCTCTTGTGGTGAGAAAGATTCACTGCCTACCTACCCTTGACTCTTTTAGGATTCCAAAGTCCAGTTAAAATCTTCACAATGAAACTAGCTCAGAAGATCTTCCAATAAGATTAGAACCAAGTGGTGAAAAATGGTACGTTACAGCAGCGAGTAAGTATCCATATGAAGCAGCCCTGGAGAGGTGAAAGTCTCTGCTGAGCTTAACAGCTCATGAGCATGTACCATACTGGCTGATACTGGTGCACGACTAATGCCCCTGTAGCCTCTTCCTTCTAAATCCTTGCCCAGTTAATGATCTCTGCTGTAGAAAAGTTATGATTTAAATACACACAATTAAAAATGAGAGAAGAATTACTTCCGTTTTACAAAGGAGAAAAGGGGGACAGGTATGCCTGTAAGCAGGAAGCAGTACCAGGGCTGTAAAAAAACCTAACACTTTCCAAATCCCTGGAGTATGACCAAAGACATCCACCTCGCCTAGTTGCATGTGCTATGCCAGCTCTGTGGAAGCTTTCATCCGAGAGATGCAAGGATGAAAAAAAGCCTTGCTTGATTCTTAATAGTCTGAGTCATCATATCATACCACATCGGGCAGTCATGCAGTCATCAAAGGTCACAAGACGTATAGCCATTCCTCTGGGCTTTACAGCTGCTTTCCAGAGCCCAGACTCCTCCTTCTTACACCGTTTTGCAGTCAAGTGCAGCAGCACTCGTACCTGCCAAACATGGGGAAAGCCCTACCGTAACAGTCAAGCCCTGTAAGAGACACATGGGGTTTTTGTCTACAGGCACCAACAAGAGAACCATAATGGATTTGCAAAATCTAATTAGCCTAAATAGATTCTACTGACTGCAACTGCAGCTGCTTGGCAACATAGAAGGGGTGCAAGTCTCACTTTTACAGATAAGCTAGGTTTGTGTAGGAGGGCAGGGGAGACCTTTTCAAAGATAAAAAGGAATGGAGGAAAGTTACTGTTGCCCTACATCTTCTACAAGCTAAAAAAGGAAAGACATCCTCTAATTATTTTACTGTTCTAACTATGGGAGTTATGGCTACCTAATTCAAGACTCATAATACATACATAAAAGTTTGCATAACTAGGCAGAGTCCTTGTCCTGAGGACCTTATAGCTTTATGAGACTTACAGGCTTTACTAGGTGACAGGTAGTATCACCCCTGTTTTACAGGCAGAACACAGGTCAGGAACCAGACTTCAAATGCTTTGGTAACATAAGGCAAGTCTAGTAAGGCAAGTGTGAAGGATGCACCAGACCGGGAAAAGTAATAAATGTAAGGTGGAAAAGTTCAAGACTATAAAAAAATAAAATCCATTGCAGCCTTCCCTGACCAAAGCAGCCGAGCAGTCCAATTCCCAGGCACTCGAACAAACTACTCTTTTCCCCCAAGGACTGCCATCTCTGCTCCTGGGGCTGCAGCATGGAATGGTAGCCAGTGCCTCAGACTCCACAGTGCACAGCCCTGTGCTTTGTCACCGACACACCTCTACCAGGGATCACGTATGCAAACTGGGCGACTGAGGTGGGGGTGCAGGTTCCCTTCTGCCTCCCTTGACCTGCTGCTTCTGGCAGAGGCATTTCTCTCAGTAAGCTCTGGAAAAGCTCAGCTCTCAGGGCCCTTACCCCACTGATATCTGTGACTACATGTGCTTTAGATTTGGCAGAGCCTCCTATCCCCTCACCTTCCTTTCTGTGAGTCAGTTTGACTTTCTGGAGCACCCAACCTAAGCCAGACTTTCAGAGCAGATCAGTGTTTGGGTACTGTTCTGCTCTCTTTTTCTACAGAAGTAAAATTCCCATTCTAGGGCCCTGTTCAAGGGCACACAAACAGCTTTTAATAGTCAGCTGAGATTTCCTGCATCTCTGACCACTGTCATCCCACTAGACTAGCCAGTCAGTGTCAGGGAATGCTTAAACCTGCACAGAAGGTGATGCGTCAAGTCTTTTCTCTGCACTTTGAGCAGTGTTTAGGAGATCAGTGCTATTTCAGAGCCTGTCACTTCTCTGCTGTGTTCCGTTAAGGAAGCCAGTTCATGTTTCTGTGCCCCAGTGCCTCCATCTCTCTGCCACTCACTCTGATCTCCTTCACAGATCATTGTGATACATGGTAGATTATTGCTGCATTGTTCTTGGGAATTTTTGTTCCAAAGAAAGAAAAAAAAAGGCAGGGCCAAAAGTAAGAGTCCTGAGACTTAACCCCATGGTTTCTGTGAGAGCAGCAAGCCAGGGCTACAGAACAAAGAAAAAGGGTGACAGCCTGGATTGAAGGATTACCAGGTAGCACTCAGCTATATCTTTCACTATTTGTATTCCTCCATAGTTTTCATTAAGACTTCACAGAAATTAAGCTACTAGGTCAGTTTAGATAATAAATGTCTTGCAGTGTGGGGGAGAATATCAAGTAAACCAAACACGAGAGTTCAGTATTCCAGAAAGAGATGTTAACTAGATGGCCGAGATCTTCCAGCTGCTGACAGCACATAGCACAGAGGTGCAACCCCTGAGCAAAGTATTGATTTAAAAGTACTGCATAGCAACAGAACAGGCAGCAGCTGACTTGTTCTCACTTGATTTTGGGAGCTGTAAGACCAGCCAACAACCCCTCCCCCCCAAGAACACATAGAGCATTCCAGAGGGAAGTGTTAATGCTGGATCTTGACCAAGAAAGAATTCCTACAGACTCAGCAGATGCGAGGAGGATGTTACACTGCTTGCGTCCTTCCACTCTTTTCCCCACTAGCCCCATTCCTCCTGTGCTTGTACTTCCCCCTGTCTGAGGACCTTTATCAGGGTGGCAAGTGGCTCTCAGCAGGATGCGAGGCACAGCAGCACACAGAGCCTGCCTGCCCTTGGCAGGAGTTATTCTAAGGGAAACAGCAGAAGCTCAAGAGACAGGCATGGATAAGGCTGAAGGGGGAACCTCCTCCTGGTGGAATGCAAAAGGATTAAAACAGCAAAAGCAGAGCTGCATTCAGCATCAAGTTATTCCCTGATTCCCCTTGCTGAGCACTGCTCTCTAACTCGGATCATTTGCCTCCCTCCGGATCACTGCTGCCTGGTTGTTTTCTTCCCCCAGGTATCGTTCAGATGCACTCCTGGGGTATCACGCAGTAAAAAGCAATAAATGGCCAAACAACTTATAACTAAGACATACTGGTTTCCAAAAGGGACCGGGGCTGCAGGGCCAAGAAATCCCTCTCTTGGAATGTGAGTGCCACCTTGTGCTGGGAACGCTGGCAGTCAATGGGTAAAACCCAACTTGTGCAGAAAAGCAAACGAGAGAAGGGGGACGAGAAGCCATCTTTGGAGCAAAGCTGCATTAGGAGTTTTGGCTTTTGGAGACCTTTCCTCCTGGTATCAACCAGCATCACTCTCAATATCCTGCTGTAGGGTAGATTCTGCTTTTTGAAGGGACAGGTGGGCTACAGTGAGCAGCTCTATGCAGATACACTCTGACCCCAAACAGCAGCACAAAGGTCTCACCCAGCCAAGTTGGGCCTCAGATGCAACTGTGCACGAACAGCATGGTTGGTGTCAGCTCTGTCCACAGCACAGACAAGTCCCGGGAGAAACAAGGTGTCACCTCAGACAGTAAAATTCTGCTGAGTGTTACTGACATCCACACTGGAGCCTGGTTTGCAACATATAAACAGGTAAGTAATCCAGGTGTGGAAGATGAACCAATAAAATGCAACAAGCATTTTAACAGAGCAATTTCCAAATGCAAAATACTGCTATCCTAAAACAATGTGCAGGCGAGAGAAGCCAGCTGGCTTCCTAGGGGAAAAGAAAAGCAGGGTTTGAGTTTCTACTTTATTTCTTTAAAATTCACTTTGAGGCTTTTACTCTAAAGATGGGTAAAGTTTAAGCCAGTCAAATTATACAAGGTGCCTCAAATGAACTTCTGAAAATGCCTGCTTCTCTGCACTGATTTTTAGGGGAGCTTTAGCAGAGTCAGCCTCATGGAAATGTTTGTTGGTTTTTTTTTTGCTTGCTTGTTTGTTCAGAAATGGGAGGTTGTTACCGTGTGAAAATACATTTCAAAGTCAGCCTAAAGGACTTTGCACTGCTGTTGATTAACTTAGGTTTAATCTTTTTATAACCTGGAATATTTTTGCAAGCTGGCTATAGACTTGGAGACAGCATTGCTTTGAGTTTTCTTCACTTCAGGTTTTCTTCACAAACTTAAGAGGGAAAAAAAAGCAGCTTCTGGAAAATATTTCTGCAGCCCTGGAAAGCAACAGGGTGTGAGTATCCTGTTCATGAAAACTGCTTGCAATCAGAATCCAGTAACCTGAATTTTGAAGTTAAGACTACAGCTAGGTACTCTAAGGATTAAAACACCACAAGGACAATACTGTTTTATCTCAGAGCAAGAGAGAGAAACCCAGAAAATTCAGAATGCAAGTTATGTTCAAAAGAAATCTGACTGTGCCACAGAAATGCGATTAGAGCACACAGCGCTTACCCCAAAGGGTCTTAGACAAAGCGTGATTCCAAAGCTACACATCTGAGCAGTCGCTCTGTCTCCAGCAAGACCAGAGATGCATATAAAGGTTACCCTCTATGTACATACTCACAAGGCTGAGTCAAATCAAGAGAGCTATTTTTCCCTAAGTGATTAACCACCACAAATGCGTGTGGGCAGGGGGAGTACATCTTGGCTTCTCAGCAGAACCTAGCACCACATCCTGAAGGGGTAAAGACCATTGACTGAAACTGCAGAGTGCTGAAGGCAGAGAGAACACCACCAGAGTTGAATTTTGTCTTCCACTTCCCTCTCCCAGACTCCTACCTCCTTTGGCATTTGCAGCGCACGAGCTCTGATGTAACAGGACAGATGAACATCGTTAGTGATGTCACCCAGTTCAGCAACTAACGTAGCAAAGAGGTGCCAACATTGGTTCCCAACAGCAGGGCCACTGTTGACTGCTTCAGTGCTGCCAGTACAACCTCACCAGAGAGGTGAGACCGCACTGCAGCTGCACAGGGGTGAAGGTCTCCATTTGACTGAGGCAGTGGTCCTTATGGTGATGCTTAGCACCAACCATCCACATCAGCATGGGGACAAACATTAGCACCTACTGGGAGCACCACCTACTGGGAGCACCATTCAAGGTTCTTGCTGACTGCTAGCTCTGCAGTCGTAGACACAAGCTCTTAGGTGGTTTCCTCCAATCTCCAGACACCCCTCTCCTCCCTCTACAGATGCACCACTTCTAGGGCAGCAGCTGCATCTTGCATGCAGGTCAGCTGTGTGGGATGAAGCATGAGATCAGAGAAGCCCTTGAAGAAAAGAGCTGAAGATGGAGTAAAACATTAAACTCCCAGATGGAAGCACTAAGCAGGGAGGAGGACTGTGGGACCCAAATATTTCCCAGCAGGGACGCATACCATTTAATTGGATGCCTGATGCCATCAACGTGGTATCCATTGTGCTCTGCCTGACAGACCTGCGAGAAGGGGTTTGTACATATGAACCAATTACTGATTAGGCTAATAATGCTATCCATAATATTAGATTACGACACTTTTACTGACTGCATAATTACTGCCCAACCTAAGAGAGAAGCATTACACACAAGCAGGCACAAGACAGCAATCAGCTCATCCCCTAACCTGTGTGTTCTCGCTAGCCGACACCTATCACTTCCCTTCCTTCCTACCAAACACTCCTCATAGATCCTCCCTCTTGGGGTTTCTCCCTCTTCAAGCCTCTGAAAGTCCCGTACGTCCTGTCCATCCTGACACACCTTGCATGAGCAAAGCTGTAATTGCTCAGACCAAAACAGGTCCATCTATTGCAGCATGCAATCTCTGGCAGTGACCGATAACATGAGGTTGGCACACAGGTAACACATCCACACGCTTCTTTTTAAGAGTAACACTGCTGCTGTTTCCCCACAGCAGGCTGAAGCTCAATGGTGTAAACTCACTCCCTGTTAAGTGACTACACTTACAAATACTACCATCAGTGTTTCATAGGTGTTTTACAAACCTAGGAAATATTAATGTTTTGTGTATTTTCTTCTACAAAGAGTAAGACTTTTTTTGGGTTTGGCTTTTTTTTAATAAAAAGGTAAGATGCTACATTTCAGTCTTTCTTGAAACCTTAAAAAATGTTCAGAATGCTTTTAATATCTCAGTTCCTTAACCTTTCCTTAATTCTCCTTCCATGCTATTTTTCTTCTATCTTGAGTTCCCAATTGATGATATTTGTATCTACCAAAATAACTGACACACACACATATGGTTAGTTTCACCAGAAATTACATTTTCTATCCTGTGCTGTAAATTAAAAGCAGATGTACCAACAGCTTTGGGCTTTTTGCTAGAAATCTAATAAACCTGAAAAGATTTGCATTTTATTACACAACATATTCCCCAAGCTGGAATCCTTCCCCATTATTCACTTACTCTAGACAACTGAATCATCTCTGCTACTCAATACAGGCCTCAGAATTCAGAGTTACCTTCTACAGAAGAGGACTTACTCTAGGTTGAATCTTTATACATTGCAGCATGGAGCAGCATGGATTTGGGGGGGGGTGAGGTGAAACTATTTTTCCACTTGATTTTACAACACTCAATTTCAATATAAAAGTTAACAAGGCAGCTAAGAGAGGACAGGAAAAGATAAAAAAACTATTCTGCCTCAAAACATATCCCCTCCTCCCTGCTGCCCTCTGCTCGAAGAATACAAAAATATTTATTTCAAAATGGTTTTAAATGAAAGCCAGCATGCAGAAAGTGCATGGGACATCTACAGATTTTTAACAACTCAAGATTTTAACAAACTGATGTGTTATTCAGCTATCAACAGATAAACAGCTTTGAAAAAAATAAAAAGAGAAATACACTGAATTTTCAGGAGTGATTAACATGACCTCAGAACCTATGTTCGGTCCCATGTTTAAATGGGATAGAAGTAGTTTGGCATCTGGATTTCACTGTAAATCTAAAATAGCCAGATTATGCATGACTTTTCTGTGCCACGTCAAGAAGAAAACTTTCAGAAGCATTTAAGTCACTTAAAAGCCTAAATCTGGTTCTTAAAAGTACTGCAAACCCTGTCTTACTGTTTGTGACTGAAGGCATCAGCAGTGTTTTCCCTTCTAAGGAGATATACTCTTGAGGTCATACCCGAGGTTGGATCTCAAAGCTTGCTGTTACTTCTGAAGTCGGAAAGTGTTGTTCGCTGAAGCATTGGCAATTTAGCATTATAGGAAGGTAACCCCCCTGGACTGCTGTGACTGGATGGGCCATGGCTAATCTTCAGCTTTAAAACATTTTGGGCGGGCCTTGCCCTTGAGTTACAGGGGAGGACTTAATCTCTGGATCCGGAAAGACTATCCTTCTGTCTTGGCATCCAGTGTTATCCAAGGGACTTTGGTAACCCTGACCCTGAATTACCCAGTAGTCCTGTCCTAATGCTATATGGACATGATTTACATAAATATGAGTAAAATCATGCCCTATCCAACACATTTCTATGATTGTCATTCTCTACCTTAGAACTACCAGTTTACAACCAATTCTGTTGTAAAATGTTGCGGCCAAACATAGTAATTGGAGCAGAAAAGACTATAAAATTAATTACATAATAGAATTGATTTCTGATGAACGTCAGAAAGCATCAGTGGAAAAATCTATGGTTTGTTGGACCCATTGATAGCTCCACAGTTGAGTGAAACTCACTACCAAAACCATGAATCTTTGCTTGTTAAGCTGAAGCAATTCCTGAGCAATACTGTTTAACTGGCCCCATACCTGTTTCAGCACTGATGCACCTGTACCTACAACAAGGAGTCCTCCAACACCACCACCCTATGCTCCTGTTTCTGTGGCGGGAACTGTTCTGATCAAATTTCATGCAAGGATGAATCCAAGTAAAATTACAGTTAAATCAAAAGTAGCTGCCTGGGAAGAAGGCATGGATTTCCTCTGCCTGTGGGGAGGAGGAGTAATGCTCAAACAACCATGTATACCTTGCAATAATAAAAATATTTCATGGGATTAGTGTAAATAAGGTATGTGAACTCAAGCATGACTGCCACAGGAGTTCCCTTGGTAGGCAAAAAGCAGGAGCTACAACAGGCAAAAAAGCACAAATACATAGCTAGCATTGCTGCCATGAAATGACGCTGAAGAAAGACAACCTACCACAACCTTGTTAACTTGCGGAATCAAGAGCTTAGGAAGGGGCAACAGAGATTATGCAAGGCCATCAGTTTACTTATGACCCAGCCCAAACAAGAGAATACTCAATGGGGAAGGGGATTTCGGAAAACACATGACAATAGCAAATACAATGCAAACTTAAGTGACTTTGCTTTTACTTTTCAGTAAGTCTTATTCTGCACAGCTCCCACACCTTCACCCTTTCATTCTAAAAAGGGCAACCAACCATACAAATATGGGGAGCAAAGGAATTCTGTTTCTGAGCATATTTTAAAGAGCCTACACTGGCAGCACTGGGCAAAAGGACAAAAAGAAACCAGAAAAAAAAACAGCCAAAAGCTGACATGAATATGTACTTTGGTGCGTTTAACACATAGTGGCTGGCAGCATAACTAAACAAAGCCAACGCATTGTGAACAACAGAGTAACACTCTGAACAACAGTAAGCTTCACGCAAGCTAATACCCGAGCATTCAAAGTACATACAGAGACAACACCTAATGCCCAACAAATACACTGGAGGAGAAAAAAGCATTTGCAAAACAGAAGAAAAAGACGACAGTAACAGGACATTCATGTTAATCTTGCAGAGAATCCACAGCAATTTTATCAATTTTTTCAAGTCCAAAACCCCCTGCTTGCACACTAGAGCTGGAGTTACAGATGAGGTAGAAAAGAACATACTTGATTAGCTCAGAGGGGGACTCACTTCAGACAATATTAGAGTAACATCTGACAATCACACGCCTCTGCTGTTTGGAGAAACATTGCTGCTTCTCAGCACAAGCAATTTTCCAGAAACTCCTCCATGTCCAGGGAAACATCCCTGTATACGTAAAGCAGGAAAGGCTTGATTCTTATTTGGCTATGTCCAGTCAAATCACTCCTCCTCAAATAAATGTAAAGTTTAATGTAAACGTAAAATTCACTCCAAAGAGACATGGGAAAGGTTAGGCTGCCCTATGCAAGGCAGACAGAAACACAGAGTAACTACCTTTTCTGTCTCTCTGGGATTGACATGAATAGTATCCAGTAAGACTGAACCGCCTGTAACGTATTTTGCAGTGATTTTACTGTACAGTAAGTCTGTGCAAGCTTCTACTTGAGCAGACTGCTTGACTGCTCCCTCTCATATGCTCACTGCATTTTTATTTTTTTTAAAGAACACTCACAATTTTTTAACAGTTATGTGAAGAAACAGTATTTGTTTTCCTCTCACAAAGAATTAACACCTTTGCCTCTACCCTATTAACTCACCACATCAAAGGTGCAAGTCAGCTATCGGTTACATCTGCTAAACCTGTCCTCAACTACATGGCAGCTCAATATGCACTGCCTGCGCCAGGATGCTCAAAGATCCGGAGCCAGCCTGCCATTTTCATGGCGGTTGTAATGCTTCTTTTTTAGTCTCCCACCCTGTTACACGTAACACAAAACTAGCTGACAAAGGCCATCTGTAACACGCTTCCTCACATTCTTCAACCCACTAAAAGATGTGCTGCGGTCACCCTAAATCTACCGAGCCTTTGCAACTTTTCTCTCCAGTATCTGGGGAAATGAGAGACATAAAGGCTAGACAGGGTCCCCAGTAGCCAAGTCACTATTAACTTCACAGTGCTTTGTGATCTGAATTGGACAGCGAGAAACATCCCCAGGTTGTCAGGTTCTCATAGAAGTGACACAAACATTCATATTCCCCTACCACTATGGTTAGGGAAACAGCACAATCTGCCAATTCACATCTAAATGGTGGGGAAAAAAAAAAATATCTGTGGCAGGATAAGGACAGAAGAGACAGGTTGTGCAACCCCTGCCTACCTCATCAACATGGGGGAATGCATTTAATGAAGGCATCTGTAACACCAAAAATCTGTGTAGCAGGACATCAGTATGGACCTGTCTACCCTCGAAACGACTAAAAGCTTTTGTTCCAAATTCTCCAAGAAGGTTGTTCAATGAACAAAGGCAATCCCAAGTTCCCGATGCCCAAAGAGCTACTTTTACTTACTTCTGCATCAGAGAAAAAGCAAAGCAGCTCTCATTAAGGGGTTGTGTGAACCATGAGTTAGTAGGAACATCTACTCGAGGCAAAAAGCTTCTGCCTCCAAGGGCAGGATTATCTTCCAATTTCTTTACTACCTGTTTCATGATGTGCTTTCACTGCTTGAGGCTGGTTTTTCAAGCCCTTAAACTTGCTCTTAAGCATACTGGTCAATAAATGCCAACAATAGCTGGCAACGTGTACTTGCTGCACCCCTTTTCCTCGAATGCCCAGGTGAATCATGTTTCTGCAAACCAATCACCCCTTCCTTAGAACCACCACGATTGCCAGAGGACCGTTCAGCATGAGTCTGCAAGCAGGAGCAGCAGGGAGACAGAACAGCTACAAGAAAAACTGACTACAGAGCAAAGTAGGAGAAACTGGTATCCCAGAGCACACTCCAGGAGTAATCTGTGAGGCAGTGAACAGAAAAGCACGCAGCTGCTCTCTTCAGCTCTTCACCTCTTTCGCCGATACAGCACATACTTGCAGGGCACACCACCCAGTGAAAATGCAAGTGAATTCTCGAGGAAAGAGCTGTATTACTGTTACTTCTCATCAACTGTTTGCTGGTAAACTTCCTACTACAAAGCAAGCCCTTAATAACACAGTTATCTTCCCTGTAACCCATTTTTATATAATACAGTACAATTAAAAATCCCACAAGACAATCACCATAGCTGACTCGGTACTCAAAAATGTCAGCATACTTACCAAAGCTTTCGTGTTCAGTCTTCCATGAAGTAAAAGCCCAGGTCTGACAGGAGAGATTGTGCATTACATACAGACCTACCCGTTTTTTAAAAAATATATATACTTCAAACATGAGACACAGCGGGCTGTTAACAGAGACTGGACATTGTAAAAACCAAAGTTACAAGTATTATGTTTAATTCTACACTTAATTCTCTGCTAAGAATACAGAAGGGAAGCGAGATGAAGGCAGATTCCATGAGCTGATGCGCAGTCTAACAGATTACTGAAACACATTTGGAAGGATTTCTTTGGAAAAATTCTTCATTTCTGTGAGGGTCAGAGAGATGGGCCAAACCATTACAATCAGCTCACATGCAAATTCACCCACCCATTTCCACTAATGCTCTCACAACTGGGTAATACAGTGGTCATGTAACTCAAGCTCTTGCTCTTCTGGGCAGTGAGGGTTGGACTTGACATGAAAATACCATTCAGCTAACAGTGGATTCAACTAATCCAACGGCACACATTTTATGATGTGACTTCTGTTTCTACACCCCTAGATAAAAAAAAAACAAAACAAAAACCAACTCTAAACCTTAATCCATGGTTGAGTAAAAACACAAATACCATAGACCAAAGTGCTATACAGTTAAGTCAGCTATGACATTAGACCTGTTTCAAAGAAATGGCTTATGAGCCGATTTATACATACAAACAAGTCCATTGTGCCCAGAAGTTTCCTAACATTTTTATTAAAAACAAAAGAGCCAAAAGATTGCTCTGATACTCTTCATTGTTATAAAGCAGACTCTGAAATATTAAGTGAACTACGTATGAGCAAAGAACTCCAACTGATGCAGAGTTTAAAACTAGGTTTACAATTTCCTATTTTATTGGCATGGATGTATTTCTAAACTTAAAAACCTTTCTGGCAAGTTATCTCAATTTCTTATGACAAAATTTCTCACAACACACAAATATTTACAACATATACATATTTTTTCAGTCTTTTACAACTGGTTCTTAAAAGACAAACAATTTATAGGTTACCACAGAACAAAAGCTGTGACTTAGTTGTTTTTAATTTCATAAAACTATCATAAGTTAAAGTGAATAATTTTCTTTAAATTCCTTGTAGCATTTTACAAGTGCAACAGAAAAATATGAAGAACCAATTTAGGATAGCTGCAGTTCATTGGATAAATGTTGCCCATTGTAATCACATTATTTCACAGCAAATTCTTGAAAAAATAAGCACCAATCATTCTTGCAAAGAACAATTTTATCTAAAAGTATTGAAAAGTGTTAAATACAAGGTGTTTAATTTACATAACAAGCAATAAATACACCATATCCAAACTTTTATTCTGCATACTGCTACCCTTGTACATATAATGTACTAAAAAGTCAGCAAATTGTCAACACCTTTTCTTTTTTTTTTTTTTTCCTCTTTTTTTAAAGAAATCAATTTGACTTCCAACCAACGGTTTGCTACTATAACAAAGGCCACAAACAGTACGTCTGGGACAGCATACAGTGTTAAAACTGACAAACTCCAAGGGGGGAAAAAAAACCATCTAGCAAATAAATCAAAAAGCTGTAGATCATTGCTGGTGATATTAGCATATACTAGAAAACCTTAATATGCTGCTACTATGATTTTTTCAAATTGTTTAGTCAAATGTCATAAGAGCAAACTAATGCTCTTACTGATCAAAAATAATTATGTAGCCACACTGTATTCTCATTGTCCTGCATGGAAAGATTTGATGCAATTTCATAACTTTGCTTGAGCCTTTATTTTACAACAGAGCATTACCTCTAACTCAGAATTGCACATAAGAAGGCTATTAAAAAGTACAATAAAAATCTGCACAAATCAGACTTAAGAAGAGTCAGTATGCTGTACACTTTCTACAATATTACGTTGATAGGTGAATAAACAATAAAGAAGTGCTGCCACTAAGTTTTTCAGAAAGTTCTTCAGTTGAGGAATAATCAAATGGAATTTTTGTTGTGGGTTGGTTTGTTGTTTTTTTTTGTTTGTTTGTTTTTGTTTTTTTTTGGGTTTTTTTGTGTGTGTTTTGTTTGGTTTTTTTTTTTTTTTTTTTTTTTTTAATTTTTATTTATTTTTTTTTTTAAAAATGACATCCAGGTCAGTTTACGACCTATAAGCTTATGCATTGAGCCTTAAAGACTGATCTTCTCTCCTCCTGGAAGAAATATCAATATCTATTGAATCCTTGCCAACAATAAGCCTTAATCTCTTCGCTGGAGGAAGAGGAATAAAGTCATCAAATTCATCATCATAGTCATCTTCCTCTTCATCATCCTCTTCTGATGAAGATTCATCTGCTGTTTCCTCTTCATAGTGACCATAATCGTCTACTTCCATTCTTGACTCCAAAAGGGAAAGAGTTTCACTACAACACATACCATTTTCATGAAGGTCCTCAGGGTACGTCCCTCTGTTTTCTTCCTCTCGTTTTAGCTGTATTTTTAATTTTGTTGAACTATTGCCTGATCCTGAGTTAAACCCATTATTTAGCTTTGCTACATATAAATTATTATCTTTTTCATGGTCTTTACTTAATTTGATACTTATTTTTGAAGAATTCATTCCATCACTTTCTTGGTCATTTGCCTTGCTACTGCTATCATGGCGTCTACGAAGAGTCAGTTTAGGGATCCCAGAGCTATTTTCAAGGATAAGCTGTGCATCATACCTCGTGATTCGTCTTTTCTTTTTACTTTTTGCAGTTCTAAAGCTGTCTTTTGCTTTAAAATTGTCAGATGTTACAACAGAGCAGCCACCAGATCCAGGGATACAGTCTTTATAGCCAACAGGTGTGTCCACCACATTATTCCTCTCTCCGAGCTCTGAATGTGAACTAATCAAATCTGGTACTTCATCTTTCACAGGTGTATTGTGCATAGTATCAATTTCTTCTGTTTTTGCAGATGGTTTCACAAGTTTTCCTTGTCGAGATTTCTTTTTTGACATGCCTGCATCATTTTTCTGGCACCTAATCTCCCCTTTATGTGATGGTCCATGAGCCACATCATTTTCATTTACCACATGAGACTGCTGCTCTAAAACGTCCGATTGCGTTCCAGTCAAATTATTCTTATAGCTATCCAATGTATTTGGTTCAAGCTTTAAGTCAGAGGTCTCCTTCAAATTCATCCTTGTTCTCATTGACCTCCTTGTTATATATGTGCAGGGTGGTATATCACCATGCTCATGAGCACCTTTCACAGAATTCAGTTTATGTTCTCTTGCTGCATGCCTTGTTAAGCATCCACTAGAGACTGCAACTTTGACTGGTCCCTCCAATTCTTTATCCTTTTTAATGGGCAAGTTTTTATACAAAACTACTTTAGGCTCTTTGAGAACTAGATTTCCCATTTCGAGCTTTCTAGAAGTGTTCTTTTGCTCTGGCCTTTTGCACTGATTTCTCAACTTTATCTTTGAAAGTAAAGGCTTTGCAGGCTTTTTCAGTCTCTTTGGTACCCTGGAATTATTTATATGAGTTAGTTTAGATGAGGTAGAATTTGATGATGCTGGAATTCTTGATATAGACTGTCTTGTTAATGTTCTATTTTTGCTGTTCTTTTTTACACCAATTGAAGATTTTCTGTTAGCTGCAAAAGAAAAAAGTGGTTTCGTTATGACACTGCTTTATCCTGAGTTTCCCACTCCCAAATACTGTTGTTATTTCATTTATTTTAAACACTTCATCAAAATCCGTGAAACAGGCTAGACAGTACTCAGTAAGGAGTGAGCTGCTTAACTTGCAACTCCAACATGAAAGGAATTGTCAAACAAGTCAAAAGTACACCTAAATTCCAGGTATACTTCCCTCACTGCTACCAATATACCAAGTTTAGTTTTTACTTAATTTCTTCTTCTACCATTTTTTTTTTTTAAATCCATCCCACATTGTCCACAGTTTTTACTGACTATTATTGAAGCAAAATCTGAGGATCAGCATGCTCTAGTATTAACCCCAGAATTTTTTCCTACAGAGGGAGGAACACTCCTCCCCGCCCCCCTCCTCCCCCCCCCTCCCCCCCAAACCTTAAGTACTGTAATGGTGTCCTGGTTTCAGCTGGGATAGAGTTAATCTTTTTTCTAGTAGCTGGTACATCGTTATGTCTTGGGTTCAGTATGAGAATAATGTTGATAACACACTGAAGTTTTCAGTTATTGCTAAGTAGTGTTTATACTAAGTCAAGGATTTTTCAGCTTCTGATGCCCAGCCAGCAAGAAAGCTGGAGGGGCACAAGAAGTTGGAGGGGACACAGCCAGGACAGCTGACCCAAACTGACCAAAGGGATATTCCATACCATGCGACGTCATGCCCAATATATAAATAGGGGGGAGTTGGCTGGAGGGGTGGATTGCTGCTCTGGAACTAACTGGTGATCAGTCAGCAAGTGGTGAGCAATTGCGTTGTGCATAATTTGTTTGGTATATTCCAACTCTTTTATTATTATTATTATTATAATTTCTTCTTATTATTGTAATGTTTTATTATTGTCTTTTTTTATTATTCCTCATTATTATTATTTTCTTCCTTTCTGTCCTATTAAACTACCTTTATCTTAGCCCAAGAGTTTTACTTTTTCCTGATTCTCTCCCCCACCCCACTGGGTGAGGGGGGAGCGAGCGAGCAGTTGTGTGCTACTTAGTTGCCAGCTGGGGTTAAACCACAAGGAATGGTTTCAGTTTCAAGTATCCAGCTGTCTGTCACCTACTGTGGTAAGCAAAAGGATTTTTGTCCAAGCAAAGCTGCAACTCTAACGTGTTGTAATTAGAAATCATAAGAGGGTTTTGGAAACTTTTTTTTTTTTTTTTTTTTTTTAAAATATCACAGCAGCACACAGGAGCCAGATGGGACCATAATACTTTACATAGCTCCAAACCTCTGTGCTACTTAAGTCAAAGTTGAAGTTATTTATTTTTGCCTATACTGAGGGTGGCAGACATGGGGAATGGGGAAAGTAAATAAAATTATACTCACTGCTCCATGAAGAGAAGTCTCTCAGGAGCATCACAAACAAAAATCCCTTCCAATTTCTTCCAAGATAACTAACTGTGCACTTTCACTTCAGAATAGGTACCTGAACTATATCAGTCCTGGACGTGGAGAGGGAATAGCTGCCCAATTTAAAGGATCTCTAAAGGAAATGACTATTTGTTTAATAATCTCTACTAAGAGTATTTATTTAAAAACTGTTTTCCTACAGAATGTAGATAACTCAAACTATGTAAGTTTTCTTTTCTAAACTATGCTACTGCATGTGATAGTTTACAGTATTTTGAAATACATACATTACTGATAGAACTTTAACTGACATGTTCAGAAATATGACACTAGCTATTTGCTTTTGTTATAAATAAAAACAAAACAAGAACATACCAACCTCTTGTTCTTGAAACACTTACAGAAAAGTGAATTGCTATTTAAATTGCCTTTAGAACTGTAATTTATACAGGAATCTTAAGACCAGCATCTGAGATGCATCTCAACACTAAGAGAGAAATTCCATGACAGTTTAAGTTTTTCATGGTTTTATGAAACCGTTAATCCTGCACTCCAAGCTTTTCCCCTTACTTACTTGCATTAGCTTTTTCCTGAGTGGTATCTGCATCAGTGTTAGAGCTGACGGACTGGCTGTCTGAATTTTTGCTGCTGTCACCCAACTTTTTAAGTCTGTTCAATCGTTTATCTGTTTCTCTCAGTCCATATTTACTATTAATCACAGGAGTAGGTGCTGGCAATCCCACTCTTGACTTAAAAGCACCAGTTCCACGTCTACAAAGAAAAAGAGGATACAATGTATTAAATAACTCTTAATATAAACTTAGAACTGTGTTTCATATACAGTAGTTTGAATCCCAGGTATATTTGGATAAACAATACCAATAACCACTGAGTTTATTAGCATTTTGTGGGGTGCTTTAATAGGATATCATATACTCATCTCATTTTAGTAAGATGTGCAGAAAAAACCCCTTCATTTATTTCTTGCAAGAAGAAAGTTGCAAAAGTAGGTTTCCCTTGCTTTACTTCTATTTCAGTATCATTTCACAGTCAAATTATACAGGTGAAAATGAAATATGCTCATTCAAAATACTACTTAGCTTAGATAACAATTTCAATTTTTCCCTAATCACAGCAGGCTAGTACAAATATGTCAGCTTCAGTTACAATGCTTCTTACTGCATCAGCAAGAGTTGAAAAGTACAGAAAATGGAATAAAATTATCACATAGTTCTGTGTTCCTTTGCAACTGAAAGACTCCAGTATGTATTTACCATGAAAATGAAATGGCTGAGCAAACCTAGAATTTTTTTTTTTCTAATTACAGAAAAAGATGAAGATTAATAATTCCTGTACTTGCACTTCAATCACTACTACTAGGATTCCTTTGATACTCTTTAATAATCCAGTATGCTTGCAATCTGCAGAATTACTAAAGACAACTTCAGTGTGGATTCCAGTGTGTTGTACTGGAAGAAAATCTACAGAACTTAATCAAAAGTGCACCAAAAAGATTAGACAGGCTCTCAAGCTTCTCAAGGTTAATTATTATGCAGATACGATACTTGTTCTCAAATTAACTGGTATTTGTTTGATATGAAATGTTCTTTCAGTATTATTTTGTATTCTGCGAATTACAGGCAGCTTAAGATACTAGACTGTACCTAGCACAAGCAACAGCCACTTTAGATCAGAAAGTAATAGTGCTATGAAAAACCACAACTGTCTTCTGACATGTCATCTTTGGTGCTCAGTTGTCTCAGCCAGCATGAACAGCAGGCTCACCTAAAAACAGTACATGCACATATGTAAAGATATGCAATTTTCTTGGTGATGACTTTCAGAGGCTTGGAAAAAAAATTGCACAGAGCCAACCCTCCCAAACGTACTCCACAGATCCTTAGAAGTCTAGCAGTTTAACATTACAAATTAACACCCTTTACAGCATAGTCAAAATCAGGTCACTTGAAGATGATTTTTTTTTGTGCTGTACGAAGTGACAGTTGCCTCATCAGTGTTGGTAAGGACTAATTTTTCCTTGCTCAACTCTGCTAAATTAAAATCTCTCATATTCGATTGCTGTAACACAGCCTTGTGACCAAAAACCAGATTCCTAAAGTTAGAATTACCCAAACGTTAGCTTTAAAATATAACACTTTCCTGTACTTAAAATACGAAGATGACAAGTTAGTGGAAGTGTTCAGACACATAAAATTGGTTTGTCCTGAAAGAGAAAGTATGTCCGTATTACATTAAAATCAACAATCAAAGGAACTTGAGCAAAAAGAAATATTATCACTCCAAGTAACAAGGAAAGAACAATCATGGTGCCCATTTATTCAATACTAAACACCTCCCAGGACTGAAGTACATTTTCACTAGCAGCTCTCTAGATAGACTGAGACTGTACCCTTCACTTGGAATGATCTACCAACAGCATATGAGCTTGAAAGTCCACACCAGAAGGTCTTCCCTTGAATTGCAAGAATTGTTAGCGATGAAACTAGCTAGTAAAAAATGAAGGTAAGGTTCTTAAACTATTTATATGTAGGTACACAAAGCTATTTCTCAATACGGTTAATATTTTGTGCTTTGTAGGTTTTCTCTCTCCACACTTAGGTGAAACAGTAATAGAACTGTCATAGGTTCTGTGTAGTTCCTCTTGGAACTAGGTGAAGCTCTCACATACGATGTTGAGCCTCCATGCTCACAAGCAGAAGTTTCAACATGGCAAAAACCAACTATGAAATTCTTTCAACTGATTTTGTGAAGAAACTAGGTTGGGGCAGCACAGGTGAAAAACAAGTATAACAACAAATTTGCTGCTGTTGTGCGATGGACAGATATAGGCAAGTACTGTCCAAACCAGTAGATCTTTATGAGAACACAAACCCCCCAAGTTCTAGTACCATAGGGTGAAAACTACTTTGCCCACTCCCAGCAGAAGAGAATTTCAGGTCAACATAGAAAACATTAATAAAATTTACTTTTTCTAGTGTAAAAGAGACCAAAAGTTGGGGGTCAGTTGCTAAAGGCTTCGTAGAAGCTACAACTGCTCTTCCTTCCAATTCTACCTTATTCTGTACAAATATTTTTAAGAATCTACACTTCTTCTTTTGTTATTCTCATTTTGGGCTATGTCCAGAACAGAGAATTAAAAGAAAAACAGCATGCAGGAGTTCTCAGGAAACATGACCGTTCAGTAACAACATAAAAAAAAAATCATTACAACAAATAGTTAGGAAGCAATTGTAATGTGTCCAAAAATCTGAGTACTCATAATAAAGGACTTCAAGTTTCACAAAATATATTATGAATATGCCCAATTCCATTTGAAACTTATTTACATCAATGCATACCTTTCACAGGTGTAACATTCGCAGTATTCATTATTTTCTCCAAAAAACCCATCTCCATAGTAACAAGAGATTTCTTCTCCAGGTTCAATATCTCTTAGAGCTTTCACACATGCTGTATCTCTGCCCGTTGATACAAACTGGGGAAGGAGACAACAGAAAGGGGAGGGGGGAAGAAAAAAAAAAGTTAATTATTAAGGTTGAACAGTACCTGAATAAGAAAAAAACAGTTAAACTGTTGGGGAAGAAAAGGTGCAGGGAAAAAAGGGGAGAAAAAAAATGGGGTGCTTTATTTATTTACTTTTAATTTCTTGCTTACCTTACAGTTAGGTCTGCAATCTGAAAAAGGTCCAAAAGATAAAGTCAATTAACTGTTGATAAGACCTGAAACATGAATAGTTGTAGATATCTAAAGTAAGGATTCACTCTGACTTCAATAACTGTAGAATCTCAACTAAATACTGGGAGTTATGTTAGTATTGCACAAAGCTATACATCAAAAGATATCTATTTTTATACAGTTTGGTTTTTGAGCTCTTCCCTATGCTACCACAAATGTTCAGTTTCTCTCCTCTGTAAGGTAACAGGATTTATCTTAAACCCTACCTGCTTTTCCTTCAGCATACAAATGCAACAGAATCAGTTAAGCTTCTGTGCAAAAGGTTAAAGAAGGCATAAGAAGTTCACCTAAGAAATATGTTACTGTTGACTAAGTTCACAAAGAATTCAAGGTAACCCACAATATGCTCCACTACCTTAGCTGCCAGTTCCAAAATCTCTGTGAAGGAAGAAGGCATCACTTTCCTAAAGCCTTCTGTGAGTTTCCCAGTACACAGCCGATCAGGTCTGGTCTAGGAAAATCCCAACAGGATTTTGTCCTACAGTAATCTAGCAAGCCAGATTCAGACATTTTCTCTAAGGTCCTGCATTGTTCAGCTCACATAAAACAACACTTCTGAGTAGAATTCCTTATGTCCTTTAACATGCTTCCTATACTTACTACTCACCATGGTTGATAAATGCAGCAGGACCAAGCCACAGCTGTGCACAGTTTTTCCGTGTGGAATACATGACGCTGAAGTCATTTTCCCCATGTCTCAGCAGCATGTTTTCTTCCATTTCTGATAGTTCAGCAATACAGCCCACAAGTAATTCTATTTTATCATTTCGTTTCCTTTAGTGTAAAAAGAGTAGCAGAAGTAAGAATGCATATGCCAAAATTGCAAAGTAATTTCTCAAGAAAAGCTGTCAATAACAGGAAATGTTTTGTAAACCGTATCTCAACCCCTATAAACCTCGTGTTTTAATTCAGTTAGAGACAGGATATCAGGCTAAATAGACTTTTTATCAGACATGAAATAAATGGTTTTATGCTACTATATAGAATCAATTACATCAATTCTGACAGACATTACCACCATTGTTTCTACCATGTCCTGACACTGCAAGCAAGAAAACGCAAGAGTTAATTACTTCAGCTTCTACAGTTGTTAAAACGAAAAGCAAGATTCTTTCATTTGCGCACACTCCCTCCCCATCAGCACATAAGACATTTTGACTTCCTCCAGCTGCTCTTGTTTGCATTTCCTATACTTCTTCCTTTGGCCAATAAAACACAGCATAGTGAAGACACTCAGAACTCCATGGCTTCTTAAAAAAGGGCCAGTATTGACTCAAAAAAAGGCCAGAATACACACAAGATGTTTTCCTTTCTCATGAGCAGTTCTTCAGCATCAAGCTAGTCCTTGAAATAGACCATTGGCAGGGGGCTGGGACATACACACACAGACGAATGACCAACAAAACCATGATGCTTTCATGTGCAGACAGCCAAACTGCCATCATAAATATAGCAGATCAGAGACACTGAATACTCAGCCTAGGAAGAAGCACACAGTTTCCATTATCTTGCAAGGGCATTGTTTCTACTGCTTTTTAGAGTGGCCATTCAAATTTTGGCCAGATTACTTTGACACAGATTAGTATGAAGATACTAAATATACAGGAAGGACACAAACCTTCCAAGGTTTGTGAAGACAAGCCTTTTAAGTCCAAAATTCTCCTTTTATAGACAGTGCTGAGAACTCTTATCAGTTCTGAGTCTCAGTAGTTTTCCAGATATTGGCAGGGTTAAGAAGCAGCTCTCCTGTCTTGCTCTCTCTCAGGTCACTCAAGATTTTGAGCATGAAAAGTTAGTTCATTTTCAACACACCTAAATACAAAGCTTCCACCCCAAAGAATCAGTTAAGGGGAGAATTCAAACAAACAAAAAACCCAAACCAACTCATGATTATATCATAATTGTGGAACTTCCAGCTATAGTCATGAAGAGCTAGAAACTGGCCTCAACCTTCTTAAAGCTTACCCTCCCACATGTTGAGGCCATAGCCCCACAGTAATGGCATGCTTACTTGGTACGCTGCCTGTATAATATCTAGCTACTCAATCCTAGCCTGCACATAATAGCATTATCATCATCTCAGATGTGATGTTATGAGTACGTACTGCCACAAAGCAAAACAAATATAAAGTACGAGGGGGTGGGGGGATACAGGACACGGGACGGACAGGACAGGACAGGACACGGGGACGACAGGGAACGAAGGGGAAAATTTATTTTAAAATCTGAATTAACCCAGGGATCTGCTGTTGCTGCCACCGACATGCTTATAATGAAAGTTAGATGTGCAAAAATGAGATGGGGTAATACACTGTGGTTCCAACTTTGTGTTTCCAGGAGAGATTTATCTTGCACAATCAAAATATGCAAATAACACCCCTCAGTTCACAAAGGTGAAAACCTCATTTTCCTCACAATTATTTGTCGTATAACAAATCCAGCATAATGCCAGTCTTGACATGGCTGTGTTTCTCACAAAAGGCCAACAACTCACGATTAGAGGAAAATAATCATCTGACTGAAAACAAGATAAAAAAAACTTGTATACTGAAAACTATATGGCTACATCCAAATATACAAAGGCATGTCTTACAGATGCATCTATTATGTGTTAAGTACTTAGCAAAAACAGACACCAAATTTAATTTGTAAGTAAAAATACAAAACTTTCTATTTCACTGGTTGCAGTTTTAATTCTAAATCATACTTCTTCAATATCATTTTTTAGAACCTTTCAAACTAATTGACAGAAACGGAATGCAACAGTAAACTATATTTCTTACCATTCTTTTGTTGCAACAATTTTGGCTCCATTTTGTTCAGAAGAATACCGATTACAAGGCAGTATCTCAAACCCACTGTCAGTTGCAAACATTCGTAAATAAATAAATACCTGCAATGAAAGAAAACAGTATTTTTCTGTTACAAGCAAAACAAAAGCAGTGGGGAACTTCATATAAAAATAATGAAAGTCAGTGAACTGCACAAAAAAATACACAAAAAATGGATATTGCAATGGGATGTTGTTTGCTGAAATGCATTTCTGATTACAAATTTTAACTATACACATTACACTAATCTTATTTCTCCAGACTGACTTGCAGGGATCTTCACATGGCTAACATGACTATCCAAAGAGTTTAAAAAAATTAAAGATGCCTTAAACGCTACAAAATTGGTCCAACCAATGAAAATCGATTATTTCTTCTTAAAGTCACTGAGTAGTTGCATTCAAGAACTCTTCTCTGATCTTTAAAAACCACCGAGACCTAACAATCTACAGGATCCAATTTTATTCCTGCCAGTTCTGATAAAGATACTATTTCCCTGACAAATCTAGATACTGAATTCAGGGATTGATCGATCAATTCTTTTTAAAGTGCAGTAGTATTACTCAACAAACAATATGGGAAAGCAGAATTTGCTGCCTCCTTTTTTCTGTATTACTAGATTTGATGCACTTTAAAGTAGGCCAAATTCCTTTTGGTTATATCTGAAAACAACGCACTCATTCCTGAAGGAGTTGGTTTTTGTTTTGGGTTTTTGGGGGTTTTGTTTGTTTGTTTTTTTGAGTAAAAAAAAAAAACCCACTATGCTTTCCTTGCACTTTGAGAACCAACAACCTTTATGCTATACACAAAATGGATTTGGGGCGTGGGAAGTAGAGGAAGAGAAGTAACACTCCCACATAAAGCCCCTATACCCAAACAACTGAGGTAATTTGAGGTAGCAAGGCTTCTCCTTTTTCCTTCACCTTTTGTTGTCACACAATTTGATTTAAAATAGCTGCAAGTTAAAAAAACAAAACAAAAACACAAAACCAAAAAACCAACACAGAACAAACAAAAAAAGGAGCGGGGGGAGAAACCCCTTCCAAAGAATGAAAGAAGTTCTTGAAACTCTTCATCTCCTGGAAGTACGTCTTCTCTCTTCTGCTTATGACTTAAGCCAACAGCAGAGGAGGCAAATGTGTCTTCCCTTCTACATGTCTATTAAATAAAAGGCAGTGGTAAGTTAACTCAAAAAAAAGAAAAGAAAAAAAAGAAGCAGGGGCAAGGGGGAGGAGGTAGAAGCTAGCTGGCTTTTAAAAAACAAAGGAAGTTTCTGTTGAAAATCAATGAAAGAAATAACATGACAAAGCAGTGGATTACTTTGCTACTGCTACATTCCTAAGAAATTTTTACATTTTCTTAGCCTTTCAACCATCTGAAAAAGCACATTAATTACAAATACACCTACATGTTCCTTGAACAACCTTTCCTGCATTTTGTTCTTGTTAAGAAAATAGTGCCGGGCCCAGTCACCTGACGTCAAGGACTTGAAGGCTTTTTCTAAGTGCTCATCTTTCTTAAAACGTTCAATCACCTCTTTTAGTTCTTCTTGCCTTCCTTTAATAGGTCGAAATCTGAAATAAAAAATAAAGCTATTCCAGTCCACTGTTATTAATTTTCAATTCTTCCTCACAGTTACTCGCTGCACAGAGTTCTTTTGCTAGCCATATAAATATTTAACTTTTCACATAAAGAAACTGACCACTGTGTACTCAAATCACAGGCCCTCATTTCCTGAGATAATGGTAGAGGCAAGGTAAAGCCGAGCATACTACTTGGAATGTTAAAACCCTCCATTCTGCCAAGAAGCACAATTTATTTCTGAAACAAATCTCCGATAAGATTCACCAACACAGAATAATATTTCACTTTTTTCAGCACCTATCATGTGGAACAAAGAAGCTAAAGAACTAGTATAATAAAAGTGTCACTGCCCTTACTTTCCTAATAAATTTACTATCATTAAAAGTGCTTGTGCAAAAAAATCCAGCAAATAAACTAGATGCTGTAAAGCTTCCTAGTTAACACTAGTATCAGGGGATCTATGCACAGTTCTGGCTTTTGTAGCTGGGTTGGGGGGTGCATGATTTTAAATTTAAGCCCTTTAAGCCCTCTAAACCCTCACATATTACACTAGATTTTTTTAATAGGGGACAAACAATTAAGACAGTGCAACTGAAAAGACTGAGTAATAAATCTCAAAACAGAAAAAATATGTAACTATCTTGAAGAGTGATTTCAAATCAACTTTTGCCCAATGCAAAGCCTTATTATATTGACAAATCCACTATATGGGTTTATGTAGATTGCAAACTCAACATTTGCATTAATGTAAAACACACCTTTTAATGACTACACAAGAAGTATCTATAAATAGTAACATACAGCATAGATACTACATCTGCGGAAGACTGAACTTCCACAGGTTAGTGCAATTGTACGATTTCTTCCCCAGAATACTGGCTACAGGAAACAGGTATCTGAAAATCATGGATAGATAAAAACATGAAAATAAACCCCTGTACATTAGCAGAGAATTCTGCCTTCTTCCCAAAGTTTGAGATTTAAGAAAAACTATCCTTCATATCATCAACAGGAAAAAAATGGCTACAGAAAAAACCTGTATGACTGCAAGAAGCAGGATCTCCACTTCTGAGCTGCAAAACCATCAAGAGAAAGAAGAACTTAGAGATTATGTCAAATCTCTATAAATTGCCTTAGACTGAGCACATACCTGTATATGCTCTGCTTTGGGGTGGAGGTGGGATGTGTGTACTTTTAAGTGTATGACACACCCCAAAGTGTATGACACAACCCAGAGGACTCTTTGCAAAGGTAAAAACTTTCTAGGGTCATGAAAAGCTGTTTTCTGCAGCTCCTTTTACAACTCACAGCTTTTGCTTACACAGCATATAACGAAAGTGTTGAACAGGCTGACAGCTTTTGATTAAATCTATAACACTAAGTCCCATTACTTGTTGCTTGAAGTGAGTTACCATGCTGATTTTATTTCCTCCTACTTACCAAATGAAGTCTGTATTTGATGACAAAAGTAAACAAGGGGAAATAAATTCTTAAAGCTGGTGAAAGGAAAACTCATCAACTCCCTCACCGATACCCTGTTTTTTAAATTACCATATCACCTGGCTTATCATCATCTTAGAACGCTGAATGTTTTAAGTAACTTCTTTTCAGATGACTGAATAAGATTTGCTTCTTCTATGCAACTTGTATGAAGGAAACAAAACACCTTAAGTGTTGCACATCCCAATTTTATTGCACCTTGTAAAATAGCAAGAGTTTAAAATCATAAATAACTAGTAATGATGAGGATTCAAGCTCCTTCATTAGAAATGAAATGCTCTATTTATGCTCCTGATACAATAAAGATCTCCTAACAGCAGTATCCCTTCCAGCAGCAGTGCGGGTTATCAGCATTTCATGCATCTTCCCTGCATTTCTCCATCTGAAAAACTTCCTTGTAATATAATGACTAAGCAATCTTTTAGATCTTTTTGAATATGACAAAAGTTATCAGCATAAACCTGTGAGCTTTCAGATATGATATAATAAGTAGTTCCAAGAAGACATTACATAAGTTTTCTTCTGGCTGGGATAACATCTAACAAGATAGTAAGAGTCAGTCAAGAAATAGATGCCCACTTAGAATTGCAGTATGTACCCTGAAGTCCTTTAATAAAGAATATACTTATCCCATCTACCCCAAAAGCTAACTGCCTAACAAGCTGCTGAAACCTCATCATGGAGGAAAACTCCCTTCAGACTACAGATGATATGATCATTATTATTTTTGTTCTGTAGCACAGCAAAGTCTCCCTCAACTTGCCAGATACAAGAAGAATATCTCCCAGTTCTCCCCAAACCAGAAAGACTTCTCCCAGATTTGACAGTCATAACTCAGAGAGCATCCTCAGACATTAAGGGAATTTAAAATGATATAGCCTGAACTGAACCTGACTAGTTTCAGAATAAGACTTGTTCTCATTTTCAGAAACAGTTTTCCCAACAAGGATCCAACTGTATTTATATAATGAGAAGTACCAAGCACACCAATATGCACAAACGTGTCAGGTCAACTTTTGGTTTACGTCTTTATCTGCAAACATTATGGGAGGAAAAGCCACAGGATTTACAGCTAAAACTGGTCTTCAGCTATGTCTATTCTTGCCGGGCTAGCTAAATGAATGATTGCCCTCTCCCTTACATTTTATATGTTAAAATGCACCTTTTTTTTTTTTTTTTTTTTAGCTAAGTGACCTGCAGGAGCAAAGATAGGTGGAAAAACCATCACATTCAAAATTGCATTAGCACCTGAGGCAGGCAATGTGTATGTGCTGATAGACATAATCATACTTGTTTATGACCAAGAAGCGGTTTAGTCTAGGCTAGCTAAGGAAAGCAGTATCCCAACTGAACCACCAGCGGGCGGGGGAGTGCAGGTGTTTCTACAGGTTCTTGTCTCAGGCATTCCACACTGCTGGCAGAGTTCCTTTAAATGTCTAGCAGAAACTCATGTAACATCATTCCTGAGAAGTAGAATAGTTACTGTATGCCCAAGCCTTGAAAAGGCCAAAAAGAAGGGTGGAAGCAGGAAGTGGGTGAAGAGATTTTAAAAACCCCAAAACATTGAAAGGTCAGATGAATGTCACAGTGTATGCCAAGCATTTAAAACTTGAAACAGGGACTGGGTTTTTCAAAGAACACAACTCTCAGCACCCAAGGGCTCCAAAATTAATACCAAGGCCGCCCTGCAGAACAACTATTAAAATGTTGTACTGATATTTTTTACATGGTCACAAGACAGAGATAACTAGAAGAGATAAACAGGAATCCAAACAAGCAAGAACTGTCCACAAGTACATGGGAAGATGCTGAAAACCAACATCATGATGTACAGTGTTTCACTTCAAGGGTTCCCAAATCAATGAAGCAGAATGATACTTTGCACCCTGAGCCCAAGTTAGTGAGTTGTTCACAGCTCAACAGCATGTGTAAACTGCACTGAGAGCATATAAGGTTTGAGCTAATCCAGAACACTACAACCCAGACTCCTCATGAAAGCTTCAGTGCTTTCACAGGTGCATCTCCATACTTTAAAAGGCACCTTCTGATTTGAGACACCGAAGAAGCCAATATGCCAAGAAAGCCTATAAGTCGAGCGTTCCTTAAGAATTTGAGGCTCTGCTGATAGATACTTCACTTCTCCCAGGAATATAATGAAATAGCAGTTCATTCACTAGTCTTTCCCAGCACTACCTACCAAAAAGCCAATTGGTTTTGAGATGCAACCTTAAACACTATCATTTTGGTGTTACAGTGCTTCCTCATTTACACACGACATTTAAAAAAAAATAAAAATCTATGCATCTGCTGAAAAAGTCTACATGACTGTTTTTGAGCACCACCATGAAGAGAGCCTGAAAAGACCCCACAGCTAAATGTATACATATATATAAACCGAGCCAAAGAAACTGGCTTTTAAGTGTCAGTAAAATAGGAGACTAGTTCAAAGAAGAGAACTAGAGAGACAGAAAGAGCACAAGAAAACCAACAGAACAAACCAGCCAACCCAGTCTCTAAACAGAGAGTCAATTAACATCAGAATTGTTTATCCAAACTTCTGGTTTGCTCCTATGAGCAGCACCTTTAACAGATTCCATCATGCAAACTGAACAACACACTCTGTTGTTTCAATCTGCTCATAGGCACAGACCCATTGAGCCACCCTACAAACAGCTTCAGGGGTCAGGTCTCGCAGAACATGGAGTCTGCCACAAAACAGTCTGTTATTAAAAGTAAGCTAAGAATGAAAACTCAGCTATCACAGTATCTTTAAAGAAATAATAATAATAGCCCTTCTTCCTGCAGAATAGAAACTTTTCACACTTCTCTAGGAAACACTCATTTTTCCCTAGTCAACAAGATCCAAAAAAGCTATGGGTATTGCAATTTCAAAATCAGCTAGAAGATGATCTTATCCCAGTTAAGGGCAAACTGAAGCAGTCTCAATAAGGAAGACGTAGGAAAATGGCTTGGGGAAGCAAAGCTCTTTCTCTCTCTCAAGTTTCTCTTACCTCGGGAATACTTAAAGAATCTTGAAACTCCAAGGTATAAAGCCAAAGGTCAGTGAGATGCTTGCCTATAAAGGAAGTTAAAGGAGAGTTTCTGGTAAGTTCAGAAGCACAGTACCTTGCTTAGTCTCAAGTCACTGAGAGCAGTGAGTTTGAACAAAAAGGATAAATTGATCCTGCAAGAGATCCAGTATGGAACTCCACATAGCATACCAGTGCATGATAAAGGGTTATACTTCTAAACCTGTTTCTTAACTTCTGTCTACAGAACATCAAGAAGAGTGAATTTATCAAAACATAGCACCCCATTAGCCTCTTAACAACAGGCACTTTGTATGGATGATATTTTTATTTAAGTGGCTATGGAAAGACAGCAAGTTACTGTTCATCTAATACCAGAGATTCAGCACAGAAGCTAAAACTGCAAGGCTGTTAAGCATTCAAGACAGCACAACAAGAGTTGAAAATCATCTGCTTATAATAAGTGGAAACAATTGATTTAGTTAACAAACATTTTGGCTTCCCCCTGCCCAACCCTGTAGTGTGAGTATCTTAATTAAAAGCTAGTTACATAAAAATCAACTTGTTCTGTGTTTAATCTCCAGTGTTGTTACCTGGGAAACCCCCCACACTCTTTAAAGGCCAAAGTTCAAATCAGAATTTTTAATTAAGAAAGTATTCCATATTACTTAAATTTCTTGAACTGAAACTATACACGCACCAGTGTGGTCAAAACTCCAATACAGCCTAGAATAGAAGTAAAGAAAGTTCTAACAGCCACATGATTTCATTCTCCTTATTATGGTTATTAAATAAATGCTTTTTTAAAATAAATATGGGCAACAAAAAAATCCCCAACACTTTTCTTCACTCCTATTCTGACATTCCACATAGTAAATTTAATTTAGCAGTTACCATGACTACTGGATGCAAGCCACTCCAGCTTTTAGAGATAGAACAATTTTTATTGAAGTTAAAGGTGCAACTAGAAAAACTGTGTAAGAGTAAGGTGGTGAGTGTTGGTTTGGAGGGGTGGGAATTGGTTTGGTTGTTTGGGCGGGGTTTTGGTTGCAATTCTTTTTTTTAAATCCAAAGCATTCAACAGCAGCAAAACAGTTAGTTCCAATGTAATCACTGTGTGTGACCACATACAGTGAAGGAAGACAACCAGGAGCAAGTTAAAGGACTTTACTGAATTATCAGCAAAAATTAAAAGGAAACAGCAGACTTTACACAAAAGTCAAACAAGATCATTTTGGAAAGTACACAGACACTGAGGTCTGAAGAATGTAAAAGCTTCACTTTGAAACACAGTGTCACTACATAAGAGCTGTGTACCTCTAATCCATTATCTCCATAGGGAGAAGAGGAACTATACAGCCTTGTAACCTTATTTAGCAGAAGCCACATAACTTGTTCTACCTCCAAACCCTATTCAAGATGAATACTGAGCCCTTTAATTATTATATCAAAATGAGCTAAGGAACACAGCAGAGATTCAGCACAGACCCATGAACGCAAGTGATATGGAACTGCTTTGCCTTCTTTGTCTTTATTGCTCAACAGTGACTCTACGGGACAAAGAGTGACATACCCTGTCAAGTAAGTAGCTGATGGTTTACACCAAGACCAGCAATTGCTCTTAGTGTAGTGTTGACAGAAAGCAGCTTCCCGCACATCATCCCCAACACACTTCATGTTTGCTATGGAAAACACAGAAATTCTTAAAGCTTAGTCCTTCAGTCTCACATTATCAGACAAAACTACCTGCACCACACACCAGTTTGTAACTTCACTGAAAGCAGCAATATGGAGTTAGGAAACACCCCTAGATTCTCCTAAAAGAGACTATAATGCGTTTAACTTCCTAAGTCACTTGCAAACTTAGAAAGACATTGGAACTGCTCTCAGTATTCCCTAGCCTGATGCTGGTGCTTTAGGGAACCAGGAAACAAGAGTGACTGGTAACAGAAGCAGTATTATCGGAAGTCTGCCTTAAGATTTAAATACTAACACATTTGTATGCAAGACAGCGAAGAGTGGATTAGCCATTAAGGCATGCAAACTTCAAGATTCAGCACTCAGCCTAGGGAAAAGCATCTGAAAATAAGAGATGGTAAGATAAACACAAACTCATTTTGCTTTTTACAAGCATCAGTTTTAATCTTTGGTGTTAGACAACCTTCAACCCAGGAAGTAATAGCTTGCAAAATCAGTTTTGTTTTTACATAAAAGACGGGCATGCAAGACTAAGTAAATCTTGCAGCCAGTATAGCCTTTGTCACACACACAAAAAAAGAAAAAAGGTCTGATATAACAGGATTTGTACAAGAAGCAACAAAACCTTAGAACAGCTGTACTTGACAAGATTATACTTCCTAAAACATGGATTATCTTTTTTCTTATTAACTGCTAACCTCCTATTTTGTCAAGATAAGATCTACCAATCTGATGAAAGAATGATCACATGACCTGTAAAGAGGGCCAGAAGCTCTGAAAACAACCTGCTTTCTCTTGGAAATCCAAGAGGATGAAAAAAAAGTTACTTTTGGGTAAAGCCACTGAAGACATTTCCAGAGCTACATTTTATGCTGTCCATCAAATCACTGGTGACAAGAAGGTATTTCAGAGGAACACTGGACAAACTCATTGTGCGATCCAATTGTAATCTTTTGAGAACTAGTCTTCAGCTCTTTCAGACATTACTGACTTGATTGACAGCTTACAGAACTAATAGCTCAATTTCCAAGATGGAGGGCATTCAGGAATTGCAGGACTTTATTTTTATGGCCCCCGGAAAAAACAAAGAAAAAATAACAATCACATTCTTGTCACTACTCTACCATAAGATGACTAATTCAGTATAAAGAAGATGGAAAAAAAAGATATTTTACTAGAACATCATGAGGTGTTTTTTTCCTCTAATCAACAAACTCTGGGCAAAACGAAGTCTTTACAAACTCTTCAACTGAAGGAATGAAGAACAGAAAATGCTTATATAGAAGACACTTATACATACAAAAATACAGACCTGGCTTCCAGAGGTAAGGTAAAGTACAACTTCAGTAAGTGGTCATCAACTTACACTGGGCTGCTAGTTGCAAAAATACAAACCTCTTATGAGTTTCCAACAGCAAAGCAGAATGCTGGCACAGTCACTTCCACAGTACGTCTTCAAACAAATCACAGCAAGGGAACAGGAAATACTTGCTTGCCATCATAAATGGCCATTTTATTTTAAGCACACCTCAATACACAAACTATGTAACTAATATGACTTCATCACACTGAAGCAGAAGATGTCCAAATGTAAGCTGCAAATCTTAATTTCTACTACAATCATCTACTTGGGTACTGGCATGTGGTATTTTGAAAATGGTCTAGTCTTTTTGTATTTGTTTCCCCCCCTGCCTTCCCTCAAAGCCATACAACAACAATACATCTCAGGAGCTCTAGAAAGACTACAGCTTACTAGATGGAAGGAAGATGATCTAAGCATCAGAGCTACAGTAACAAGCAGATGTCATCACTGTACCAAAAAGATAAACAAAAACTATGCTGATGCCTTCATTTTAATTCATTGCAACAATAGAAACTCTCTCAATAGGACATTATGAAAGAGGCAAGAAGATGTGTTTCTGGGTTTCTGGTAGAAGTTGTAAGCCTCACCTAAGTATTTCCCATAGTGTTCCAAGATTATTAACTACTGTCCTTGAAGACTGCCTGTAACTGTTTTCCAAGTCTGAGAAAGGAAGAAATACACGATGATAGCCTTTGTGTAGTCTTTTGATTCAAATTAGTAATCAAAAAAGTATTTGTTGAAAACATATCAGCAGAAAACAACATTTATGAATGTCGTTTCTCCAACTATTAAACAATGAAGACATCATTTCCTTAGCAAAAAGCATAAGAATTAACCACCTGTGCATAAGCTGTAGACTACCATTCGTGCAACAAACCAAGTCAGACTTTTGAGCATATATATTTAGCTCGATTAACTGCCGGAAATACAAAGACACTCCGAACTGAACTGTAAGAGTATCTACCTAGATGCTGTTTTGGGCACAATGTGCTATTGTAACCAACAGCATGGAGGGAACAGGAAGAACTCAAGCATTCCTCTTAAAGATGGATGTTGCACTCTCCAGCAAAAAAGAAAAATCTCTTTGGAGTCTTTACAGTTATTAGGACCACATTGCTGCAATTTCCTGTGCAACTTATGCTGTCAGGTTACACCAGCAACCATTCATGTTATGTGACAACACCAATTAATCTAGCAGTCATTTTTGAAGTTATCAGTTTGTTACATACATACAAAAATCTACTTAACTGATACTCTGGTTATGCCACCATGCTGCACAGGTAAACTGTTCTTCTTTAAAAATAACCACAGCAACAGTTTGAAGGGTTGAGCAGCCTGTTTCCCATGATGTGCTGCCTGGAAACCCCAGCTCTTATTATTGTACAATAATAAGCACATGATTCCTGTCCTTAGAAACTTATCATTTATATATAGCTTCTCCATTATGCTAGCAATGCAGACCTTGTATGCAAACAAAAGCTTAATAGAGATCTATAGAATATACTTATAATCAGTGGTACATCTGTAAAACAGAAAGAAGCATGCAACAACTAAACCCTAAGACCACACTGAAATTAGACCAGAAGTATTCAGACAGGTCCATAACAGTGCAAAAGTACGTGCAATTCTGGTAAGCAAGTTCCCAGCGTGCACATTAATTTATCTTATACATACAGACATGTTTGAGAAGCATTCCTTCAGCATGGGTCTGCAAGAACTTAAGATCAAGTGGCACCAACAATGAAGTGCTCAGGAACTTTATCTTTCTTGTGATGTTATAAGAGTAAGGAGGGGGGGTGGGGGGTGGGGGCAACAAAACCAAAAAAGCACCCAGGCACATGAAATAAACAGAAAAGTCCCCAAACACTAGTTTCTGTATTTGAAATATTTCAAATGACTAATGCTTTAAGACTTATGATTAATTAACTGTTTAAGCTAAGAAACAGTGTCTATTAACAACCTGTTCTACAGCATAAACACACATGAGCGCTAGTAGACCTATAACAGCATTACAAATGCACGCTGTCTCAGAGCTCTGAGGTCCAGTCTCACATGCAATACCATTTTAAAGGCAGAAGCTACTCACAAATTGCCATTTTTTCAGACTTTTGCAAACATGCAAGAAATTCCACAGTTTTGCCCTGATTACATCAACTAAGATCAATTCTTTTCTAGAAAAATAAAGACAAGTTACCTAGTATTCATTTTGTGTGTCTGAAAACCTAAATAGGGATCAAGAACCAAACTAGTTGCTAGGTCATCGTTTTCACACAGTTCCTTGGCAGACATTCCAGAGGAAGGCACATAACGACTTTGACCCTCAAATCCTGAAGCACCGCTACCTGCAAATAAGAAAGCATAAATTAGACATCATTTAAGGAATGTTATAAAGCCCAGCTACACTCAGGGACAGATGACCACAGGTCAGAGACAAAAAAATATAGAACAAATAAGGAAGATGATAAAATACCTGAAGAAGCAGGAGCACAGTTAATTTTTCACTCTTGCTTTTGTTCATTTATGTAGCAGCCAATGGAGAAAGTATTTTAGAACACATTTTATGGGTGTCTCCAATTAATTTTGGTTTCCTTCTCTCTTCCCCTTCCCCAACTACAAGCATCTTTCCAGACTACACTGGTCAGTCACACCTGTCTCTAAAATTTCTAACCTATAAACGTGATGAAACCATGAAAATTTCAAACCCAATTTTCCCAAAATCTGAATAAATGACTTACTCTGAATTTGTATTTAGTCCTTCATCCCAGACCAATAGCAAAAATAAAAATCCATGTTCCTTAAAACCGATTCATAATGACTATTGATATATGCGACTGCATTCAAAACTGGGTTTACTTCTACATGTGCATTCACAAGTTGGGCTCGTAATTCAAATTATACATTATCCATTTCCAAGAAGTATTTTATACTTATAACAGTTCAAAATTAATTTACATCCAGTTATTCGTACTTAACTTTTAAACTGATCTGAAGAGATCTATACTCCTGAAATGAGTTAACACATCCAACAAATACAAACATAATTAATACTTCTGATGATAGCTACATGCTGAATGCAGACCTCCTTCATGAATTAAGACAAGACAGAAACCTGACTTCCAAATTGATAGAAGAATCACATACTGCACTAAGCTGTATAAACATGTACATACATCTGCTTGATCTTCTCTCAACTCCATTTTTGCCCGCCTTCGGATTCTCCTTTCCTGCATGCTGCAATTTGGTCTGATTCTGCGCATGGTCATTAGACGACTTGTTTCCACTTCTCCTGCCATTCACCACCATGTTCTTGGATTCTCCCAGCCACTTCATTCCCACAGACAGTCTGACTCAGTTGCATTTAGTCACTTTTCAAAAGGCTTGGAGAAGTGGATGAATAATTTCAGTTCCAATTCCTACTGGAAGCAAAACATAAACATGATTAGAACTTACTGGGAAACCGTTTCCAAGACACAGATTTTAACAAAAAGAAAAAACCAAAACAACCCAAAAATAACAAAAAAACACCACGGAAGAAAAGAAAGATGGTGATCTGCATTTGCATTAGGAAGAAAGAAAAGCAGTTCATTAGCACTAGTACAGGGAACTATTGCAAATGCAGATATCCACAGGTGAAGTATTGTCCTACAACTTACAACCATATCTGGAACCAAAGGTTCAGTTCTAAAGCCAATAAATTACTAAGGACAACTCAATTTTAAGAGCTGGACTATACACACACATAAAAACCTATGTACTTATATAGACATACATACACATGGATAAATACACACGCAGCTATGTGATGCCAGAAATGGAATATTTTCAAATACACACCCAACAAAGATTATATTCCCTAATAAATAAAATCTGTAACCTGTTTGGAACTCTACAGCAAAGAATGACATTATACAAACATCCTCCAAGAACTAAGGATGAACACAGTTAAAAACCCAACAAAAAAAAAAACCAACCAGAAAATTGACAGAATTTTTGGAATGAGGGTGGGGGAAGATGTTAAATCTTCATTTAAAAATCAGAGTTCAAAAACCCCTCAGAGATGACCTAGAGAACCCAGGCTACTACGTTTACTATTCCATGTAACACAAACACAGTCACAACACACCTGGCTCAATGGGCCAGTGGTAAGTGGTGTCACAAGTAGAGCTTAAATTTTATAGTACATAAACAGCCAGCAAAGCACATGCTAGTTTTGTACACAGTTGCATCTCACTCTGTATAACATGCATGAAAAAAATTCCAACATTGATTTACACAATTATTTTACAACTGCATTTATGCATTAATAATTCATTCACTTGGTTTTAATTCATCCTCCTCCCTACTGCTTCCTCAAAGAAACAATAAATTGTGCCTTTTCCTTTTACTGTAATTTAAAAAAAAAAAAAAAGCATGAAGGCTCTGTTCACAGCAGATAACAAGCACCACGTAGCAGGCACTTCAATCTGGTGGCAGAAATTTGCAACAAACTAACAGATGTTTTGAAATAGTGTCTTTTATAGAAACTCTGTTTTTAATCAGTTGAAGAGCAAAATACTGGATTTCTGTTAGACACCTTGAGATCCAGCTACTTAAAGCTACAGAAACATTTATAGCCAGATGATTAGTAACTAAGTTACTTACAAAGATTCAGAAGACTGATGTATTAAGTCACTTGTCTCTACTGTTTCTCTTAACAGATGTATTGTCTCAAACATCTTACTAGAACTATCATCCAGAAATCTACAGGTTTTAGAACCTTTTACAAATTGTCACAGAAGGGTAGTAAGGTTAATCAACAAAGTATAACAGAATCATACTGGGGAAAAGCTGGCTGAACTACTGCCTCAATATAAAGAAAAAGAATTAAGATAATTTCTTCCTTCTTTGAAGGAGTTTTCTTGCTGCCAGTGATAGAAGGGCTTGGCTTTGACCTCAAGATTTAAAAAAAAGTTTAAATGTCTATTTTAGGGGACCAGCAAGCTTTAGCATAGCTCTTTAACAGAGCTGGAACCAAACAGTTTGACTACCAGAATGCAAAAGTTGCTGTGCATACTGACAAAATTCTTTAGGAATTTACCAGATATAGCCTTCAGAAAACAAACCAGAGACTTAAAATTTACTAGGGAAAACCCTATTCATTGCATTTAGCTATACATAGAACCAGACATTTTCACATAGTACCTCCGAAAAACCCCTTGGCAATCTTGCAGCTAAATCGGTATTAGACAACACTAGGCGTGTTTTTTTTTTTTTTTTTTTTTTTTTTCTTCTCTTTCTTCATAGAGCTTGCCTGATAGCATACATTTAAAAAGGGGAAAGAAAAAAAACACACCAGAACAACTAAACCAAAACCCAAATCCCAAAATTTTCTTGTTAAGCATCCCACCTGAACTTCTTTCAGAAGACAGCTACCCTGTGAAGATCTGCACTGAGTTAAACACTTAGTGACAGACTCATTCTTAAACTTCCCTCTTTCTGCTTCTCAATCAATTCATTTTAAAGCTCTATATGCTCTAATTAAACCCCGTTCCCCATTTTTGTCACAGTGGTAAGAAACAGTATTAAAACAGAAACTACATTAAAGATTTTGACTACATTCAGTCTCCATCTCTTTGCAAACCAGGACTGAACTATACTCTGTGGTATGCTACAGTTCAAGAGCAGTACAGGTAAATGAAGTCTACCATGAAGTCCAATTGTAGATGAATACCAGTATGCAACAATCTGGAGGAAAACCATTCAATACGGTAGTGATTCTGACAACTAACAGGTATAGTCGCTACACTTTCAGCTGGATAAAGGCATACTCCACACAAAGAAGGTAACTGATCTTTCTTAAGTCCAGTTTGGGAAGGTGAGTACTATCTGTGCTAACACACTTCTGCCTAACAAATACAGTAATGACAAGGAAAGAACGATAGCAAAGGTAAGAAGGAATGTAGCCACTGAAGAATACTCAAGCCATACGAAGCATTAGGAAAAATACTTGGGTTTGTTGCAAAATATATTGATATAGATGACAACAGAAGTCCTCCCCAAGCAAAATTGAAAGTCATTTAGTGAAGCCTAGCAAACATTCTTGTGAAAAATCATCATTCATTTGAGCCTAGAAGCCTAATGAGGAAAAAAACCTTTGTCTCCATCTACTGCTGCCTTTTATTTTCTAACACCAGCCAAATTACAAACTTGAAGACTGCGTGAGTGCTTCTTCAGCCTCTATTCCCTCTCCCAATACACAAACACTGCTTTCAAGAGACAGTTTCAAAAGCTAGAACCAACAGACAGGATTCCTCTCCCAGTGAATATCACAGCTCCTAACGCCAACAGATAGCCTAAAAGGGAGCAAGAGATGCCCCACTCATCACCACCATGTGATTTGCTTTCAGTACTTTCTACATCAGATTCATGCTGACAAGTCCTTTAGGAACGGAGAGAGAAAAGGAGGAGATGAACACCATCTTCCTATTCAAGAGAAAACTGGAATATACTTACACCTCCACATACTTAAAAATTCCTGCTAAAGGGCTCTGCCATCAAATAATATAACCCCACCCATGGATCCCTTATGACTTTGGGTTTATCTATACTGTTAAGTTTACCAGCACAATTACAGCTTCCAAGGGACCTTTTTTATTTCAATGTAAATGTCCACATTGCTGTTTTAACCTTTTATTAACTATACCACTACCCTTCATAATTACACTGCCTTTTATAATTCTATTACTGTAGTTTTACAGACACTTTTCCTAAAATGTCAAAATATAGCTCAATCGCATTCAGCACCTCTCACTGAGAAATTTAGCATTTCATTGCAATGGTACTCTCAAAACCTAAAACTCAAGTTTCATTTACCTGTTCTAAATTTATTAAACCTATTAAACACACTTTCTGAGCATTATTTGCATTTCAGTAACATTTGGAAGCACCTATCAACAACTGAAGCATAAACATGATTAATGCGATATCATAGCGTAAGTTATTCGCAAAGCCAGATTTACCCAGAAGTGTTTACCAGAATGATTAACAGTACCAGTCAGATATATATCACATATGAAAAGCCTTAGTCCTTTTATACTGAGAAGTGTAGTAAATCCCTATGAATTTGAGTAAAGAAATTCTATGGCTGTTGGATCTCAAAAGCTGTCTGCACCTCCCAGGTTTTGGGCTCTCATCTGTGAAATCTATCAATTCAGAAAACTCTTGTTGTGACGGGGGAAAAAAAAGCTGCACAAAACCAAATCAATAAAACCCTAAACCATACAAACACATACATCAGTAACCCTAAGAAATTCAAGTATCATTTATTTTAGTCTTCTGTAACACAGTTTTGGCATATAAATGTATACTGCTTAAAGCAAAGGGACAGCTTCTAAACAGATTTTGTACATCCCTCTCCAGGACACAGGCAAAGGCACTAGGATCAGGAGGTTTCCTAGCAGGTGGGGTCATACTCCCCTTTCCTATTGCCTCCAGTATACAGGCAGTCAAAGGACCTTCTAAAATACAATTTCTTCTTATTTTTTTTTTTATTAACTCAAGCATCTAAACCAGTTTTGGGGGTTTATTTTTTTTTTCCTTTTTAAATTAACTATAGCTGCAAAAAGTATTCTTCAACAGGACAGTGGCCTAAAGCAAATACAGGACATAAAACCAAAACACAAGACCACAGCCTCAGCTTTTCTGGACAAATCAACAGCATTAAAAGTAAATATGTATGTTTCATTACTGATAGCTCTAAAAAAAAGCAATAGACCTTTCAATTTGGGAAGCAGACCAAAACTATGCAACCAGTTCTTCTGTAAGATCACCAGGCCGTAAACAATTTCACTACAGCCACCCCATCTGCGGAACAAGAAAATCCCACCCACTCCTAAAGAGTGTTCAAGTTTCTAAGAATACAAAAGACTGAGCAAAATCAAAGCTGAATTAAAACTTGCACAGCTTTAAGGGGTTATTCAAAACAGCCTCAAACCTTATTTCGGCTACTGTTTTTGACAGCTCAGACAAGTACCATTAAGCCAGAGAGGAAAGGGAGGCACAGAATGCTTCTGGCTCACAGAAGGTGTGAAGCCAATGCACAGTGTCACTTTAAACAGGAACCTGATGTTCTATGTTACACTACAAATTATTAGTGATGATACTAAAACACAGCAAAACCAGCTATGGAAGAGAGGTCTGTGCAACCACAGAAGGTGACAAAAAAAGAAGGTATTTGGGAGTTTACTTTCCCATAATCTCTGTAGTCAAAGCTCTATCTTAAAGAAAGGTCAGGCGGTCCCAGAGGACTTCAAAGATTCTGGAGTTGAAGCTGCAGTTCCTCAACAGGATAAAAGCTACCTAGTAAGGCCTACTTCAGTCCCACCCCTGCAGATGCTTATTTCAACCACCTGATTTCAGATCCACTTTTGACTTTCTTTGCCCCGGGATGAACTGGTTCAGTAAATTAAACCACCAGGAAAAAAACAACAACAAAACAACAACCCCCCCTGTTTTTTGAGTGTTTCTTTTCAGCTAGTTAGCTCTCAGAACAAGCTCAGTCCAGAATTGGACATGGATTAATAGCGGCACATGGGAGGATGTAAGACTGTGTCAAAACTAACTCAGGTCAGTTCAAACTTTTGCAGAACTGCAGCCCCAGGATGCAGGTTTGTGAGAGCACACATGGATCCAAACCTGACCCAAACCCAGGCTTCAATGCCCCACCAATATCTCAGTCTGTACTCTCCCACTTTCTCTTGTGCCAGTTCTTTTGCAGCCATGTGATTTTTGTCTGTCAGTTTGGATACTAATCCAAGCACAATGCAGGCACAGAAGCAACAGTGTACCAGTACAAATAAGTGGCAGAGGCAATGCACATACAGAAGTGCTTCAGCAGCTCCTGCCCCTTCTCCTCTTTCCTACCCCGTCGTCGTCATCCCCCCCTTCCTCCACCTGGTGCCCCCTCAGGGTGAGGCTGAATAACTGGCTGAGCAAAGCACCCTAAAGGCTGCGTGATCTCCCAACTCACTGCAGCAACACGAGTGTTCAGCAGACTTTCACAGAGACAATCCAAAAGCTCAGTTTCTGGGAGAGGGAGAACCTCCCTCCTCCCCCTTGCCAATTCACACAAACATTTCCACCAATTCTGGAGTTCAGTGTGCCTTCTCCATAACTCAGTACAACGTCATTAATCCAAGAGCGGGGAGAGCAGGTAATTTTCTGCTGGTTTAATGTGCTGAGCAGATTCAGCAAAGGACCAGTGGGCACTAGAGCAAGAGAGGATGCAGTACTGGAGGAGCCGCAGCAGGACCACTGAAAGGGGAAGAAGTGTCAGCTGTTGTAACAGGTTAGCTATGAGACTTACAAAGGTTCAACTGAACCTAGTAGTTCAGGGCAGTCCCACCATGGCTGGCACAAACAGCACTACGAGTTCAATGAAGACTTCAAACCAGCCTAACCCCAAAAGCAGCCCTGCTGCTCCCTTGCCTGCTTATGCCCACTTACATGCCATCCTCCCTCTATGCCAGCAAAACAAGTGCAGAGCCAAGTAGTGATTGAATCAGGGGAGTCACCAGAAAAGTCTGAACCTTGCTGGCTTGAACCATGGTGCAAGACGACATTACAGGAGGGTGGGGGGACAAGGTCAGGAGCACTTAAAACTGGGACTGCTCCCAAATGCTTTGCATTCTCAAACCACAGCTCTGGATTCACTGTTAAGCACAGCAGTATCATACCTTACACTTACCATGTTAATTTGGGCAACTGTCTGTTGTATTAAAGCACAATGCTGTTTGAAGTGAAAAGAATACTGGGAATTGTAGTCCTGCAGTAGGATAGTGCTAACAAAGCAAAACAAGTATTCTAGAGCCCTGTTCAGTCCTGTTACTGAGTGTACAAGGACACATCATCCCACTTATTTAATATGCAATGCACTAAGTAATTACTTCAAATAAATCTTATTCTCCAGTTTGTGAACTCAAATGGGTATAAAGCAGAGATGTTTGTACATGTCTGTCTGGCTCTAACAATAAAATAGCACAACAAACAAACAAATCCCATTTTTCAATCAAGTAAGTGTTGACTTCCTCACAGTGTTACTTACAAGGAAAAAAAGGCTTAAAGAATTCAAGACAAAAGTTAATTTTTAATTAAAATGGAAGAGGATGCATCCATAGCTATAGTGACCAGATCATGGAAACAGGGCATGACTTGGCTCTCTGTGAACTTACTCTATAGTACACTCATTGATTAAAACCTCCCACTACGTATTTATAGTTACACTATTAAACACTCTGATCAGATAGCCATCTCATACATGTCGCGCTGCACTGAATTCAACCCACCAGAAAACTAGACCAAGTTATATACTTAAGATTCTCATGCTGCCTGTGACACAACTCAACAAAACACCACATACTTTCTCTCTCACCCCCCATCTTTACTTTTTCAGAGAGTAATGTGTTGAAGATAATTTGACTTTAAACTTTCAGATACAGATGCCGGACAATGATGTGCTTTACCCCTTCCTTAAAAGCACACATTCCCCAATGAAAATACACAAAGAACCCGCAGGATGTCAGGCGTTTCGATCTAACGAAGGCAGCAAGCTCTGAGGCCGGAGCGGTCACTCAAAACAGACCTTAATAAAAACCAATCAGTAGGAACACGGCTTAGAACTCCTATTACGGCTCATACAGAGGAAAGCCGCGCCGCCGGGACCACTAACCATTTAGCACCAGGAGTGCCACGAACTGCCAGGTAGCTAACAGCTTCCTCCCCCAGCTCCCCACACGCCTCCCTAGGCTGAAGCTACCCGCGCAAAACCCCGCGAACGAACCGAGGGCGAAGCGGGCGGCGGAGGGCAGCGGGGCCGGGTCGGGCCGGGCCGGGCGGCGCCGCCCCCCCAGCCGCCTGCTGCCCCCTAGGGCTCGCCTCCCGCCGGCGGCGCCGCCGCCGCCAACCCCCGGCCCCGCCGCGGCCCCCCACCTCCCCCGGCCCCCCGCTGCGGCGGGGAGGCGGCACCGCCTGCAGACGCCCCTCTCTCCGAGCGGCCGCAGGTCCGTCGTCCCCATCGTCCTCGCACCCCACCCCTCCCCGCATCGACCGCCATATGGAGCGCGGGGTCCGTCTGTCAGCGCCGCCGAAAGCCGCCCTCGCCCTGCCCGAGGCGGCGGGGGACGCCGCCGGCCCCGCACGCCGTTCCCTCGGCTGGCCCGCGGCGGGGGGCTGGGGGGGACGACACCGGGCTCGGCGCTGCTTCACACCCCCTCCCTGCCGCCCCGCGCTCCCCACCCCACGGAGCGGGCCCCTTCCAAGTTCTGCACCCCCCCACCCCCCCCAAGCTGAGCGGCACAGCCCCCTCACAGCCCCAGGCGCCCCCCCGCCTCACCGCCCGCTGACAGGCTGCCCCTGGCGCCTCCCACGCGTGGGGGCACCCTGCTCACAGGGCCCACGGGAGCCGCGACACCCCCCCCCTCCAATTCACACACACACACACTCACCTCCCGGCTGCCCTCCGCGCTGGGTCCCTCGCCGCCGCCGGCGCTGTCCCAGCCGCCACTGGGGGAAAATGAATCATCAAAGGGAAGGGGGCGAGGGGGAAAAAAGGGGAGGGGGGGAAGCGAAGACTGAGCGAGGGAAGGGCCGAGAGGGGAGGAAAAGTAAGGAGGTGGGGGAAAAAGCAGCGATAGTGATAAAAAAATAATTCCGAGTGGGGGGAGGAAAAAAAATGGCGGATTAAAATCCAAGATGGCGGCGCCGACGGGCGAGAGGTGCAGGGGGGAGGTGACAGGGTACGCTTCCTAGAGATCCCTCCGCCGAGCGCCGCGAGAAAGAGTCCCCCAGGCTCCCTCGCAGAGACCCCGCGGGGTGGCGGCGAAGACAGGCCGCTGTCGCCGCCGCTTCTTCCTCCTTTTCCTTCTTCTCTGCGGGGAGCCCTCTGTCCGACGGCCTGCCGAGCCAGGCCGCCCGCTGCGCCGGCCACCGCGCTCCGAAGTTTCTTCTTCTTTCTGCCGGCGAAGCCCGTGACCTCCTCGCCCCGTCCGGGGAGACGCCGCCTGCCCCTGCGCTGCCGGCGGCGGAGGGACACCGCACACACGCGCGGCCTTACGCCCGCCGCCGCGGAAGGATACACCACTCGCAAGAGAACACAGCACGCCCCCCCCCCCCCCCTCCGCCCCGCAACCTGCGCCTCTCCCCGCCTCCTCCCCGCGCTGGCGCTTCACCCCGGTCGGCGCAGAGGCAGGCCGCCAGCCCGCGAGGCCCCGCGCCTCGCCCGCGGAGGAGGCACAGCGCTAACCGCAGTTCCCATCAGCGCTCGGCGCGGCGCTGCGCCGCGGCGCAGGGATCTCGCTGAGGGAAAACAAGGCCCGGGCTACCCCGCGGATCGGGCCGCCCGGCCGTGTGTGGGAAGAAGAAGTCCCGGCCGCCTCACGCGGCGGAGGGATGCCTCCGCCCGCAGCTGCCCTTTAAATGCGGGGACTCCCCGCCGCGGGGGCGAGGGGCCGGCGGTTGTCTTTATCCCCGTTCCCTGGCGGCTCGGCGGAGGCGTTGGGTGCCCCTTCTGCCCTGGCGTCTGTGAGGCGACAGTCCAGTCCGCCCCACCCCGCCTGAGGGAGCGGGGACCGCAACTTCAGCGCCTCAGGGAGCTCCCGGGCTCCGGCACCTGCTTCCCCCGCCGCTGCCTGACAGGCATTTAAAAATGGCCCCCGCGGCCTGGAGGGGCTGGGACGGCGCCTCCTTCCCGGGGCCGCCAAGCGGGGCAGCCCCGCGGCGGGGGAGATGGGCCGGGCCGCTTCCCCGTCCTCCGCCGCGGCGCCCTCCTCTCCCCCCTCCCCCCGCGTGTTGGTGGCCGGGCGTGGGCGCTCGGCCCCGGAGGCGGCGTGCCGTTCGGGCCGCAGCTCTGTGGGCCGACCGCCTCAGCAGAGCCCCCGCGAAACAAAAGGCGGCTCCGCTGCTGTGGGACCCGGCAGAGATGGCGGGGGGGAGCGGCGGCGGTGGTGGTACCTATCGCTCGCCAGCAGAAACGGGCCGAGTTACGTGCGTTGGTGGAGAAAAACTTACTAACGCCGTAGCTGCCGAACCTTTCTATGTTGGAAAACTCGAAGGCAAACGTTTTTCTGCTCAAAGTTCAGAAGTTGTATTATGTACTTGGTATTTTGTGTTGCCCGCTATGTTTCTTGTCATATGGCATGCTGGTTACAGTATGGACTGTTCTCAAATACAAGTTTTATTTTTACAAGTTTACTAGAAGCTTTTAGGTTATTTGCGTTCATTTTAAGGTAACCATAAACGTTTGTGGAAGAGGGAAAGACTTGCCACGATTTGCCACCTAACACCTCACCTCTCGGCAGCCACTCCCCAGGAATACCAACTCCTCAGTTTTATTCATAGTAGGATGCTGAAGTTTTTTAATAAAATACAATTGTGCATGGAACTGGGTTCAATTTTGCTTTAATTATACAACTGAAACAATATCTGGAAATGTCATGTGTCCCAACAAACCAAATTGCTAGATAAATTGATTTTACTACAATTAGGTAACAAGAAATTGCCTCTGAAGCTAAGATTTTGCGTGCCCCGTTGCTATACCAGATTAACGCAGACTTTTACAGTTAAATTGTAAACCTCTGAAAGATTTACTTCAAACGAGAATGGACTGTTAATACCATCACAAGCAGTGACACTGTGATAACATTAGTAACGGCATTTGTATATTGTTTTATAGATGTACCAGGTTGCTCTGTATATTTATGGGAACGGCTACAGTCATCTCAGAAGTTTAGATGTTGCCAGACTGGAAGATGGTGACTTCAGTCCTAATGGCAACAGGAGTTCCCCATAGCTCCAACAAGGGGTGGTGAGTCCTTAATGTGGTTGAAGCAATGCACACAAAAACCTCTTGACATCTCCACCATAGACTCCAGCAGGTGCTCTGGTGACAAAGCCCTGGTTATGTCTGAAAGTATGTTACTGTTTTTCAGAATACATTAATCTAAACCTTATTTTCTCTGCTATTCTGGTGACAATTCTAAAAGTTAAAGAAAAAATAAGCACTGTTCCCAGTTTGATTACAGTTGGGTTCGTTACTTCTTCTACATTCTAGAATTTTCCCATTGTAGGTCATTCATTCAATAAAACAAAATACTGTTAAAAATATTTGCAAAGGCAAATAAGAAAGTTGGATGATCAAACCACTGTCCAATCATGATAGAATGCTTCAGGAGTAAATTCACTACATTAAACAATTTTGAGTGCCCATGTTTTTTCTGGAAACCAGCAGATACATGGTGACTACTAGATGTAATTTCAGAAATTGATTATATTTTGTATTGTGAAAAACTCACAGATAGTTTCAACATTGGTTTCACTTCCTAAATTAATACTCCCATATCAGGCTTAACCCTCACCAGAACATGAAAGGTCCCAGATAATAAACTTTTATTGTTTTCTAATTAGTTATCAAAGGATGGTGATGATGGCATTATTTTTTAAAGGTGTAAAAATTTAATTCAGTCACATGTTACTCAGTATATCTATGGTGATTTTGTGACTTCTGCTGCTGGAGAATTTTTTTCTGATGCTGTAAGACCAAAAGGTTTCAAGCATACGCCAGGCAATGGATGAGTTTATTTCAGTGTGCGTTGGCAAGAATCAGTAGTCTTTAAGTCCCAAAGTAGTATTCCTAAATTGTTATAGTTACAAAAATTTCCTTTTTGCTGATTTTGCAGATGTTCCCACTTTGGGAATAGTAGCTTTTACATTTTCAACATCCCATATATGCTATGACAGTGCAGTCCTAATATCGCAAACGTTTTTGGTCATCCAGTCTTTACTGAAAATTTGTAGTTATTAAAATATTTGTGATGAGTGGTTTTGTAAAAACCGTATCTTTTAAGAAGCAAAACTTGAACTTTAGGCTCAAGTTACGTGTAGAAGCTCCTGCTGCACTGCAGTCTCTGGGGCTTTGTATTGGTCCAGAATTTTGCCCACAGCTGCAGGGTCAGAATCCAGCCCTCGGCCCTAAGCCTCTCTATTCAAAACCACCCCTGCAACAAAACCTTTCCATTGATATGAAGCCAAATCCAGCTTAAGCTGAAAAAGATACAGCTCTAGCTGAGCAAATGGTGTTTTGTCCCTGTATGCCTCTATGTCCATTCTTACTTTATTTGCAAATCTGACTTAAATACTGTGGCAATGGGTAATTTAGAGGACTACAAACATATAACCACAACTGAGAAGTCCATCACCTGCTTGACAGTTTTACTCAGCCACGCAGGCATTTGGGGTTTTTTTTTGGCTTAGTTTTATTCTGCAGGACTTTTACATAGACCCAGCATAAGCGTTTCTGAAATGGACATCTAGGAGTGTCTATGTGCCAGTAACAAAGCTGAGTTCTTGTGTATGTTCTGGCTCTTTAGATGGCCTGCCAGGCTATAAGGCAGCTTTGTGCCATGAAAGTTTTAAAGCACACCATGTCTTCTGCTATAATTTATGTTGGAATTTTAAACCGGAAATGCTGTGCCCAAATCCCTACCCTCAGTTCCGCCGATTCTAAGAGCCCAGCAATATCACCCAGTGAGGTAGAAGCATGAGGAAACAGAAGGAAATACAAGGAGCCAAAGTAGATCGTCAGGTGTAATGACTTGATCTTTCATTTATGGCAATGTTTTATCTTCTGTTTACAGCAAGCAGATGCTCTATAGCCGTTATTTTTACTATTGGGAAGAAACTGTGTGCAGAGGAGTAATAGGTTTCACATTGCAAATGACACTTTTCTATTGGCACAGGCACACAGAGAATTTGTTTCCTTTGTATGCTGAGTGAGTAAATATCTTCCTGTGACATCTTTGAGAGGATCAATCCCTTCCGTCTGTGCAGGAGTGTGGCCTTAAGTACTAGACACGGTGCCTTGCTAAACTTGCCGTGAGGCATACTGTTGCATCAACGTGTAATCACCTCTGGCTGATGTCACAAGTCAGTTTTCACTGATAATTACAAACCCAAAGTTGCACATCACAAATGAATGTACATAGGAATAAATTCAAGATGTTTTCTATCAAAATCTTATTAATTTATCAAAAATGTACATATTCCTAGTAACAGATGGTCAATAATAAATGATAGATGGCCTTCTCTGTGTAAATTAATGGCCGTAATTCACTTGAGGGGATCTGCTGATGTCATAAGCTGCCCAAGTGCAGCTTGAGTGATTTATTAACAGCTGCAGAAATCCTAGAGTGAATTACATCCTTGTATTCACTTAGGGTCTGCAGATTGTTATTTACAAAATACAGTGGTTTGTACTTCTTCATTATCATAGGTCTCTTTTCTGTGACTCTAATACAGGGGCATGGTGCAGAAATGATGAGTATAAAAGCTCAGCTCCCTGCCTGCAGTAGAGACAGATTTTCTCCACCAATGCATACCAACAGCAACCCTTTATTTTTAAAATAAGCTAATCAATACCTGCAGAGGTTTGCATAAGTCGTGTTTTGGGTTTTTTTTTCCCCCACCATCAAACACAAATAATGTCAGTATCTTCTGATCCAGGAGCCTCTGTCACTCAATATTGTAGTTACTGCCTCTCTGCATGTTAGGCTATGTCCAAAAGAAAGATAGAAGAGGGCTGGTTGCTAAACAGGAATAATGCTATCTCTAACAATAACTGGATTTTTCTGTTTAGGAAGAAGGCAACAGATCCAGAAGGCTGGAAAAGGCACCTGCAAAACAAAATCCTTTGTGTACAGGGAAGAGACTGTCCCATTTCCTAACACAATCACTTTTCAGGGAGAAAACCCTTCCTTCATAAAATTCCTTCATGGTGAAAGGGAAAATTTTCTCAGTATGGATCCCAGGTTTATCACACCCTTCTAACACATGAGCATATGCAAGCAAATGAAATAATATTCATTTCTATTCCTTTTTCCCTCTCCCCCCAAAATAGGAGGCGATTAGGGTGATATTAAATCCTGTTTCTCAAACAAGGGATACATTTCCAAAAAGTAAAGCAAGTTGTAGAGGGAGAGGAAAAGGGAGATGAGAATAAATGATGAGGAGTTGCATGGCAGGAAGGAACAGTCAGAATTCATTTGCAAATAACTCCACATAGTATTTTTTTGCTAAAGATGCAGAATTTCTCGTCAGAACTCACAGCAAATGAGTCTTTGGATGCCAGCTAGATTCCAGTGAAAACCCTCCCAGCCTTCTCTCTTCAAGATCAGTTTTGTTTGTTGATAGTTAGATTTTTACCAGTCCTTGGAAGAGTGCTGCAGTTACTGTCCTTCAGCAAGGAATACTGCTTTGGTATCAAAACAATACTGCTTTACTCCTGCTTTCTTTCCTGCTTTTTTACTCCTGCTTTTCTTTCTTTCTTTCTTTCTGAGTGACCTGTCTCTACATAAGAGGTACTAACAGAAGGAAGGCGATATTTGTACAGAAAACAAAGGTTAGAATTTGAATTAAAACAAGCTCCAGAAATTGTTCACTGCCTTGAGGCAAAGACCTTTGAAGTCATTATGAGTTTACTAAATTCAGTAAGCCTGTTATTACTCTTAGAGTGTCATGGACAAAGCCTAATCACATCAGGATCCTACTACATTAGATATTATACAAATGCACAGAAAGGTATCAAGAAACAGGAAAAAAATAGCCTTTTTTCCCCTCCTTTTTTTTTTTTTCTGCTTTCTGGAATGATATGCTGTCCTTTGGATGCTTTTAAAATTGCTTATGGATTTGTAGTAGCATATTTCCAAAAGCTTGACTCTCCCTGCTTACCTTTAACTGTGTAGGAACTACACATAGAGCAGATGACTAGGTGGACCACAGTCTGTCCATGATTTGCAACTTCCAGGTCAGTTCTGAAACATTCATTTCCTCTCAAATTGTATCTGAATCCATCTCTTTCCTTTTCAAACTGAAGTTAGGTTGGTTGGGTTTCTTTTCTTGTTTCTATATGTCTACTTGCTTACTTCAAACCCAGTTTATATGAAGGAAGCTATGCAGAAGAACGGAGAGCTCAGCAAGTATCACCCTTAAGTTGTATTGATCTCCATCATTTTCAAGCTTTGGAGGGAGAAGTTGTTACTGTCTTCCCAAAGCTCCATTGTTGTTCAGAGATTCATTACATTGGCAGGGGATATTTCATTTTCTTTTGTCATACCAACAAGGAAGGCTAGTAGTTCTGTACAAGTGCTATGTTTCAACACCTCTCACTTGCCTCCCTTTTATAGCCAGGCTTTTCCTCCCCATATTGACTGGCAAAACAGTGCAAGACTGTGGGGTCCCAAGGAGTTATGATGTACAGTACTTCTCCCTGGTCCTGCATTATTTCTGCAAGTTCTGAGATTATTTCCTCCATAAACAACAGCAAGCTGCCTAATGCTCTCAGTCCCCCAATTCCTCGAAATGGCAAAATAGAGGTAGTTGTTACAGCTGATCTAAATCCTGAATGGCTACCGAAAGAAACAATGTACTATTTATTATCTATAGATCCATGGTAAATAGCAGTGGACCTGGTTCTGCTATGCAGTCTCCTTGGTTTGCCTAGACTGCACCTATTATAAGGGAGGAAGGAAGGAACTTCATTCATCCACTACAGATTTCCAAATCCAAAATGATGGTATTTGCAGTTCTATTACTGAACAGAGTCTCCAGCCACGTGAACATCAATGGGATGCTTTCTTTCAAGTCACAGTATTTTCACCTTGCAAGCTTTGTTACTGTAAAAGTTTTTTGTTTTGTTTTTAAAGTACAGGATCATGGAAAATTTCTGATGGGTACTGATCTGATTCCAACAGAGCATGCTGATCAAGGCATTATTTGCCCATCTATATTACCTGTATTCATTATCTCACACCTGGAAAAAACATAGTGTCTGTTTCTAAAATGGCCCAAAGGGCAGAAAAAGGGACCCAAAAAAAGGGACCCCATGTGCTTGTTTCATGTTTTTGTTTGCAGATTTTCATGCACTGACACTGTTCTGCTCATTATCCAATTATGGAACCTAGTAGTAATTTCTTCTCATCACTGCTTTTGGTTATATTGGAGAGATATGTGGATATTCATCTTTCTCCCTCTACTACCAGAATCTGGCAGGCCTTTGTTTTTCTCCTGATGGAGGGTGGTTCTCAGGTGCATTTTTTTTTAATTCATGGGATGCTCACTCCTTTTATGCTCATTAGCACTAAAGCGTTACCTCACAGTGAGCATTGGATCCACATGTGAATCGTGTATCCCTTCTGACATAAACCACTCAGGCACTTTGCCAAGAGTAAATCCCATGAGAAGGGCATTAAATCAACCACAATGTTCTGTTTTCCCTGTAGATACCTCAAGCTCCAGCTATTGTTTCCAGAGAGGCTGCTTTACCCAGCAATGATGAAAAGGAGAATAATTTGTGTGCTTGTAATTTTAGCTTCATGTCCCAGGGCTGGCATAAGAATTTTTCCTCTCTCTCTCTCAAAAAAAAAAAAAAAAAAAAAAAAAAAAAAAAACAGAAAAACAGAGCATTTCTGTCAAGTGACAAGAAATAAATTGAGTGCATCTCTGCAGCATTTCCATCAAGCAAAATGGAGTTTACTGTGTTCATTACTTCCTCGGAAAGGGAAAAGGTTGTCTTTCACCGTATGATTACACATTTCGGAAGCATGCAAGAGGTTAGTTCAGGGGAGGGGAGTTGTCCTGGGTTCAGCTGGGATAGAGTTAATTTTTACAGGAACCTGGGAGATGGCGGGGGTGGGGGGGCATAGCCGGGGCAGCTGACCTGAACTAGCCCAGGAGCTGTTCCATACCATGTGCCATCATGCTCAGTATATAAATGGGGAGTGGGCTGGGGGGAGCTCTCTCGACTTTTGGGGGGAAGTGGTGGAGCGTCGGGTCCCGGGTGGTGAGCGGTTGCACTGTGCATCACTCCTTTTGTACATTCTTTTATTAGTACCGTTGTTGTTGTTGTTGTAACTTCTCTTTTTTGTGTGTGTTGTGCCAGTAAACTGCCTTTATCTCAGCCCTCGAGGTTCCAGTTTTTTGGTTGGTTTTTTTTCCTTTTCTCTCCTCCCTCTCCTCCCCATCCCACCGGAGGGGGGCGGAGGAGTGAGCGAGTGACTGCGTGGTCCTTTGTTACCGGCTGGGCTGAAACCACGACAGTCCTTTTTGGCGCCCAACGTGGGGCACGAAGGGTTGAGATAACGACAGATCTGGCCAGAGTGTGTTGAAACAGATTTGTCATACGCATTTCTTATACTAGATAAATAGATGTTAGTCACAATGTTGTTTCATTTGTTTACATGGTGGCGTTTTGTAAGCTCTTATATGCTCTATGTATTGCCTGTAGTCGCGTATCTCATCTCTGGGAGAGTGATTGGGATTATCATTTTGCTGTACTGGGCAAGGTCGCCTTGTGAAATGATTACATCACTGGTCATGAGGTTAAGCTGGTATCTGTATGAGGCAGTGATATCATTTCCATACTTTGGGCACCTTCTATCGGATTTTATTGGTAATTACACCCAATCCATGGGGAAGTTGGGGGGCATACTTCCTCCCATCCGTTTGCCTCCCTTCTCTGCTTCCATTACAACAGCTTTTGAGAATTTTGAATATCCTTGGGATGCGCAAGCCAGTGTGCTGTTAGTGCTATGCCTCCTGAATATGTTTCAGGTCCTGTTTAGGGCTACAAAAAGGCTCTTTAAGAACCACCCAGACATTGGCCCCAAAGCTGGATATTCATGGGTGGCACAGCATGTGGGAAGATATGGGCAGGTATCTAGAGAACTTCTCACCGCCAGTGGCTTGGAAGTTCACTCCCAAACAACTACAGAACCCTCATGAAGTGGTAGAATATTTGAAAGGAAAATGCTGTGGCTATTCCAGAGATGCACAACTCGCTGCACTGTGCTGGGCCCTGGCCAGTATCTACCAAACACTGCTTGATATTAGGCAGCACTCTCAGGGGGAAAAGAGGGAAAACAGGGCAACAGGCACCGTGGCTACCCCTACCCCAAAAACAGGCACCATGGCTACCCCTACCCCAGCAGCAGGCAGCGTGGCTACCCCAACCCCAGTGACAGGTACTGCAGCTAAACCAGAGAACCAACCTGTGCCAGTATCAGTCGCCCCTGTACAGAAAAAGAAACACACAAAGAAATCAGTTTGCTTAGTGACAGTTGAAGATGATCCAGGATCATCACAAGAACAGGAGGAAGAGGCAGAACTGAAATAATCACCCGATCTCTCCCTGACTGAGTTGTGTGACATGTGAAAAGATTTTAGCTCCCACCCAGGTGAGCACATAGTTACCTGGCTGCTCCAATGCTGGGATAATGGGGCCAGTAGTGTGGAATTAGAGGGTAAGGAAGCCAAGCAGTTGGGATCTCTGTCTAGGGAAGGGGACATCAACAAGGCGATTGGGAGAAAAACACAAGTCCTCAGCCTCTGGAGGCAACTTCTGTTAGGTGTAAAGGAAAGAAGGATGTAGTTACATGTCTTCAAGGCAAGTGGACCACCATGGAGAGAGGTATCCAGTACCTGAGGGCATTAGCCGTGCTGGAGGTGATTTATAATGATCCAGAAAATGCGCAGGCACCCACAGATCCAGATAAAGTCCAATGCACACAACCGATGTGGCGGAAGTTTCTACGAAGTGCACCACCAACCTATGCCAACTCATTGGCAGTAATGTCCTGGAGAGAAGGCTATGGACAAAGGGTTGATGAATTGGCTGTCCAACTCCAGCAATACGAAGGAAGTCTCTCTTCCTCCCTACGGGCCTGTGTCTCAGCTGCAGAGGAGTTGTCCTGAGAGTTCCATCAATTCAAAGTGGATATGTCCTCCTCCTCACCTGTACAGGTCCGCATCGCAGTTATTTGGAGTAAGCGCTCCTCTGCCCAAGAGAGAGGAGAGAGAAAGTACACACGACAGGCTTACCTGTGGTTTTCCCTGTGTGACCATGGAGAGGACATGAGGAAGTGGGATGGAAAACCTACCTCAGTCTTGGATGCATGGGTACGGGAGTTGCGAGATAAAGCAACCAGAAAAGAGGATTCTTCTTGGAAAACTGCTGGTCCATTTTCCCGTGAGCAGTCCCCCAGACGCAGTAGATGGGCTGATGTCATTTCTGATCCTCTTGAAGGGACTTCTGATTCACGTGTGTGAAAAGTGAGTAACGGATATTCTAACCAGGATTAGAGGGACCCTGCCTCCAGCCAGGTGGAGGAGAGGGACAACCGAGTCTACTGGACAGTGTGGATTCGATGGCCTGGCACATCAGACCCATGGGAATATAAGGCTTTAGTAGACACTGGTGCACAATGCACCCTAATGCCATGAAGCTGTAAAGGGGCAGAACCCATCTGTATCTCTGGTGTGACAGGGGGATCCCAAGAGCTAACCGAATTGGAAGCTGAAATGAGTCTAACCGGGAATGAGTGGCATGAACACCCCATTGCGACTGGCCCAGAGGCCCTGTACATCCTTGGTATAGACTATCTCAGGAGGGGGTATTTCAAGGACCCAAAAGGGTACCGTTGGGCCTTTGGTATAGCTGCATTGGAGACGGAGGAGATTGAACAGCTGTCTACCCTGCCTGGTCTCTCTCAAGACCCTTCAGTTGTGGGGTTGCTGAAGGTTGAAGAACAACAGGTGCCAATTGCTACCATGACGGTGCACCGGCGGCAACATCGCACCAACCGCGAGACTCCCTGATCCCTATCCATAAGCTGATTTGCCAATTGGAGAGCCAAGGAGTGATCAGCAAGACTCACTCACCCTTTAATAGCCCCATATGGCCTGTGCAGAAATCTAATGGGGAATGGAGACTAACAGTAGATTATTGTGGGCTGAATGAAGACATCATTGTATGGGGCAACACAGCAGAAGAAGTTTTTGAGAAAGGGAAGAAAATAATCCAAATCCTTTTGAAGGCTGGTCTTGCCAGAAAAGAAAGTAAGGTCAAGGGACCTGCACAGGAGATCCAGTTCTTAGGAGTAAAATGGCAAGATGGGCCATTGTTGTCAGATCCCTATGGATGTGATCAACAAAATAGCAGCTATGTCCCCACCGACTAATAAAAAGGAAATGCAGGCTTTCTTAGGTGTTGTGGGCTTTTGGAGAATGCATATTCCAAATTACAGTCAAATTGTAAGTCCTCTCTACCAAGTTACCTGGAAGAAGAACCATTTTAAATGGGGGCCTGAGCAACGACAAGCCTTTGAACAAATTAAGCGGGAGATTGTTCATGCAGTAGCTCTTGGGCCAGTCTGGACAGGAGAAAATGTTAAAAATGTGCTCTACACTGCAGCTGGGGAGAATGGCCCTACCTGGAGCAGAAAGCACCTGGGGAGACCTGAGGCCAACCCCTGGGGTTTTGGAGTCGGGGATACAGAGGATCTGAGGCTCGCTATATTCCAACTGAAAAAGAGATATTGGCAGCATATGAAGGAGTTCCAGCCGCCTCAGAAGTGGTTGGTACTGAAACACAGCTCCTCTTAGCACCCCAACTGCCAGCGCTGGGCTGGATGTTCAAAGGGAAAGTCTCCTCTACACATCATGCAACTGATGCCACGTGGAGTAAGTGGATCTCACTGATCACACAATGGGCTCGCACAGGAAACCTCAGTCGCCCAGGAATTTTAGAATTGATCACAGACTGGCCAGAAGGCAAAGATTTTGGAATGTCGCCAGAGGAGGAGGTGACACGGGCTGAAGAGGCCCTGCTGTATAATAAACTGCCAGAAAATGAGAGGCAATATGCCCTGTTCACTGATGGGTCCTGTCGCATTGTGGGCAAACATTGGAAGTGGAAGGCTGCTGTATGGAGTCCTACACGACTAGTCGCAGAAACTGCTGAAGGAGAAGGTGAATCAAGTCAGTTTGCAGAGGTGAAAGCCATCCAGCTAGTTTAGACATTGCTGAAAGAGAGATGTGGCCTGTGCTCTATCTCTATACTGACTCATGGATGGTGGCAAATGCCCTATGGGGGTGGCTACAGCAATGGAAGAAGGGCAACTGGCAGCGCAGAGGTAAACCCATCTGGGCTGCCGCACTGTGGCAAGATATCGCTCTTCGGATAGAGAAGCTAATGGTAAAAGTACGTCACGTAGATGCTCATGTACCCCAGAGTTGGGCCACTGAAGAACATCAAAACAACCAGCAGGCAGATCAGGCCGCCAAGATTGAAGTGTCTCAGGTGGACCTGGACTGGCAACGTAGGGGTGAGCTATTTATGGCTCAGTGGGCCCACCATACCTCAGGCCATCAGGGAAGAGATGCAACATATAGATGGGCTCGTGATCAAGGGGTGGACTTGACCACGGACACTATCGCACAGGTCATCCATGAATGTGAAACATGTGCTGCAATTAAGCAAGCCAAGCAGCTAAAACCCCTGTCGTATGGAGGGCGATGGCCGAAATATAAATCTGGGGAGGCCTGGCAGATTGACTCTATCACACTCCCACGAACCCGCCAAGGCAAGTGCCATGTGCTTACAATGGCGGAAGCAACCCCTGGATGTCTGGAAACATACCCTGTGTCCCACGCCACTGCCCAGAACACTATCCTGGGCCTTGAAGAGAAAATTTTATGGCAGCACGGCACCCCAGAAAGAATCGAGCCGGACAACGGGACTCACTTCTGAAACAACCTCATAGACACCTGGACCAAAGAACATGGCATTGAGTGGGTATATCACATCCCTTATCACGCACCGGCCTCCAGAAGAATCGAACGACACAATGGACTGCTGAAAACTACATTGAGAGCAATGGAGGGGTGGAACTTTCAAACACTGGGATACACGTTTAACAAAAGCCACCTGGTTAGTTAATACTAGAGGATCTGCCAGTCGGGCTGGTCCCGCCCAACCAAGACTTCCACATACTGTAGAAGGGGATAGTAGTGCTCATGAGGAGTATGTTAGGAAAGAGAGTCTGGGTTAGTCCTCCCTCAAGCAGAGGCAAACCCATTCAAGGGGTTGTTTTTGCTCAAGGACCTGGGTACACCTGGTGGGTGATGCAGAAGGATGGGGAAGTTTGATGTGTACCTCAGGGAGATTTGATTTTGGGAGAGAATAGCCAGTGAATTGGGCTGTATGATATTTAACTGCTAAATAACCTGCCAATGCATGTCATTGTATCTATAGTGTCTATATGCCATGTCAAGGGTATTACTCTAAGAATTACCCAAATGACTGCAGGATGGACTTTGAAACTGAGCCAAGTACAACAGTGATAGAACTTGAACTGGCGCCCAGCAATTTCCCCGAGATCAACATCTTTGACCTGCAGACCAAGGGCGTGGGTTGCACCAAGTGTACTAGCCGCAAGTTCCAGAGGCAGCATACAACCCAACACCTCACGCCATCTCTCCTATCCTGAAGGACTGTTACAACAGATGGAGCCCCAAAGTCATGGACTAAATAAAATCGATGGACACATTAAAGGGATAGCCCATAGGTGAGGGGAATACTATTTGTGTGTGTGTGGTGGGAGGGTGTCTGTATACTTATACATAAGACAAGGAAAGTGGTAGTGGTTGATTGGAAAATGTAAGATCTGGGCATGAGGTAGATGGTGTAGAATAAGGGGTGGATAATGTCCTGGGTTCAGCTGGGATAGAGTTAATTTTTACAGGAACCTGGGAGATGGGGGTGGGGGGGCATAGCCGGGGCAGCTGACCTGAACTAGCCCAGAAGCTGTTCCATACCATGTGCCATCATGCTCAGTATATAAATGGGGAGTGGGCTGGGGGGAGCTCTCTCGACTTTTGGGGGGAAGTGGTGGAGCGTCGGGTCCCGGGTGGTGAGTGGTTGCACTGTGCATCACTCCTTTTGTACATTCTTTTATTAGTACCGTTGTTGTTGTTGTTGTAACTTCTCTTTTTTGTGTGTGTTGTGCCAGTAAACTGCCCTTATCTCAACCCTCGAGGCTCCAGGTTGTTTTTTCTTTTCTCTCCTCCATCTCCTCCCCATCCCACCAGAGTGGGGCAGGAGGAGTGAGCGAGCAGCTGCGTGGACCTTTGCTACCGGCTGGGCTGGAACCACGACAGAAGGGAAGGATGAGGAATTAAACAAATTCTGTCCTTGTCTGCTTCATTCATCTTTTGTGGGGAACAATAAAAAGTATGAACTGAAGTAAGTTTGGACACCTGCAACAAAGGAAAATGGCTCAGGATTTAATATGTGCAACTACTGAGCATCTTTTTTTCTTGCATTTCTGTTACAATGAAGGCTAGCATCTTATGGAGGTAGCTCTGAGACCAGGTTGGAAGGAAGCCAGAAAAATTTCTCTTTAAAAGCCAGCCAATTTTTGTTATGCATTTGGATACAGTACCAGCTATCAGTTATGTGGGCAAAATCACTTTGGCTTATTTGAGGTTTAAAGACATACAACCAATCTTGGTGTTTCTCTGGTGATATGACTCTATGGGTACAAAGCATCTGCTTTGCTATACCACCCTTACAGTTCTGCAGATGGGAGTGTCACATCATTTTACAGGACATTGGCCCTAAAAAAGGAATTTCTCAGCCTCAGGAGAGGTTCAGGAAGGTCCAAGACAAATTCATTCTGTAGAGATGGAATTTTCTGTGACTTTCCCTTCAGTTTTCCCAATCACTAACCATTAAGGTGGCAAGCTTACGCTGATTGAGAGAGGTTGTTGCTCTGCTCTGTCTGTAATTAGAGATCGCTGTAAAATGTCACAAAGTGGGCACTCAGTCTCTAGCTGCTTTTGCAAATTTTGGTCATAATGCCCAGTTGGCTATTTTGTTTGTGCAATGGTGGGTTCTGCTAGAGTCTCTGGGATACATAATGAGTTACTTCGATTACTCAGAGTGGAAAGAAAAATAGATCATTCATCTATGCTTACATTTGAACATTTCACTCAGTGTGCCTGTGATAAGAATGTGTATCTCAGTGTCATGGAATTACATCTTTGATAGCATCCCTTCCTTAAATATGACAGAAAGTCTCACTCTACTCCAAAGAGCAATGCAATAGATTTGCCTTAGTTATTATTACTTCAGGAGCTGTCATAATTGACCTGCTTCCTTGTGACTGTAAAACACATTGAAATATATCACTGGAAATGGCCTTTTCACTTCCCTTTCAGCTCTGTCTAGAATTCAAGTTTGGAAAAAAACATCTGGCTACTGTCATGGGTGTATACGGAAGTGGCTTGATATCTCTCTTCTAAGCTTTGGAAAGACTGTGTTATTCATCGAGGCTGAATGGAAGGCAAGAGATGGAAATTTTGGCTGTATGCATTCTTTTGTACAGGCAAGTGAGAAACTACCAACACATCTGGACTGGGCTTTGCCTTGGCAACAAGGATTTTTTTGCTTGAAAGGGGGTTTTTTTCTCCTTTATGAGCTCCATCCTGATGACTTTGGCCTTTGTGTGAAATTGCAAGATGGCAGATGTAAGGGGCAGGATTGCAAGGTTTGAACTTGGTGAGTGGGGCTAATAATTTTAATGACAGAAGGATGGGATCAGACAAACTAAAAAAAATCAGGATATAATGTGTTCTAGGTGTGCCTGACTATTCTGACTTTGCTTTTCTGCAGAAGACACCTTCCTCTTGGTCAATCTCAAAAGCTGTCTGTCTGCTTTTCCACTTAGTCGTAACACTTTGCTAGCAGTTTACAGAGGAAGCATTACAAAAACACAAAATCCTTCTGCTGAAAATTGTGCCATTAGAGGTTAGAGAAGGACTGGGATGACCGATTCCTCAATGCAGTTCTAGTTTTGCATGTGAAACATTTCACTAATCTCCTGTCTCCCTCTGTTAGTTCATTGTATTTCTAATCCTCTTTTTTATACCTATCAATAAGTTAATGAAATCTGCCCTAAAAGTTTGCTATGTGACTTAAGAGTGTTTAAAAAGTGCATTGTGATGAAGTAAAAAGTCCTCCTGATTCAGCCTTTCACATTCTCCACCTCTCCCTTTATTTAGAGGAAAAAGGAAATTGCATCCAGGTTTCTAGCTGAGCTGGGAAAAAAGTTCTTTAGTATTCTTAGAGGACAAAAATTGTCATTGTTGTTCAGATCAACAATTGTCCTTCTGTTGTTCAGAAGGAAAAGTATCGAAGCTATAGTCTGGAGACTATTGCTCCTCAATTGCAAATGCAGATCGTACCCACATATATTATTTGATTTGCTGTGATTATCTGACATTCCTTCTCAATCTTCTGACAGGAGTAACCATGGTGGTAGCAGTGCAGATGATAGGTCTTGCAACATGAAGGCTGACTGGGCAATTTCATCTTTGTTGAAATCTCTGTGGGTTTTGAAGACCTGGATCAGTTTTGTAGGAGGGTGTAGTTTTACCAGCAGGAGAAAGGAGGCCCCAGTGTGCAGATACTGAGTTAATGAAGTGTTGACAAAGCAGCAGCCTGTGCTCCAAGACTGAGGGCAGGTCTGGCTCACCTGATTCAGGGCTCTGAGTCTGTAGCTGAAGGCCAGTCACTTAAATGCCAAACCCATTTTCTTCTTTGAAGAGCTCCAAGATGCCTCTGAGGGGAGGTGGAAAGGAACAGAGAAACTTCTTCAGTAATGCATCAGGATAAACAAGGAGTTTCCATGTTCAGGGTTAGCGAGAACATGGATGGAGTGATCAGAGTAGATGCTTGCACACATGTCTACATAAAGAAAGCAAATTAATATTGCTTCTCCTTTCTATGCTTTGCTGTTCTTCTTCATTCCTATTACCTGAATGCAAGAGAACATCTGACAATAGGGGAAACTTTTCTTGAAACTTCTGATATTGATGGGAAGCCCCTTTTTCTTTTAAGGAGATCCTGGCTTTTCTAGTCAGTGGTTTTTCACATGAAGAGGAACTTTGTAGTGCTTCTGCTTTCAGAAGTGCATTGTACCATCCTGCCAGAAAGCTGCTTCTCCAACAGATGTCTGCAACATGAACGATCATATCAGCCTGACCTGCCACAAGCAGAGAGTGCCTGTTCTCTCTCAGGGAGTCAGAGCCCAGTTTATCAATGCAGCCTTCTTCACATCCCAATTACCATGGAAAAAATAACTACTTGCTGACTGCCAGGCAGCTAATAAATGCTTAGTCCCAGGAAAAGGCTACTAGGTTCAATTCTGTAGGTGACATGGCAGGGGAGTTGGCAGGGAAGAGCTGTCTAGGTGGTTGCAGAATGCATACAGCTTGTGATTTTTTAGGGAAAGTTGAAGGCAGTGGGAAGGCCCTGGTTTCACTGAGGACCTTAAGGGTAAGAGCAATGCCTTATTAAATGTCTAATTAGGCTGATAGAGTCTGCCTTATGTACCCACAACAGAATTCCAGGGTTGAGATTGGGCATTAAGGACTGCTTTGTGTTCCTGTGCATGAAGGGCACTGTGTGTAAGCCTCAGCTGCCAAAGATGTTGCTGCATGTGCAACGTTGTGCTGAATGCAGAGGGATTAGTGTACCTTGAGAGCAAACCATGAAGGTTTTCCTCAGCTGCCTCAAGAAATACAGCAAATTTATTCTTTGCTTTGAAACAGCTTCTGTGCTGAAACTGGGAAGCACAGAAGAATAATCATCCTTTTTTCAGTCAAGCTTTGCTTTTGGTGGTGTGTTTATCTCCGCAAGAAAGCAGAAAAGCTGGTATGGAAGAGCAACCCCTTTAAAGGGCTGCACGACTGAAACCAGAACTTGTTCTTTATTATAACTCCCTGATGGGTTTGGGCCTTATTTCCATTATGTTCAAATAATATAAATTTGCTTTAATTCTTTCATAGTAACACCTAATGTTTGATACAGGAACGCTTTTGGCTTCTGACATTCTTTTTTGTCCAGAAAGTATAGATACACAGAACAGATCAATGATTTTAGTTAAAATATAGATGCTTTAAAAAAAAATATGTTAAAACCTGCTTAAAGTGATATTTGGGTTGTAAATGAAGCTTAATGCTAAACTCCAAAATTCTGCTTCACAAAATCCTATCCTGCATCAGCTCTTTTGTGAGGCTACAGTCTGTATATGGTCCCCAGTCTGCCAGGCCTATTACACCCCATAATAACTGATAACCTGTTCTCTAAGCTTTTTTTTCCTTTTCATCCAGTATCTGTTAGGTGTAGCAGGCAGGGCTAGTAGGACAGGGTTGGCCAGTCTCACACATCCTTGCTGCAAGAAGACCACTTCACACTGATGCCTTTTCCTTCCAGTCATTGTCTTGTCAGAGCTGCTTGATCAGCTGGTGCTTCTCAGGTTGGGCAATACTTATAAAGGCTGTTGCAACTTTGAGCCTAAGCTCTGTGTGTGGATTTCAGGTGATACTTTTTTTTTGCATTCTTCTTCCAGTTGCTTTGTGTTGGAAATGAAACTTGAGATGACAACCATATTTGACAAGCAAGCAGCAGTGGTCTAGTTACAGTCTCTGTAAGCTCTTAAAAGCCAAATGGCCCCTCCTGACTGGGAAGTCATCAGTCTAGAAGCAATCTATTTATTACTTAAACTAGACATAAAAAGGGGAAAAAAAAAAGAACAAACCTCTTCTAGCTGTTCATTTTTTCCTCATATATTTGTTAACTCAAGGCAGAAAAATGTCTTTGGTTAAAGTACAAGTAAGTAGTATTTGCAGGACTAGCAGGGGTGGTTCTACTTTTGGTGTATTTTTCAGCAGCATTTTGTAGCTAGTGTTTAAGTGCTGTACTACTGAGTTGTTCTGCTAGAGCATGTTCTAGCCCATATTCCTCTCTGCTGTGTAAGGGAATAGAAACTCCACAGGTCATAAGCCAGTAATTCAGTAATTCATTATATCAGACAGATACAATATAGCAGACTCTTTGCAAAATCCTGCTGCCTTTGTCTAGCTGTTCATCTATGTGTTTCTTGACGTGGAAAGTTTTGTTATATCTTGTGGATAAGATGATTTGATTTTTTATTTCAATTTTCAGTTTCTTTGGAAACAAAAGGTTTTCTGAAGTGGAGTTTTGCAGAGGGAATCTATTAATGGACTGTGTGTGTCTGTGACGTCTTGTGGTGAGACAGTTAGGTACACAGGACAGATCGACAGTGCCTTTTTTTGCAGGGGGCAGCACAGAGTCACGCTTGTTTTCAAACAAGGGATTGCTGGATCCTTGTTTGCTCTCTTGCTGTTCGCAATCTTATTTATGATTCTACCCTTAATCCTCCTATTTTAAGAGAGAATTGTGAAGAAAGGTGATTCATCCATCACAACGCCTGACACCCACTGACTCTCTGGAGCCTGGATAGTTTTATGTACCCTGTACAAAGTTGGGTGACTGCATTAGTTTTGTGGCTGCCTGTTGTCAACACTGACCCTTTTGAGTCATCTCTGAGTCTCTTGACCATGGAAGTGCTGACATGCTTAGACATCATGGCAGGGACACACATGTTCTTTAATGGCCTTATTCTTTACTTTTGGCAAAAGACGTTAGTAAGCTTTGCTTACCTGTTTTGACTCCGTCATCTTCCTCTACTATCTCAAAGTGAATTGAGAATTTTAAGTTTTGCTGTCAGCCTCTTCTCAGTGCTGGAGCCATTTCAAGGTAATAGTGAGGCCGTGCAGGTCATGCTGTCTCCAACACATTGAAGGCAGCCATATTTCTTGTTTTGGTTTGTTCTGTGTTAACGCAGTATCCTGCTGGCAGCAGGGCTGGGACGTAGATAAGGTGGCCACAGCTGTCAGCAATGAAGTTAGGTAGGAATTTGGAGAAAACAATGGAGCAGCAGTCTGTGCTTGTGCCACCTGAAGGATGTCACAGGAACTGTGTGTTCTTCATACGGCTGTGCCTTAGAACTAGCCACGAACTTCAACTGATGTGATTGCCCATTGACTGCAGAGGGTTTTCCTCAGGAAACAGCTCTTTTTGCTGTGCGATCTCTGCTGGCTTCTGGATTGTCAGATGGAATGTGATGCATGATGTCGTAAAAGGGTTATTCCTGGTTACCTGAAGGAGAGAGGCTGATACTGCTGCTTACAAGACTGTCTGAGATATCAGGGCTAATAGACTCTTCAGTCACAAGACAGTTGCCAGAGAAGGATCTAGGACTTTTCTTGAAAATGAATTTCTGATGAAATGTGTTTCCCCCATCAGGTTGGTACAACTTTATTGACTTTCAGTTCATATTTTGAATCTATACTTGTTTTCCTGAACCTTTAAAAATGGGGATGCCTGTGTGCATGCATTTGCCCAAAGTTTCCCAATGCTCTGAACAGCAGGGACTTGGACATGCTTCCTTGTGTGGAAAGCTGGTCCTTGTAACATGTTCCAAAATGTATTCTGTAACTACTTAATATTCACCAATATTTAATAGGAACATCCTGTTATCCACCACAAGCTATGAACTTAGAAAACTGAGAATTAAATAGAGACCAGGGACTGTCCCAATAGTGACCTTCTGAATACCCATTTCTTCTTGCTCACTGCCCCAAATTCTGTCTTTTCTGTAGCAGACCAACATGACCGTCTTACTTGGCCTCTGGGTTTTTTTAAACCTGAAAAATTATCAGAATATTTTTAACTAGCTGTTAATAAAACCCTCTTTCTGATTTCTTGCAGGCTCCTTTGGAAAGTTAAGCCTCCCATAAAACCCTCTAGCAGTGATTTGGAAATTTAATGATGTTTTTGCTTCAGAGGTTATGAAAAAAATTTATTTGGGAGGGATGGAGAAGGGGAAGGGAAGCTGAGCTTTTGAAATCAGTTTCCTGCACTGAGGAAGGCCAGCTAGAGCTAGGTTCATGAATAAAACTTGTTTTTAAGGAGCAATGTTTCTAAGTAAAGGAAAAGACAAACTGTAATCGAGAGCTACCATTCAAGGAAGCCCCTGAGGCCAACATCAGCAAAATTTTCGGTTCACTACCAGGCACAATTGCACTGTTGTAAAATAACTGAGGCAGAAGAACATTACCATTTACCTCCTTTATGAATGCTAAATACGAACAGACACAACTGCCCATTCTCGGTGACTGTGACAGTTTTCTGGGGATGACGATGCACAGACAGGACACTACCCTCATCTTTATCCAAACCCATGAAAATCTCTCACCACAGTGTATTTACATGGAGGAGCTGCTGATACTGCTGTCAGAAGGAAGGTTAAGTGTTTGGGCCTTGATCTGTCAGCTTTAAGACCAGATCTTTGCCCTTTCACCTCTTCTATGCTATTCAGTTAGTGTCTTTTAAAAACTTTATGCTAGTCTTACATATTTACCTACAGCCACTCATCAAAATCAATATCTTCTCTTTAAAATTCACTTGATACATTACAGTATTGGAGAGAATTTCCAGTGGTAACACTGGGAAATTGGAGATTAGTTCACAAGTAAATACCTGAGGTCTGGTGCCAGATGGCTATTCTAGTTTCATAAGGACAACGTCATCATTTTTGCTTTTATGTATGTCAAAATCATAACTGAATGATTCTTCCTTGTGATTATAAAGAAATCTGACTGGGATCCTTTTCTCTTCTTTCTTTTAGTGGCAGCTTCTAGAATGTTGACAGAGTTGGGGAAAAACCTAGTCTAATCAGGCTACACAAGACCAAATGCACCCTCCATCTTGGTCCCCTGGGTCATACAGAGCTCTTCTCTGCATTGTTCCTCCTGATGCTCAATCTAACCTGCTGTGCAAAAGAGTCTGCTCTAATTGTGTTTGCTCACTACACAGATTTGTGTGGCAAACAAAGATTTTGCCATACTTTTCTTTACGCTAGAAGTCATAACAAAACACTTTCTCAACTAATGGCTTTTTCTCCCCCAACAATTTGGGTCCAGCTGTTCATTTAACAAATAACTAACAGTGTTGCTCTTTTCTTTTAGCACCCTCTAATAAACCAAGTGTAAATTACTGGCTGACCTACTTACTGGGATTGCTTAAATAATCCTCAATATGGCAGTATAATTTGATGCCTTAAAATACAGGGCATACAAGTTACAAGTAGAAATATTGAATGGTAATGAAAACACAATTGGGTAACATAATAGCCTGAGGGATATTATGTTTTATATCTAACATTCCCCTTCTCTTTTTTCCCCCCCTTCATCTGCAGCATTTGTTGTCACCTTTTGTAGATGAACTAATTCCTGAATCTCTGAATGAACTAGACAAAATACTAATGATCTGGAGCTAAAATAAGAAGTTTACAAAAAAGATAGATGTGTTTTCTATCTTTAATAGGTAGTATGTTTTAAAGGGAGGGTGAAATGCATGCTTGCATTGCGCCATTTCTTGTTTTGTGCATTCCTTGTGCATCTCTCTGCAATTCCCAGTAATGGCCCCATTTAAAGAAGAAGAAAAGTATTTCAGGAGTAGGGGGAAACAATAAGATACTAAGTTTTCTTTTTTTAAAGGCAATGGAAATGGTTCAAAGTCAACGCCATTTAGTAAATTCTACCTAATAATCATTTTGTGTTACAGATTCATGTTATAGCACTGAATCTAAATTTCTCTAGATCAGGAATGACACAAGCCTGTATTCATATTTGTCTGGGACAATTTCTTTCAGTAATAAGAAAGATATGAGAGAGAGATGCTATCCTGTCAAAATTCTCTGCTGATTTTTCTTTCCAGTTGCTACCTTCTTCTTATTATGTTGATTTAAGTCTCTGTATTATAAAACATTAACATGTAGTGCATACTACTGCTTACCTACATAAATAATTATCAACTAACTCTAAGCTTCATATATGACAGAGTTGCAGTTCAAATCTTGACAAGGATGAATCTTCTTTTCATTATTCCTGTGTAGGCATGCCAAGCTCCCAGTGGTCTCTAACTGAGAGACCTTCAAGGCAATTGTATTCTTCATGACTCACCCTGTATTATAATAGAATTTGACCTGAAGTTCCTGAGCATGGCTGAGTTTCAGGCATTCTAAATGCACGTCCTGGTCATCACTTTGAATATGTTACTTCATCACAAATCCCTGAGTAACGAGATTTCTAATTTCCACTTAGTTGCTTAAGCAACCTGTTAGGATCTGGGCCTTGGTGCATATGCCACCGAAGACTTCCAGAGAATGTGTGGTTACTAGTAAAGTAAACAATGTTGCAACTTCAGCTCTGTAGAAGCCTCTGTTCACACCTACAATCTTGTCTTAAACAAGGACCATTTATTACACAGCTAGGGATTCTCTCTACCTAGTTTTTTTGGATTTCTGCTCTAACAAGAACAACTGCCAGTCATCTAAAAAAAAATTAATGTCTGACCCAACATGCTTTAATCTGCCAGTCATCTAAAAAAAAATTAATGTCTGACCCAACATGCTTTACTCTGCCAGAGAAAGGGCTCTATTGAATGAGAAAGACCTAGACAGGAAACTGAGAGAAAACATGAGAGCATCTTGGATTGGTTAGAAAAATGTCTCAGATCTGCCTTAGCAACTTTCAACAAAGAACTGGGAGCATCTGGATTAAATTAAAATGCTTGGTCACTTCAGTGGCTGAGGAAGACGACTAAAAATTACCTAGTGATAGCACTGTGAAATCTCAGCTTCTGATTCTAACCAGGAGTCACACTTACATTCAAACAAGACAATGAGAAAAAAGAACTAGATAAAGAAGAACTTGGCTATACTACAGAGGTGTGATAACTATTTGGTTGTAGTTGAAAAATGCAAAGAGAAAAGTTGTGGAGCCAGGTTCGTTCACAGGATGCCTTTACAGAGGAATTGGAATACAGCTTCTTTTGCTTAATTTTAGGACCTACGTACTGCTGTCATGTTGTCTAGGAGACTGTTGAATTGTCTCATGAAGAAAGTGATGAAAGCTTTGTTATGAGTCATGTAAGACTGATAAAGCACTAGAAAATGTTACAGAAGCAATTGGATATTGCCCCTTAACAGGGAAGGGCTCAATGGATTCAGCAATCTTTATTTCAGTAGTGGAGACTAGGGGAGAAGAGAAAAGGAGAAATGAGTAAAATGCATACGATGCCCCTCAGCTGCGTTATCTCCGTCTGCTCAGGATCACAGGTGTTTAGTTAGCATTACTGACATAGGCTTACTGTAACACCTAGCTCCTTGTTCAGTACGAGGCACTAGAACAGAGTTGTCGAATATAAGTGCCAAAACTATGCAAAAATCAAAGGGAAGATTAAAATCCAAACCTCCTTTGCCTTAACAAACACTTCTTGCCTCCTCTTTCCTATCAGTTTATTCTGGAATAACAATCACAGAAAGATCTTGGTTGGATGTCCTTGTAGTAAACACTATGAAGTCTGTTAAGTTTTTGGCATTGTTCCTCTTGGTGTTTGTCTTCAGTGAAACTACACGGAGATACTTGAACTAACTGCAGAGCAGAAGGCGTAAATTAGCCTGTATGAATCGTTATGCTGCTTATGCTTTATGGCTTTCAGGATCTGAGCTAGCTATTTTAATACTCCATGCTATGATGACGTTGGAAGCCCACGAGTCTTCAGTCTCCATTTTGTTGTAAGTGAGGATTTTTCCTACGGCATGTCCAGTTTGAGCTGGGTTGTTCTCAGCTTTTCTGTGTTCCATGGTGAATGTGTGTTATTGGTTTTAGCAACATGAAGTTCTGGAAAGAGACAGCAGAAGTCTTTCATTGCATCACCCTTTCTTACGCAGCAGGGAGTCTGTAAATGTAATAGACATACCAAATGAGCAGTGTTTCTTCAATTTGGGAAGAAGGGTTGAAGGAAAAGAGGAGAAAAGGATTTTCTCAGCAGTAGCAGGAACAGGGTTTCTCACAAAACTTGTATGGTCTACTGAGACAGGTTCCTTCTCAATTTCCAAGCCAGAGGTCAACAGGTGGAAGATCATGTCTCTCAGTGGGGAAAACCTGCTGTGAGACACTCCTTCCAAGTGGTTTGAAAGGGTGTGGTTGTACATGCAAGTCCCAGCAAGTGCAAGTTGCACTTCTTTACTTGACCGGGCACCCTCTTGAAGTCTTCAGGAGTAAGGCAATGCCCTACCTGAGAGGAAGCAGGCAGAGAAGACAGTACTTAGAGCTTCTTCAGGTCTGTGGACAAGATAAATTAATGCACTGGGAACCAGAGAAAGAATGCAAGGGAAAAATAAACACAAAGTAAGTAGTCAAGAGACTACAGTTCCATGTTTAGGCTGAAAACTTGCCTATGGGCTCACTGTGGCATTGGACTCCAGTGGTGTTTCCCATCATATCACTAGAGAGTCTAGATAGACAGTAGAGTCTACCCAAATGGATAGTGTATATAATCCCCAGGATACTTAAAGGGACCTAAACCTGTACATTGTTGGTCTTTTGGTTTTCCTTAGAGCAGCTATGTCATAGGCTTTGTGAATAAATTGTGAGAAGAGATGTCTCCTTCTGAGATACTTGGTTTGTACCTGTGAGAGAAGGTAGCCTCCTTTGCTACTCCACAAAGGACTGTTCTGCAGTGAAGTGTGTGTCTTGACAAAGAAGAAATAAAACATGCTCTGGCAAGGAATTCCTCCTATGAGATGGGTGTAGCAGCCCATAAAAAGTACATGTATTGTGAAGAAATTCCCATCACCACATGGACCTAGGAGCATAGCTGCAGCTGAAGTCAATGGCTACCTAAGGCAGGATGTTTGAATGAGCAACATCTCCCAGGTGAACATAGGACTCTGGCTTGAGAAAGCTTGAGCTGTGCAAAGTAGACCTCATTTTGTCCAACAGGTGAAGCCCTAAAATGGTATTGGAGCATAGTCTCTAAAATGAGGAGAAAGAAAATATTTTTTTCCAACCCACACCAAAGCAAAAGTTTTTTTTTTTCTGATCCATGCATGTCTTCCAAAAATAGCCAGTCTGTGCACATAGAAGTTGTGCACATAGCTTCTAAGAGCCCTGGAAACTCAGTCTCCTACTATTCGAGGAGACAAAACAGAGCACTAATTTTGTAGCCCTTAAGAGCATGGCATGGTGTAAAAGGCGATCCTCACTGTGCTATGAGGGAAAATTTGTATTTGCTGTGATCTAATTTCTTGTGCTCAACAGTCCAGTGATTTCATGTAATAGTGTGAGAGGAAATGAAGTGTTCGGTCTTAGCTCCAAGGAGATATTGACCATAGGAATTGGGAGGACAAGCCACAGGAGCCAGAGATGTTGTGTATGGCTTTTGTCTATTCCAGTTTTCAACAGGACATAATTTTACATCTTGATAGTTTGAGATTTTTTGATCCCCTCCAAAAATCCTTGCTACAGTATTGTATCTATTTGTACCTTTTGAATGTTCCCTGTTGCCATTTCAAATGAGTAGAAAAATGGTCTGTGGAGAAAGTAGAAGCATCTGGACAACGGTAGTCTATTAAATATACAGTGTAGCAGAAGCTGGGCACTCTCCACTTATTTTCAGTGCTGCTGCTATTCATTGGAGACCACGTACTTAGCTGAGCCTGCAAATCTGCTTGCTGCGGGCTGCACAAGCACCAGGCTCCTGTTCTGAATGGCTAGCAGTCTTCCTGTCTAAACAAAAAAGTTGTAGAGAAACAGGGATTGAAGGGACTAGTTCCAGAGAGCTGCAGAGCTGGGCGAGTCTGATCCTTACTCTAGTGCTTTGCTGACTTGGCCATGCTGCTTCCTCAAACTATCCAGGGAGCAGGGCAGTACCAGCCTCTGCCAGGGTATGATGCAGTTGCATGCAGAAGTGCAACAAGTCAGGCAGCAGGCAGGATGCTGCATGAAAACAGCATTGCTTAATTTGAACTGACAGCATTTGATGCAGCACATCAGAAGCTGTAAGGGCCAGGAGGCATTTCTTTTTAGCTGGACTGCTGATGTCAACTTGGATAGCAGATGCTCCAGCTATATTACAGAGGCAGGATAGAAAAGGTCTTGCTTTCTCATGATATATACTTGCTAATTTTACTGTTTTGCCCTAACCTTCTCAGCTTTCTCTTATGTTACACTGAGACCTCTGTGATTTTCATATGGAAAAAGTGAAAACCTGTGCAATTCTACTAATGCATCACTTTTCTTACAAAGAGGCAGGATTGGCAGGAAAATGGAGGTTAACTATTTGCACTTTCTTGCTTTCCATTTATTTCAGGTATCAGCATACACCTGCACAGATGCACAGGTTGAAATCCAAAGCTGGATGTCCAGTAGTCAAGATTCATACCATACTTGTGCAGTCAGATTATATTCAATGCTATGATGCATGAAATGGCAGACAGAAGCATTCTGTAGGGACTGCCACTTAGCAGTGGCAATCCTATCAACACATTGGCAGGAATGCATAGTTTGCAGCCCTGCATAAACCCTGGGTCTCACTGAAATCTAAATCTGACCTGCACTGAGTAGGGAATTGCTACACTTTAAATAAACTGAGGTAGCTGGAGAAAGCTCAAGCGATGACCTTCCTCTGTTTTGGACCCCCACTGCCCCAGTTGAAGGAAGTAAGTCTATTCTGAGCTTGCCAATTAATACATATTCATACTGCTTATTGAATGAGACAACACCCTGGCTCTTAAATCTCCTCCTCCCTGATGGGTTTGATGTTGTTGCTGTTAGGCAAAATACATATTTTTTTCACTTTCCTTTTATTTTGGTCTCTTGGAAGTTGTTTTAGCATGTTCAAGTTGCTTTTGGTATCACGGCTTGTCTAATCACTGTACTTTACTGTTATTACAGTACAGCCTGGAGAAAAACTTGGGGTTAGGGTGCCATAGTAGAAGGCACTGTATGGACATATTAACTGCTTCTCTACAGTGCTTTGTTCTTGCAAACTTGCTCTTGCAAAACACGACACAAAGAATGACGGAAGAAGGGGAGACGGAGAAGTCACTTCCCCTAATGGCCCAGACAACTCCCAGCAGAGCCAGATCCAGAGTCCAGCTCCCAGACCCAGACCCTAGCTTATCGGACTGGGAGGCCACTGGATGCCAGCAGCTCACATGTGGTCACCCTGCAGGTGTGTCCAGGCTTGTGGGTTTGAATTATCTGCCAGTTATGGTGCAGGAGATGGATAAGGGGAATGGCTGGTGGTGATGATGTGATTCAGCAGCACAGGGAAATTCCTTGTGTCCCCTCCCAAATACCGCGGGAACTCCAACAAGGAGAGGAGACAAGACTTTTTCCTTGTCCTATCCTATCCGCCGCGCCCCCCCCCCCCCCCCCCCCCCCCGCCTCCGCCTTGCTGACTCACTTTTGTTTGGGGATAAACAAAAACTGAGGTGTGGAAATAAATTAGTTACCGATCAAGTGGGATTTTGTTCCTGTTCTTGGTGTCTTGGATGACTGTTGTGTTTTTAATCGGGGAAGACTGTAGTAACCGAGGAAGAGGCAGTTCCTTTGTTTATGCACTGTTTGCATCGGTGTGTGGCTATTGGTATGAAAAGCATCCATTCCCTGAGCAGCCCGACTAAACAAAAACCTTTAGAACAAAGTGCTTAGAAGGAGCAAACAAGAAGTGCACACTTGGAGTGGGTGGGTGAACACCGGGTTTTAATTTACACTGACATTTCTTCGACCACCTAGGAAAGAGTTAAACGCCAGCATCTCCTGATCCTCTTTTCACCTCTCCGGCTTGTGCCTTACAATAAGAAAGGCTTTCCTGTCCCCTTTTGAAGGAAATAATTTTAAAACCGTGGTGGCTGGGGATGTCCCCAAACTCCGCGGCTGGGGATGGCACCACGCTCATCCCAGCCCGGATTCAGCAGGATTGAGACGCAGCCAGCGTCAGCAAGACAAAGGCAGAGATAATGAAAACGGGAACTAACCCAAAGACTTAAGGCGGCCGAGCAGCATCTGATGAGAGCTGAAAGGAAAACCCGGCTGGTGTTTCTGAGCGCTGTGCGGTCGCCTCCGCGGCAAGTGACCCGCTCCATCGCAGGGTGCCAGGGGGGCAGGATGGGACGAGCAGGTCCCACCTCAGTCACGGCATAACGCGCTCCTGGCCAGCTACAGGAGGGCAAGCGATAGCACGGAGTTTTCTCTTCCCCCTCGGGCAGAATTTTGCAGGGAGCTGGGCAATGGGGGGAAGGAGTTAATCTCCGCGCAGTCAGTCCCTGCGTCCTCCCCGCTGTTTTCTCTCCGACTCCCATGTTGTTGGTCTCTCTGCTGTCGTGCTCCTCCGTCTGAGCTGCCGATGGAGCAACCGCCCTGCACGCTGCCCAGGCGCAAACACCCCCTTCTCCAAAACTCAGACGATTTACCTTTAAAAAAAATATTAAAGAATTCACCAAAGGGCTTATTTAACGTACGCTCAGGAGTCTGCGGTAGTGCCCCTGCTTGGTGATCACAGTGCTCTTCGTCTAACCTCATTGAGAAGAGGGGACTCCAAAGCAGCTCTTTCTGGAAACTTAATGGTCAGAACCCTCCTCCTTCTAGCTTTCACCCCTTTTCTCAGCTGCCTGTCCCCCTAAGAGTGAGAAAAGTTTTAACAGTGCTAGTTAGGGAGGCACCGTGTGTTGCCCAGCTAATGCTGTCTTGGCCATGCAGGAACAAGGGAGTCAGTGGACATCCCTGTCCGGTTTCCCACAGAAATGTGGTCAAATAGATGTAGCTCCAGTGTTGCAGTGAGCCCTCTCCTCCATGAAAATTTCAGTACAAATTATTTTGGAAATTAAAGCCTTTCATATACCTGCCCCAGCATCTTTTGAGATTTCATTTTGGGCAAGAGTGGGGTCTAGGAGTTATATTTAAGGTGTCGAACACCTTCCTGAGGCAGCTCCCTCCTTTTCAATCAAAAAACAATGTATCAAGCTTTACAATTCTTGAGATAAAGCATACTTAGATTCAGGCTACCTTCTTCATATGCTTTCAGGCTAATTTGGAGAGCTATTTTAGCTGGGAAAATGTAGTTATGCCAATGTTAACATTTATTTGAAAAAAAAAAAAAAAGAAAAAAGGAAAGAAAGAAGGATCAGTACCTTAGGGGTTTGGCACGCGACTTTGAGGTTTGGCAAGGAAATATTCCTGGAGTTGAAGAGTGGTTTGGTTTTTTTTTTGCCATTCATGCAAAAATCCTACCCAATTTGGTTACTATTCCTGCATATGCAGTAGAACTTGCTAGCTACCCTGCTCTGCTGCTGTGTGAATACTCTGCCCTCAATGGATTATGTTCCCACACCCCACTGAACCCTGAATGTCCCTCTGCAGGCTGGAGACTGAAAATATGGTCACTGAGTTTTGAATGGCACTAGTTTGGTTTTGGAGCTCTGGCATGAGCACTCCCAGAAAAGGATCAACGTTTCCTGCCTGTGCTTTGGCTTGCTCACCTTCTTTCTTCAGTGCAGGAGATCCCAGGCCCAGGGTCATGTGTCAGGGAGATCTGGCACATGTCACTTGACGGTAATGTCAGTGCCAGGTGATGGGGAGGGCAATGGGAGGCTGTATTAGCCTGCAGGAAGATCTGGAGAGTTTCTCTGGCAGCACTCAGACTCTGTCAGAGGGCATCTCAACCCAGGGTCCCCATATCTGTCTTTCTCTTACATATGGGGAGCACTCCCTTCCATCACTTTGCCTGCCTATGTGTCCAGGACTGTGTTGATGGACTTTCCAGTGGAGCTGTTCTGGAGGAGCTAGAGCAGGCATCAATGTCCCTGGACTCTTGCCAGTGGGGTAAACAAATTGGACCTTAACGGAGATTCAGACTTTGCATCCTCTTCAGTGGGTTTCTTCCATGGAAGAAACATACTTCGTCTGTTTTCATCAGTAGCTGTGTGTGACTGTTGGTGTGTGATTTCTCAGTTGCTTTACCTTTATCGGGGACTATTCACAAAGGCAGGGGCTCTCCCAAATCAGAGAGAGGACTTTCCCAGCAGCCAGCATGGAGGCCAGCAAGGACTAGGCACCATTGCAAGACTCTCCACAAAGAGCAAAGCTTGCTTCTTTACCCTGACATAAAAAGCAGCATGGACAGGAAGAAAACCAAAACACTTCTTCCCTTCAAAAAACCATGATAGAACCCCCTAAAACAGACATGAAAGCACCTGCATGATAGAAGACACTGTACTGCACACACTTCTTGAAAAGAAGATGAGGGCATGTGGTGGACATTAATAATTTCATTTAATGGAGTTCTGGAGGCACTCAGACACATCAGCAGGCAAGCAAAGCTAGGAACCTAAGTAGAATTACATTACATGTAATATATAAAACACCTTATAAAATTTGGCATTCAGCAAATGTTAGCAATCAGTAATCCAACATAGATGATAAAGAACTGAAAGCTATGGCTTCTCCTAAACCACAGAGACATACAGAAAACATCAATAAAATCTTGTGCTTGGCTTACACTCTGTTATTTTAAGGTGTTAAAGGACACTTAGACTAGAATTAGGAAGGAGGGGGAAGTATCTTAGACCCCGCAGGCTATCCAGTAACCAATTTCCCACTAATTTATTTGGTTTCAAATTGTATTTCCCCATTGTTGTGTATAAGGGGACACACAGTGAAGGAGGGTGGCTGGAAATGGCCACTCAGGTTGATCACAGTACCCAGAGAAACACACTAATCAGAAGCACCCACTGAATTCCACAGTCCCTAAGCACAAACTTTTCTTGTTTCCTCCTCTTTCTCTGCCACAGCTTCCTCCTTTCCTTCTTCTGTATGCCTTCTCGTTTCCCTCCTTGTCCATTGATTTTTCCCTTTGGGTGCCAGTGGCCTGGAGCAAAGTAGTTCCGAAATGCATCAGAGCTTTAGGAACTTGTACCTGACCTGCTTCTAAATTATCAGCTCACCGAGGAGACAATCAGTTCTTTGACTTTCTTCATCGCAGTGAATTGTCTGTCCATCTTGTGGCATTTGTTTATGTCAGAGTCCTTTAGTTCCATAATTTTTGTTTGATAATGCAATCGTCTTCTGCAGTGCTAGCAGTTTGCTTTCCTCATCCCTTGGGATTCAGCTTTTAAGTCTCTGTGGCAAAACCGCAGCCATTGCTTTCTTGAAAGCGCTCCCAGACACCATGTGATTCTGCTTCTGTGTGCATTCCTAAGCAACAGCCACCACCACTGTCAGCTCTGCCATGAAGATCACCCTGTGTTCCCACTAATTCTTCTTTTATAAGCTTTGCTGCTGTGGTGGGTTGACCCTGGCTGGATGCCAGGTGCCCCCCAAAGCCATTCTATCACTCCCCCTCAGCTGGACAAGGGAGAGAAAATATAACAAAGGGCTTGTGGGTTGAGATAAGGACAGGAGAGATCACTCATCAATTACCGTCATAGGCAAACCAGACTCAGCTTGGGGAAAATTAACTCAACTTATTACAAATCAACCAGAGTAGGGTAATGAGAAATAAAACCAAATCTCAGCACACCTTCCCTCCACCCCTCCCTTCTTCCCGGGCACAACTTCACTCCTGGATTCTCTACCTAGCCCCCAGCAGTGCAGGGGGGGCGGGGAATGGGGTTTACAATCAGTTCATCACACGTTATTTCTGCTGCTTCATCCTCCTCAGGGGTAGGACTCATCACACTCTTCCCCTGCTCCAGCGTGGGGTCCCTCCCATGGGAGACAGTCCTCCACGAACTTCTCCAATGTGGGTCCTTCCCACAGGCTGCAGTTCTTCATGAACTGCTCCAGTGTGGGTCCCCCACGGGGTCACAAGTCCTGCCAGAAAACCTGCTCTGTGCTCTCCGCAGATCCGCAGGTCCTGCCAGGAGCCTGCTCCAGCGCGGGAGTCCCACAGGGTCACAGCCTCCTTTGGGAACCCACCTGCTCTGGCATGGGGTCCTCCCCAGGCTGCAGGTGGATATCTGCTCCACCGTGGACCTCCCTGGGCTGCAGGGGGACAGCCTGCCTCACCAGGGTCTTCCCCACCACGGGCTGCAGGGGAATCTCTGCTCCGGTGCCTGGAGCATCTCCTCCCCTCCTTCTTCACAGACCTTGGTGTCTCAAGGTTGTTTCTCTTACATGTTCTCACTCTCTCTCCAGCTGCCATTTCTGTCTGTCCCAGCAACTCTTTTCCTTCTTAAAAATGTTATCACAGAGGCGTTACCACTATGGCTGATGGGCTCGGCCTTGGCTGGCGGCGGGTCCGTCTTAGAGCCGGCTGGCCTTGGCTCTGTTGGACACAGGGGAAGCTTCTAGCAGCTTCTCACAGAAGCCAGCCCTGTAACCTCCCCCGCTACCAAAACCTTTCCACAAAAAGCCAATACAGATGCTTTGAGAGATCAGTGTGACTGTTCCCATGGGGCTAATGCAGAAAGGCAGAGTCACAAACTTAAATCAGAAAGGATCACTATTGCGTATCTCCATCCTTCCCATCTAACAGAGGGCACAAAGCTTCTTTCTGTAAGTCTTGAATTGCGTCTTGTAACTTGTGGCTGAAGCAGAGATTTGCGTAGATGATACCTATCTCTGCCAACCAAGAGAGGTCAGCAGAGCAAATTCTGGATCAGATGAGCAGCTTGTTTACCCTGGAATCATATTTTCTTAGGTGCCAAAATACTTAACAATTTAAAGGCAGACGAAAACTGTAAATGATGTAACATTTTAATTGCAAAATTGTAGGTTGGGTTTTGACCCTAATACTTTTGGATTCTGACATTAGCTATTTCCTGACAAGAAACAGGATGGTACTACTGCATAAAGTGAGATGTCAGTGTAGAAATTTGGATATTGCAAGTGTCCATCATGCCAGTGTACACATTATTATCTATCCTTACTTTGTGCAGACTCAGTCACAACATCTGGCCTAAGTAGTAACCCCTCACTCTCTTGAAGGGTGCAAGTAAGATGTTTTTGTCTGTTTTCACATCTAGGGTATTCTGCATCTGGAACTCCAGTTTCCAGCACAACCAAGGATGTGCATGGCAGCCTGCACTACGCTTATCACATAACAAAGGCTCCTCCTCACCACTTGGCCCTGTCTTGGTGATAAGGTCTGAGTTTTTACTTTAAGATTTGAACTGGAAAAGCATTATTCTTTCAAGAATCTCAAAGCATGCTCTGAACATTAGAAATTCTAAACTGTCCTTAGGATTTCTTATGACATATAACTTAATTGCAATGTAGTCTTTTGTGGTTTAATTCAGAGATGCATGTAAGATCAAATTCTTCCCAAGTACAAGCATATGCTGTCTCACTTGGCATGAAGGATATTTGCTGTGCCTGCAGGGCAAATTACCAAACCAAATTTGTCCCAGGGGCATAAGCCAACCTTCTGCTTCCCATGCATTCAGAAATACAATCACATAGCCATGTGAAGACTCCTAGACAACACAAGCTCTGTCAATAGGATCCCAGTTTTGACTGAACTGTGAAGCCAAAGATCTGTTGACTGACACAGAGGGTGATGACTGTACTAGACCCTTGTAGAAAGCTTATTGCCTTTTCTCGCCATAATTTTGTTTTCAATTACAGAATCAATCTAATCTGGAAAACCTTTGTAGGAAAATAGTCTCTTCATTGACAAAATCAAAGCTTTGAATAATATAATTTATTTTTTTATGGCTAGCAATAAACTTCTTCACTTAACACCAGGGTTCGTTTTGCCTTGTGAAAACCAGCCATGCTGGCCCCTTGCTTTTCACAAGGAGCTCAACTCAGCATGACCTAAAGCTTGAGCCTCATTTGTGGAAGAAAAATAAACATTTTTCTTTAAGATGGAAAAGAACAGTATTTTTTGGTGGTTGCTCAATATCCTATCACATCATCTTGCAAAGCATGATGGAAAGAGATGTGTGATTCACTCCCTTTTTTAGGACCCTCAGACACAAAACATTCAGCTGACGTTATAATGCCCTTTGCAAAGAGGTGTTTCTTACTGAGAAGATGGGAAAACTTGATAATGTAAACTCCCCTTAACACATCATGACTCATGGGAATGCTGGGGTTTGTACCAAAGCTCAGTGACTTCAGTGAGCTTTGTGTTGAGCTGGGAAATATGTGCTTTCTTCAGCTCTCTTTGAAATGCAGCCCATCCCTGTAGCCACAAGAAGTGGTAGGGGACTGGGTAGAGCCGGGAAAGTGAGATACCCATTGCTCAGTATACATGTCATAACAGATGCTTATAGTTGCCCTCATTGATGGAGAGTGGAGGGGACTGTGAACCCTATGACTTGAATAACAGCTCCTGCCAGGGCCAGGAGGGGTGCTGATGAACTGGTCTCAAAAGGTTTATATTGGACTCTGCCAACATCCAAGATGTGATTTGGGCTTCTGCTCAGGTTCAGGGGAGATAGCATGAGAGCATGAGCTCTCCCTCCATACAGTAGCAGTGATCCTTTCTGAGCTGACAAGTTGTTGGGTTTTCATGGCAGTCTAAGGCATGCTCAGATTTCAACTCAAGCCTTAAAAAGAGTTCAAATCTGAAGCCATTGATTGGCCATGTCCCTTCACATCATTAACAGAGAGAGATATGAATCACAGACTTCATTTTCCCTAAGCCAGAAGGCTGCCAAAAAAAGTCTCTCAGGGAAGAGAGGACAACCTGAATCATAGCACTTCTTGGCCACAGTGTTTGAATTTCCAGCAGGCAAGTGGGAAGCCAAGGTGAAAAAGCAGATTGGCAGAGTTTGACCCCTTTTTGCTCTCAAGTGAGGAGAGTGCACTAACAAGACCACTTACCATGTGCTTTGGGCTCCATTTTACATCAATGATCTCCACTAGTAATACAAACCTCATCATTAGGTGTGTGTATCTTATTGCCCCTCCTCCCTCTTCTGCTGCTGGTGGTGGTTGAGTCTGCCTTGGTTAATGAAGCCTTTACATTTTTGAAATTCTTGTCTCCAAAACTAAATTCCATCCAGAATGACTACAGCAGATTTGGTTCTATGGTTGCCTCATTGCGCTTTTATGACTGTCTCGCTGGCTGGGGAGAGGAGGTAGGGGACTGGGTGATTTGCGCTTGTTTCTGCAGAGCTGTTAAATTTCTTAAACTAAGACCAAATTCAATTTGCACATGGTATCTAAGGGAAAGGCATTTGAGGCACTTCCAAATACTAAGACTGTAAATTTTACCACTGAGCACAGTAACAGGGAGGGAAGGGAGTGAATGAAGACAGGGTAGCTGCTCTGTTGCTTTTGTTGGTGTCTTCATTTGGACACAACCACCACAATGTGGTTAATTCTTTCTTTGAACTGTGAATGACTGGCATGTATTTGTATGCCTGGCAGCATATGCCCAGTTGAGAGGTAAGGCAACTGTGGCAGAGGGGTGCAGAGCAACTTGTCTTCAGCCACACAGCTGGTCAGTGCAAAAGTCCAGCTGTCTAGTTCCCCAGTGTGATGCTTTTCTGATACCAGAGAGATTAGTAATCCTGCCTCGTGAAAATCACCCCTGCCCTGAAGGATATCTGCTGGGGATGTTGATGGATCGTAGTGCAATCTGGTGTCCAGAAACACCCAACTATCAGAGGAGCTCCAGGGTCTAATCTGGGCCTATTGTGGATGTCCCACATGAGATTCTGACTCGTGTTTGCCTGCAGAAGTTTAAGATGGCACTAACTCTGAATGTACGACTGCTGGATGGGACTGCCCACGGCCCAAAATGCATGCAAAGAAGTGTACGCCTGCCCCTTGTTCATAGTCCAACATTTCAGCTTCAGCTGCTAGTAGAGCGGAGTCTGAACTAAAATATTAGTCTGTGAACTGGAGCACCCAGCATCTTCTCCCTTTCTGCCAACTATGCTGCAAGGTATGCTACTGCCGCAGTAGGGCTGGCAGAAATCTAAGGATGGTGGTATCTTAAGCTGCCCCAGGAAGAATTTGTGAAGTTTGCCCACCTGAGTCCATAAACTTGCCTCTATAAAATTGCTACAGTGGTTTTAATAATTCAGTTTCAATGAATACTTACAAATTAGGCTGGGGAGAGTCATTCTTGTAGATACAGCTCACGCCTCTATGTTCTGCTGCATATTAGAAAGGAAAGATGCTCCTTTATCTTATCTCAGAAGGATGTTCTTATTACTGTGAGATAGTCTGAAGATGAAAGTAGCTATATAAATGAAAGGGTATGGACCTTTGCATTTGTATATGCGCACTTACATATGTGACTGTATATATGCAGGGTTACATTTCCATCTTATTTGCCACAAACTGACGTAGAAGCAATTTGCAAACTAGAAGTGCTCCACCCTCCTACACACATATTTACACATGCCTTGGCACTGGCGTTCTTTGGACCCTTGGTGTTATACACAGGTTTGTAAATGGAGAACTGAAACTGTCAGAGCAGATGAAACAGCAGGAAGCAGAAGCCTTCATCTAGAGTGGGACCAATCACACCTAGGAGCTAACCTTCTCCACTGGGAAGGGTGGCAGGAGATCTCTAGTGGCCCCACATTGTCCAGCTCAGCTCAGCTAAAAGAATGCTCTCTATGTTTAATTTGGTGGTGTTTGGGTTGAAACCACATCATGGAGAGTGAAGTTCACAGGAAATGGAAACACAGGCTGAACACCCAAAATAACCAGCTGTCACAAAACCCCTCTGGCCCCTCAGCAATTAAGTTTCATGTAAGCTAGCACCCCAGCTGACCCTCGGAGGTTGCAGGATGCTGTGTGCTGTGAGATCGCATCCAGCGGCAGCACTGCTGCAGGCCAGGAATGAGGGAAGGAAGGCTAGTTCTTCAGGTCTGTTTTGTTGACACTGGCTTGTATTTTTCCATGATTGGTGTTTGGATGCTAATATGCTAAAGGAGAGGCAGAACTGGTTTGCCAGATCCATGCTTGTGTTATGGTGAAATTCCCAGAGCAGTGAATATTTTCAGCCATGCAGAAATCTTTTGATGTTGTAAACTGTGTTCAGAACAGCAGCCATTCTTCCCAGAGCCCTTAGCCATGAGCATGTGGATGTTGACTTTAAGCAAGGGGCAGGATGGCAGCACTGGATGAAGGTTTTATTCACGGGATCCTTTGCCACACATGCCTACTTGATACAATAAAGGGAGAGAAAAGGCCCAAAGCTGAACTCATATTTTTCTTCTCTCTTGTCTATAAGGGATCCATAATCTATGAATGTGTCACTGAGTGAATGCAGATTTGTTTCAAAAAGATGAACTGGCCGAGCACAAAATTATTGCAAAGGCCAGTCAAGATGGTCTGAAAAGGTAGGATAACAGACATTTAGTAGTAACAGTTTCTTGCATTATTGAGAACTTCGTTATCAAATAGTGCTGAAAAATATATATGCTTATATTTGGTTATACAGCAATCTGGAGCTACATGAGGAGAGCAGAATTAGGGTGGCATATACATTATGAACTTTTGAATGTTATTCCATTACTGGAAATCCTGAATGTCACTTTAATTTGGATTACTGTGCTTTAAATAATTCATTCAGGAGAGAGTAAAAAAAAAAGTCTTAAATCCTTTCAGATTCAGCTTAGAATTGAGCTTTTGGGATCAAGTTGTGGGTGAATGCAAGCAAAACTTCCAAATTTTTCATTACTTCCTCCTGAAGTCACCCCACTCAGGTCAAGCCTCATCTAAAAGCTTCTGAAAGTGAGCCGGTTTCAGCAAATCTAGTGAAGTTGTGGGTTTGCACTGAAGCTTAATAAGAAGCACACGTTTGGTTAAATATTGTGCAGAGATCCAGTTTTAGCATATGGGCAGGCTTCAAGAAGTGTTCAGTGCAGTGTGTCTCTCAGGACACCAGGCTGCTAAATGTCAAACAAAAGAGCACAGGGACAGTGTATAGTGACAGCCTACATCCAGGGAAGAGCAGATTTAAAAAAAAAATAATCTTATTCCATGCATAGTTTTCCTTTGTCATGAAGGATTTATCTTGAAACCTGTCTTGCTCATCAAGAAAACAGCAGTAAAAAATGTGAGACACCTGGAAAGAGAGGTAATATTGAAAGCTGCTACTGAGCCTGTGCAGCCTTGAGAATCAGAGGACTGTTGTGGTTTAACCCCAGCCAGGAACCGAGGCCCACACAGCCGTTCACACACCTCCCTCACAGTGGGGTAGGGAAGAGAATCGGAAGGGTAAAAGTGAGAAAACTCGTGGGTTGAGATAAAGACAGTTTAATAGGTAAAGCAAAAGCGCTCACACCAGCAAAACAAACCAAGGAATTCATTCACCACTTCCCATGGGCAGGCAGGTGTTCAGCCATCTCCGGGAAAGCAAGGCTCCATCACGCCTAATGGCGACTTGGGAAGACAAATGCCATCACTCCAAACATCCCGCCCTTCCTTCGACTTTACCCCAGTTCTATGTGCTGAGCACAATGTCATATGGTCTGGAATATCCCTTGGGTCAGTTGGCGTCAGCTGTCCCAGCTGTGTCCCCTCCCAACTCCTTGTGCTCCTCCAGCCTCCTCACTGGTGGGGTGGGGTGAGAAGCAGAAAAGCCCTCGGCTCTGTGTAAGCACTGTTCAGCAGTAATGAAAACATCCCTGTGTTATCAGCACTGTTTCCAGCACAAATCCAAAACATGACTCCATACTGGCTACTGTGAAGAAAATTAACTATCCCAGCCAAAACCAGCACAGGGACAAGCTAAATACATCTGGAAAAGTGTCAAATTGAAATCAAAAGTTACTGGGACAATTAAACTGGAGGATTAGAAATGAATTCTCAGAAGTGCAGACCCAGAAGTGTGAGGTAAGGCCATCATGCTGTGTGAAGGTTGTGGAGCAGGGAAGGCAGGGCATTTTGTGGAAAGTCTGGAAGTGCCAGAGGATCATGTGTTCTTGCAGAAAATGTCATTTACCAGGGAAGGACTCAAGTTGACAGCATGGAACAAGAAGAAAACAGTACAGAGATTTGTCCAGGGCCAAGTGGTTATTTCTGTCAATAAAGGATATTAAAATGTTTACTGACCAGTTGGTCACAAAGCAGAGCGATAAAAATGTTCATAAACAGCTACTTTGCTGAGTCTGACACTGGGAAAGGCCAGTATGAATACACTAAGTCAAAAGATCAACACAAATACAAGTCCAAGACAAAGGTGCTGAAAAGATCGCAGTGCACATAGCTGTATTCATTAGGAAAAAGTTAACAGAATGAAATTTGGTGGGGAGGCAGAAAACAATACCAGTGGTCTGGCAATCAGAAGAAATGATGCAAGAAATATGTAGAACTTATAAAAGACCCAGGCCACTTTTAAAACATTTACAAAATGCAGGAATATGTGCGTAGTGAGAAAGGAAAGAGATTCCTCATGTGATGACATGGTTTTAGGATTGTAACACAATGCAGCAAACTGAAAAGGATTTTCCAGTTAAGAGTCACACCCCCCCACACCCCCATCAGGCAATAGCACAGTCAGCGTAAGGCACATGTCAAAATGGAAGAGTTAAAAACATACCTACAAAGAAATGCAGTTTGGACAGACAGTGCCCCAGCTGGGAGAGCACACCCTGACATTCAAATAGGAAGGGAAAACGTTAGCAGGTTAAGATGTAGGTCACCTAGCATGGAGGTAAATGGGTATGACCCTCAGTCTGATCAAAAGGCTACATGCCACTGTATTTCAGAAGGACAATCTAGAGCCACACATACGGGTGTTAAACAGACTCATGGGCTATGCAGGAAGTTCCCCGCAGCATCCAGGGCTTGCAGGATGTGCTGCATGACAATTTCTGCAAGTTTTAAAAAAGAGCCTAGAAGGAAAGTTGCACAACACGATGAAGAATAAAAGACCCAATAGACTGGATTGACTCCATAGTGATAAGGCAAAGAGCACACACAGGACTTTGTGTGAACTCAAAGGAGCTAAACAAAAACAAATGAAAGGGAATGTTTTCACTTGTCCATAAGAAATAAAATTCATTCTGAGATGGCATGAGCCACATTCTTAAGTAAACTGAATGCAGTGGCAGGATTTTAACAGATGTCCTTGAACACAATGTGCTCCAAGATTCACACTTTGAGAGCAGCAGTTAGCAGATACTGCACTCTTAAATGGCCTTTTTGAATATATTCAGCAGTTTTTCTGGCTGCAGTATAAGGGCCCCAAGTAGTATGTCTCGCAGAGAAGAAAATCTACATCGATGACCTAACAGACTGAGCAGCAGGGACCCTTACCTCAAGAACAGCAGATGATAGGAGTGGAAATTGTAAGAGCTCAGTAAACTTAAACCAAACAAGGCTGAATATCAATTTCAAAGAATGAAATAACTTCATTTGGAGGGTGAGACTGTTCTCAAAGGGAAATTTGCTTGAGGAAGCAAAGATTCAAGAGATATTGAAGATGTAACCTGAAACACACACAGTCTGAAAAAAAATCTGAAACTGTTACTCATGCTCAGTTATGTCAGTAAATTCACACACTGATGATCATAGAGTTCAAAGGGCTTCTCCTTCACAATGTCACGCAGTGTGTAGGCTACCACATGAAGGAATTGAAAGATGTCAAGGGTGTTCTGACATGAACATCACTTCTGGAAATTTTTTGACCCATAGGAAGACACAAAACTATCCATGGAGGCTGTCCACAGATACCAAAAGGAGGACAAAGTACAGTTGTAGTGCCATGGAACAAGTTGACAGTCTCACATGCACAGTAGCTGTAGACAAGATAAGCAAACAAATTGAAAAAGAGACACAAAGTCTGGCATATGGATGTAGACGTCTTCACAACTTTTCTGTATGACCCTTATTTTCCAAACAGAGACATATGAAAGAGAGGAAACCAAAACAGAACAGTGGACTCCAGGGCACAAAAAAGAACTTGGAGAAGTATGGCCAAAGATACAACCAAAACCAATAAATACTTTGTGATCCCAGCGAGTCAATGCAGGTCCTGCTTGGAAATGATAAATATGCATGCCAGCATGTGCTCCATCTGTCAGTACACGGTCTGATGGTCTGGATCAGACATTTCACACCCATGATTAGGCCACTGTATCTCTGTTTCTCTGAGCATATGGGTCTGGAGTGTGAATCAGGTAGAAAAAAAGGGCTGCAAGCTTGCCACAGGTTAAGGAAGGAGACAAAGCTTCACCACTTCATCCTCCATTTTTCTATTGTAAAAATGAGCTCTTACTGGAAGGCTTTTGGCAGATGCACAAGCCCTCATTGCCAACGAGGAGGGCAAAGGGGCACTGACCATGCTTTCCCCATTCATTTTAATAGCCTGCTCTTGTGCCTAATTATTGGGCTAGAGCACAACACTAAACTGGCAGCTAAAATACCCTGTGACAGTCCTGATTCCTTTGATCATATGATGAGAAATTACTGGACTGAGCAGCAGAAGGGCAGTGACTATATCCAGAAGGGAGAGACAGAGAAGTTGCATTTTGGACATATATCAATGAAGGCAAAACAGAAATGCAAGAAAAGCAAGCAAGCATGGACCAGTCCAGAACAGAGATTGTCAGGAGAAAGGACTGAGTGCTCTGTGAACAATTTTCAATTTCATGAGAAAAGTTAGAATTCAAGTATTTTGTGAGTATGTAACCAACCTGTAGCTGTATCATGTGAAAGGCCATGAGACTGGACTGGGGAGGATGATGCTGGGCTATCAGAATACTTGACTGATGGAGATGAGCCAGTAGGAGATGCTGAGACAGATATCACCAGGTCAGCCAGGAGTAGGCTTGTAAGAACATATCTTCCTGACCCATCCTCAGCTGCCATATGTGTCCAGCCCATCCCCATCAGTCACATCCAATATTGAAAATGATAGATACCATTGGCACACTTAAATGGGTATCAGCTGGCTGATGTGGCTCCTTGCATCTTGCTCATAATCATAGAAAAAGGTGAAAAAATGAACTCTACTCATCTGAGTCCATGCCCAGGACAAGGAAAATGAGAACAGTTTCAGAAGCTGAAAATAATTCACAGAATTATTTTGTTATCAGTTCTGAAGCTGAACAATCTGTTGCTAGTATGGACCTACCTAAAAAGATTGCACAACACAGCAGATTAATAAGATTGCCTGAAAATCCCTAGGAGACTGACTGTGACATACTTACCAATATTTTCAAGCAACCTGAAGGATTATCTTATTTTATCTGTTATGGGTTGCTATCTTTACAGTTTTTGAAGTAAGAAAGGAAATTTTAAATGTGTTCTAAAAAGTTATATTGTTTGTTATAGAACAGCAGTTCTTAATTTGTGGTCTATGAAACATCAGGAGGTGGGCTGCAAAGCATTTTCAATATATTTTCTTTAAAACCCAGGCACACATATTCCCACACATTCAGATTTGGAAAATTACCTAAAATTTAGTAGCATCCTACAATATATCTCAAGAGCACATTTATTTCAAAAGTACGTACCGTGCCTATATTAGCCCATTCAACTATTTTAGTAAGAATTTCACCCACTGTACTTAAAATTACTTTGTTTTCATATGACCTGGCACAATGAGGGAAAAACAATGACACGAGCACAATGGCAAGTGCTGGTCCCAAGTATCTCAAGTATTGTGTTATACACTTAAGGAGTGGGTGGGGAATCTGATTCAAGAAGGGAAGTTCTGCATGCTGACCGGATAGTGTAGGATTTAAAATCTGGTAATCCCTGGTTGCTGGCAAGGAGAGACTGGAGAGGTACAGAACACATTTCAGGTTTTAAGTACAAAACTGGTAGAAGTTTTTGTTAGTTTGTTTTGCACATAATTTCCATTTTTGGTAAAAGGTTCATCTGGAGATCAGTCTTGCCTGTCAAGAAAATACCACTTGTCCCATTTCAGCATCGAAATGTTGGGGACTGTGCACTATGAAATACAGCGCTAATGGCTTAAAAAGAGCCTGGCAGGATGCATTTGGCTCTCCATGGTGAAATTGTCCGCATTTTTTGTGTGCTCTGCCTAGTAAGCTATCCCGCTGAGCACTTGCATGATGTCAGATTTCCTGTTTAGGAATTTACCTTTGTAAAACTTTATGTCATTAGGGCCATGACAGAGCAAGCTGTAGAAAAAGGATGTTTCTCATCCAAGGAGCTGAATTAAGGGTCCTCTAACTTGTGACTCTTGAGATGCTGGATGATTTTTGGCTATATGTTGATAGCTTGTGAACAGCAGAACAGAATACCTGCAGGATGAAGTTAACATGCTTTCTGGTCCTCAGAGGAGCTAGACTCTATGGGTCACTTCACTACTACTGGTAAAGCTTGGTGAGATTTTTGCATAAAAAGACTTGCAGAAGCAATAGCAACATGGCCATTACATGAAGAGCAGTAGGTATTTTGCATTGCTGAGGAGTTCAGAAAAAAACAGGGGGCTTCTGTGATATATCAGTAGTTAAGACTAAAAGATAAAGACTTGGTAATGTAAATGTGGGGGGTTTGCACTGCCGTGAAGATGAGATTGCTGTAGAGAACTGATGGTAGGTCCCTAAATTAGGATCCTTCAGTCAGTCTTACCTCAGCTTCGATCAGAGTGCCATAAGCCTGCTCGACTGTGTGTCTTCCTCCATCTGCCCTGTATATCCCTGTATGCCTCTGGAACAAAAGGATCCTCCTGCTTTTTGGCCAAAGCTTGGAGCTCTGTTCAATTAGAAGCTCCAGCTGTGGCTCACTTATCTGTCTAAGGACGGGAGAAGCTACAAGGAGAATTTGAGAAAGATTTGGGGAGCAGGAATCCACAGTGGACACAAGAGGCTTGTTGTTTAGTGCTTTGTTACAGAATAAAACTCTGGCCTGAGAGATGCATGGGTGGAGTTGCAAGCCCTTCCTCTGCTGGAAACAGCGTCCAGTTATATCCCCAGCACACCCTTCCTCCTGCCCCTGGTGCCAGGCAGTGTGGGGACATGAGGGGGCTGCCACTGGGGGAGAGAGCAGTCCTTTGTAGGGTGCACCTGCAGGCAGCTCCCCCAAAAGGGGACCCCGTGCTTGGCTTTGGCGGGTGTTTAGGGACTTCAGTGTGTGCACTTAGCAAACCTGAGTGTGCGGTTTGCTTCTGCCAGGACAGACGGAATTGCTTGGCACTGTGTCAGGAAGATGAGGGGGTCTGTTAACGGCATCGGGGTTGCCTGCACTTTTCCCTGAAGCAGCTGGGCCTGGCCTTGGTGGCGAGGAGCCTGAGGCCAGCCAGACCAGGGACTGGGGAGGTGCTACGCACATACGCTCTTGAGTTGACAATCCTACCGCTCCTGCTTAAACAGGCATGCTCTAGAAATTGCTGTGCCATTATCTACCTCGTGCATCACCTAAAAGGCAAGCAGAGTTGACAACAAATGGGACCAAGCAATAAATGAACTTGCACTGTGTGACTTCATAGGTCAACAGGAGAGGGAGAAGAGGAGAAGGAAAACACAGCAACTTACAGCTTCATTTCAGACCCACTTCTCTCTCTGCCACAGTCAGACGGGTTCCTGCTTAAACCAGGCAACTCCATTTTTCATTCTGAATGAATCATTGCAATTCTGAGACAGAAATAATAAAGGAACTCTGTGTCTGTCTCTGCCACCCAAATCATTATGACAGTGCCTCTGTGGCTAATGATTGCCAGCGGCATTTGCCTTTTGCAGGATTAGGGATAAAGAAACTGCCTCCGCAGGAAGCGGTGTGACTCATTTTCTTTTCAGATGGGAACATCAAAGTCCCTAGCACAGGGTGAGGAGAGGGATTCATGATCCCTGGCAGTTATTTCTAAGGCTGCAGGAACCAAAGCTCTGTATTGGCCAAAACTATGGCAGAGAGTCAGCCATCAGGCTGCTCTCCCAAAGCACTTGCTTGCAGGGGGACTGAGTGATAGGACACAAGTATTAAATTGTCAATAACCATTCTCAACTTCTCTTGCAAGTCTGCAGGGACATCTAGTTTTGTCTACAAAGTGGGTAACTGTGCTCAGAAGCCAGAGCAAATGGGCATGACGAGTGTGTGTGATTGATTCATTATGGGACGTGAATACCTGAATACTGTGTCCAGTTTTGGGCCTCTCACTACAAGACAGCCATGGAGTTTCTGGAGCATGTCCAACAGAGCTCGTTAAGGGTCTAGAGCACAAGTCTTATGAGGGAACTGGGGTGTTTAGCCTGGAGAAAAGGAGGCTGATGGGAGACCTTATTGCTCTCTACAACTACCTGAAAGGAGGTTGTACTGAGGTGGGTGTCAGTCTCTTCTGTCAGGTGGCTGGTGATAGGACGAGAGGAAATGGCGTCAAGTTGCGTCAAGGGAGATTTAGGTTAGATATTAGGAAAAATTTCTTCACTGACAGGGTTATCAAGCATTGGAACAGGCTGCCCAGGGAAGTGGTTGAGTCACCACCCCTGGAGGTAGTCAAAAGATGTGTAGATGTGACACTTACTTAGGGACATGGATTAGTGGTGGACTTGGCAGTGTTAGGTTTATGGTTGGACTCGATGATCTTAAAGGTCTTTTCCAACGTAAATGATTCTATGATTCTGTGTTTACTAAGATTTAAAATTAACTAGGACACGTATCTCAAAAGGTTGTTAAAGCCTATGACACCTTTCGGGGAACAGAAAAGTTCCATTTCTAGCATTTCCTCTTTCTAAAACTTATTTCCTTTTTTGGGAGCTTTAGTCTGTATCACCAGGGTGGTACTGATTAAAGTACGCTACTTTCCCCCTACTCCTAACTATGCTCCTTTCCCCCCCCAGCCCAGCATCATGGCACTGTTGTATTGTGGTGTCCCCTTACCCACTTTTGTTGTCACATTCCATCACACAAATGGGCTGCTGTGCCACTGCCAAAAATAAATTCTGTGCTGGCCTCTCCCAAATGTGTACAGACTCAGCTGGGTCTCCAGGACTTTTTATAGCCCTACAGCTCAGCCCTATCTTTGGTAGCATCAGCACTTCCATAGCAACCAACTGTGATGTCAAAGCAACATGGTTTTTTTGGTGAGAACAGCAGGAAGCAATGAACTCTTCATAAGCAAAGATGCAATTTTCAGGCAAATGTCTCCTATAATGTCTGCCACCACCGCTGTTTATGGTTCTAATCCTAATTATCTCACTGTTACCTTGCTGTCCCCCATCTGTCATACCCACCTGTTGCATGATCTTAGGCAGTGCAGTGCATGCTTCCTTACAGGAATATGCGTGCACTGTTGAGGAGAAAGGTGCACTCCATTCAAAGCAAAGGGAAGCAGTAACAGGAATGGACAAGATGTAGCAGTAGCATTTAAATACAAACATAATTTTTTTTCCAAACCAGAACTAGTGCAATTGGTTAACATCAGCCATATGCAACCTTTTCCAGTGGATGGGTAGGTTGTAGTGATGTGAACAGAACCTCCTGACAAATACTTTCCAAGACCTCTACAAGCAGGATCTCCAGGGATCTTCAGCCCATAGAAGAACAATTGTGGATTCATGTATTACACTGACAGCTCATAAGGGAACAAAGCTAACAAATGAGCTTTTAAGCCACAAAGGCTGCACACTAACCATATCTTAAATAAACCATCAAGACCACAGATTCTGCCTTAGCCTTGTCCACTTGCAGTGCTGCCACTATGCATATCCTCTAACCCAGAAGACAGCAATGAGCAGTGGGGGATTTCACTTGTAATAGGATCTGTCCACCTTTATCTGCAGTACTGCATATCCCTTGGACCAAAACACTTATGTGGTGGAGACTGCCTTGTGGTATTAAGGATTAAGCTTGTAATTTGTAACAATTTCGATTTGTAGGACAGACTTCCCTCCCCTACCAAGGGTGGGAGAAACAACATATTGTAACTTAATGCTGCAAAGAATAGAATTTATCTCCTCAGAGCTCTCCTATACGTCATCCGTTTTGTTGGACTGATTATGTTTTTTCATTTTAAGTGAAGATGCAAGGGTGACTTCTCTATTGACAATAGTGAATGGGGTTTACCCAATTCTAATTTGGGCAATAAAGAGTCAATGTACTCCTCCCTGCCTAACCTAATCAACAAATAAATTAGTTTACCTCCTCTTTAATTACACTTAAGTCACTGGCTCATTGGCAGCACAAAATGGTCTGTGGTTTCTCCTGCTTTTAATTCTCTAACACTATAAAATAAGTACATACATATAAAACAGAACTGAGAGGGAAAAATGAATGACTTAACTCCCTTGCCCTGCAGAGAAAACAAGTTCACACAAAACCTCCATCTGCATTTACTACATGGGAAGACATAGGCAGGACTCATCTGTAAATTACCTTGCAGACTTGCTTCTCCCCCTTCTTGTAGGCACTGCCTGGTGCCCTGCATCCTCTGGTGTGACCATGGGAGTGCTGGACGTGGGGCTCCCGTGCCCAGATGTGGCACATTGCAACCCTGTGCAGAAAAGGGGATGTGTCAGGCGCTCAGCAACCCAAGGACAGAAGTGTCTCATACCCTCCGTACCAGCCACAGGGTGACAAGAATCTCTGCAGCTCCCATCTCATTGCTGTCTGATGTGCAGCCAAGATGTTTGCTGTGCTGAGCTGTCTGCTGGCACGAGCAGCATGCAAGACATCCTCCGCGCACAGCAAGGGATCCTGCACAGTCTAACCTAACACCCTCAGCCTCCATTCACCTCAGTACAGCCATTAATCCTGAAGCCTAGTGATGGCCACAAACCTGGAAATTATTCAATTAATTATTTAAAAACAAACTAATGCATTTAAACTCAGTATCATGATAGTTCCATAATATAGCCATAACTGTGTTTATGATTTGCAAAACACTAGTGTTACAGTTGCTTATCAAAGCCATACTGCAGTTTATTATAGTATTGCCACCATTTTGCAAAAATACTTTCTATCTGTTGGGAAGTTTTTCAGCCAGTCTGCTGACAATAATAACTATTCTAGGACAAATCAAGTAAGTCAAAACAACAAATAAAAACTGATACATATTTTATGACAAAAAAATCCTCATACAATATAGATAGGTAGAATATAACAGAATATAGAAAATATAGCATAAGATAAGCTTTGCAAGCTAGTCTTTAAAGTTTATTGCCAATTGATTTTTAGCCCAAGAAACTTTGTAAGGGTTCTACTTCCTAGCTGATGTGCATGATCTTTCATTTTTATCAATATAACTTGCTTAAATCTGTTGAGAAAATGGGTGTTTCTGTGGTCCAAGCACTCACACATATATTCCTTTATGCTTCTGATGAGTTTTAAACACCTATACCACAGATCCAGTCTGAAGAATCCATTGCAAGCTGTATAGAGAAGTGAGGGACATCATAGTACTAGAACAAGGCATACCTCGTCCTCATTGTAAGGGAGGCCAAAACAATGCTACATGCTAATGAATTTGTAAGTGTTACCAAATTCCTTAATTACTAATCTGGGACTGTATAGCCCAAACTGATTATTTCTCCACCCCGACCAGAGCACATAACTCCTTACAGCAGCAGTACACAATTATAAATGGGGGCCCAAAAAATCAAAGGGTCAAATGGCAGAGCTTAAAGGCAGCAAATCTGGGGGACAGTTGAGTTCCTAGTTAAAATCTGTCACAACTACTAGGCCCCAGACTGCAGGCGAGGCTCACTATGGTCCTGAAAACATGATGTTTTCTCCAGCTGGGTCTGGGTCACTCCAGCTGGGCTGTTTCACAACCACCCCAGGACATGATGGAAGGAACATGCGTTCATCCTCTTCCTAGTCAGGGCAGGAGGACCACAGCCTTCTGGGACCACAGGCAGGGCAAAAAACTCCTGTCAAACTCCTATCTTGTGCTTCTGGGCTACACTGACAGGATGCTGAAGTCACTTGCAGTGGAGTTCCTCAGCCTGTTCCCAAAGATACCCAGCTGCAGGACATTCCATTGGCAGCAACCCTCCATGGACTCCAGAAGGAGTTACTAGCCATTGACTGGCCAGAGAACTTTCACAGGGGATTGTGAAAGCTCTCATATCCATTTCCATGCTCTGTTATCTAATCCTGAATTTTTTTCTGAATTTTTAAAGCCAGTTTTTCAGCATCTTTAGCTCTTCTTAACAACAAACTTAAAATACCTGTTTTGCTTTTTATTAGTACTAGAACTCTGCAGGACTGTTGACCTGTGAGACCCAGAAAAGCCTGCAGCTCTGAAAACTAGTCCAAAAGGTGGCCAAAAACCAGGCACCCAAAAATGATGGGCCACTTTGGAAAGTTTGTCTTTGTTCTCTTTTTGAGGAAGGGAGATAATATCCATGGTATGAGGTAATACAATAAATTGCTTTGAGATCTTTGGGTAGAAGACGCTAGAACCATGAAAGCTTTTAGACTGGAGTACGGGTTTAGGACTTTATAAACACTTTTCTGGATAACGAAACCATTAATTAACAACTGGAACCAGCCTAGGCTGAGAACCAAGTAGTTCCTATTAAAGCTGTGGCACTACTCTACTGACAGGACTCACTGTATTAGAGCACCTCTCTTTAGAGCAGAAGAAACAGACTCAGAGCAGAGTTTTATCCCAAGTTCTTTAGCAGAGTGAGTCAGTGCTGCTCTAAAGACACCCTAGAAAAGCTCTGAGAGGAGCCAGCTCTTTGTAGTGCACACAAAATACAGTATCACCTGTAATGCTTCATAGAAGCTAAAACACGAAGGAGATGAGCTCAGATAATCAGTGCCTCTTCAGGGAAGGTAGCCAGATAGTCCCTCAAAGGATTCAGAAAAGGAGACACCTGTCAGCACTCAAGCAGCCATCATCAAAACCCAGCCATCTTGATCTCACCCACTATGCAGCTCTTCTTCATACGCAACACTATATGCAACACATGCAACACTATATGCAACAAGATGAGTCAAATCAGTGCCCAGAAAACCCTTGTTTCTGTCTCTCTCTAGGTTTGGCATTTCAGTGCTAGCAAGAATATTAGAAAGTTTTTTTTCATTCTATCATCACAGCATGATTTCATACACTCTCACCAGCACACTTAGGTTTATGAACTATGTGCAGATACTGGTCTTTAGCAACCCCCCTAGATTTTGCCCTTTCAGTTGAAAACTTTGAATGAAATACTGACAGTGTTCTGCATCTGCATTCAGCAATGGGGAAGAGTAAAAAAACTATGGAAGTAACCCAGACCTATGCAAAAATCACCTGCTCCTGCTTTTTGGGTTGCACTCTGGTTTTGCAACTCCTCTGCAGTGTCATTTTATGCATCCAGTTTTCTTTGCAACAGTGTTAACAACTGGCCCAGGGCTAGACATTATCTTCAGAGCATTAAATCATGTTTTGGTTCACATGCGATGCCAAAAAAGGGGAAAAATAATCTTCTTATTTGTAAACCTAGATAAAAAATGGCTAAACTTCATAGCAGATCCTCTACAAGAACCAGCTGTACTTGACCAGTGCTACCTAGTGAACAACCTCCTGCTTGTATCACCCTATGAGGTATAATATGGGATTGTAGCATGCCCTGCATCTGGCTTATCAGAAGCTGGTGGTTTTGTGACAGACCACAAATAAACCTGTCCCCCTATATTTGTAGAGATACTGGAATTTAATTCATTTATTCAGCAAAATTTTATTCACTTATTCAGTTAACACAACTGATCACGGTGATAGGATTTGTTGGTTGTACTAGTTAAAGGTTCAAAGCAAAGTTTCAGTCCTGAATCTTTGCAAGTCTGGAGAGAAAAAGGGGGAGAATACATAAATTTGGAAAATGATCCTACACCTGAGACCATCTCCTACCCTGTGGAAAAAGAAAGGATGTGTTTAGTCCTGGGAGCAGAAAGACAAGCTGCAAAGATAATACAGGTAAAAGAACAAAGTTTGTAGTGCCCTGGAGGCTACTGGCAAAGGAGATATCTATAGCTGCTAGTCGTGGTTTAACCCCAGGCAGCAACTAAGCACCAAGCAGCTGCTCTATCACTCCCCCTCCTCAGCTGGACAGGGGAAAGAAAATATAACAAAAGGCTCATGGGTCTAGCTAAGGACAGGGAGAGATCACTCAACCAATTACTGTCATGGGCAAAACAGACTTGACTTGGAGAATTAATTTAAGTTATTGCCAATCAGATCAGAATAGGATAATGAGAAATAAACCCAAATCTTAAAACACCTCCCCACCCCTCCCTTCTTCCTGGGCTTAACTTTACTCCCAATCTTCTCTCCGTCCTCCCTGCCAGCAGCGCAGGGGGACAGGGTATGGGGCTTGTGGTCAGTTCATCACACATTGTCTCTGCTGCTCCTTCCTCCTCAGGGGCAGGACTCCTCACACTCTTCCCCTGCTCCAGCGTGGGGTCCCTCCCACACGAGGCAGTCCTCCACAAACTTCTCCAGTCTGGGTCCTTCCCACGGGCTGCAGTTCTTCATGAACTGCTCCAGTGTGGGTCCCTTCCACAGGCTGCAGTCCTTCAGGCACAGACTGCACCAGCCTGGGTCCCCCACAGGTTCACAAGTCCTGCCAGAAAACCTGCTCCAGCATAGGCTCCTCTCTCCACGGGGCCACAGGTCCTGCCAGGAGCCTGCTCCAGGGTGGGCTTCCCACGGGGTCACAGCCTCCTTCGGGCATCCACCTGCTCCACCGTGGACCTCCATGGGCTGCAGGTGGAGATCTGCTCCACCGTGGACCTCCATGGGCTGCAGGGGGACAGCCTGCCTCACCAGGGTCTTCCACACCATGGGCTGCAGGGGAATCTCTGCTCCATCACCTGGAGCGCCTCCTCCTCCTCCTTCTTCACTGACCTTGGTGTCTCCAGGGTTATTTCTCTTACATGTTCTCACTCCTCTCTCTGGGTGCAGTTTCTGTTGGGCAGCAACTTTTTTTTTCCCTTCTTAAATACATTCTCCCAAAGGCACTACCACTATCTCTGATGGGCTTGGCTTTGGTCAGAGGCAGATCCATCTTGGAGATGGCTGGCATTGGCTCTGACAGACATAGAGGAAGCTTCTAGCTGCTTCTTACAGAAGCCACCCCTGTAGCCCCCCTGCTACCAAAACCTTGCCATGCAGATCCAATACATTGATATACTTGTTATATGATGTTGACTGGGAGAAGGAGGTAGTTAGAACAAATGTCTCTGACATCTTCAAGTATGTGCCACTTGGTGTTACTGGTATCATATCCTCTTCTCAGCTTGTGCCTAAATGCCTGTATAATGCAGAACCTGGACACCACTTCTCTATCCTTTCCCTTGGAAATGCTCAGGACTTGGCTGACTTGTTCCAGAGAAGCAGTGTAACAAGGACATCTCTCCCTGTCTGCCATGTGCATCAGGAGGGAAACCAAACCAGTCTACCTGTGCAGGATGTGACTGACACCTGATTCTTGTGTGGTATCCATCCTGCATCCCCATTTCCTCTCTGTAAACTCACAGCCACTAACACAAGTTGTCTTGTATACAAGTGTAGCAGTGATTCTGTGTCTGGCTTGAGCTGGGGGAAACAATGGCAGCAAGTTGGCAGTAGCCTTGCTGAGTATAAGCCATCCAGTTGGTTCTTCCTGAGGTGGTAGGGAACTTCTTAGACCCTGATCAGGTGACGGGCAGGGAAGAAAATGGGGCAAGTGGAGGAGCTGAGCTCCCACATGTGGGGTGAAGGTAGAAGATGGTGTGGCTCTCCTCTTGTTCCTAACCCATGAGGGTCCTATCTTGATGGCACTTCTTTTTTAGGCAGGTGAAGCCCTTTATGAAGCCATTTCTGAGAAACTTCTCTGGGCACATGTGAGGGGACAGCTTCTGCTTTGCAGTGAGGAGCGAGGTGCCTCTGTCATAGAGAGGCTGACGTGTGATGCCAGAGCGCTTACACACTGCTCATGAAGCACGGAAGGTTTAACTGCTTTTGGAGCTGCTCTGTTGTGTTGTTTTTTAGTTACGTTTCCGTAGAATAAGAGACACCAGGAGAGGACATACTGTCCTCTGCCTACAACTCATTTCCAGATGCCAGGCTGCCCCAAGGAGCTGAGACACCCAGGAGGACAGGCACTTCCAGCGAGGTGGGAGAAAAGCATCTTCCCAGTGAGCCAAACTGTCAGCATTCAGAAACTGGTCCTGACCTCCCTGCAAGCTGTTTGTGTGTGTGCTGTGGGGAAAACTTTCCCAGCTCCCTTCCAGCTTTATAATCCCATGGACCTGTTAATCAAAAGAAGTCACAGCACAGGACAGGCTGCTGTTGTCGTGAGACTGCAAAAAAACTTCCCCAAAAGACAATATTTATCCCAGGTAATAAAGTGGCAGTAGTAATTAAGGAGGGGTGATGTCCTTCTTTTGCACGGCTGTCAGTTTTGCACTTCATCTTTTATACTTATTTCCAGGCTGCGCACGCTGGTGTGACTTGTCATTGTTTGCTTAGAGGTATCATTTTGCTTTCCATCAGAAATACCAGATGTCCCTAATTCTCTTTTACTTCTAAAGGGAGGGAAGCCTGGTACTGAAGGGTAGCCCTCAGAGTCTCCAGTCTCCCTGAGGAGCTTTCTCCACACGCCTGTATGGACACACCATCCTCCTCCTTCCCTGGCTGCCTTCCCTCTGCACCCAGAATCTGATGTTACATCCCAAAGAACAATGGGATATTACCCATAGAGAGGACTGTACCCTAAAGATGGGATATCCTCATAAACCCCCTCCAGACCAGGCTTAGCTCAAGTTGCCCTGCTAAGCTGACCATGGTCTTGCCCTGGCCTCTCTGCATGAGTAGCACTTGGGCTGACAGGTTCTGGAGTGGCTTTTTTCTACCTTCCCTGAAGTGATTATGGAGAATGGCAGCAGAATGGTGGCTGTGGTGAGACTGATCACTCTGGGCTGGATACAAATGTGAGCTGGCAGTCCAGCCACAGGATTGAGGCAGGAAGACATGATGGCTGTGGATTTAGAGCAACTTTGGGGCATGTATTTGTGTGTGAAGTGCATGAAAGAAAACGGTTATTGACGAAAAGGGACAGCTAGAAGCTGTGAGCGAGGCCTCCATCTTTGTGTTATCCATCTTTATTATGGTAATGCCTGCAGGAGTCAACCCTTCTGCTGGGGGTGGGGCCAAGTAAGGATCCTCAACAGTCCCTTCTGGAGCAGTTTCGAGAGGTGTCTCCTCAGCAATACATCCTTGGCCAATGGCTACTCTACAAAAGCTGGGACAAGCCTGGCTTTCATCCCTTGCTTGTGCCAGGGGTCCCTTAGGATAAAGACAGTTGCTGTATTTTGCCCAACCCCTAAAGGCATGTCTCTGTATGGGGGCACAAGGGAGGAATCTGCCAGTCCACATCCACGTGGGCTGAGCGAAAGGAGTAATGAGACCTTTTCCTGTGGGCCACTGAAGGGGAAGGAAAAACTCAGGGAAAATCTCTTCCAGCTGCTTTTGCTCATTCACTGCTTCTGAGCAAGATATTTTTCTCCTTAGGGCATGAAGGAGGTTGGACGTATTTTCCTCAGAGCCCAACCCCACATCAAACACAAGGAAGGTGGTTATTTCCCAACACAGTCTCCCTCATCACAGCTGCATTCAAGGGCAGATCTACTGATTTTCTTTAGCCACTGAGGATGTGGCAGGCTGCGTTGGAGAACAGGCTGGTGTCTGCATGTCCAGTAAGTCACACAGCCTCAGGCTGGCTGTCCCTGCTCCAAGCCCCATGGAGCTGCTGCCATCCCTGCCTTTCAGACTTTGGACTGAGCAGATCTGATCGGCAGATTGTGAATGACTCAAATGCTCTTCATCGGCAGATGTTCAATCTTCCCCTTTCACTTTCCAGGAAGGGGGAAGAGACTGATTTATTCACTTCACTGGGGTGGCAGAGACAGAAAAAAACTGTAAAAAGAAACAGCATATTCTCTGGTATTATTCAAATCCTGAGGCTTAATGCATGCAATCCGCCCTTCCAGGATTTCAGCCCTCTCATGAGTGATATTTTAATTTGCATCCAATTACAAATAAAATGTGCACCATTTAACCTTCTAAGGGAATTCTGACAAGCTGGCATATGAGATGCTTCTCATAGCTTAATGATAAAGTGGTTGCAGAAAGCTATTGCAACTATGTGTGTGTGATGTGGTTGTATCACTGCTTCTCAGAGAGGTCAGACTGCTCATGTTTGTCATATGTTCTGTGCCGGAAACTGCTTGGGGAGATTTTTGTTTTGCTGAAGCAGTGATAGAAGGGGAAAGGAGAGAGTGAGAAGTCCATTTTTTGAAAGGAACATCATGCAAATCCTCCTCACTGCAGTGCTGAAGTCCTGAGCGAAGGATTAGTTTTATTACCAATTCCCTTTTATTACAATGATTACAGGTATCAACACTTTTATTGGATATGGTGCAAACATAATAAATTGCCTCTCCCTGCCCCTCAGATTACCAATGATTTAACAACAGTCTGATGTCAGCAAATCTGAAACCATCAAGTGGCTGGGAATTTATCACCCTAGACAGAAAGATGCAGGTCACTGATCACCTCCCCCTCACATGCTCAAGCCTTTTAGTCCCCTATGCAGTGACTTCTTTTTCCTTTAAAAAACAGAGCAAACCAAAGCTCTACACCATGACCCAGGATCCCGTAGGACCTGGGACTCCTGGGCCTCTTGGTAGGGAACATAGCCTGGTCTCTGGAAGACTTGCAGCAAATGGCATCTTGCAGCTAGGCAGCCTTTGTCCCTGGGTGGGTTCATCTCTGGCCAGAGCCGTATGTCCTGCCAGCCCAGCCTTTTTAAAGCCTTTACTAAACAAATTCCAAAGAGATGCTACCAGGACACCACATTCACCACTGTTAAGATTATTTTTTTTAATTACTTCACATGTATTGTTTTAAGGGTATTTTCTATTTCTGCTATTATTTTTGCTGAGAAGTGGTGACACCCATGGAGGGATGCATCTGTAAATATGCATAATTCTCTCTTGACTCCAAGACAATATACTTTCCTTATCTCAGACAGCAGTTGAATTAATGGTGATGGCAGTCAATGGACTCTTGACTTTTTTGATTCTTCCCCAGCTCAGTCACCAGCCTCCAACGAGGACATGGGGTTCAAATTGGTCATGTGGCCAACAGCTTTTCCAGATTTTTAGTGTGTCATGATGATAGGACTCATTTCCACAAGCAGCCAATTTCCCAGTACTCCAGTAAAATTCCCACAAGCCTCCATTCTTTCACTGCCTTAGATAATCCAAATTTTAGCCTCTGGGGAGCTGGTAGCCCCAAATTCTGGGGCAAATGCTAATTAAACAGCTGCATTTCAGCCATTCAGGGCTCATAACAAAAGGCAACAGCTGTGTGAGAATTCTTCCCATCTCAGTGCTGGAGTCAGTTTGCTGAGCAAAACTTTGTGCATCCCCTGTTCCCTTCTCTGTGCAGGTGGCTTGCACAGTGCACAGCATCACGTTGGCCTTGGGTTTTGACTGTGCTGGAGCACAACGAGCAAGGGGGACTGAAGCTGCCTTTCTGACAAGCCAGATGACAAGCCCTGTCCTGAGAGTTCAGCTCCCCACAAAAAAACCCAAAAAACCAACGCCAAATGTGATGGTGATCTGAAATATCTTCTTCTTTTGCAAAGAGAAATAAAATATTTTTTCCACAGCTTGTTTTTTTCGTTCCAGATAAAGCCAAGTACTACCTGGCTTCTCCTCTGAAGTGGTACAGAAATGGGTGAGCTAATACCATTATAACATCACAGATGCCAAGACAATTCATTTGAAGGGGACTGATGAGGAAAAGAGACCCACTTAAAACTATGTTTGCTTTTGTCAACACTTAATCAATTCAGATTTTCAACAAACATCTGGGAGAAAAGACTCTGAAGAGTTCACAAGCCCTCTGAACCACGGTGAATCTCCCACCACTCTTGCTGCACCTGCAGCTCCATGCACCTTGGTTACTTTATCATTTTGCTTGGGTGCTGCAACTGGAGCACACAACCTTGTGTGGGGTGACACTGCAAAGCAGTGGTGGAGTCAGGACCAGAGTCCAGAACCCAGCAGCCCTGGCAAGAAATGGCAGGGAAACTGTTTTCTCCTCTTGCTAAAGGAGTTTCCCCCACCTATCCCATCCTCCTTAGTCTCTGATCAGGAACTAAAGTTCAAACCTCACAGAGATTACAAACGGGGAATCATTTTCAGTGAGAGCACAGGCAAATTCACCTCTGATGACCTGAGGTTTCCTGCCCATGCAATGCTTTGCCAAGAGATTCCTTTCCCTGACCTCGTATTGTGCTTCTGTTTGCTGCGTTAACTGCTAGAAAATATTGTGTAGTGGCATCTCTTTTTGCATATTATTATTCTGTTTTTAATTTAAAGCAGCAGACAAGCTGAGGCAGATCTGGAGCCTGGGAGGGAACCACAGGGAAAAGCATCTGTTTGCTGCAGTGCAAATGGTGCAGCATCGATCCTGACTTGTTACAGGGCTAACTCCAGGCTTATGCAGAATGCTACCAATCATGTCTGTTGGTCTCCTTCTGTCAACCTGTCAATATAAAAAGCAGAAAGGAAATCTAAAGAGTCCTAATTACTTTTTCCTAGGCCATACCCATACGCAGTTCTATACCCATCCCTTTTCTATGCTAGCAAGTAATCACTGCTTATGTGGAAAGAATTAAGTGTGGCTAGCCCTTATCTCTTAAACATTTTTCCCCAAGGTAAGCGGTGTAGCAGAGTACTCGGAGTATTAGGCAAAGCCTCCTGTGCACTTCAGCTCAATTACATTGCCGCAGTCTCGGTGTGTGGCTGCTTGCTGCTGAGGATCGATCAGTATGTGGCAAAGAATATGGGTCTAATTCTCCATCCCTTTCCATTTAGACCTTGTGAAGTGGTGCTTTAAGCTTTGTGCCACACAAAGTCCTGCAGCTGCAGACTTGGTCTCCTTCCCATGTAAGCAGCAGCATGCATTGCAAGGTCAGAAAGCACTGGGGTTCCCCATGGGGGCAAGAACCAGTGTTCTCTTCCTGGCCCAGGGAACATACCGCTACGTGAAGCCTTTGCTTCCATCTGAAGCAGCTTGCTCCTCCCTGAAAAACACTTGCCCACTCTGTGTCAATCCATGCCCCTCAGTCTGCAGAGCTCTTTCTGCTCTGTTGTATCCAAGACTACCATGCGTACCCCATGCTCAGCTTGTGGTGCCTTCTGATGATGTTCAGGTGGAAAGGCCTTGGCTTTTCCAAGTACTCCTGACTGTGTTTAGGAGGGTAAAATGTTCAGATTTCCAAAACTCTTCAGCTGAGATGTCAAACAAGCAGCAGAAGACCTCCACCTCCACTGGTGGCACACCCTGGTGCAGGGTGTACCAGGGATGGACAAGTGGGTGCACAGTCTCCCTCTGCAGCATTCACTTCACCATAAGTGCAGGTAATTGGGGCACAGCATGTGAGGAGGATCAAGGCTATGGACTTTCCTCTCAGACCAGAATAAGAATGTTTTTAAGCTTTTTATACTGGAAAGGTGACAGGAGGGGGTAGCAGAAATCTGCCAAATTGGGACAGCCTAGTTCTACCAATTTAAAAAGAGGCAGACAAATTTCTCCCCTCTTTTCAGTATCCAGCACTGCCTACAGCTTGGTGGTTCCCACTCAGCCTGGCCTGTTTCACAGAGATTGCATGACCTGGTGAGCTGAAAGGAAGCTTTACCCTGCTGGGAAAGCGAGCAGGTCTGCTGTCAGACAGGGAGAAAGCATGGCCAAGGAATGGGGAGACCTCTGTGCTGCATGAGGGGCTGTACACCTGGGCATGGAGTGGCTTTTTTTGCTACCCAGGAAAATGGGACATGGGAAAGTGGGAGTTCTTGCAGAGTAGTGAAACACTGGTATGTTCCTGTAGTCCATAGAGGGAATAAAAGAAAACTGAGGAGAAACCCTAGCAGAGAAATGACAAAAAACTACAGCAAGTCTGAAACTCCCTAGAGGAAGTAGAACAGACCTGGAGGAAATTCCACCACTGGTTCCCTGGGTATCTGCAAGCAATAGGAGACAGCAAGAGGGGAGAGGCTTCATTCCTGAGAAGTTGATCTGAGCCACTCAGTGAACCTAGCACTTTGTGTAGCTCAGGCAGAAAAGGCAAGCTCCAGGTCTGCATTACACAACAGCAATCAGTGCTGGTGCAGCATAAAAACAAAGCAGAGTGTTTCACCTGAGGGCGAGGATGTCCATGCAGCTGATCACTACCCCCCCCCCCCCCCCCCCCCCCCCAAAAGCACTGGGAAAGCATGAGCAGAGGCCCCAGTACAGTATGGAGAAGAGTCGCAGTGGCTTATCAGTTGCTCATCAAAAACATAAATTACTTGTAACTGAAATAATGCAGCGAGGAGAGAAATGAATGCAGCAAAGTGGACAGGTAGGTAAGGAAGAGCCTGAAGCCATCACCAAGCTGGCCTCCCTCCTTGGGAGTCTCCTTGGAGGAGAGGGTTAAACCATAGAGTTGTTGTGGAGCTAGAAATTGAGAGAGGTCTGAGGCTGCCAGTCTCAGCCAGGTCCTGGTGAAGCTAAAGGAGTCAGCTGAAACACCCCCAAGCTGTGCAGTTCCAGCATCCCACTTGTGTGCAGCACATACCTCTGGCAAGATCAGAGGCTCTGAGACCAGTCTAAAACATGCAGGGACCTTCTGATGATAAAACAGCATCTGTGGATGCAGCTGATACTTGAACTCAAAACAAAAAGCAGTTTGCTGCTTCTGGTAAACACTATCCCTATAGGAGAAATGCAGTTTCATCCTCCTGCTTGGCTGAATGAGCTAACTAGAGCAATCGAGCTTTTGTGAAGTGTCCCTAACCAATACAGAACTACCATGGGCCCCTGGTGCCCAGTCTTTCTCCTACAGAGTATCTTGTTTCTGACTGATGGACCAAATCTTGCTGTAGTTTCAGCTTTGGGGCTCTCCTCCTCCTTAGAGGCCTGGTGCCCTCATAAACCACCCTGGCTTTGCTCTTGTGTCCTGTGCTTTATGGTGCGAGTCTGACACTTGCTGGTTGCTTTACAGCCTTCTGTCCACTCCAGTAACATAGCCTTGCTGCAATCCAGCAGCACCCTCCTCCAGCCAAGCTAGGAAAGGACACAGAAACAAGTCCTCTGGTCCCAGCTTGTAATACCCCCATTCCAGCCGGTTTTAAGTCCCAAGAGTACACAGGTCAGTAGCATCCTCACTGACGGTGCACAGTCCCACCACACCTGAGCTGGGGATGGGGTGCAGGGATGGTAACGGCAACGGGTCCCATCAATGCTCTTGTGACGGTCAAGTAGAAGTAAGGATGCAAGTCAGGTCTGAGATCAAGCCAGGAAATCCAAACACCCCAGGAAGTGGTGTGGTAGCAGGTATGCCTACAACATATCTCAGGCCAGGACTGAAGAGGCAGGGATGAACTTAAACATGGCTCCTGGGCCCATGGACAGAGGTTGTGGTGGGGTTCCCAGGTGAGGCTGATTGTGTTGCCTATGGATGTCCTCAGGGCCCTGACACAGAGCTGCATATAAGCAGTTGTTAAGTTGTGAATGACTCTTGGGCACAGTGAGAGCCTCCAAGTCACCTTGCTTCCTCTCCTGTGGCAGTGGGCAATCACAGACACCTGAAGTAGAGCCTAAGAACAGAGCAAGCCCAGAGTCAAACTTCTGGGGGTTTTTCACAGCCTCCACCAATGTAGGGCTTAGGCACTACCTGAGCCAAGTAGGGCTTCTGTGTCCTGGCGGATTTGTCTTCCCTGAAGCCGTCCCTCTGTAAAGCCTTCCTACCCTCCACCAGATCAAGCCTCCCTCCCAACTTGGTGTCATCTGCAAACTTACTGAGGGTGCACTCGATCCCCTCATCCAGATCACTGATAAAGATATTAAAGAGAACTCGCCCCAGTACTGAGCCCTGGGGAACACCACTTGTGACCCACCGCCAACTGGATTTAACTCCACTCACCACCACCCTCTGGGCTCGTCTGTCCAGCCAGTTTTTTACCCAGTGAAGAGTGCACTTGTCTAAGCCATGAGCTGCCAGCTTGTCAAGGAGTATGCCATGAGAGACAGTGTCAAAAGCTTTACTAAAGTCCAGGTAAACAACATCCACAGCCTTTCCCTCATCCACTAGGCGGGTTGGTCAAGCAGGTCCTGCCTTTCATGAACCCATGCTGGCTGGGCCTGATCCCCTGTTTGTCCTGCACATGCCATGTGAGCGCACTCAAGACGAACCGTTCCATAATCTTTCCTGGTACTGAGGTCAGGCTTACAGGCCTGTAGTTCCCAGGATCCTCCCTCCAACCCTTCTTGTAAATGGGCATCACACTGGCAAGCCTCCAGTCATCTAGGACCTCCCCCCATTCACCAGGATTGCTGATAAATGATGGAAAGGGGCTTGGCAAGCACCTCTGCCAGTTCCCTCAGTACACTTGGATGGATCCTATCTGGTCCCATAGGTTTGTGAGTGTCCAGACAGCATAGTAGGTCACTAACTGTTTCCTCCTGGATTAAGGGGGTATATTCTGCTCTTCGGACTTGCCTTCCAGCTCAGGGGGCAGAGTACCCTGAGGATAACTAGTCTCCCTGTTAAAGACTGAGGCAAATAAGGCATTAAGTACCTCAGCCTTTTCCTTGTCTCTGGTGGCAATGTTCCCTTCTGTATCCATTAAAGGATAGATATTCTCCTTGGCTTTCTTTTTATTGTTAACATATTTGTAAAAGCATTTTTTTGTTGTCTCTTACAATAGTGGCTAGATTGAGTTCTCTTCCTTTGAACGAGCTGATTTTGGTAACTTGATAGCACAGAGGGAAAGAGGTGGCGGTACCTAGGCAGATGCTCCTCTCCAGTCTCGCAGCTGCTAGAATCTTCCAGACAAAAGAAGCTCCCAGTGCTGTGAAACAATGGCCTCTCTTGCCTTATCCCAGGTTGGCTGGTTGCCAGGCCAGCTAGGCAGATCAAATCCCCTTGCACCTCACTGCTTGCTGTGACCTGATGCCGAAAAATGCACTTTTTCTGTCCATGTTCTTACCTGTCACCAATTTCCTGAGTCAGCCTGTGGAAATTCAGTTTGAGACAGGGAGTGACATTCAACTGTGCTCTTCCATCCTTCACAAGTATAAGTTTGTGGGGGTTTTTTTAAGTCAGGGCCTCTGGGAAACAATCCCTCCTTTCCCTAAAATACTGGGAGATACAAACACTGAGGCTTTGGCCTCGGCCTCTGTGTTAAATGTTGCTGGAATAAGCTGCATCTCTCCGCTTGTTTTTTTCTTTCAGTTTTACCCTTCAACTCTGAATGTATCCCTGGAAATGATTCTTTCAGACAGCTAGTCCCCAGCAGCTTAGAGGATACTACTGCCTGCACAAGAGCAGCTGGACCCTCTGCATGCCTGCAAGGCTAAAAACTGCTGATTATTTCACGGGAGGAGATGGGAATGGAGAGACCTGGACAGCCAGAGCAGAATGGCTTAACCCCTGTGCGGCTAGATCTCCTACCCCACTGTTGTGCCGGTGATCTGGCAGAGCATGTGTAGGCTGGGATACACCCAGGCACTGCTTGGATGCCCTCACTCTTGGAAGAATGGCTGGTAGGAGGAAAAGAGGTGAAGATACCAAGCAGCAAGGAAAATAATACAGCATCAAAAAGATGCAGCACCTGCAAGTATCAAGGAGAGACAGCAGAGAGAAGCTGGGAGATGCTGGTGCATTTCCTGCTGAGCAGAAGTAATGCCAGGGCTGGGTATCCTTTCTGAAACAGCCATGTTGTAGTTGTACTGTTTTTTTCTCTGGATTGATGACCTGGAGTCATCTTCTGCTCTCAGAGGCAGCAACATCATTGTTCCTAGAGGGTCAGGCTGGTATGGAGTGCAAGCCAAAGTGCCCTGCAGATGGTGAGGACCACCAGCGGCCTGTGGAGGGTGAGGAGAAGTGGGCAGGTGGGGCCATGGTTTCTTAGAAGAAAGCCCCTCTGTTGTCTCCCCCTAAAGCCCCCTCCAGTAGCTGGAACCTTTAGTCCTCCCCAGAGCTCTGTGTGATCCCAAGGCGTCTGCCAGGCCCTCTGCCTTGCTTCGTGGAGCAGCAAAATCCCTGGGGACTCAGGAGAATTTGCTCTTGTGCCATTGCAGACCTTTTACTATTTTACTCCTCTGGCTTGGCTGTCTGCTGGGCTTTGTGCCATCCTCAGCCTCAGCTGGTAGACATAGCTCCCCGCCGGACACCATCCCTTCCTCCCCCACACCCCCGCCCCTTGCAGGGCCACCCTCCAGCTGTGCATTTGCAAGACTGCGAATGCAGGCTCTCAGAAATGATCTGTGATGCTTTGCAAGGAGACTTACGGATCACTTGCAGTGCCCTCCCCTTCCAGATCACTCTAGTTCTTGCTTCTAAATACTCCTGTTTGCTTCTGTTCACCAGCACGTGAGCAGAGCCAGTGTGTTGTGAGGCCAGCGAGCTCTTCAGTGTACCCCAAGTATGGAAAAGCAGTTGTACATCATATTTACAAATGAGGGCTTTCCACCCCTCTGTGCTTCTCCCCCTGCCCAGTGGCAGCCTCCACTGCTCCTCCCACGCACTGAATGAGGGCTGCTCTGCTGGGCACGGCTACGTCCCTGAGGGTCCCTGTGGGCCAGGAGAGGAAGCACTGCAGGCACCTCAGCAGCATGCCCTCCTCCTTCCCTGCCTGTAATGCTGGGGAGCTGCATCAGCCTGAAGGAGCTTTGAGCCGAGCTGTCACAACACAAGTGGGAAGTGGCAGCACAAAGGGACTTGCAGCCTGTATGTGTCTGCCCACCATCCTGCCCCCTTGCTCCCTTCACACCCAGGCTGTGGTTTGCTTCCTGCAGAAATTCCTCTACTGTCAGTGGCAGGAGCAAGGCGGAGAGGGATGCAGAAGGGATGTATTGCCCCACAGCACGGGACCCAGCAGGGAGCAGGTAGTGACCCAACACACCAGGACGCTCCCAGAGCTACAGCTGCTCCATGCTGCACAGGCCATCAGCATGTTTTATGTGATAGCTCTGGGATGAAGCCAGTCTGGTTTTTGGGTGTGCATCAGGAGAAATGCATCTTTGGCGTAACACCCCACAGAGCATGTTGCCTGCCCCTCCTTGAAGTGAAGTTTCAGCATGTCTCGCTCAGATCTCTCTGCTGTCCACTTTATCCCGAGTCCACCGCACTTGGTGGGAACAGTTCAATCATCTTTGGATGGGACCTATGTCAGCAGGGATCAGCAAAGCCCGCCAGATGAGGTGGGAGATGCCAGTAAACCAGTGGCGTCCTCTCCTGCCTTATCCTTCCTTTTCGGTTTGCAGCCAAGTCCTCACTGCCTTTACAGGGTTTTGCTGGACAGAAATACCCTCTGTCTCTCCCCCACCCCAGGAAAGCAAAACTTGGTGCATCCTCCTGGAGACCTCTTCTCCCACAGCAGTTTGCAAGCCACCACTCTTACGTAAAGCTTGGCACTTCCCCCCTTCTGCCTCTTATTTCCATCTAACAGTCCCTAAAATCTTGCAGAGTCATTTATTTCCTCCATCATGCACTGCTGGCAGAGATTTCCCTGTTCCTAGTTTGGCTGAGCTCTAAGCGGACCCTGAGCTCACCTATCCTGCACCAGTACTCCTAATGCTGGCAGCTGGACCCTTTCTATCTGCAGCACACCCTAGGCTTTATTTGCAGCTGCCTGGTACGTTGACCTGTACAGACCCACACTGGTGTGCAGTGGGAGAGGTCTGATTCATTCAGCTACATGGCTTGCAGTTCCACCAGTGGGGTCCTGCAGCAATGAATCAGTCTCAGTCTGACACAGATGCACACCTGGCCTGCAAACTCAAGTTTAAGAAGTCAATTTGCTAGGTAATAATTTTTAATCTATATAAACAGCAGCTAAGGGTTTATTTATTATTTCCCAGCAAGCAATTGCATTTAAAGGGGAGAGAAGACGTTTTGTCATTGCCTGTAGTAGTTGTAAGAGTACGATGCAGGTTTGGAGGTCCAGGTTGTTTTGCAGGGTGCAGGGAGCTAACTTTCCACCTAGATCTCATGTGTGAATACAGAACCATCTGCAGTGAAAAAAACCTGCATCTTACTCTGCATATGATTCTCCCCTAAGGTGCTTCTCTGTTTAGGTAGAAATATCCAGCAGTCAGTTGTCCTTCATAACCCCAGCAGCTAATGCTCCAACCCCAGCTGTCCAGAAAGTTGTCTGCTGTGCGGGAAGAGCTTTCCAGGCAGATGCACCAAGATTTGCTTTCCTGGGGTGGGGGAGAGACAGAGGGTATTTCTGTCCAGTAAAACCCATAAAGAAGCCCTGCAGAGAAGGACTTGGGGGTATTAGTGGGTGAAAAACTGAGTATGTACCAGCAACGTGCACCGACAGCCAATCGCATTCTGGCTACATTAAAGGCAGCGCAGCCAGCAGGTCGAGGGAGGTGATTCTGCCCCTCTACTCTGCTCTTGTGAGACCCCACCTGCAGAACTACATTCAGCTCTGGGGCCCCCAACAGAAGAAAGACATGGATCTGCTGCAGCAGGTCCAGAGGAGGGCCACGAAGATGATCAGAGGGCTGGAGCACCTCTCCTGTGAAGACAGGCTGAGAAAGTTGGGGTCGTTCAGCCCGGAGAAGAGAAGGCTCCAGGGAGACTTTACAGCAGCCTTCCAGTACCTAAAGGGGCCTACAGGAAAGCCAGAGAAGGACTTTTTATAAGGACATGTAGTGACAGGATAGGGGGTAATGGCTTTAAACTGAAAGACGGTAGATTTAGATTAGATATTAGGAATAAATTTTTTACTGTGAGGATGGTGAGGCACTGGAACAGGTTGCCCAGAGAGGCTGTGGATGCCCCATCCCTGGCAGTGTTCAAGGCCAGGTTGGATGGGGCTTTGAGCAACCTGGTTTTGTGGAAGGTGTCCCTGCCCATGGCAGGGGGGTTGGAATGAGATGATCTTTAAGGTCCCTTCCAACCCAAACCATTCTATGATTCTATGATTATTGTGGCTATTGCCATTAATGAAAACTTCCAGCTTAAGTGAGAGTGTCATTATCTGTAACATGGTACTAAGGGCAATGGTTCCAGCAGCAAATGATGAAGCCTGAGAAAACTCTGCAGGCTTGAGATCATGGGAAATACAGGAGTCTCTGACCTTGTATAGTCTGTGCAATTTTTCTGCCAGCTGATGCTAAAGTGAATAGAAAAGAGGGAAGAGGTTGGCTGGCAAAGGGTGAAGTCAGGATGCCCACTGATCTGCCTATGCCCTTGCTCTGAAGTTTGACAGTGTTGTTGGATTCATTCAAGCCCTTCTGTTTCCTTTCGGCAGCCACTGCAGACCAGCCCGGAGGGAGAGACCTTGCTAGCTGAGCTGGAATGTGGTTTTATTGCATTGATGCTGACTCAGCTGGTTCACAAGGGTAAATTCTGAACCTCATCTACCTGCTAATGTTTCCTTAGATGTCTGGGGAGTCAGAGCATGGGGGCAGACCATCTGTCACCCCCAAATCAGAAGAGTTCACTTGGAAACAGAAATGTTTGTAGGCTTGGGGTCAAATCTTGGACTCTCTTACACTTGAATAACCCCGCATGGATTGGCATTGTAGGAACCAGCAACCTCTAGGGCATACAGACATGCCACATTATGCATCTGAAATGCATGGCCATACATGAAGATTGCTAGAGTCAGGAAGAAACAGCTGCAAAAAGAAGTACCAGGTTTTGATGAAATACGTATTGACTTCCGTAGGATCAGAAACAAAACCCGTGGGGAGGAGGTAGGGCTGTCCTCTCAGGTGACCTAGCTTCCTGTCCTAAAATGGTCACTTCACTGCAAGCTTCCAGCAAAGGTTTAGCTCCCGTCAGCAAACTGAGGCCACACAACCTAGACACCAGGGGCACCCACAGGCTGAAGCAGTCCCAAGGACCATCAGAGGCATGACGACACGAGCCGCAAGGACAGAGTAATTCTTTCTGAGAGTACAACAAAATTTGTATATCACTGTTGGATTTGAGGCTTTTAGCCTGCGATGACACTGTGAGCCCAGGAATTTCCAAGGAGTGGGGTGGCTACCAATTTTTTCTGATATAGGTCTTGGATGACCAAGAGGGAGTTAATTACAGATCAATTCACGCTGCTCTGCTTGACCTATGAAAGTTGTTGGATGCAGAGAGAGCAATAAAAGGCTCAGCTCAGCTGTCTCTCAATGGTGAAGAAGGACTGGTGCCCTTAGGCAGTGGTGGTGGGACAACTAGGTTGGAAGGAGGAGTTTTACTAGCTCAGTGGGAGTCTGTATCAAGATTCAAGAAGTGACTTTAAACTTTGGATGCCTCAAAGGAGAGTGAAGCTGGAGGCTGGAAAGAGTGATCATAAGCATCACAAGTGTTAGTTCAATGGTAAGTATCCTGAAATATTAAGGGGGGGGGGTTTTCCCCCTAAAAACATAGCTCTCTGCTGGTTACTGTAGGCTACAGGGTGCACTTGTTCTTAGACTTTTTTCTCTAATCCTAAGGATTATAAATCTGTATTATTGCTACCGGGTGAAAGCTCAGGTATCTAAATCACTGTTAAGAAGCTGGAAACCCACAGCCCCGTTGCATTACTGCAAAATAGCCAGAGTTGACAATGCTGCAGATAAGTCAGGCCCAAAGCATCTGAGTTAATTTGCAAAGGTTCCTCTTCTGGAATTCCTCCTTCTAAAGGCTCCTTGGCTTCTCTGATGAGGGTGACCTTGATTAATGATGAAGAGCCATGCAAGAAGGCAAAATCAGCAGCAATCCTAGAGACAGTTCAATAAAGCAATAAATGCTGTTTTTCTCTGAAGTTTGTATCTATCCTGGCAGTGCTGTGATGAGGCAGAAGAAAAGCTGGGTAGGAGGACTGGTTCTGGTGACTCCTGGAGCAACAGGCATTTTGTGTGGCTTCCCTTCTGTCTCATAATGGATATAGGCTTAGTGCCTCCTCTTCCTCTAGCTGTCGGCTAGATCAGTGGTCTCCAAAGTAGAGTGCATGCACCCCATGGGGTGTGCAAGATGATCCATTGAGGTGCAGGAAGAAAATACTATAACTTCAGTACTACATGTATATAATGTATAAATAAATATACATCTATTGGGGATGTGTGCTCAAAATTTTCTTACTGATAGGGGTATGCAATCAAAAAAGTTTGGAGACCACTGATCTACATTACCACAACACGCCTCCCCTCCCAGTATGGTCTGCCCATCCAAGGAGCCAACAACACCAGCCATTGCACGTGTACTTTAAACTTGGCTATAAACAGAAAGACCTCAGAGGCAGGAGGGCCACATGAAAAAAAGATGACCAGGGAGAGACCTCTGATAACCTGGTTTCTGCATATACACAAGCTAGAGGCTATTATTTGCCCTGTGGACAAGCAGAGCTCCAAGGGTCAGCATGAGTCAATGTTTGCCAAGCGGTTGTTTTCTGTTTTGAAGGTGATCCTCTGAAAATCCTGAGCATGGACGCTGGCAGATGGTGATCTTTGGTACAGTGAATGTGTATGTAGGAGTGTTTTCCAGTATAAGAACATACATTTTAGTACCATTCAGAAAGCAATACTTACGCTACATATAAAGGGCAACAGATATTTTGCCCCATTAATATGGATATTTGCATACTTGCAGTTTGCTGTTTTGTTAGGCAGTTCTTCTGCATTCATATTCAGTCTCTCATCTTAATGAAAATAAAGCATGTGAAGCCAAAGAAAGCAAATATATGTCCACTGATGATTTAGGGACATGGATGTATTTTTGTGTGTATGTGTTTTAGAGACACTTCTATTTTTCCTACCACTATCTAGGTGTGTGGTTACAGGGTAAGAGAAGAGTAGTGTCTTTCCAGGTTTGAGCAGCTGGGTGCCACGTCTAAACAACTGACATTTTAAAGTCATTATCATTAGGTTTCAGAGTTAAATGACCTAGCTGTAAGGATAGAGGCAGTGCACACCTTCTGCCACTCTGAAAGAGGCAGAATAGACACTACTATGACCAGAGATTGTAGTGCAGCTGTAAGATCAAGTACTTTGAAGAGCACTTTGAAGTCCATTGAAAAGCACTTTGCTAGTTCTGAAGGCATCACCATGGAGCAAAGGGGCAGAAGGACGTACCAGGCCCAAAGGAAAGGTAACAGATACAACCAGCAGCTGGTGATGGTCTGTTCTGCACTGTTTGCGTGAAGAGGTCTTTGTGGGGTATAGATATCAAAGAAGATCCATTTGCCATGACACCAGGAGGCTGAGGAACCTCGCAAACAGCCCAGGCTGCAGTATGAAACTCAGATTGCTTTGTAACTGTGTTGCAGAGTGGGGGTGGGACACTTACAAAACATCCCAGCTTGTCTCAGAAATGTGCAAGTCTGTGGGGCAATGAGCAATTCTCCCCTGCCAGCATGCTCCCACATTATGCTGTCCCCTCGGACCGCCTCGTGTTTATTAGCAGCTGCTTTGCCGAGATGTGCAGGAGAGCTGGTGCAGCGGGAGGAGGTGGTTGTGGTGCGGAGTCCCTCTCCACCCCCCCGTGCTCCTCATTTCTACCTGCATCCAGCGCACACCTTCCTGCCTCTGTGTGTGTGCATGTGTGTGTGCATGTGTTTGGGAGCAGCCTGGAGCACACGGAGTGCTGCAGCTTTACTGCCCGGTAGTGGGGTACATTCCCCGCCAGCAGATGCTGGCGTGAACACTCCTTAGCCAGCTGCTGAGCATGGCTTGTGGAGTGCAGGGTGGCACGTGCATGAATGGAACATGGTTGATTGCTTCTAGGATGGGGTCAAGTCCAGAAGAGAAGGTCAAAGAAAGCCTTAAGGGATCCAGCTGAGTGCTGGTCTTGGGGCTTTACAGAGTGACTTCAGCTCTGTTGCCAAAGTGGCATGAGGGTGGGCTTATATCAAAGACATTCATTTTGGCTAACAGGATAGCAATAGGTTAATCAAGCAGAAAAAACAGCGGGGAGAAGAAACTTTAACCCTTCTCTGCTTCCTTGCAGGCTCTGGAAAGGGGAGCCAGTCCCTAAGGCACCCCTGGACTTGTGCATGTACCTCCTTGTCTAGCTTGCTTTCCAGCCAGTCCAACCCCCCCACTGGTGTTCAGGCAATCTTCTTCCACCACCCCAATCCTTCTTTGAGGCTTTTGGTAGTCCTGGGGTTTCCTGGTTGGAGGCTGGGAAACCCACAGTGTCCTGGGCAGGCTGGAGAGGAAACTGTCATATGGCACCCAGAGTGTCCCCCGCCATAACTGCTGCCTCCTGCTGCCCTTTCCCCTGCCAGACCCAGGGAAATTTCTGAATCCCTTTGCTGGGATATGCCTCCCACATGGAAGGGGAAAAATCCATAATCAGCTCAGTTAATGTTAAACAGATTGTTATTTAGGAAACTAAGCACCAGAAAGTATGTTACTGGTTAACTGCCCTGTCTTGCCCTGGCTGTACCTGAACTCAGGAGGAGACTGGCATGATGCATTGCTGTCCTCCAGCTTATGCAGACACTGCATGGACCCCTGTTCAAAAAGATGTAAGTGTTCGTGGGTGTGCTGTGTCATTAGAGCAGCTACCCTGTTCTTCCATCAGTGCTTCCACTGTTTAGACTGCTGTGTGATTTGTTTGGGTTCATTTTTCTTTTTTCAAAAAAATCTACAAGTACAGACTGTGATGGCTTGTTAATAATACAGTGCCTCTTTCTATGAAGGGATGCCTCAGAGCTTGTCTGAATCCAGTCAAAAGGCTTTTTTTTTTTTTTTTTAATAACTAGCTTTATTTTGAAGCACAACAAACCAAACCACATGTACTCCATGCTGAGTTCATTTGTTTAGGTTTCTGTTCACCTCGCATTTTAATATCAAAGCTATAAACCCTGGAGTGGAAAGGTGGTGGGCAGAATGATATCTTGCAGAAATGCCACCAGACATGAGGCTGACAGCAACACTGCCAGGCATTGCTGTAATGATCTTTGTTTCTTTGAGTCATGCAAATAGCTATAGCTTCTTCCTTCTGTGCCCGTCTAAGGCAAGAAGGCTGATGGTTCAATGGATGCTACTGTTAAGGCAGCGAGTAGAGAGGAAACAATGCAAAATTCATTAGCAAATCTATTACTTGCACACACACAAGCTAGAAAAAGCAAAAAATCAACAGCAACATTCACAGAGCATTCAGTCAGCTCCAGCTTCAGCTGCACGTAATCTTCAGGTGTTCTTGGCATAGGATCAAGGTCCTGGTTTGTGCTGTGAGGAGGGAGGGAGGGAGGAGGATTGAAGCAGGATGCCCTGTATTTGACTTGAATATGTTGCACTCAAAATCAGGTGTGGTGCAAAGTCTGCCGCTTATTTGATTGGGAAAGTTGCATGATTCCTTATTGTGGCTGGTCTCTTCAAGGAGGACAAACCCTGCTTTCAGCATAAAGGATACAGGCTCAAGTTCCAGGTTATTTTTTTTTAAGCACTTAATCCCTCAAGTTGAAAATCCTCCTGGCATAGCTCTAGGGAAAGATGGGATTGGGCGACTACTCTCACTACTTTTTTTTCTTTTCTGAATGGCGGTTCCCTGTTCTCTGCCACGCCACTCTGCAACCCACTTTTTTCACTGTTTGGATTTTTGCTTATGTTGCTTTTCCAGCTTTACTTTCTGGAGGGATTGTCTCTTGTTCCTAAATGCATCCTTTGCATCAGATTGGGCTGTCCTTCAAAAAGGGAAGCAGCCAGTGGAAAGCATTCTGGTGTAAGTCAGATATCCTCATGGATGAGCTAAACACAGCAGAAACCAGGTCAACAGTAGCTCTCACGCAAATTTAGCTATATCCCTGGCATGGCACTTCTGATCTGTCTCTCTCCCAACCCTTCTACTTCCCTGTATGGCCACACCTATGCCAGAAGGAGAAGCGTACTTAATATCTTTGTGTGGACAAGGCAGGTTGTATTGACCAGTCAAAGCATGTTTCACTTTCCCTTAGGAAAAATTCATCAGTTAATGTACTGGAAACTTGCCCTTTCTCCTTTTCCACCCACATTAGTGAGGACAAAGCCTGTCTGCTCTTCTTAAGGATGGCATTTTGGGAGTGAGGACCAGCTCTTGTGTGTGGCTGTACAGTACCTGTCAGACATGTTCCATGCCTGTTCAGCAAGAACACTACAAACCCGAAGTAGAAAACAACCATATGCTACCCCTTTGTGGTGATGTTGGAGTCACTGCGTCATGAGAAATCCAAATGCTAGAACAGCCAAGAAGTGTGAATTTGGGCCCTTGGGAATTGGAATAAATTTATATTGTAAGCTCCAGTTCTGGTTTTATTATATATCCCTAGGGTATATGATGGCACCATTGCCTACTGGAGTGTATACCAGGCCACATCAGTGGAGTGTAGCTGCCAACTGCAGCCCAGAGATGAGCTATGACAGCACTCCCACCCAGTCTTCACATGGCACAACATCTGCCATGGATGAACCATGCATTTGTACTCGGCTAAGAGATTTTCCAGGTTGCAGTGTGGTAGCTGGGTAACATGGTGGGACTGTGGTTAGAAACTTCTCAAGAGCTGCTTTCTGCCTTGTGCCATGGCCTAAAGGAAATTTTAACAGTTTGCTGGCACTCCCTTTCTGCCCTACTTCTTGCACAGTCTGTGGCTCTCTTCAGTCCCAGGTTCCCTCTGCTCTCAGCCTGTTCTTTCTCTTCCACTCCATCAAGGATGATGAGCCTAGCAAGGAGCTGCACCAGGAAGCAATGCTAGCCAGCAACGAGAAAGATAGTGAAGTACAGGACGTTGCAACACATTGTGCCATGATGTCAGGTACAATATATGTCTGATAATGTACTGCTAGAAATGTCTTTCATGCTGCTTCTTAGCTGTGAGGAGTTAATGTATGTTTTAACTTGTGCTTCAGAGATTCCCATGGCTTCAGAGAGGCAGGATTTCTGGCAGAGCATGATATCCATTTTTCATGATGAAGCTGCAGTAACATGATGCCAGTGGGACAGTTCTAGGAGTCTGAACATAACTGGAGCATCATGATGGGTCCTGCAGATGCACAGAGAAGATATTTTTTAGCTGTTTGCATGTATTTAATTCTTTATAATAATTCAAAATGC